>NC_089160.1:0-615000 GCF_009819655.1 Sylvia atricapilla
TGACCTTGACCCCGTGACCTCTAGTGACCTTTGACCCCGTGACCTCTAGTGACCTTTGACCCCGTGACCTCTAGTGACCTTTGACCTTTGAACCCGTGACCTCTAGTGACCTTGACCCCGTGACCTCTAGTGACCTTTGACCTTTGACCCCGTGACCTCTAGGGACCTTTGACCCTGTGACCTCTAGTGACCTTTGACCCCGTGACCTCTAGTGACCTTTGACCTTTGACCCCGTGACCTCTAGTGACCTTTGACCCCGTGACATCGAGTGACCTTTGACCTTTGACCCCGTGAACTCTAGTGACCTTTGACCCCGTGACCTCTAGTGACCTTTGACCCCGTGACCTCTAGTGACCTTTGACCTTTGACCCCGTGACCTCTAGTGACCTTTGACCCCGTGACCTCTAGTGACCTTTGACCCCGTGACCTCTAGTGACCTTTGACCCCGTGACCTCTAGTGACCTTTGACCTTTGACCCCGTGACCTCTAGTGACCTTTGAACCCCGTGACCTCTAGTGACCTTTGACCCCGTGACCTCTAGTGACCTTTGACCTTGACCCCGTGACCTCGAGTGACCTTTGACCCGTGACCTCTAGTGACCTTTGACCTTTGACCCCGTGACCTCTAGTGACCTTTGACCCCGTGACCTCTAGTGACCTTTGACCCCGTGACCTCTAGTGACCTTTGACCTTTGACCCCGTGACCTCTAGTGACCTTTGACCCCGTGACCTCTAGTGACCTTTGACCCCGTGACCTCTAGTGACCTTTGACCCCGTGACCTCTAGTGACCTTTGACCTTTGACCCCGTGACCTCGAGTGACCTTTGACCCCGTGACCTCTAGTGACCTTTGACCCCGTGACCTCTAGTGACCTTTGACCTTTGACCCCGTGACCTCGAGTGACCTTTGACCCCGTGACCTCTAGTGACCTTTGACCTTTGACCCCGTGACCTCTAGTGACCTTTGACCCCGTGACCTCTAGTGACCTTTGACCTTTGACCCCGTGACCTCTAGTGACCTTTGACCCCGTGACCTCTAGTGACCTTTGACCCCGTGACCTCTAGTGACCTTTGACCCCGTGACCTCTAGTGACCTTTGACCTTTGACCCCGTGACCTCTAGTGACCTTTGACCCCGTGACCTCTAGTGACCTTTGACCCCGTGACCTCTAGTGACCTTTGACCTTTGACCCCGTGACCTCTAGTGACCTTTGACCCCGTGACCTCTAGTGACCTTTGACCCCGTGACCTCGAGTGACCTTTGACCCCGTGACCTCGAGTGACCCTTTGACCCCGTGACCTCTAGTGACCTTTGACCTTTGACCCCGTGACCTCGAGTGACCTTTGACCCCGTGACCTCTAGTAACCTTTGACCTTTGACCCCGTGACCTCTAGTGACCTTTGACCCCGTGACCTCTAGTGACCTTTGACCCCGTGACCTCTAGTGACCTTTGACCCCGTGACCTCTAGTGACCTTTGACCCCGTGACCTCTAGTGACCTTTGACCTTTGACCCCGTGACCTCGAGTGACCTTTGACCCCGTGACCTCGAGTGACCTTTGACCCCGTGACCTCGAGTGACCTTTGACCTTTGACCCCGTGACCTCGAGTGACCTTTGACCCCGTGACCTCGAGTGACCTTTGACCCCGTGACCTCTAGTGACCTTTGACCCCGTGACCTCGAGTGACCTTTGACCCCGTGACCTCGAGTGACCTTTGACCTTTGACCCCGTGACCTCGAGTGACCTTTGACCCCGTGACCTCTAGTGACCTTTGACCCGTGACCTCTAGTGACCTTTGACCCCGTGACCTCTAGTGACCTTTGACCCCGTGACCTCTAGTGACCTTTGACCTTTGACCCCGTGACCTCTAGTGACCTTTGACCTTTGACCCCGTGACCTCGAGTGACCTTTGACCCCGTGACCTCGAGTGACCTTTGACCCCGTGACCTCTAGTGACCTTTGACCCCGTGACCTCGAGTGACCTTTGACCCCGTGACCTCTAGTGACCTTTGACCCCGTGACCTCGAGTGACCTTTGACCCCGTGACCTCTAGTGACCTTTGGACCCCGTGACCTCTAGTGACCTTTGACCCCGTGACCTCGAGTGACCTTTGACCCCGTGACCTCTAGTGACCTTTGACCTTTGACCCCGTGACCTCGAGTGACCTTTGACCCCGTGACCTCTAGTGACCTTTGACCTTTGACCCCGTGACCTCTAGTGACCTTTGACCCCGTGACCTCTAGTGACCTTTGACCCCGTGACCTCGAGTGACCTTTGACCCCGTGACCTCTAGTGACCTTTGACCCCGTGACCTCGAGTGACCTTTGACCCCGTGACCTCTAGTGACCTTTGACCCCGTGACCTCTAGTGACCTTTGACCCCGTGACCTCTAGTGACCTTTGACCCCGTGACCTCGAGTGACCTTTGACCCCGTGACCTCTAGTGACCTTTGACCCCGTGACCTCGAGTGACCTTTGACCCCGTGACCTCTAGTGACCTTTGACCTTTGACCCCGTGACCTCTAGTGACCTTTGACCCCGTGACCTCGAGTGACCTTTGACCCCGTGACCTCTAGTGACCTTTGACCTTTGACCCCGTGACCTCGAGTGACCTTTGACCCCGTGACCTCTAGTGACCTTTGACCTTTGACCCCGTGACCTCTAGTGACCTTTGACCCCGTGACCTCTAGTGACCTTTGACCCCGTGACCTCTAGTGACCTTTGACCTTTGACCCCGTGACCTCGAGTGACCTTTGACCCCGTGACCTCTAGTGACCTTTGACCTTTGACCCCGTGACCTCGAGTGACCTTTGACCCCGTGACCTCTAGTGACCTTTGACCCCGTGACCTCTAGTGACCTTTGACCTTTGACCCCGTGACCTCGAGTGACCTTTGACCCCGTGACCTCTAGTGACCTTTGACCTTTGACCCCGTGACCTCTAGTGACCTTTGACCTTTGACCCCGTGACCTCTAGTGACCTTTGACCCCGTGACCTCTAGTGACCTTTGACCCCGTGACCTCTAGTGACCTTTGACCTTTGACCCCGTGACCTCTAGTGACCTTTGACCCCGTGACCTCTAGTGACCTTTGACCTTTGACCCCGTGACCTCGAGTGACCTTTGACCCCGTGACCTCTAGTGACCTTTGACCCCGTGACCTCTAGTGACCTTGACCCCGTGACCTCGAGTGACCTTTGACCCCGTGACCTCTAGTGACCTTTGACCCCGTGACCTCGAGTGACCTTTGACCCCGTGACCTCTAGTGACCTTTGACCTTTGACCCCGTGACCTCTAGTGACCTTTGACCCCGTGACCTCGAGTGACCTTTGACCCCGTGACCTCTAGTGACCTTTGACCTTTGACCCCGTGACCTCGAGTGACCTTTGACCCCGTGACCTCTAGTGACCTTTGACCTTTGACCCCGTGACCTCTAGTGACCTTTGACCCCGTGACCTCTAGTGACCTTTGACCCCGTGACCTCTAGTGACCTTTGACCTTTGACCCCGTGACCTCGAGTGACCTTTGACCCCGTGACCTCTAGTGACCTTTGACCTTTGACCCCGTGACCTCGAGTGACCTTTGACCCCGTGACCTCTAGTGACCTTTGACCCCGTGACCTCTAGTGACCTTTGACCTTTGACCCCGTGACCTCGAGTGACCTTTGACCCCGTGACCTCTAGTGACCTTTGACCTTTGACCCCGTGACCTCTAGTGACCTTTGACCTTTGACCCCGTGACCTCTAGTGACCTTTGACCCCGTGACCTCTAGTGACCTTTGACCCCGTGACCTCTAGTGACCTTTGACCTTTGACCCCGTGACCTCTAGTGACCTTTGACCCCGTGACCTCTAGTGACCTTTGACCTTTGACCCCGTGACCTCGAGTGACCTTTGACCCCGTGACCTCTAGTGACCTTTGACCTTTGACCCCGTGACCTCTAGTGACCTTTGACCCCGTGACCTCGAGTGACCTTTGACCCCGTGACCTCTAGTGACCTTTGACCCCGTGACCTCTAGTGACCTTTGACCTTTGACCCCGTGACCTCTAGTGACCTTTGACCCCGTGACCTCTAGTGACCTTTGACCTCGTGACCTCTAGTGACCTTTGACCCCGTGACCTCTAGTGACCTTTGACCTTTGACCCCGTGACCTCTAGTGACCTTTGACCCCGTGACCTCTAGTGACCTTTGACCTTTGACCCCGTGACCTCTAGTGACCTTTGACCTTTGATCCCGTGACCTCTAGTGACCTTTTGACCTTTGACCCCGTGACCTCGAGTGACCTTTGACCCCGTGACCTCTAGTGACCTTTGACCCCGTGACCTCTAGTGACCTTTGACCCCGTGACCTCTAGTGACCTTTGACCTTTGACCCCGTGACCTCTAGTGACCTTTGACCCCGTGACCTCGAGTGACCTTTGACCCCGTGACCTCTAGTGACCTTTGACCTTTGACCCCGTGACCTCTAGTGACCTTTTGACCTTTGACCCCGTGACCTCTAGTGACCTTTGACCCCGTGACCTCTAGTGACCTTTGACCTTTGATCCCGTGACCTCTAGTGACCTTTGACCCCGTGACCTCTAGTGACCTTTGACCTTTGACCCCGTGACCTCTAGTGACCTTTGACCCCGTGACCTCGAGTGACCTTTGACCCCGTGACCTCGAGTGACCTTTGACCTTTGACCCCGTGACCTCTAGTGACCTTTTGACCTTTGACCCCGTGACCTCTAGTGACCTTTGACCCCGTGACCTCTAGTGACCTTTGACCTTTGACCCCGTGACCTCTAGTGACCTTTGACCCCGTGACCTCTAGTGACCTTTGACCTTTGACCCCGTGACCTCTAGTGACCTTTGACCCCGTGACCTCTAGTGACCTTTGACCCCGTGACCTCTAGTGACCTTTGACCCCGTGACCTCAAGTGACCTTTGACCCCGTGACCTCTAGTGACCTTTGACCCCGTGACCTCTAGTGACCTTTGACCTTTGACCCCGTGACCTCTAGTGACCTTTGACCCCGTGACCTCGAGTGACCTTTGACCCCGTGACCTCGAGTGACCTTTGACCTTTGACCCTGTGACCTCGAGTGACCTTTGACCCCGTGACCTCTAGTGACCTTTGACCCCGTGACCCCGTGACCTCTAGTGACCTTTGACCCCGTGACCTCTAGTGACCTTTGACCCCGTGACCTCTAGTGACCTTTGACCCCGTGACCTCTAGTGACCTTTGACCCCGTGACCTCTAGTGACCTTTGACCTTTGACCCCGTGACCTCTAGTGACCTTTGACCCCGTGACCTCTAGTGACCTTTGACCCCGTGACCTCTAGTGACCTTTGACCTTTGACCCCGTGACCTCTAGTGACCTTTGACCTTTGACCCCGTGACCTCTAGTGACCTTTGACCTTTGACCCCGTGACCTCTAGTGACCTTTGACCCCGTGACCTCTAGTGACCTTTGACTTTGACCCCGTGACCTCAGCTCGGAACAAGAGCCCTGGAAAGACATCGGACCGGATGCTTCTGAAGAGAGATACAATTTCCGTGCCTGCCTGAGCTCCAGTGGCGATGGTCGATGCTGTCGGCACCTGGCCGAGGAACCGAGAGACTGGAGATGCTAAGAATGATGCCAGGGTTTTTGATATCCCGCTTGAAGGGCTACAGAAAATGAAATTGAACGCAGGATGCTTGATAGACA
Source organism: Sylvia atricapilla (assembly GCF_009819655.1). Taxonomy (NCBI): domain Eukaryota; kingdom Metazoa; phylum Chordata; class Aves; order Passeriformes; family Sylviidae; genus Sylvia; species Sylvia atricapilla. The sequence continues at coordinate 5,685 of NC_089160.1, forward strand.
CAAAGTGCACAATAGACAAGTGACAGGACATGCACCGGGACTGCTCTGCCCTGCACATCCCAGGCATTGGGAGCAAGCCTGAGACTTTACCTTGATAACTAACACCTGCAATAAGGCTGGCGAAGGGAAAATGCAGAGATACCCAATCCGAGGATCTCAACGACAGGCTAGACAACATGGCACACTGGATGACGTGACATTGAATAAAACTGTTCTACCCTGCCCACCTGTAGCTTCCATCGGAAGTAGAGACATTCCCTCCAGCTGCCTTAAGAAGCCCCTTAAAGGACATCCCTTTCCCATCTGCTACCTGTTAAACATGTCCCATGAATTTCCAAACCCCTATCATCCTATCTGCATTCCGTGGCCCGTGACTTATCTTTAGGATGTCCGTCAAGGTGAATCCTCATTGGAACTGAAATGAGTCTGCCTCAGAAGGCCCTGTGATTGTCGATTAGGCTTTTGGCTACAAAAAAGAAAACGAAAATCAATGTACAAATTCAGCAGCACGTGAGCCGACTCCCAATGAGTGGGCTTCTCACCCTCTCCAAAGTGTGCCTTGGACATCGAGTCTGTGGCTTCATCACACATCTAAGACTAAGGCTGTTACAATGTTTGGTACCTGAGTTAGCAGGGGGCAAAGCTGCACAGCAGTTCCATGAGCAGAACGTACGTGCTCACATTTATGTGTCTTACGTGCACTTGTGCTGTAAGAAACATAAATACATCTGCTATTACTTGTGAAAAAGCCTTGGGGGAGGCCCTCGAGTGGACATCCTTTCTCACTTTGCTGCCTTCAAAACCACTGAACAATAACTCCTATCAGGGTACCCTGCTCACAGTCCTTGACCTACCTCTCAGAAACCTTGATTTCAGACATTGCTTTTAACGTGTGGTGAATCCCTTTTGCGGCAGTCGATCGGCTGAAACGATCTAGAGCGTCACGCTTGACACAACCTAGAATTTCAAGAGTTATGATTCTCCTGAAAAGAAAATCAAGAAGTGCTCCAGAAAATTAAAAAAGCACCTTACTACCCCTAAATGCACAAACCAAAACCCTAGACTTCAATACTCACTGTATTCAATGATGGTCTCAAAATCCCAGTTACTTGTAGATGTCCAAACACACCTACTGCAGACAAGCTGAAAGAGCCTCTTCACTGAAATGAGAGGAGAGCTCTTATCCTGGCTGATTCCCAGAAGGGAATGAAGGCCTTTAGCCAAGGCTGGGGTTAATATACCCCTGATTGGGCCCACCTTCCGTTCCCATGATGCCCGGGAAAAGGGAGGAGGCAACTCCCACAAGGTATAAAAGCTTTCGAAGGACCTGCAGCAGTTTGGCTCCTCTGATTCAAGGTGAGTAAATGGCTTGATAGAGACAAATACTCCTTGAGGAAATAACACAGTTTTCCTTTTTTTGCTATAATTACTTCAGACTAGAGAGCAGAAATAAAACAGTATTTTGGCAGCATAGCTGGGTAGCTTGGGTAATTTGTTGTTGACTCAGGTAATTGTTCCTTAATGGCTACTATATAGTACTCCACGTGAGACTAAGTAGGGTGACAAAAAATAGCAACATCAGGAGTGGTGTAAGTCTCCTTGGCACCTCTAAGTAGGGATATCTACATTGTAATTAAAAATAAGAAAAAGATTAAACTCCTGGGCAGGGGTAAGGTTATGTATATCTCTGGCTTGCTGCCATCTGAGATAGCTGGCACTAGGGCGCTGGTACGAGTGCAACTGAACGTGCGGTCTTAAACTCTTAAAATGCTGAAACCGGTAAAGATTCCTTCAACTTGGAATGAGGATATGGGGTGGTTACTTCCACGGAAACCACAATATGGCAAATAAATGGCGTGTGTCCTTTAGACTTCTGCCACCAAGAATTCTGAAGAGATCAAGATTTTTCCCATATCCAAGCTGCCACAAGTGGGAACCCTGGGTGTCCTTGGACCGCCAAACACCTCCTAAAAACTGACCCCAGGAACCTGGGGGCTGAGTTTAGTTTCCCACAGAAAGGGCCACCATTCGTGCACCGAGCTCTGTGCCAGAAGTGGGCTTCTGCTACCTAGAATTCTGAAGAAACCAGGATTCCTCCCACATCCAGGCTGCTACAAGTTGGAGCCCTGGGTACGCTTCGAGTGCCAAACGCCTCCTGCAAACTGACATCGGGAACCTGGGGGCTGAGTTTAGTTTCCCACAGAAAATGGCCCCCGCTCCTGCAAAAATCTCTGTGCCCTGCAGTGAGCTTCTTCCTGCTACAATACAGAACGGTGCAGCGTTCCTCCCAGATCTGAGCTGCCGGAAGCTGGAAACTTGGCCCTCCTTGGAGAGAGAAATGCCTCCTGCAAACTGACATCAGGAACCTGGGGTCTGAGTTTAGTTTCCCACAGAAAATGGCCACCTTTCTTGCAAAGATCTCTATGCCCGGTAGCGGGCTTCTGCTAGCTAGAATTCCGAACAGTGCACCATTTCTTCTTGCTTTATTTATTAGTGGGTTTTACTTACACATCACTTTCAGATCTCACCCACACTCAGTGATAAAAACCTCTGAGCACAAAGCTTCCAGGCACTGCGTGTTCTTTTAAGATATCATTAAAGAATACCATTTTTCATAGCCTGACACGTGTTTTGCAACTAAGTTTCATTTTGAAGTTCTTTCCCTTTTTAAACTGTGTTTCCTCAAAGCTTCCAAAGTGTGTTAATGTTAAAATTCACCACAAGGAAGACCTGGAAAATGTCTTGCCATTCCCTTTCCTCCTCCCTCAAGCTACATCAGTGTCACAGAAGGTATTAGCACCTTTTCCAGAGAAGTTTGCCTCACTTTTGCTGTTGTCTGTAACAGCCGCAACGAAATATGCCTTCCTTGAAGTAGTTTAGCATTTACTGATCGGTTCTTTGTTTTGGCACTTCTGAGCCAGGGCCTGCGGGTCCTCCTGCAGCTGCAGGTCTTCCCTGACAAGGCTCCACTTGTGCAGCAGCAGCAGCAGCATCTCCCTGCTGGAGAGGACGCTGTTGTTCACCTCATCTCCCTAAAAGCCACGACAGCAGGGTATTCCAGCACGGGGCATAAGAACTCAGCCTGGCCAGAGCTACATTATTCTTTCAAAAGAAAACAAAACTGCCAAGTATTTTCCTGCGTGCCAATTTATAAGTACCGTTTTGGATCCTTACTGTCGGAATGGCCGGGAATTAGGGACATAGGACTTGACGCTAACTATGCATTGCATTTTATTTTATTCCCCAGGTATTCAAACCCCTAAATCCTCCTGTCAGAGCAATCTCATCCAAACTCAGTACTCAACACACAAACTGAAAGTGAAAAAAGGCATTCATCTACCAGAGATAAAGAAATCCTCCAGGCCTTAATAAAGTTCAAACTGGACAGAGGATGAACTGCAAACCAACTAAAAAAAAACAAGAGACCTCCTCTGCACAGGCTTCCTCCCTCCCCAGGCAAGGAACTGCATCCTCTCAGGGAACACCGACTTAGTCCTAGGCTGGCAACAGGAGAGGCACAAGGAATATTGTGAAGTCATTCCAATCTCAGTACTGTCCAAGCCTGGGAGAAAGCACTTCCTACACGGCTCTTGGAATTTTCTTGTCTGTCTCTTCCAACTTCAGTCCTGCGTTTTTCCTGCCGATTTTCCCTCAAGCTTTGGAAGGTCGGGCGGCTGCTCTACCCCCGAGCTCACGGCCAGAGGGCTGCGATGCGCATCGGCGAAGGGCACGGCGGAGAGCTGCGGTACCGCTCTCTGTCCACACGGTGGCAGCACTGCCTTAAGCCCAGGCCGGGGCTGCCAGAGGCTAGAGCTGCAGTACCGCTCTCTGCCCACACGGTGGCAGCACTGCCGCAGAGCTCGGCTGCGGGCAGCGCCACAGAGCGAAGGCAAAAAAGAACGTGGCCAAAAATGCCATCCCAAACCTCCTCTAAAATAAATGGCCCAAAAGACCCCCAACCACAATTGCAACAATTCTACCACTAATCAAATTCAAACCAGAAAAGCTTTTACTTATAGCTATGTTCCAATATTTTTGTATTCATTATGCTTATATTTTTTTTCAATACCATTTATCTTTTATGTTCATATCTATGTCTACTCTATATAATACATTATAATATACTTCACATGTAATAATATGTATTGTATTTACTGACGTTATTGATATTGTTTTGTATTTTATATTTCTATTTTTGTTACTTATACTTTTCTATTCCTGCATGTAATTTTTTAATTTGTGTTTAAAATATGAACAAATCAATGGTATTTTAAACTAGATGAATTCATTAACCTAACACATCAGAACCACAATTAATTAGAATTAAATTAGCCTGGTTTTCTAAGGGGTAAAGATTAAATTTTTATTTAAATAGTATGGGCATATTTTCTCTTTCTGTGTTTTTTTCTTAATAATAGTCAAAACTAAAGTAAAAAAATAAATAATTAAAGAAAATAAAAAATTAAAATATAGATGAAAAAATCTTAAAAACACCAAATTAACAAAAGATAACATGAAAAACCTCAACAAAATAAATGAACGTAAAAATTACAAAAATTAAAAAGTAAAAATTAAAAAATAACAAAATACAAAATTTTATAAATGCAGCTCTCTCCTCATGCCACTGCCTAACAGCTCCAGGAATTTCCTTTATTATGCAATATGGAAAACCAACCTGGTGCCTCCCACGAAATAAGGTTTTCCAGACGATTCCCAGTTTTGCCTGGAAACAAATTCTATCTTAGTGGGAAGCTCATTTTTTATGAGCATCCACACGTGTGCCGAGGCAGGAAAGAACCACCCCACTGTGTCCAAGGAACAGCAGCCAGGCCAGAACTGAAGTTTTAATAGCATTCGTGTCATTACAAATACAGCAAATTGAATTTTACAAAGAGATGAATCATTACAATTAAAGACGTAGCAAGTTTTCCTGGGAATTCACAGAATTCTGTGGGTATGGTGCTAAACAATGCCTGATTTACCAACATTAATTGGGTAAATTTCCTTGGAAATATGTTCTAAGATGTACAAAAATTCTAATTAGGATGGAAAAGTGTAAAATATAAATATTCCCTTGTCGGGGGGGGGGTTTCTCACCCGAGCTTTAGGTGGTTTAAAGTCCTTGGCCTTCTAAAAGCCCCAGGTCGTGTCAGTGTAAAAAAAGCAGAGTCCTCAAGGTCTGTTTTCAGATTTCTCGTGTTGTTTATTATTCGATATCTCAGAATTTTCTCTGCTCCCAGCCGAGGTCCGGACGGCAGCTAGGACACGAGGCGACTCCTGCCTCAGGGGATGTCCCCTAACATTTATACAGATAACTACGTACTGGTTATTTACTATTTTGTGCCAATGCCCAGTGCCCACACTAGAAGTGACATTCCACTTCGATCCAATCCACTCTAACTACTTTGTGCCATCACCGCCCCAAAAAATGGAGGATGAGGAAGACATGTACATGAGGTACCACCCAAATTCCACCATCTTGTCCCCATTTACTTCTATTCTAAATATTCTAAAACTACTGAATTCTATATCGTCTACTGTGCTAAACTACAACTTTCACATCCTGGAGGTTTGTAATTCCTTTTGCAATGTTGGAAGCTTTTCCCATGGATTAAAATCAAACCCGGTGTTTTCCTGGGCTCTGTGCCAAGGTCTCCGAGCCCCCTGGACCGGCTCCACGACCCCCTGTCCAGGGCTCAAACTCCTTTCCTCGGGTCCCAGGCCATCCAAGGGGATGTCCTGGACTCCAACATTCCCTTACTAAAATCAGAGGGAAAAAACATCAAATAAAAGGAAAGAAGAATATCTAAATCCCAGCTTGCCCAGAAAACAAGCGCAGGAATTTCTAACATTGAAAACTTTTGGAGCAGTCATCAAGTCGGTGGAAGTTCATGGAACGATGATTTAAAATCTGCTTCCTCTGCTCTGACTTTAAAGTGAAGTGGGAATTCAAAAGGTCTAGTTATTCCTGTTCAAGAGTTATCTGGATTTTGTGGAAGTAACAATCCAAAGAAATGCCAATGTTACTTGTATTTGACATCTGAAACTCCCTGCAGAGCTGGCAAGTTCCAATGGAACAAGAGCCACAATGCCTAGAAAAACATAAGTCAGGAATTCTATTTACAAATACAGAGAAGAGGAAGATGACACCAGGAACACACTGCAGCTGAAAGCAATGATTTATTGGAAAAGGCAGAAAGTCAACCTGACAGTCTCTGTCCAGTTATGGCCAAGCAATTATCCAGGAGTCAGAGAGAAAAGTGGGAACCTTGGACTGGGATAAGGCCTGCCAGCACCTTCACTTCCTACCAGCTCTCTCCTTCTTGCCCTGCAACCACCTGCAAGAGGAAAAACAACAGCAATAAAGTTTCAAACGTGGCCAGGACGCCCTTGCTTCAGGCAGACTCAAGTGCAGCTCCCAGGCAGAGAGGCCGGGCCGTGCCTCGGGCAGCTCCGGGAATCCGGGATCGCCCGTGGGATCCGAGGGCCGGAAAAGCGCACCCGCCTGCCGGGTTCAGTGCTGGGACACGGCGAGGCCTCGGCTCAGGGGCAGAAGTTGGAGCCGGGACTGCAGGAGAGCACCCCAAAGCCCCGTCAAACATCCAGCACTGCACGCAGCACGCTCCAGCAGAAACTCGGGTGGGATCCAAGGCCCCCGGACGCTCCGTGTTCCTTGCCCTCGGCAGCTTTGCCAGGGCCTCCCTCAGAACACTGACCTCACCGTGCAGCTCCTACAAAAGAGGAGAACTCACGGCAATCACCCAGCAATCCACGGATCTCCAGTATTATTAAGAAGCAAAGCTGCAGCAAGATGCATCCAAACTCCACTGCAAACCGGCAGGTCTCAGGAGACGCAGGAATTTATTCCGGAGGGGTCACAAGTGTCCCTCAGCCAGCCAGGATTTCTCTCAGGCTCTCTCCACTGCTCTCTGAGGACACAAACAGCAGTTTTTCCCTGGAGCTCCCCTTTCCACCAATGCAAAGACTTCTGTTCTCCAGCTCCAGGGTCAGGAAGGAAAACAGGAATATTATCATTGCACAGACTGGCCGGGAGAGTGTGCCTGAGGCAGGAGCACCAGCTCCCAATGCACTGCTGCCTCTGGATTTCTAAACGGTACCTTCCATCCTGCCCTTCCCAGCACCATTCCCTGGGTGCCATGTCCACAGACACCTTCCACCATGCAGTTTAAAACCCACAGAAACCAAAAAAACAAGATCAAAAAATCAATTCGCATGCTTCTGGTCTGGAGAGAATGAGGGAGGTCTAAAATCTATATTTATTTCCGAGCACTAGAGCAATTTTTCATGACCTTGAGTATGAGTGACGGGCAGCAAAAGCTGATCAACACCTTCATTAACTTATCAGCAGAAAAAAAATGAAGTTTTAAGTTTAGTAAAGATCAAGTTCTGTTGCTAAAAACTAGGGAGGTGGCATGTTGGTGTTAGTGCTTTAACCTTCTGACATTAGAGAGTATTTGTACAATAAATTCATTATTGAATCAGCTAACTTTAAAATAAGATTTTTTTAAAATAAGGTTCGCCAAAAAAAGTCCTGAAATCAACATATAAGCTGCACAGCTATTTTAAAAAAAGCTGTATTTGGTCTGTATAACTTGACAGCCCCTCAGGTTTTCAGCCCGTACCATTTATTTTTTACCAAGTTGATGATGAAAACCTTGTAGAAAGCACAAAAAAAATTCCAGGACAAAGCTGGTCATTTTGCCAAGTACCCCCAGTGTGGAGCAGTGTCAGCCCCAAGGGTTTGCTCCCTCAGCCCAGCCCGCAGCAGGCTCCAGCTGCTGCCCAGGGAGGGTTAGCAAGGGACTCACTCGTTTGAAGCTGTAAATGCAGGTGGCCTGCACTGGACTGCCAATAAATGTGAAATATGTGACTCTTGTCGAAAACTGACTGACCTTCTCAGGGGGGCACCCTCACCAAGGATAGGGCACTCTGCCATGGATTTTATCCAACTGCATCTGAAAGAAAGTTAGGACAAAAGTCAAATTGCTGCAGGGTAACTTGACGGCTCCAGACATCTTGTGGCAACCTAGGAATACCCTCGACAGGCCAGCTACACCCTACATCAAAAATTTCAAGGCCCCAGGCCTTACCCTATTACCCCTACACCCAGACTGAGCAGCAAGGCAGAGCAGCTCCGGCCCAAACACACACAGACACCCGTGACACAGGGCAGGACAAACGAGGGGACGCAACAGGGACAGAAATCTCTTGGCGAGACGAACGACCACAGGACCGAGAGAAGTCGGGATGAGATGACCGAGGTAAGACTGAGGGTGAGCTGACCAGGCTCAGAGAACCCTGCAGCAAGATGATGCCAATGGGATGATTATCCCAAGAACCAAAAAGATGGATGCCCGAGAGTCCTACGGTCAGAATCCTCTACCTATCTTTGCATTCCTACAAGACCTAATCCTCAAGAATGGATCGTGGCAGTGCACAGCTGTGGACACAGCTCAGAACAAGACCCGAAAAGGCACCAGACCGGATGCTTGTGAAGAGAGATGGATTCTGGTGCGTGTCTGAGCACCCGAGTCAAAGGCACCTGGCCGAGGAATGCAGAGATCAGAGATGCTGAGAGCGATGCCAGGGTTTTGATAAGACCCTCGAAGGGCAAAGGGATAAGTCATGAAAGATGAAACACCCAAAACACACAGAGGGCACAACAGACAAGGGACACGACGCACGCCAGGACTGCTCTGCCCTGCTCACCTCAGCACAGGGATCAAAAATGAGATTTTCCCTCTCTGTAGCCTGAGGTGTCACATCTCGGACATCCCCATCTCCAAACCTGACTCAAAACTTCCTCCTGGTGACTCCCAGCACCACATTTGTATCCCCCCTGTGTCTCACGAGCCCTCCACTTATCTCTCGGATGTCTGGGGATGACATTCCACGTCGGGTGCCAGAGAAGGCTGCCTTGCCCTCAGGGAACTTCCTGCTGTCTCTCAGTCAGGTACCATAAAGAAAACCAAACATCGATGCGTGATCTCGGCAGATCTGTTGGCTGGTCAGTGACGGGGTCCCTGTATAATACAATGGACCACCTGAAACACACAAACAATGATGGATGCTCAGAGCTGCACCAGAAACACTACCCCTAATCCAAACACATGAATTTTAGAACCACACACAAATAGATGAGCTTTAGAAAAGAAAACAAAACAAACAAAAAAAGGACACCAAAAAGAACCCCAACTCTTATTCCTCATAGTCAAACCACTAAATATCATAAAAATAACCCCGTGGCCATTCCCCTCAAAAAACCTCCAAAATATATACCCAGAACCCCTCAACTCAAAGACCTGCCTCTAACCAAATAAAAAGCAGAAAACCCATGTCTTTTGAACTACATAAATTCACTAACCTCACACATCCAAACCTCAGAATTTTAAACCCTTAGTCAAGACTAGTACACCATATACACCAATCCCATCACTACATACAAAATGAAAACCTATTCTCTATTACTAACATAACAAAAAGTCACAGATTTAACTGCAATAAAAACACCTAATTAAAAATAAAATAATCCCATTATAACTAATGCTAAACTCCAAGCAAACTTCCTCCAAACCAAATATTTTAAGTGCCAAAACCCCTCAAACGTCTAAAATAACTACTTCAAAAATGCCTTCTGTACCTTTCAGACCGATCTTGAGAGCAAAGAAAAGGAAGACAAAGCATGCAGTTTGTGTTAAGAAAACAGTACTCACTCCCCTGTATTCCTTCTCCAGTATATTCAGCTCAAGCACAGACAGACTGCAGCACAGAGAGCTGCTTGGCTCCTAGTCAGTTTTAGCTAGCTAGGGCAGAGACGTTCCCCACACTGTTTTTGGGGGTGGGTTTTTTTCCTTTCTCTTAGGACTTTTTAAACCTGCTGCAGACTAGAAAACCCAGAGGAGCACCAAGAGGCGGTACCTCAGCCCACAGGTACCAGGCAGCCCACAGGGCCTGGACTCAGCAATTTTATCAATGCCAGAAGAGCTGATAAAAGACCAAAGAAGCTTAGCTACAACCCACAGCAAGGACTTTCTTATTTTACCATCTCACTTAAAAATAACAAGAAGTTTTATTATTTTAAGCTATTCATTCTTTAGGCTTGAGAATGCTTGGTTTGTTCAATAAATAGCTTTGTCCACTTTTCTCCAAAGAAGTTATTTCCCAAACCAGTTCAAAAGAGAGATATAGTTTGGGTTTACTTTCCAAAAAAACACAATTCAAAAGGTTCCTCCCATATTTACCCTAAACCACGACAACACCAAACAAATCAAACTGCAAAAATAACAAGAGCACAATTACCCTTAAATTACAACACCAAAACCAATTATTCCTAACTCGATAAACCCATAATGCCTCAAAACTATGAAAACAAAAATACCACCTATAAATACACAGAAACCCAAAAGATCCATTTCACTATAAACAATATCTCCCAAATTACCCATAACTATAAAACACACACTATAGCCAAACCAGCTAAATAAATAAACCCCTATAAGAAAATAAACAATAATGCAATTATAAACATTAGGAAACCCTAGGAAATTAACTACATCACATTACCTGAAATCCACCAAAACAAACACTACACACTCACCGTGACAAATGCCACCACTAAATAAATAAAAACTTCCCCTATACCTCACACTACAGCCAGTTACACCATTGTAAACTTTAGGAAACATACCCCTGAAAAATATAAGACCCCACCAAAAAAAATTTCAACAACAAAACTCAGTTCAAAACCAATCTGATCAACGTGGAAACTAAGAAACCTAACATGAAATAAATACACCATATCCCACATCATACACCATCTACTAGCAAAATTAAGCTACACAGTAAATTATTTAAAACCACTAAACAGAAAAAGCTTTAAAAAAATTTAAAAGTGCAAATAACAAAACACCCAAACTCTGACCAGCCAGACTGGCCTCACCCAATCAGAATCCCTACATATAATAAACAAAACCCCAATAACACATATCAGAGGCCTATCAAAAAAGCTACTTAAATTAACTCTACCTCAAATACAAACAAGCCCATCCGTAAAGTTATTTTCACCCAAAAACCCAATTACACATAATAAATATTACCCCAAAAAGTCAAACAAAACACTATATACGATAAAGAACATAACATTGAATAAAAACCACATGCAAGTACCACTACTTATTAGAATCCCAGGTGAAGAAGGACTCCCGCCAGGTTAAACACAAACAATAACAGAAGAGGAGTTTCTTCCCTCAATTTCAACTCCTTTTGTCCTCATCGTCTCCTTTTTCTTCTGGGAGCACCAGGGAAGAACTGGCAAGATGGAACTGAAAAGGCAAAGGAGAAAAGCCCCCCCTACAAACCCACACTGGCTCACCTGCTGCTGCTGGGCACAAAGGTTTGTCCCTCAGCACCCCCTAAAGCAACGTTCCGCATCCAAGTGCTTCCCCCGACCCTGTGAGAGGCTCTCTCCAGTGCTCCAAGGAACCCAGAATGAGATCCTCTCCTCCCACAGCTCCGTGCCAAAGGGAGCGCAGGCTCCTCTCTTCAGCAGCCCCGGCAGGAACTGCCCCCTCATTCTCCTTTACAGCTCTCACCTGGGGCTGCTCTGTGCCCTCACCATCCTGTGACTGCTCTCACCTGAGGCTGCTCTGTCCCCTCACCATCCTGTGGCAGCCGGCATCGTAATAAACATACACTTTCTAACTTCAAACTGTTGGAGAATCTTTGTCCGTCATAGTTGGATATCAGTATTAGATCAATATCCATATTTTTAATAAATCAGTAAAACAGCCATAAAGAGCAGAATTCAAGAAAACGTTTACATAGTGCACATTTTGAAGCAGTACCTTCGGTTCTCGTTGCCGCTCCCAGGCTCTGCTCCTCCAGCACCGCGCCGGCAGAGGCCGAGGCTGCGCGCCGATTGGCGGCCGGCGGCGCCCCGCACTCCAACTCCCAGCAGGCAGCGGGGCGCGTAGCCCCTGAAGCTGCGGCGGCCGTTTGTCCCGCGGTAGTTGCCGCAAAGCGCTGAGGGTCGCGCCGGGCTAACGAGGCGGTGAGTGGGAGCCCCCGGTCCTCCTCCGGGCACGGCGCGGGGAGCGCAGCGCAGCGTAGCCAGAGCTGCTAAGGGGGATGTGGCACCGCTCCCTGCAGCAGGCTGTCTCCAGCCGGGGAGCTGGCCTGCGGCGGAGCTCCTGAAGGGATAATGTCAGGCCCAGGAGGCTATTCGCGCGCAGCTCGATGCCTGTGGGAAAGGCAGTGCGTCGCCGCTTTACTCAGAGCAGCCCGAGAGGCCTTTTCTGATGCAGTATCTGTTTTGTACGTAAAAAGCGGGAGTTTGCCGCTGGGTTCAAGCGGGATGTGTGTTTCCCTGCCCGAGTATGGGAAAAGAGCAAAAAGCGTAATTTTGGCCGTGTACAAGACGCATGAAATCCTAAATCCACGTTGAAACAATTAAATTTCGTAATCTTAAAGAATTCCCTAGAAACCACTTACCTAGAAGTGCTTCGTACCCCACTGGCTGAGTACTTCTGAAAATTTAAGTAATCCGTCGTTAGTTTTGCTACTTTGGGATGATGCTGGGGCACTAGTTCATTTTTGTGAATTATATAAAAATTTGGACCTAAAGCATGAGGTTTGGTTCTCTAGTTTTTAAGGCTGGTCTCACATAACGCAGCAAAGTCATATGCGGCGTTTTGTAATTTATCAGATGGTGATAGAAACATTAAATAGTGCAGTATATGAGAAAGTTAAAGTTTCTTGAGCTCCAGTAAGTCTAAAATTCTTGCTTATACCTAACTGGAAGTTCTTATAGGCTAATTCTAAAGATAGGAAAATTCTTTTCTCTTTGTATGTGAGATTCTTTTCTCTTATATTTGATTAGCAAAATGCTGAAGTGACTGTATGGTAACTTTTCTTGGAAATAAAACCTTATTTAAACTTTTAAGGTTCAGCATAGCATCTGGATCTATCGAGGTATCAGTTGTTATTTTTTTCTAAATTTTAATGATGAAAAAACAAAAGATTGAAAGCAAGACTGACTTGTTTGAAACTGAACTTTTTGTTCCTTTACGACAGACTAGTTTATGATAGAGGGCTTTGTTGATAGAAGAAAGGCATCACTTAGTCACTTGTGACTATAATCACAAGTTTTGATTATAAATTTAAGAGATACTTCATGGGATGTCTGTGGATTGTACTGTGTCACTTCTGTCTTCTGATGCAAGTATTTTTAACATCACTGCCAGTGGATTCCTAGATATTTTTGGATTCACTAAGGATTTATATCACCTGAAGGATGTAACAATGCGGGGGTGGGGGGAAGGCCATCCTAGGGGCTTTATGTTCCTCTTTTTCATGTTGTTTCAGCATTCCTTAATTCTCTGGCCAACATTTAATTTTCTGCACTGGAAGACAAGAAAGAAACAGCAGTATCTTCATATATAACATTGATTAATACTTTAATTAATTATTTCCTGGTCTCACTTTGCCATGTAGGTGAACTTTTTGTTGTCTGAAAAAAGAAACGTGTTTGGATTTGTGACTATAAATATGACACTCATACGAGTGTCTCTATTTTAAAATTCTCTTAGGACAGCAATTGAAAGAAGATGAAGAGATTGGCAGGTAACACTGAAATGACTCCCCTAACCCCCAGCACCTCATTTCAGAGTCCCATTCAGATGGAATTACTCACCTACCAGTTGATGCCTTAAGCTTTGACCTGACTTAAAATGAACAAACAACAACAAAACAAATAAAACAAAAAACCACAAACAAAAAAAAACCCCACAAACAAACACAACCTCCCCACTGAAACCCCAGAAGAAACCCCCTGAGGTCCTCCTCCCACATCCAATTGAAAATACAGCCTTAGCCCAAACATTGCTGAACACAATAGAACTAGAAATTTAATAGCTAATACATTTTGCATGCATTGTGTCAATTTGAGCTACTGCATAACCAAATAAGCCGTATCTTGTGCGTGGATTAAAAATGGCATGATGTTAAACTTGAAGGTTTTGATTTTCCTCTGAGGAATTCAGTTGAGATAGGAGAATTTGCAGTAATGAATGAGTCGTCATTCCAGTGAATCTGTCATTACTTTTGCCATCATTTTATATGATGTTTTGTAGTTCATTCTAGTCTCGCAGTTTAAATTGCAGGTGAAGAAGCGTTTGAATTTTTTTATTCCTAGGTAAGCCATGCCTGTTTCTGCTGATGAAACTGTGGGGAACCTGGCTGTGAGAGATACAGTCCTAACTCCATCTGGAATTGAAGGATTACAAGGTTTGTACCGGATGGTGTTTATTGCAATTACAGACCTCAATCAGTGGCTTCCTTATCTTCCTTCTAAAAATGTTTCACAAAATGAAGTTCAAAATCTGGGTTAAATTTTGAAAGGTACTGTGACTCATTTTATGTTCAAGTAGGTTGTTATAAGAGAGAAGTTGCTGTGAGATGCTAAAAACAGGAAAACTCATCAAGCTATAACATTCGTCCTTCCAGAAGGAAAGTGAATGCTTTTTTTGAGTTGAAGGACAAGATTGAATTGAGGACAAGATCAGATCTATTTAACAAAATGAGAACCAAAAGTACTATGCAATTCTTACATGTTACTCAGCTGTTACTGCTGGGCTTAGTCTTGTATTTAAGTTTGTTTTCACAACTCTGAGTTAGTTCTTTCAAGCTTCAAGAGAGTATGTTCACTTTGAAACAGGTTAGAAAGCGTCTCAATGGTAATGCTCATCCTATTTTTTAATTAGTATGTCTGACCATTCCTGGTTGCTTGCTAAATTGTTATCTTTGCAGTGCCTGGTAGGTAATCAGTTTGCTGCATCATTTGAACTACCTTTTTGTTTTTTAGTCTCTTAAGAGGAAGGAAAAAGGAGATGATTAACCTGTCAAAGAAGTCAGATGAAATTTATCAATAGACTGAAACAAGTGTAAAATATGATATTACTTGAAAATTGTTGTTTACTTTTTTTTACAATTTCAAAGTAAGTTAGACTTTGAATTATAGGTTGTTGAATGTATTGAAGGTAATTTAAAATTGCCTTGATTTGGGTAGAATCATCATCTACACAAAATGTAAAAGCTCGACAAGTCATATCACGAATCAGCCGAGAGGAACTGGAAGATAGATTTCTTCATCTACGGGATGACCACATACTACTCAAACAGTATGCAAATAAGCAAGAGGAGAAAATTAAAAGGTATGGAGTTCAGTATTTTTATTAAATGTATTCTTACTTTAACTCACAGTACCTTTTTGGCTCTTTAAAGCGTCATCGACAAATAAAAAATCATGCTGATTTCTCTCAGAGCACTTTTTAGTGCAGTAGCAAAAATCACTCACTGGACGTGATTTTTGTATTGATTTCTAGTTGTCTCTGCGTATGTGAGATGTTTTCTGCGGTGACCCCATTAGATCTCTGTTTACAGAGGTACGTCAGAGATGATACCTTGGATTCCCAGGTGTGCTGGCGGAGTATTCTGGGAATTGGAGAGCAGGCTGCTGTAGAAGCCTAATGGTTCATCAGACATTTCATTCTAGAATCAAAATGATCTATACAGAGAGATTTTGCCTGTTTTTCGGTCCCTGTCTGTCTTTGAAGAAGTTGAACGGCATCTAGATTTTTTTTGTGAATTAGCACTGCAATGTCTTTATAATCATCACTCCTTTATTCAGTGTTACAGGTAACTTCAGTGATGAAGTCCCAAGTGGCACAGGGAGCACAGTACCCAGTTTGCCCACAAATATTTAAGCAACTTTAGGCTGATTATTAAACTTACTATGCTAAGATTTGTGTGCTTTTCCAGGACTTAGTGTGGCAGCAAACCAATCTGCACTGTGGAGAACTGTTTGTAGTATTAGGATGTTGCAGGAAGGCTGAATGCTGTGACTCTGTATTCGCATTGTGCTAGTTGTTAAGAAAGTATTTCTGCATCTAAGACAGTTTCAGGTGAGGATCTAATGAATTCATCAAGGGGTAGTTGAAAATACTGCCTATTTCATACTTTGAAGTCCAAAACATTATTTTCTTTTGACTCAGTATTCAGTGAGCCACAGTCCAGTTGACCAGCATTACATAATTTCCATCTTTTCTGTCAGGCTGTTGTCAAATACAAGACTTTAGATTAAATTATTTGTTTTGTTATTTCAAATGGCAGTTCCTATGTTTCTGTGCACAGAAAATACCACTCATCATCCACTTATACCGGGTGGGTATACTCATAGTCCACCAATGTAAATGTGTCCTTCCTTTACTGAGCTTATATGATAAGCCTTAGGAAACTGTTATTTGTCAGTGCTATAAAGCAGATTGCTACTCAGTGGTTTCAGTTTTCTTCAAGGAGTTCATCACAGGCAACAACAGTTATATCAAAACTTGACATTTTTTAATCAAGGTTCTATGCTGAAGTCTTCACAGTGGTCATGTTCCTTTAAACAGAATACTTTTTATGCTGACTTTTCACATTATTTTTCTTCTTTTTTTTTTTTTTTATTGTTTTCCCCAGAATGACCACCAAGTTAATGCGGCTTGTTAATGATAAAAGAAAATGTGACCAGGCTGGCTGTGGGCCCAAGCAGCTGGGTCAGGCTCTGGAGCTGGAAGAAATGATTGAGCATTTGCGAGAACGAGTTCGTGAGCTTGAGAAACAAAATGAGAGCCTCCGTAACAAACTCATTTCAACTAAACAGCAGCTGCAGATTCAAGGCCACAGGCCTTCTCTGTACAACTCTGTTCAATCTCGTGTGAACACTGGTCTCAAGAAAGAGATTGAGGCTGCTGGCATGCCAGAGCACACCAAGAAAGGTATGATTCAAGTTTATTAAAAACACTGAACTCTTTGATTGCTCTTGAAACCATGAGTCTGAATTTCAAAACATTTTTAGTGCAGATCAGAAAATATGCAGAGCAATTATTGAAAAATAAAATGCCCGGAAAAAATACGGGTAGTTTAGCTGTCTCTAAGGCATTAAGAGACAAGAAAATGCTGCAAATAATAATCACAGCTTCCTGTATCTGCTTTTTGTTTGGCTGATTTAAAAATACCATGTAAAGTTCCTCCAAAAGTCCTAATCAGGTATGAATGTTCTGTAAATACTTGCTTTCTTTATTGAGTGCAACCATCTAATAAATAGCTTGATTTGAACAAAAGTAAACAAAACAATATGTATTCTAGTCATATATATATATATGTACACATATTCCTACACACACACATAAATGTACGTATCACTATATATATATGCACACACATATATATATACACACACACATATATGGATATATATGTATCACAGTTAACAGTATTTTAAAATAACAGTGAAAGATCAAAATTCAAAATAGGTCAAGTTAATGCAGCAAAGTACATGAGTTCTTTTTCAGGTATTTTGAACTGCTGGTATCATTGTACCTTGAACCTAAATGATGCAGTTCTGGGGCCTGAGGGATGGCTGCGTTAATGCTGTCTTTGAAATGAAATGTGTTTTGTCCCACCTCAAAACTTGGTTAATTTCTTCTTGCTAAGAGTAGGAGGAAAAGGTGGAAAAACCATTGCATTTGCTCCTAAAGTAGCAATACTTTCTTAATTTCTCACATCTGTTCTTCACCATGGGCTTAGGATGCGTCTAAACAGCACAAGGAAATTATCTGTACTGCTGCTAAAATATGGTCCTACCAGTTGCATGTCTGGGTGAATGACACTTGGGATTTTGCAAAGAAAATGCTGAAAAAGTGATTACAAGTCCATGTTCCTGTCTAATAATACTGATATTTCTCTTCTTTGAAGACATGATCTCTGTTCTCTGTCTTTGAAAGTAAAATCTTCTAAAAAAACTTTCAAGACATGTTTTTAATAGTTTGCTTTAACACTGTGTTGTGGTTTTATATTTGCCAAATTTTAATTATTAACTGGGAGATAGGACTTTGGGAGAAAAGGGTAAAACAGGCACAACTTAAAAGTAAAAACAGATAGATTTTATTCATATACAGTAAAGAAAAGGGGGAAGGAAAAAAAATTGAGACATTCTGAGACATTCAAACACCTCCCCCCCCCCCCCCCCCCTGCTTTAAGCTGTTTACTTTTCTACTCATCACAGAGAGAAAACTATGATTTTCAGTCAGTTGTCACTATTTAAACACGATCCTACATCATCTTGGGAGAGGAGCCTTTCTAGGGTTATGGAAAACATAACACAAGAAAAAGGACTGGTGGCCCATCCTTCAGATTTTATAGCAGTTTATGTTGTGCATACTGTAATTATTTCTTTTCATGTGATTTTGATGTAAAAATACTTTTTATGACGTCTATAGAGAAATTGCAATTGTTTGCACTGTATAAAGATAGAGTTAAAAGCTAAAGCTTTTTCATTCAACAAATCAAAAATTTATCTTTTTTTTGGTTTTCAGGAATGAGATTTCAGAGTTTAGAAGTGAGATCATCTGACGTTGTGCTTCCCAAATATGGACAGGGTCTGCTTGAGGATTCAAGGGCGGAAATCAGAAATTTGTATGATTTTCATCTTACTTATTTGTCATTATCATTCTTTCAACTTATGGTTTTCTTGAAGAAAAAAAAGTATATCTTTTAAGTTTTCACTTCAGAAAGTAAAATAGTTGGTTCTGACAACAATAACACTGGTAACAATGCAGAAATGTTTTATGATAAGGAAAACAGGGAATCTGCGATTTAGAATGCAAAATGTATGTAGGTATGTAAGAATTTGGCTACAAGTTAAAACTGATCTCCAGTGAGGCTCTCTTTGTTAGAATGCAAGGCCTGCCTTGTTTGTTATGGGTCAAAGCTGACAAAAGAAGAAGGAACCTTAGCTGCAAAATTTTTACCAGCTTAAATCCTAAAATGTGCACCACCATTTAGGTGGTGACTAAGTGAATGTGTTCTGCTTATGCGTTAAAGTTTCATTTCTAGAGGGAGACATAATATTATGGGTAAGTGCAAAAAGCACAGTATTGGGATAGTTATGTGAAATGATTCTGATTCAGTTTTGCATTTTGAAGTGTGGTTTGTGATCCAAGTCCACATTTTAACTGGAATTGAAGCTTAGGAAACCCTTTCAACATCCTTGATTTAGAGATTGCATGAAAATAGAGAGGTGTTACATAGAAAATATAGTTAACACCTAATTTGAAGATACTGAGATCTGATTAGAATATTTTTCTACTCTGAACTGTGTATTTAGAACCTGGGTTTTCTAAAAGCTGTTTATTTCCATAGTGATTTACTTGAATCAGATTATTGATTACATTCTCTGTAAATGCTAAATTGGAATTAATGGGCAAGCTAAGTTTAGAAATACATGGATTAATGTGCAGCCATTTTTTTTGTGCTTGAAATTTTATAAACACAAAGATTAACTGGAATCATAGGAAACAATTGTCCAGAAATATTCCTGTAAATTACTTTTAAAATTGCATTTACTGGATGAATTCCACTGTTTAAAACACATATTTTGATTTTATTTTATTTTTTGATTTTTTGGAGGGCGGGGGTTAGATTTTTCCCGTCTCAGAATAAAAGCTTAAAAATCTGTTGAAGATCTAATCTTGTGATGGCCAGTAATGGTGTTTCGCTTTTGAGAAACCATTGGTGCTAATGGATTAGAAGGAGGATACTGCTAATACAGAGTATAAGAAACTGTGAACGATGTTTTCAGGTTCTGCCAAATACTGTTCAGTCCACAGAAACATTTATTTTGAGAGTTTGTGTTGTGCTTTCGTAGCAATTTAAACTCATATGCCTCTCTTATGATACATGTTAATAAGAAATACAGATTTTACTGAACACTTAAGAGTTTGACTTACTTCAGTACTCTGGTTTTTTTTCCTTTGAAAAAATAAATAGCTGGTTTTGGAATGTAGAATGTTTGTACTTGCAGGGAGACTGTCATTGAGTCCCAAAGAAAACAAATTGAGGAACTAGACCGTGCCAGAGAGATTCTTGGGAGTCAACTAAGAAGGAAGGAGAAGGAAATTGAAGAATCCACCCTACGGCTGAAAGAGCAGGGTACAGCAAGCCAAAGGTATTGTGAAAAATTAAAGTCTCCATGGTGGAAGCGTTAAAAGAGCTGTAACATTTGTAGGTAGCTGTGGAAGTTACTACTTCTGTAAAAAAATGTGGGCCTCATTAATTTTTGTCCGATTGGTGAAACCAAGTCATAAAATGTTTTGCCAAAGAGCATGGTTAATTCTAAGCAAGGAGATAGGTACAATAAGAAGTTATGATGTTTTTTCATAAATAACCAAAAAAGTTCATACTTACCATTTTAGAGAATAATTTTTTCCCAGATGATACAGGTTCAATTGAAGTTGAAGTCATAACATTTTAATCACCTATTTTTCGTTCACTTTAAATCTTATCAAATTTTAGGTGTAGGTTAATAGTGGACAATTTAATGTTCACTACTCAGTAATTAGGAGTCTACAAATCATTGAAAAATACTGGTTCAGCTGTTACAGAAAATGTTGAGACAAATTAAATTCTCTAACACTGTTTTAGTATTAGAGAGCAATTCTCTATTTTTTTTACTAACATACTCAGCTGTTTTTCAGATGTCTAAGCTTTGTAGCCCCTTCACTTGCTCCAGTGTGGCATTGTGACAGTTTGTCCAGCATGTCTAAAATACACAAAAATGTCAAAATATTGAAAGAGAAATTGCCTTCTCAGATATTGAAAATTTATTCTGATTTTATCATCATTTATATTAATAAAAATCCCAATTAGTTCCTGCTCTCATACTTGTGGAAGTAATGGGGTTTAGTTGCACCATTTGAAGTAAGGAAAAACTAAGTAAATATATGTATTTTGATTTTGAATTATTTTAAACATCCTTTCTAATAAACAGTACAGGCTCAAATTAATCGTAGAATTCTAAGAATATTTGCATAGATATTAAATGATTTTTATGTAATTAAAACACACCTGCAGCTTGTTAGAATACCAGACTTAGGATGCGGTAGTCTAAATTGCTAACTCATATTTCATTTACAATATTTGATAAGGAAACTTCATAAAATTGTTTTCTACTGGCACAGAATACTTTTGATGGGGGGAGAGAGGGAAAATAATCTCTTTAGGCGTAGGATTGTTATTTTTTTCAGTCATGTGCAGTTTTATACAATAAACAAAGATGTGTATGAATTGATTGAAGTTGCTGTGTCATCAAATGGTTCATTTACCTAAATTCTCTAGTATAAATTATAGAAGAACAAATAATTTGGGTACTATACACTACATCTTCTTTGAAGTATGTGTTTATGATGCGTTTCTTTTTAATTCTGAAGGCTAAACATTCAGGACAATGTGGAAATGATAAAGGTCCGTAAACAGCTAGCTGAGAAAAGCAATGCTCTTTCAGCATTGGAAGGAAAATTTCTCATGCTTCAAGAGGTAATTGGAATTTGATCAATAACATGCCTATACTCTTATCACATAAACGTGCTAAACAGAAGAAAAATTATACACAGGTCTTCATTCTAAGTCAATACTGAGTACATTAAAATGAACCACATCCTACATTGCGCTCAAACTACTCCAGATGGTGTAGGGATTTTTAGTATTAATCTCTGGGTTTTTTTTTTTTTTTTCAGCAGGATCTAGCAGGTCTTAGTGATTTGATCTGCAAAGTCATACCAAGCAGATTATGACAAATTAACTGAGTTGTCTGGCTATGAAAAGAGCTCCCTGATCATTTAAAGAGAGGACTTTGACTTAGATTTACTGATTTGCCAAAAAGGAGTACCAAGCCCCCTTCACTTTATTACTCTTTGCTGAAGCTTGAGCAGTTTGGCTCTACTGTTTTGACATGAGGATTTAACCTCTGCTCATGTGTTAATGGAAATTACTTTAGAGGGCTACTTTAAGTAATAATTTTCCTTCTAAAAAGGGCAATTTTATGAAAATGTCTCCAGAACATGCAATTCCATGGTAGATTATCTATATATTTTAATTATACAGCTTTTTTCTGCTTTTTCCTGTATGTATATGGAGAAGTGCATGTGAATACAAAGGTGGTGTGATAATACCTTGGAAATGGGAGAGTTCCTGTAAGTAGGAATCCTAACTGCAGTAGGGCTTTATAAAGTGTCCAGCCTTACCAAATGGAAGCACTGATTGTCCTTATAAACTCTTAGTTCTGTCAGCATATTTTTAGTGTGCTAAATAACACTAGTGCCATTAGATTTTTGTTGGATTGGGTTTTTTGCCCATGTTTTTATGTTTCTGCATTTTGTTTTGCTTCGCCTTCCTCCTCCTCTTCAGTGTAATTCCTGTATCTTCTCTGCTGATCTGAGAAGAGGTTTAACATGGCTTTTTGTCTTCTTTCTCTTTAAGAAATTTGAAATCTAAAATAGAGAGTTTAACTCTAGAATTTAAATTATCTCTATTAATATCTATAAATAACTAGTTATAAAAATTGCTATAAAAGTAACTCTATTTCTTTTTCATAGACTGACTGCTAATGTTGTTTATTCTCCGTGATTTTTAACTTGCTGAGAAATGAGATACAAAAGACTGAAGATGAAGTTGGTGACTGATTTTTCTTTTTTTTTTTTTTTCATTTCCAGTCTGTTGAGACTGCATGTGAACATAAACAATTTTTACAGGATTATCATTTAGCTTCTCCATTTTACTATTTTGTGGGAATATTGTATGGAAAAAATGAAGCTAACTTCTTTCTGTCTAAAAGCATTGAACATTAACTGTATTCATGTATGTATTTGGCATAAATTATCATCCAGTCATTTTGTGAAACAGAAGATAGGGCTTTCGGCTATTTTGTCTCAAATCATAATTTGAATGTGATTTACATTTGAATTTTTAATAAGTGAGGCTTACTTGTGGAATATTGACAGTATAATATTAACTAATATTCTGGAAACAGAGACTCTATCAGCATCCTCCATTTAATTTTAAAATTGGTTAAATGTGTTTTACTATAAGCTATCAAAGTAAATGAAAATGTAAAGGAAATCAGGAGTCCCTTATCGAAATTCATCCAGCTGGGAAATAGAGCTGAATGCATGAGGGTTGTGAAAGAATTATATGTCTACAATTGTGTGTATATGTATAACTATAGGTATAATGTATAACTATAGGTATAAAGATTTATATGTGTGTACATGTATATATAAATATAAGGGTTAAGAGAGCTATGGCAAGCTCATGATTAGCATAGATGTGAACGACATTGATTTCTGCTTGCTGCTGCAGTGGCTTTTGGTTAGCATGTCAAACCACTGTAACCAGTGCAAAATCTTTTAATTGCTTTACAGATTTATGTCTTTGTCATTTTCATCATGAGTAAACTGAGGGTTTAATGTTCATGAGGTCACCTTCTGCTGGCCATGGGAAGTGAAAGTTACTTTCAGTTACTTAGTGCAGGAATGTGTCCTCCGGATCGCATTGAGATCATCCACTCAGTAGCACCTTGAGAGCCCCTTCTCAAGTATATGTTGAGATGTACTCTGTGGGAACATTCTGAGTCTGATTTTGATATTCCTTCCTTCCTTTTCACAGAATCTAAAGAACTTGAAGACCAACCACGATGCTTTATTAGCAAAAGGTGATGAACTGAATGTTCAGCTTAAAGAGGAGCGGTTAAAGTCCTTCCGTCTTCAAAAAGAATTGCAGTCGGTAACTATTTCAAACAGTAGGACAGAAGAGGTGAGATTGTGTTCAGGAGATCTTGAATCTGCTTGAGCTACATATAGATAAGGGAACAGTTAATATGGGATACCTTTTAATTGTGGAAATGTGAATAGATGTTTCAAACACATTTAGCAGACTGACCTAGTGATATATATACTAGTGATCTATATGATTTTACCCCATAGCTTTGTTTGGGAAGACAGGTATCTGCCAGGGAAAGCTGGAGCTTCCCTTGGAATGGAGAATGTAAACCACCACCTCCCTTTTTCCAATTATAATTTTTTTCAGTTAAAAGCTTTTAGGCAAAAGATTTTGGAAATAGAAATAGCAGTTATTTACCAGTATGTATAACAAAGCAAACAAGAAACAAACAAAAAACCACAACTACAGCATTGATAACAAAACAGTATACCGAGAACTTCGAGGACTTTGCTTCACAAAAACTCAGGGCAGTTTGGTCTCAGTGCCTTTGTAGGATCCTCAAAACACCAAGTGGAAGCAGTGGAGAAGTCCCGGGCTGGTAGCTGGGATGGCAAGGTGTCCAGCAGGGTAGGGGGGTGCAGGGTCACTCTGTAGCAGACGAGCAGTGCCGACAAAAACTCTGACGGTGGGGCAGGGCTGGCCCAGCTCTCGCAGGGCAGCAGAGAAGCTCAGAATTCTAGGGCGAGCAGATAATGGCAGATTTCCCAGGACTGGACTCCTCAGAGACAGTGAACTCCTTCAGCAGGAGTACCAGCCCTACCCAGCGGCCTGAAGCTCAGTCCTTTACCTGCCTCAAACCCCCACCCCCCTCAGCACCCCTTTGTTTTGTTAAATAGTCTTAAGTATGACATTTAGTCTCATTGGTAACTTATGGGGAAAAATTCTTTAGAGTAAAAAGGAGCAAAACTCACCCCCCAACACCCCATTAAAAGAGAAAAGAACAGTGGCTGCTGCTTGCATTTGACAGAATATCAACCACACCTGATCCCTGTGCCACATAGTCACTGCACTGTATTTGGACATTATTTGAGGTTCAAGCATAGGATTTCATATCAATTCTGATACTGAACAAGTGATTTGTTTACTGAAAGAAAATCATACTTGGTTTATTGATAATAGCTTTTTTTAGTATTCTTTCAACCTGATTTAATTCCAGTACTTTATAGTACTGATTAGCATAGAACTGTATAGAACTGATTTAGCAGTTCAAGTTACTTCTGTTTTTTTGTCTAGAGGCTCTCGGACTAATGTCATTCACACTTAGGGCTGAAAATCAAGTGGTTTATTCCTCATTCTCTTCAATGCATGAGGAGTAAGAGTCTGCCGGCTTACTTGTTTTTCTGTTACATTTTGTAGTAAATTTAGTTTTGCCACCTGGTTTATCTATTTTTAATGTATTTTGCATGAACCAGGTTTACCAAGATTATCTCATAGATCCTTCCTCCAAACCTTTAAACTACTGTAATGCATATAAGTATCTTCTTGGTTATCTCATAGCTTTAAAGTTATGTCTTGCTTTAGCAAATATTTTGAAAACAAGAATATGTTGTTTATGATGTCAGTAATACACTTTGACTTTTAGATTTTTTTATATTATTTTGCATGTATACTCTGAGATTGGCTCTGTTGGTTAGAGTAGGGTGCTAATACTGTGAAGATTGTGGGTTTCATCCCCAAATGGGCCATTCACTTAAAAGTTGGACTATCAAGTCCTTGTGGATCTCTTCCAATGCAGGATATTCTGTGATTCTGACGTTGTATAAAAAAAAATAGCTTGACAATGCATACAAATAATTGACTATTTGTCTTCACACATTCATTGTAATTTCCTTTTGTGTCCAAATGAAACTTCCTTCTTTTTTTTTAGTTACAGGAAAGAATAAATGATCTAGAAAAAGAGAATGAACTCTTGAAGGAAAATTATGATAAGCTCCATAAGAGGTAAGTTATGGCTTCGGTATATAAAAAATCAGATTCCTGTCCTGTTGAATAGGTTTTCATACACTCTGTGCTGGAATGTGCATATTGAGTGTTCATGTGCACACATAAATACGTTCATGCTCGAGTTTATCATATCAGTAAGCACATATTAAAACATTCATGCTACTCTACCTGTATTTCATCTGTCCGGTTGAAATGGACCAACTTGTTCTAATACTCTTGAAACAGTAGGTTACTATTTAAAAAGTGTAATTAAAAATAAGTAGGAGTCACTTGATTTTGAACATAAATGAAGTAATTTCTTACGTGAATTTCTCATTATTTTCTGCAGAGTTATTGTTGAAAGAAAAATGCATCTAGGTAGATATATATTAATTTGGGTTTCTTTCATGTTTTGGAATTGTTTTTTGTTGGTTTTTTTGTTTTGTTTTGTTTTAACATAGAGGTGTTTAAATTTCTGTCTAAAGTTCTTCGAGCACTTCACAGTGAACCTTTATAAAGTCTGATATTTGGCAGCTTTTCCACTAATTTTGAGGTGTGATTTGTTTCTTTTGTAATAGCTATAATTTCATTTCTACTGATATAGAAAAGAGGTAATTTTTGCCAATTGCCACAAGCATATTAAAGAAAAAAATGACCTTCAGATGAACTTTTCCTTTATTGTGAAATTGTGATTTTTTGTGCTGAAGAAGGTTAGATAATAAGACATGTCTCAGAGTTAATAATTGTCTCCGAAAGTAGGTAAAATGCTTGATATTTTTTCTTGTATTGAAATTATTTCTCCTCTTTAAGTGTTTGACTTGTCAGTGGGATGTCTGTCAAAAAATACCAATGACTAAGCACAATGGGAGTGATACCAGATTTTGTCTATAGTGTTCTTACAAATTTTCTTTTACTTTTTGTACTATTTGTGGTGAAATTAAAAATTATAGAAGTGAAAAATGGTGAGTACAAGTAACTTAAACCAATTTTTTACTTGTGAGATGTAGCAGTTACATAAACACAATACTCAGAGGTTTTGAGTCAGGGTCAGCTGATAGGGTCAGTTGATCTGTTGTCTGTCACTTAAGTTCATTGTTGTAGATTTTTCTAAAATTTGATCATATTATAAATATTTATGATTATGATTTCTTTTTGTCTTTTATCATTATGTAGAAAAGTAACACAAATCAATTTATAATATTTCTGTTCTACTTAAGTCATAGAGAATTTAAGAAGATGTTAAACTAAGTAAATTTAAATCTGTTACTATGCAGTAACCTACAGTATGGCTGTTCTTTTATCTAAAATTATCTGTCTTTTCATACAGTCCCATTTAAATGTTGATTCACGTTTCATCATTCCATGTTGTGGTTTAACCCCAGCCATACCCCAAGCCCCTTGCAGCCCTTGCTCACTCCCCCACCAGCAGGCTGGGGAGAGAATTGAAAGGATAAAAGCTAGAAAAACTATGCAGTGAAATAAAGACAGTTTAATAGGGAAAACAAAAGCCATGCACACAAGGAAATCTAAACAAGGAATTAATTCCTGGCTTCCTTGGGGTAGGCAGGTGTTTTGCACCTTCAGGGCTCCATCATGTGTGACAGTGACTTGGGAGGACAAACACCATCATTCCAAATGTCTTCCCTTTCTCCTCCTTCCTCTCAATTTATGTACTAGAAAATATTACTTTGATCTGCTTTCCGAGCTGTGTCCCCTTGCAGTTTCCCACACCCAGCCCTCTCCTCAGGGCAGCACTATGAAAGCCAGAAAATGCCTTGGTTATCTCCAAACCCTCCTCAGCAGTAACAAAAAGATCTCTGTATTATCATCACAGTGTTCAGGACAAATCCAAAACACAACCGCATACCAACCACTAGGAAAAAAAATTACCTCTGCCTCAGACAAAACCAGCACGTTGATTAACAAGAAGAAATGGATAATTTCATTATAACATTTTCATTTCAGTTTCCCATTTTCACAATGCAACTGTACTGCAGATTACTTGTTGCTAGTGTTGGGTGCTAAGTGTCCACAGGTGCTAGATAATTAATACATCTTTTTAATAGAGGAAAAGAGGCACAAACCCATCCTTTGCTGAAGCTATTTTTGGGAAGTTGATAGCAATTTTGCCGAAGCAAAGACTGCAGAACTGCACTTGAAAAGTTTGCAAAGAACAAGTATGAATTTGTCAGTTGACTCTTATTATTTACTCTTTGTCCAATAAAGCAGTACATTTTGATAAAAGGTTTGGAGGAGTGGTTTTCATATGACCTTGTAATGCAAATCTGGCAATGCCTAAATTCCTCCAGAAGAAACAATGTGCAGTGTGGTTGACCATTATAGTTTATCCACATGGCTTCAACTCCAATGAAACACAGTAGGTGTGAAAGGCATCCGACATGAATCTTAAAATTCAAATTAAGAAAGCAACACAAGTGGACTTAATTCAAACCAACCAACATAAACGTAAGCAGTACATAGGTTTGAATGAAACCTGTCTTCTGAAATGTTCTTCATTTAAACTCTGAAATCTTGAACTGCTATCATTGTAACTCTTAATGGTTTCTCTGACAGTATAGTGTTCCAAAAAACTAAATTAGATGTAGCTACATTTTTATGTGAAGTTACTGTACTAAAGCTAACAAATGCATGTATAGTCGTCATTAAAACATGAAAACACTTTCAAAGTGTGAAAACTAAGGATATTTGATGTCTTTTTTGATATCATTTATTCTTTCTTCATGGGACCAATGAGACTTCAGGCAGTTAGAGAACACACTGTATATTTTCTGTACCGAGGCAGTATTATGGAATGATAGTGGATGCAGTACGTTATATTCCCTGCATATTAGCATCAAAATTATAGGAGAGTAAAATATATATTATTTTACTGCAGAACTTAGAAGCATTTCCTAAGTTCTTGCGTGCTGTAAAAGACAATCTGTCAAAGTGTAAGATGCTCTGTGCCTGGAGAAATGT
Organism: Sylvia atricapilla; assembly: GCF_009819655.1. Classification (NCBI taxonomy): domain Eukaryota; kingdom Metazoa; phylum Chordata; class Aves; order Passeriformes; family Sylviidae; genus Sylvia; species Sylvia atricapilla. Next base: position 34,260 of record NC_089160.1, read on the forward strand.
ATTAAATAGGTTCTTATACTATAAGGAAACAACAAAATAGGGGGAAATAAAACTGTTTTTAAGAAGAGCACAAATCTGGAATATAAATTGGTAATGCAATCCCTATACCTCTAGCAGGTGCTTCCAAATAGGGAAAGAGTCTCACTTTTCCTTTTGACATGTTAAGAAGTTAGCTGGAAAGTTCTGTCTATTTCTCTTTGTAATTGGCTCGGAACCAGCCCAGAAGTGTAGATTGGACCCTGAGAATGTTACTCAAAGATTGTTGTTTCACTCACTGGGCCAAGGGCCAAAAAGCCCACCTAAGCTATTATGCGCAAAAGAGAGAGAGCAATGGAACTCCACGCTTTTCACTTTTTGAGGTGCTGTAGCAAGCAAGAGTTCATCTCTGTGCTGTGCTCAGCTTTGTTTTGCCTTTTGTATAGTTTTCCATCTTTATTAAAACCCTTTTGATTTTTCAAGGCACTCGTGATCAGCCGTCTCGCTCATTATTATAGCCACGTTCTGCCAGGCTGGACCCTCAAGTGTGGGTGAAACCCATAATAAACCCTTGCCATATACTTCAGAGTCTATAGTTCATGCTGTAACAGTTTGTTTTCTTAAACCTTAAGGTCATTCTTCAAGTATTTTTGATGTAACTGCACTTAAAAGTACTCAGAACTACTGCATGTAGTCACCCATCAGAGCAGGGCATTCTCTTTGAGTCCTCAGGTACAGTCTGCAAAGCTCTGTGGGCTGCCCCTTCTGCAATATTTCTTTCTTCTTTGGTGTTTTTTTTGTTTTTGTTGTTGGTTGGTTTTGTGGGGTTTTTTTTGTTGTTGGTGGTGGTGTTTTGGCTTTTTGTTTGGTTTGGTGTTGGTTTGGGTTTTGTTGTTGTTGTTGTTGTTTTGTTGTTGGGTTTTGTTGTTGTTGTTGTTGTTGTTGTTGAGGCTTGTTATATAGCTCTGTGGGGGGAGATAGATGTCAAAATAGATTCCAGAAAAATTTTTAATACATGTATGTGTATATATATATATATATATATATATATATACACATATATATACATATATATATGTGTAAAATATTATGTTTGTTAACTGATGAGTTTCAGCAAAGGGAGTTGAGGAATTGACTCCTTTATTTAAAAAAAAAAACCCACAGTTTTATGATTTTTTCACAGAATATATAAGTGAATAAACTGGTTTATGCTTTGTCAAGATGGACATTTTTCCAGTCAGTAAGAATGCAAGAATTGAACAACAGTAATATGAAGAGCATAGCATTCACTGTCTTAAGTTACACATTGGTTTTTATTTTTACCTGCAAGGAGTTATACTGTAGATTATATAATACAATTACTTTTATTTGTCTGAGTTACACATTTTGTTCTGGTTTCAGCAGTTCTGATTCTTTATCCAGTCCTTGCAAACAGATTGGCAGTCTACAAGTAAATAATGTTAAAGGCAAAATAGTTATTCTAATTTATTTTCTCACTTTTTTTTTATTATTTCTTCAAGTAGAAGAAAGATTACTTTATATGTGCTTCTTAATCAGTAACAGAATTGTTATTTTAGAGTATTAGAATACTGTTGCCACATTGTGGTCAGCATTTCTTTGACTAGGCAACTGACTTTAGGTTCTGCATGTCTCAGAAATGTAAAAGAAATCAGGTGGATGATCCCAATTCTCTAGATTAAGACAGTTTGTATACAAAAGTTTTGTAGTTGTCGCTTACTGAAGTTTGTAGTTGTGGATTATTCTGGGATATGCATCTGAATTCATTTTCTAGTCCCACAAATGTTGCGTGCTATGAACTTGTTTTAACTTTGGATCTCTAAATTGAGGCCAGTTCCTTTGCTTATCCCACAAATCTTTCATGTTTTTTAACTGCGTGCAGCCTGAGAGAGCCACCTTGGTTTCAAGTGCAGCAGACCAACATGTTTACATAATTCTTCAGCCACGATGACAGTGGTCTCTGTGCTACATTTTTTCTTCATTGTTTTCTGGTGAAGCTGATTTCTAAAAGTTTTTCGTGTAACATATATTTTATCACAGTGTCTTCAGTCTGCCCCATGAACAGCAATGGAAATTAAAGGAACAGCAACTGAAACTGCAAATTGCTAAGCTAGAGACGGCTATCAAAACTGATTTAGCAGACAAAAATGAAATCCTTGACAAGATCAAAGTAGAAAGAGGTATATTTTTCAAAGAACTAGTATTTTCTCGATATGTGACGTTACACTCATGTTGGAGTTGAGGTATACTGCCCAGAATAGAGTAGTTCTCTTGCTGGTATGTTCAAAGCTGCATTTTAAGTGTACATTTGCTAAATATGGCTCAGTTGTAACTATCAAGTGCAAAAATTGACCCAGTACAGAATATGGGCTGAATGAGGCTCATGTAATTTCAGCTGCATTCATTCTTCATCTGTTTGGTTCATATTTACTCTTTATTCAGTATTTCTTCTCTTCTCTACACTGAAAATTCTTATGAAAAAAAACTCCTGTGACAATCTCTCTCAAATTATAAACCACTATTCTGTTCACTGTACAAAGCTACATGAAGCCCACATAGGCCCTTGGTGACGCTTGTCTTTCAATTTGATTAATTCAGAAATTCTTTGTATTTTCAGTGTACACTGAAAATAATTTTTATTTACACCATCGTACATTTAAAATAACACTGTTTTCTTTTAATCTAATGAACAGATTATTTCATGTGCATTTTCTTCATGATGTAGGGTTGATTATTTTCTGCTTACCCTTAGTGAATACTTAGTTTGCAATCTTTATCTCAACACTGATTACTGCAGTAATATGAAGTTTACAAAAGACAATCACAGGCAGAAAGTGAAAATATTTAGTTAGGAGTTGATTCTTCAAATGTGTATTTTTAAGAGGTGCATTTCTGTGAACAATTTAATGGAATGAAGTGGGCCAACTTGTTGTAAATAATTCTTATGATTATGGCTTGAGTTCAGCATGTGCTTACCATTAGGATTCTCAATATTTCTGCTGAGTTAAAATACCAGACTCAATATTTAAATATTTAATTTGACCACAGCAAGTGTTTGCAAAATTAGCCTTAACTTGTACTAAAATAAAGATGCCTTAAGCTACACTATTATGAAGTTATGACATGCTAACAGTTGTTCCTCGTAGCATGATTATGAAAAAGCTGGCATTCCATCTTCTTTCCTTCCTGTGGGCATTACGTTTAATTGTCAAATGTTTACCATCCCTTCCACAGGTAGCTTGTTGTACTGCTAAACTGAAACACACCGTGAAACACCCTACTCTTCCGATTTGTAGTGAATTGACTGCAGCTGAAGTAGATGTACTAATATCCTTCTAGGCCTCTGTATCTAGGATTTGATTACAGCTCTGTCTTTCATGAAACATAGTCAGTATAACTTTCTTCGGTCATGTATTTCAGAGTATCTGCCTTTTCTGCACATTGCTGTTTGAAGTTCAGTAGGAGAATTGAAATAAATGCTTGTCTGAACATACTGCCTAGAAGTAGCGTAGAAATAATGTCTTGTCTACTCTTTCTAGTTTGGCATATGAATCTTTTTCCTAAACTTCTTTTCCAGGTCTAAGAAAGATGGTAAAATAAATGAAGCCTTGAAATTTTTTAATGCTACAGGACAGCAACATCATCTTGACATTTTCCATGTCTTCCTTCTGTATTTCCCTGTTAGAATGACCCTTTAATTTTATCTAAATGTTTTACTAATATTTTTCTGGCCATAACATCATAACGTGCTTTGTAATACTTAAAAGAGATGTATTCACACAGAATACAGAGTAACACTCTAACTATGCTTACCTTTTCTTTTCTTAATATGGTACTTGCAAAAGCTATAACACTCTTCTACTAGCCTCATTTCCGTTAGACATTTATTCTTGTCTTACCAGTATTTTCCACGTTCTCAGCTATAAATTACAATAGCTGTTTGGTTCATGTTCATTAAAGCTTACTAACAGTAGTGTTTCATGCAAGTTTTAAAAGACTGAGATAAGCTAATACAAAATCTAATTTGAAACAATTCCTATAGCAAGGATTGTTGTCACTCATAAATTCATGCAGTGTATGTATTTACTTAGTTATGTCTATTTAGTTATGTCTCTTTTTATTTTACGTGAATAAAATCTCATGCATTGCTGCGTTTGTTGTTCTTGCAGTACTGATTTACAGAGTACACTATTTACTAAATACAATTTTTTTATAGTTGTCTTAATACAGAAGTATGTATTGTGTCAGTGAAAGTTGATGTGCTGCAAAAGTTAACCTTGTCCTAACCAGAATATGGATATGAAGATTTCCACATACAAAATACATTCGTTTCTGCATTTTGCAATGAAATTTTCATACATATATTAATATTAAAAAATCGAGTTTGTAATTTTTTTAAACTATGTTTAATTAAGTGTAATATTTTGTTCTTCTATATCAAGATCAAAAGGAAAAGCTAATGCAAGACAACAAAGACCTGCAGTTACGCTACCTGGAACAAAAGGAACAACTAGATGAACTGAAAAATCAAGTGAAGCTTTTGACGAAGGTTAACTATCTTTTTGTTTCAAATATGAGAAAAAAAACCCTCTGTGTTTTATGCATAGTGGAGATACTTCTTGAAAGTCAAAGAATATAGAAAAATAAGTGTTTGTTTATTCAGGCTATATAGCAAAATAACATTTCTAGTGAGAATGTATCTTGTTTTTCTGAATGAGTTTCTTCGATTCACATCTGATAACACCTTTCCATTAATTTTCAGGAAAGTGATGTTGGTGTGGCAGAACGTAATGAAACCCTCTTCCTTATAAAGGTAACTTACAAAGAATGAGGGTTTGGAACTCGATGATATTTTGGATCCCTTTCAACCCAAACCATCCTAGAATTCTGTATCTTGCACTCTCTTATTTTCTCGTTTGTGCCAGGGGTTTTTGTTTGTTGGTTGGTTTTGTTGGGTTTTTTCTTCCTTTGTTAAACCCTCGGCTGACGATTAAATACTTTCTACACACCTGGAATTTTCAAGGGTTGAATTATTTGAGCATCTTTTGGTAGTTGTAATGCCTCAAGCTCAAATGTGTGCTTTTGTTGTTTTTTAGTTACAGTTAATCATAATGGAAGACTAAAAATTTGCCAGAATTAAATCTTAATTTATGTAAATAATTAATTATAACATCAAAAGTTAATTAAGTCCAATTCACAGCCATATTAAAAAACCTTAGTTGTTCTCAGTTATGTGACTTCTCATGGCATCTTGTTATCCCTATAATGTTTACTAAAACCAATTTTGTTTATAAATTCTATAATTGATGCAAGTATACCATAAGCATGAAAGTTCCAATATGTAGTATAGCAATGCTTAGCAACTTCTTTTTGTTTATTAAAACAAAAACAAAAATACTCAGAAAATATTCTGTTCTTTTTTTCTCTTGCACAAATTAAAAATGGAGTGAGAGGAAGAAATCAGTGAATAAATAATTTTGCAGTGTTTCCACTGTTTGGATAACTTACGTTTTATTTTCTTGAGGAGGAGTTTACTGTAACAATAATTATATAATGAAAAAAAAATGGATAAAATACAGAAAACCTCAATGAAGATTAACTCCCCATTATTAATAACAGAAGGAATGTCGACTTGAGAATAATAATTCAGGGTTTGTACATTTATGGAGGCAGGATTATTAATTGTGAGAAAGGCAAATATATCTGTTTATGTATAGACAGGATAGACAGGCGTGATTGCTTCTGAATATCTGATACATTTTAATTAGTTCCTGATAAACCTGAGATTACATTGCTGGAAACAATCCTGACACATACTAGTCTATCTCATGCCTATTTTTGTGTTACCATGTGTTTAAAGTTTATAAAGTTCTGCTTACTATCTTACTGTTGTACCAAAAAGATATGCCCGTGTTGCATTTATCCAGCACAAATACATGTAAATATTTGGCAAAAGTCTTTTCTAGTAATTTTTCCAATGTGCTCCAGGATCAAAAGCAGCAAAAGAATGTGGACCTTCTGTTCTTGGAAAATGGGGAAGATGATATCCATAAAGATTTACAATACTCCATGCAGGAGCTGCAGTTAACACATGTGGAAACAGTGCAAGAGCTTGAAAAGACAAGGAATTTGTTACTTGTGCAGCACAAAATTAGCAAAGATTACCAGGTACTAAACTCTACTCACAGTAGAAAATAGCATGATAATAGCATTTTAACCTTTGTAGCTCTGACACTTGTAATAATTAAGACTTGCAAATTCAACAACAAAGCCAGTCTGTGCATAGGGAACCAACCTTAAAATCTGCTGTTGCTGAAAGTATTTATTGTTTTAAAACGTGTGATCCAAGTGACTGTAAACTGTAGTCTTCTAGCTCATCCTGCCCTTAACTTGGGATTATCTCTGAGCTCCTACCAGGTCTTCACCGGTATGATAGTAAATGTGCTTACCAAATAAGCTTCCTTTTCCATACCGCTCTGCTTTCACTGTCTCCTTTCTACTTCCACTGTTGGAGTACTGCAGATCATATTTTGACTTTTCATTAATTTAATTAGCATTTAAAATACCAAAATCAATAAAGAAAGGGTTAGGCATATTGTCCTGAAACCAAAGCTACTGTGTTTTTCCTCATGATGTTTTTGGATTTTGCTGAAATTAGAACTGATTTGTTGTATGATAAATGAAAAACTGCTGCTATTTTATTTTCTCAGATCTAACTGTATTTTAACTTGTAGCCAAAAACATGTGCAACATCAGTACAGACCATCCCCTCAGAAGTTCTTTTTACATACAATTTCTTTCAGACTGAAGTAGAAACAATAACAAGAAAGATGGAAAGTCTTCAGAAAGACTATGAGTTAAAACTGGAACAATATACCCATCTTCTCGATATTAGAGCTGCACGTATCAGAAAACTAGAAGGTATCTTTAAATTATATTATATTTTTTTAATATATATTTTATCTCTTTTGAATTACAGTTGTGAATTTGTTCTCCAGTTGAAACTCTTTTCCATTCCTAAAACTGGTAAAGGTCAGTTCTTTCACTGAAGGGTATCTATTCCAGTTAATTTTCATTGACTTAAATCCAACAAAGTGTTTTTATACTTCAGCTATTGCTGAATAAGATAAAATAAAATGTTTGTTGCTGAATAAAATTACCAAACTTGGGGATTTTCTAGAAATCATACATTTATGATCAGCTTTTTACTTTGCAGTACTATCATTACAGAATCACTTTGTGTTACTAAAATCCCTCAAGTTTTGTTATAATATACTAACCTAGTATTTAAACAGAATGAATTTGAAATATTTTTAGTGGCTTCACTAAAGGTGCATAGGCAGCCTCAAATAGGATATTTTGCAAACACCGATGTTGAAACAATTTTCACATTTTGTCTCCAAATTGCATCTACTGCATCATGGTTTATGTCCTAATTCTGTAAGCATGTATTTTGATTTCTTAGAATCATACAATCCCGGAATGGCTTGGGTTGGAACCCATCTTGTTCCAAATCCCTGCTAGGGGCCAGACACTTTCCCACTAGAAGGGTATTCAGAGCCCTATCCAACCTGTGTTAATCACTTACTAACCACTTACCACCTGGGGCTGGGAAACATATGAAGGTCTTTGCTGATAGTTCTATCCACTCAAGATATAACAGACGTTAAAAGTCAAGTGTATTGTTTCTTTCTCTGGCAAATTTAGATTAACTGTACAAAAATATGCATCTTAAATCTCTGTTACGTTTGCACAGCGATACTTTCTTTGGATATTGCATAAGACTTCTGAATTTTTGCTTTTTCTCCCTTATAACTTGATAATAACTGTTAGGAGCCTGTATCTCTGTATACTGAGGAAGCTCGTTGAGGAAACACTCTTGACTGTTGTCAGTATGCTCAGCGGGCATTCAGTGTATGAATGCTTTTTGGTAATGCCATTATGAAAGTAACATTATTAATGTAATTAAATTATGCTTTTATCCTTTGTTCTCAGTCATTATTGTATTTGATTTTTTTAAAGGACAGTCGTATTATAGCTCTATTTTATCTGTTGCAGCCCAACTAAGAGACATTTTCTATGATACAAAACCACTTAAGTCCAGACCAGAAGTATTGCCAAGTGATCCAGTGGGTGGATTTGTTGAAACTGTTCATTTAGAAAGAGGAGAGAACCTGTTTGAAATTCATATCAGCAAAGTCATCTTCTCTTCTGAAGCTGTGCACACTTTTGGTGACTGGGAACCTGCAACCTTTTGTACTTACGCATTTTATGACTTTGAACTTCAGATAACTCCAGTAGTTCATGGGAACACCCCATCATATGACTTCACTTCTCAGTTTCTTGTGCAGTCTGATGACATCTTCTTTCACTATATACAGGAAAACAGCATCACACTTGAGGTTCATCGTGCGTATGGCATAGATTATGAAACAATTGCTTCTTGTCAGCTTAAGTTCCATGAAATCTTGGAAAGCGATGGCAAGATCTACAACACAGCAAATTTAGTTGGTAGTTAATATATTACAAAGTATTCTGTTTCATTATGTATCACTGTATTGCAAGTGATAAATAATGCATATTTGACCAAAAATGAATTTGTGCATTACTATTTCAAAAGGAAAAAAAAGTGTTTAGAAGAATGCTATTTTCTGTTGGATGTGCAGTGTGTTCTTGTGATTCTGCCAACACTTGTGGAAAGCTGGGATGGGTGCAATTTTGTCCATAATGACTTAGAGCCGCAGGGTAAGAGGGAAAAAACCCAAAACAAGAGGCACCCCCACTTTGCCCACAGAACATCAGTGCTTTATGTCTGGCCAGAATGTCAGAAGTATATCCTCATGCTTGTTTCTTATCAATGAACATAGGAAGAAATGGTGTAATCTGAACTGATAAAATAAAGGTCACCATATAATAGTGGAAAAGGTACAAATTATGGCGATTATGATTAATAATATTTCATATGGTAGCATAATCTAGGAGAGTGTTTATGTACATTTTGTGCATTATTTTAGGCACATTCATATTCTTTATGTTAAAATAATTTTAAGGTATCCTGGACAAGACACTTCTAAGAAGTATCGAATGTTCTGTGCTGCTTTTTCTTCTAGAAACATTTTGTCAGATCAGCATGTTCACTGACTTCTTAGCTGCCCACTGTTGTAGGGAATCTCGTTTAATAAGGCATTGAAAAGTGGTATTTTCACGAGTAATTAAAATTGCATACCACTTTTTGGGATTCTTCTAACTGTTGACATACAAAACTGTCCTAACCATTATTGGCTTTAAGGAGATAAAAATACTAAACTTTGATTTGACCTTGTAGTAAATATGTAAGTAGGGAAAAAAGGTCATGTTTTGATTTTGGATTGTACAAGGGGAGCCTGAGTTGTTGTTTCCGTTTCTAACATGAACTACAGATCTCCCATCACAAGCACTGGTGCATTGCATAGGCACGGTCTTTAATTTCTGGCTGTTTTATAAAGCTTTGGTTTTTTTCCTAGCTTTTGAGTAACATACCTTTATGCTGAAAAGAAAATTAATGCAATCCCCTGTTTATTCCTTAGGAAAACCAGGACATATTCAAAATTATGGTACCGTAGAATACTGGATCAGGTTACAAGTTCCTTTGGACCAACCTATTATTCCCTACAAACAGAGATCAAAGGCTCCGGGATATGTAACACCCAGTTTTAGGGAACATGAACAACCATCCAAGGTATGTTTGCGTCTGTACTTCATAGAGAGAATTACTTCATGGAGAAAAGAAGCTTCAGGGTGACCTAACTGCAACCTTCCGGTACCTGAGGAGACCTACAAGATGAATAGAGGCTTTTTTACAAGGGCATTGGAGAAGGGGGAATGACTTCAAACTCAAAGAAAGTTGGTTTAGATTAGAAGGCAGAAATTCTTAATAGAATCATAGAATAGGCTGAGTTAGAAGACACCCATCAGAATCATTGAGTTGAACTCCTGGCCCTGCAAAGACACCCCCACAATCCCACCCTGTGCCTGAGACTGTTGTCCAAATGCTCGTGTAGCTCTGGTAGCCTTGGGGCCATGACTTGGAGAGCTTGTTCAGTGCCTGACCACCCTCTGTGGAGAGAACCTGTTCCTGATGTCCAGCCTGTCCCTCTCCTGACACTGCTCCAGCCATTCCTTCAACTGGCACAGCTTGCCCACAAAACCTGGGGCTGCACCATCCCTGGAAGTATCCAAGGCCAGGTTGGACAGGGAATGGAGCACCTGGTCTGGTGGAGGATGTCCCTGCCCAGGCAGAGAGTTTGGGACTAAATTTTAAGTTCCCTTCCAATCTAAGTCTTTCTGTCCTTCTGTGATAGTTTTGATAAACTGCTCAGTTCTTTCTTTTTAAGTTCAAATAGCTTAGGTCAAGTCTTGATATGTTCAAAGTGCAGTAAAGTTAAAGATTCTTGAACTGGGAAATACGTCAACAGTTTTTCATATAAAGAGATCAAGAACCAGTTGCATTATACCTTTCCTGAAGAGGCAAAGTCTTAAACTTAGTTATTTATTTTTACTGAAATTCTGACTAGAACATTTGGCATTATATTTCATTTTCTTGAGCTGTAAGTGACAGATGTTTTAGCATCATACTCATAAATTTTAAACCAGCTAAGTGTCGGATCCACAGAATGGGTGAAGCAGTTGTTCAAAAAGGTCTTGAAGTCCTTAGCACTGGAGTATTACGAGATTGAGATTCCTTCACATTGGATTTTTTTACTGGGTTTTTTAGCTGGATATTGAATAGAATTTTGACAATATAATTCATTGTACAATCACATTTAAATAAGGGCCACAGAAAAAGAAGGGACTTTCAACATCTTTAACAGTTGTTAAAAAGATAAAAGCAAACAGGTTGAAATGTATAAATTAAAATACTAGCATTTTTAGCGGGCTTTTTTTAAACCTCAGCTGTTTAAAATACCCTATGTCTGGATTAACTCTCATGTTTTATATTATTCCATCATGGAAATTTATGTTATATATAGAATCTCCATAGGTTCCATGATGTAATCTGAGAAGCATGTTGCGTATGAGTTCTATTAAACTATGTCTGATTAGAATTGAGTTTCGTGCTGTTAGATTTGGCTTTGAAAAAAATCAGGGTTCCTCATAATTTACTGTAAAATAAGATGGCAATAAATTATCTTCAATGTATTTGTTTATTGCAGACACCAACACTCAAAATGAAGCAGCATGCAACTCAAGCACACAAGAGAGTCTCTTTTCTGGATCTCAGTACAATACAGATGGCAGTAAGTTCTAAGTATTTCTGTCATGCACAGTGAAGCATGAAAGGTTATTTATGGCTCCGTAGGGACAATTTGGAGGACTAATAATCAAGAACACTGTATTATTTTAGCAGCACAATACTGGGTTGTCCCAGGCAACGAATGATAGCATGGTACTGCATATAGGTGGGAGATGCAATACAGTGATATTTGTGTGACTCCCTCAGAACTGCTTGATATCCTCCATAGTTTACAAGCTTCAGTTTACGCTGGCTTAGGGCAGATTCTAACAGAACCAATCAGCTTGCTCTGCACTGTGTTTCTCAGCTCTCTGTGTCCTTCAAATGTCTTTCTACAGTGTGCCACTTGCACTGCATATAAATGGCTCTATAGAAACCAGATCCAGACAGATCCTGAGTGTTGGACTAAGTAGTCACCTCTAAAATGAGGTTTCAGCTGAGATTGCACACATTCTGAAAATAATTATACTTCTTAAATTGGGATGCACTGTCATATGTACATCCTCCCAGAGCCTAAGAGTCTGCATGGAACTAACACAAATGTATTTCTGCATTGTGTAAATTTTCATATGAAATAATTTGCATCCAGAGAACTAAGAACAGGTTGCTTTTAGTCTTTTAAGTAAAACCAGTAAGTAGGTTCTTCAACAGGGAATTATAAAAGGTTATGTTTATATATTACATATAATACTAATAATATTGCATTAATTAAAAACTAGTTGTGGGGGTTTTTCCTTTCATAAATTTTATTCTTTGAAAGGTTAACATCAATTTTCGATTAACAGGTTCTGTTACTGTTTAGTTTAACTAGAACATCATTGAGAGCTATACAGTATAGACTGGAAATAAGAAATGAATCTGTTGCATTTATTAACATAAAAAACCAAAAATATAATATAATCTTTTGAGAGCTTAGATAGGAAAAGCTGAAATGTTAGCCGGATAGTTACACACACAAAATATCTTCAGCTGTCCAAACAGTAACATTTCAAACTTTGACGATTTTTCACAAACTAGGATTTTCTAAGTGAGACAGCTACTTGGTCTCCATCAGAAGTCTTCATTGCTGGGCTGGCAGCTCCTCTGGCTGTTTTAAAAATCTAAACCTCATTGTGTGGTTAAAGGCAAAGTACTATTAGGCCTAAATAATGAAACAGCTGGGCCTTCTCTGATATCTAAGTCTTGTGATGAAATGGCAAGAAAGTGTCCATGCAAGGAAAACATGCAAGTTGGACAGATTGAAACGGGAAATCTGTTTAATTTTCCAGATAATTTTCTGAATAGCAGAAAATCTAATTCTTATTAAAAGTTCTTGTCAATGTGATACATACTGAAGCAAATAGAAAAGGAGACTCACTAAAAAGTGAGATGAATGTTTCAACTAACCCAAACTGCTTATAAGAATTGTCCCGCCTCATATGTAGAAGCTATAGCACAGGGTGGTACCAGTGATGCTAACACAGGGAAGCAAAGGAGGACATTATTTCCTGTCCAAATGCTTCTTCACCTGTAAATCTATACCTACTTTCGTGTATTAATTGTCTACTATATGTTAAAGGCTTCCCCTTGTTTTATTTCTTACTTAAGGCACTGTATTTGAAAATAATATGGAATTACTTTACCACTTAAAATGCAGTTCCACAGGGTTCACTACAATTATAATAATGACTTAACTACAGATTAGAGATAGTAACATTCATACCAAAATCAACTCACATGCACACAGATAAAATTACATGCAGGCCTATGTGTGTAAATTTAGCTCTCAAAAGTCTGTCTTGGGTTCAGTGACATACTTGCATCTAATTCCTTTGCATTTCCCAGCTGGCAAGGCTTGCACCTCTAAGAATGTGGAAATGTGTGGTATCAGCCCAGGCCTCGTTGTCAGTGACAGTCTTTCAGATATCACAAACTTGAGGGTTTGCAAGCTCTGAGAGGCCCCAGGCAGAGTGGGCAGTGTAGTGGAGCCACTGCTGTCTGGAAGAGCTCAAAGCGTCTCACTCAGGACTGCTGTTTATAGGGTTGCAAGATGATTTGTGTTGGTCATCAGTTTCCCTCCTGGCCAAAACACGAATCAATTGCTCCTGGTCTTTTTTCCCAAAGTGCAGCAGCAATGATACCGTTACACTTGGGCTACAATGCAGGTAAACGGTTTACTGAGGCTGAAAAAGACAATTGTTTATCCTTTGTTTCCCATCTTGGTTAGGCAGCTGTTGTTTCTGATTGTGCTCACTTATACCATGCCAGAGCTCCTGGTATAATCCAGCAGTGCCTCATGATTTACCTGAAAGGGTTGAGACACTTCATTACTCAGCTGGTTCTGTTAAGGCTTTTAAGAAGTGACTGAGATCACAGAGCAGGACTGAGGATGATACACTTGCAGATGATGTAGGAGGGATGCACTACCACAATATGTAGCATTTCGAGGAGAAGAAAAGAATTAAATATTGTACTTTGTATTGGCCCAATTGATTGTAGAAGTAAGTTGTGGCAGATTGACAAACTGTAGTTTCTGTTAGTCGTATACTGTTGTTTCTAGTGATATAACACAGTATTTAATCACTGACTCTTACCTTCCTTTTTCTTTCCTACTTTAAGGCTCATCTGGGGCTTTGATTGAGAAAAGCCTCTTTTTGACCATATCAGGTGGTATTGGTTGGTTGGACTAATCAAAAAATGTTCTCTCTGAAACTTTGATCCACAAAGTGCAACTCTGTCACTGAAGGAATTAAGAAGAATGGCCAAATATTGTATAAAACACAGTAGTTACGACACATCTATAACAAAAAGCAACATAAGGCACATAAAGTCAGTTTTCTATGTCTTGAAAACTTCTAGGATAACCTTGATTTGTAGAACAAGGCTCTATTTTGTTTGTTAACATTGCTTTTCTTTGTGTGGCTCCAAATGTGTTAGATCAGAAATAATTCTTCAGGTCCAGTTCTGAAAAGGTCTGTGGACAGCTGAAAGTTTTTTCATGGATTCTGAGGGTGGGAGGTGAGGCATCAGTGCCTCTCTGAAAAATTCAGTCCTACAGGGGAATTGTTGGATAATAGATAATGCACAGGTAATGAAGCACTGCCAATATTCATGGAAGGTGCCTTGTCTGTAATGCAGTATCTACTGGTGAGGTATTATTCTGTGTAATTGAACTCAAAGAGAAGGAAAAAAATAAGATTATTTCAGAATGCATTGTGCACCATTTTACCTTAGATGACATGTTTATACTGTGTAGTAAAAACTGATTCTGTTTTTATATTATATTGATTTGCTTTTGAGACAGAAAATACTGTATAATTTAAGTTAGAAAATCGTTAACTGAATAAGATGGTGGTGGTGTTTTCTATGTGTTTTGGGTTTTTTTCAAGACTGAGTCTTGCAGAATTTGTAAAAAAAGATTAAATATAAATGAATCTGGAAAGTGTAAAATTATTATAATTATTATCATTTCACAAATACGCTTAGATAAATGCCTTTCTGCTGTATATGAATTATATGTTGCAGCAGTTGACACCTTCTCATTGTTTCCTGCACTGCATAAGCAACACAATTGTTAAAAGGCTCTGGATAATGAACATGGGTCATAACTCTTCAAGATTGGAACTTCAGTAACTTCCGCTATTTAAGGAGTTTTTATAAAGACTGTAAGCTTATCTTTTTCTGTATCATGTGGGTACAGGAGGCTAAACAGCTGGCAGGTGACAAAGTGAAGGAGATGGCTGAAGAAATTCAGCAGGAAAAAGAAGAGCTCTCTCACCTGTCTGAGAAGCAGTTGGCTGACCAAACATTGATTGCTTCTAGAGATGAGACAGAATTAATTGAAGAATTGGAACCAGAAGGTAGAGTTCATTGTTATTAATAAGTAGCTGTATTTTCTGAAAAAATCTGTCTCTTTCCATTTTCCTAAGCATTTCTTCCTAGTAGTGGAAGCTCTTTCATTATGAGAAACTTAATTACATAAATTATATTCTGGTGTACTTTACAGCTGAAGCTGAGTGGTGGCTGTGTTTACTTCCCAAATGTAAACTATATTGTAATTGATTGCAAAAATCTGATATATGACTTAGATTCCTAAAATATTAAAGAAAACCTGGCTTCTATTTTAAATGTCTTCGTATTCTCCCTTAGAACTATGCTGTTCCAAAGACTGTTTTAATGAATATGCTCCTTTTGTCTGCAGATAACAGCCAGTGCTGATATTGGAATCCTTTCAGACAGTGAGAGGGCTCTAGTATGCCATATCACATATGTGACACTAAGCTGTTAGATTTATTTAAAGATTGTAAAAGCCAGGTCATCCTATTCTTCCTCCGAGCTTTAACTGTTTATTATGGAAATAACCATGTCCATGGTACCAAATTTAAAATAAAGGCAGAAGGAGAATGCTAAAATTGTATGTTTAGTTGTTTGCAGCTTTTGCATAAGAATTGATTAAAAAGATTGGAAAAACTTACTGAATGTTGATTTTGAATACCAGTTGTCTTTATAATTTGCTTCATGGAAAAAAATGCTCTAAAATATTTCAGAAAATAATGCACCTGCATACAGAACTACTTTTTACTAAAGAAAAAGGGTACATTCTTCTTTTACGTATGCATGGTATTAAATGAAGTCAGAGGAGATCAACAAATTCAGGCCATATTCCTAAATAAAGCTAGCATATTCATACTCCTAAAGTTAAATAAAGTTGTGCAAACTTAGTTCACTACAGAACTGACTCTATTCTCCACCTTGCATCTGGAAAATTTTACTTAAAAAAAAAAAAAACAAGCGAAAAAATACAGATTAGATGACTAAAGGTCATGGTTTCACAGTGTTAATCTCCTTCAAGGAAGAGACGATTACCTGGCACTTACTCTTTTCATAATAGAAAAGGAAATTTATTGCTATCAGATTTCTAACTACGTCTTAGGTGGTCTAAATTATAGTGGGTGTTACCTGCATTGATTTTTTTTTTTTAAGATCAAGAAGATCATCAAGAGGATGATGCTGTTGAATCAGTAAAGACGGACAGTGATGACTGTATTATTTCAAGTCCAATATCCACAAATATTAAACAGCTGAGTCAGAGTATACATGGCGATTATTTGGTAAGAAAAATATTTTAAGCCTAATGTCCTCTAAGAGTAGCTTTGCTATATCTAACATTAGTTTTCCATGAAGCTGTACATGTACAGTATCAAATCTCTTGACCTGTTCTTAAAACCAGCAATTCAGGACTTGAAGTCATACATACAAAATACCACAGCATAATGTAAGTTTGGAAAATTTACTTTGAACAGTATTTCAATAGGATAGTTCTAAAAAAAAAAAAAAAAATCACACTTTTAGATCTAACATCAACTGAACAATCTTAACCATAAAAGTAGTACTTAAACTTAACAGGCTTTCATGTTCTGCAATGTGATATCCTAGCGGTAGTTTTATTTTTTGAAGTGCTCTTTTCAAGGCTATGTGGTATCTTACAAAGAAACTAGCAACAAGAAATATATATAAGAAATACGACTCCTTTTTTTTAAGCTTTAGAAGGTACAGCTGGAAGAAGCTACATGTCTTCAGGTACAGTAGATTTGCTGTCACTTATACGATCTTCACTTATGTGATTTACAGTAGAAATGCTGTCACTTATATGATCTTCAGAAAAGTACAGAAGGTAATTTTGAGGATTGCATTATTTATATGTAAAATGTTAAAAAAATCCACCTGTAATTTTGAGAACTAAAATGAATACTGCTAATCACTATTAAGTCCAGCTATAATACAGTTGCTCTATACTTTTCTAGTCATCCTATATTATATTTTGTCAAAACTATTTGAGAACAATTCTGAGAGGATTTTGTATGCAGATTCATTTAATGTTCATCAGTTTCTACATCCCTCCATTGATCTGTTCTTCAGTAACAATATGCATGTTTGTGAATGGTGGATAACAACAGTAAAAGCTATATACAATAGTAAGGCAACATATGTGATAAAAGCTGGATTTTATAAATACACATTACTTGAAAAGCACTGCCTTTTATCTTTTGAGATAATTATCCTGCTGGTACTCAAATAGTGTAAATAAGTTTTGTGATTTTTGGAGATCATTGTGTTAATTATCCTATAAATCTGAATTGTATGCCAGGCTGGGTAAGTAATTTAAGGTCATAACCGGGTTTTAATGTGTGTTGCAGATTAGACAGTTTATTATTATTTCTTACATGTATTGATCATAAGGCATATCTAACAAATTTTCCTGTATCAAGCTATGTCACTTGCTTCTTTATTTTTTTCTTCTTGTATGTGATGTATGATTGATCATAAATTACTTAATTTTGTTTCATTTAATTTATAAATTTTAATATGAAAAGCATATTCAAGTCAAAGACCATCACTTTAATGATATTTGGTAGCAATTTAACTTACTAGATCTTAGGAAAAAGAAATTTGCTAAAGCTATTTACCTGTATTAGTAGAGACAGAATGGTGTGGAAGTTTTTCTTTCATCTCAGTAAAATTTCCATGAACCTGCTGAATAGTGAAAGAAAGTTATTGAAATATTGATCCAGATTTGGATTTTTAGTTAAAATGTCATAGGATACATAATAAAAGTCTTTCGAAAGGAGGCGGTAGAATTATATCATCAAATACTGAAAGGACTTTACAGCAGTGGAAATTGTTCCGTTGTGGTGGATATTTTTTACAGTAGGATACTTTGGCCTTTAATTTTGATTAATTCTATAATTTGCTCATCAAAATGTAAGCTATCCACCATATTTAATAAGAACATTAATTTGGAGTCCTGACTGAATATAGAAAGCTAATACTTTTAATGTGATTTAATACTTCAAGCAATTTAAGTTAGAAATAAAAATTGTCAAATATTTCCATTAGAAGAAATATTTTATAAAGTATGAAAAGAAAGTAATATATTGTAAAGAAATAAGGGGAAAAAAATCAACATTTCTGTTTCCATTGTGTTCTGTTTGCTCTTTGAAGAATATCATCATTGAAGGTACATATTCTGGTTTTGAAACCATAGTGAGTTTTCTTTCTTCTTTCTTATCAGAGTAACTTTGGGAAATATTTGTGACTCTTTCTCTTGAGTCTGACATGCCCACTTAAATAAGACTTACTAAAATTTATTTGTACATAAATATTCCAGACTTTGCAGAACAGCATGAAGCAATTTCATATAAGGAACAGAATAATGTCATTTTTGTTAAACATAATAAGAAAAGGGTCTGGTGAAGAAAAAATTGGGAGATTACTTTTATTGTCACATGTTAATTTTAACTTTTTAAGGTGTATTTGATCTAACTAGGAAAGTTCACAATTCGAATTCTTTACAAATAAATCACTTTACGTGCCTAAGAATTTTGTGATTTGATGGATTATTGAACTGGATTGATGTTATTGAACTGTTTGTAGTATAATCTGCAGTAGGTACGAACAATTCTCTTTTATTTGGAAAACTTTGGTACCTTGTGTTTCTGGCAGTATTTTCAGTAGTTGCAGGATAACTTTGCTGTGTAGGTAAAAATGATGACAGCTGAAATTTGTGGTTCAGAGGGCATTTTTACATGAAGATAACCAGCAGATTATAACAATGACTACTGCAAAAATATTTTAAACATTGAATCATCAGTATCTCTTAGCTACAAACTCTGGAGCTTTAGATTCTCATTTTGTATATGTCAATCAGTATTAATCATATTAAAAAGCTGATGATTTACATATATATATATGTTTGTTTTGTGTTAACACATAAAGAAAGAAAAAATAATTTGTATTATATTTTGTTTTTGAATAGGAAGTTGAAAAAATCCGGATTAAAATTACATCACTCGGTCTTACTGAGTCTCGAATTACAGCAGATGAAACAATACAGCAACTGTTTGTAGAATGCAAATTAAACAGTTTCATTGCAGAAGAGACCCCACTGTCACTTCCAAAACCAACAGGTGGTCAGAGGATTCACTATAATTATAGCACTGGTAAGTCTGAGGTATTCCTGAGCAGGCTTGGTTGTTCTCTTAAATTCTGTCCTATGAAATACCTTCAATAAAGCCTACTTTCTATATATTATAGTTGCATTTCTCTATGTGCTGCCCGTTTTCCAGATATTTTGGGAAATACTAGAAATGATTTTTAAGAAATGAAGTAAGAATGAAATTATCAAGTACAAAAAGAAATGGTATATGAAATGGTAACATCACAACAGACTTGAATTTGCTGGTAGTGCAGAAATTTCAAAATTAGATTATACATAACTAAAATCTGTATTATTTTTAAAAGAGATAGATAATCTCCTTTTTCCATTGGTACATGATGCTGCAGCAAAAGAAAAATATTTTAACCTGTACATCTAAAACACAATTAAAAAGAGAGAATATGTAATTAGACTTCGTCACTACTTGCAAATACTCAGTGTTCCTTTAATTACAACTTTTTAATAGGGGAACTGATTGATCCATATTTCATACTAATACATTGTTAATTAATACTTTATATTTACACTGCTAGTGTACATAGAACTATTGTCAAGATTTATAATTCTCTTGTTAATTACTTCTGCAGCTATTTAATCATACTTCAATTATTCATTAACTTTGTCTTCCTGGTAAAATTTTACTTCATTTAAGATTCAGCCTGAGTGCCTCAGTCTTGGATTTTTAGCTGAGAGTATTATGGAGTAGGTGAATCAGTTCGCTATTTGTGGCAAACCCTTAATACAAATTTCATAAATGACTCAAACCCCAGGCAGGAATGGGTAAGTGAAAATTAATTGGAACCCCTTAAAATTACAAGGCAAAGGGGGACAGCCCTGGGAGCATAGTGAGTCTCCTTCTGCCCGTCAGAAGCTCAGGCTCACAAAATAGCGGCTCCACCTTTTATACACTTAAGGTATTATTAGTATTCATGAGCAGTCCTTATATATCCTACAGCCCTCCCACAGTCCGTGGCTTTGCACATATATGTATACCTGGCTCCTCCTAGGGTCTGTAGCCTTATTCTTTTATGTAAGCTTGACTCCTCCCAAGGCTTCTTGGTCAACAAGTGTCCCCGACTCTCTGCTGCCTCCTGCAAGGGGCAAATATACGCCCTCCGCAACGTGTTTTTGACAGCTCTGTTAGCCAGACCTGCCAGGCAGTAACCACAAAAGGGGATGGGAGGATTGAAGAGACAACAGAAAAGGGTTCAAAACCATACTGGAACAACAAAAGTACGTGTCAAAAGAACTCGTGAACTTTAACAGAACTTTTCCCCACCATACTTAATAACTCTTCATTTATGAGCCAATCACTACACCTTACTCATAAACACAGACATTCAAATTGAGCGTTATTTTAAAAATAATTCTGTAAAAGTGGCTTTGCAGAAATGGTTGTCTCAGTCAGGTCTTTTGAAATGTTACCATCTACAATCATGATTTTAGAATGCAGCTTGCCAAAGAATTCACTCATTTAGATCCTTCTCTTACTCATAAACTATTGGATTGTTGGGTGCGTAGCTGAAGGACTGAAATGAATGCCTTCATGCATTTGAATGAAACTGAATCAGAAATGTCACATCAACGCACTGCTACGCTGGCATTGCCTACATTGAGAGGGAATATAGATGATAATTTTCTCCAGTCCATTGGTCTGAAGATTTCTAGTATTGAGATACTGTGGCAGGAAAGGAGGATTAAATTACTGAGGCTGTCAAAAAGGATAAGCACTTAGCATATTCTCATTATCTCTAGCTTCCTTAGTGGAATAACATACAGTAAATCACTTCAAATACAAAGCAGTAAGGACCCTTGGCTTTTAAAAACATGGCTGCTATTGCCATTAATAGAAAGTGGTGGCTCTGTGACATGCTTAGATGCTGCTTGTATCTTTTCTGAAAGTGTTCATATAAACCTGCCAGTGACACACCATTAAACCATATGGTTCTAGCATTTGATTCTAAGGTTGTTTTCCCTTAGAAGAGGAAATAAGTGCTTATTTTATTTTGCTCTTTCTTCTAATAGGTGAAAAACAATTGATAACCAGTTATATTAATTTATTTGCTTTGCAGTGATAAATGTGGATAAGGAAGATAATCATGCACAAAGAGAGTATCTTAAGTCAGTTCTTCTAAAGCCAGATCTACCTGCTGACAGGTACAGATTGATGCTGAAAACCTCTATTATAGGTCTTTGTAAATAATGCTTGTGGTTTGCCTTTTTGTTTGTCTTTACTGACAAGGTAACCCTTAGTACTTAATGCATAATTAACAAGAACAAAAAAAAAATTGTTTCAGCTAGGAATTATGCCTTCATTCTGATGTGGCTGCTGGTCTTATTTCTTCTCCAAGTAGGTGCATATGGAATGGAGTATTGTAAACTCATCTAATGTTTGTTTAGTTCTGTAGTTTAATTTTTGGGGGGTTGTTTGGTTTGTTGGTAGTTTTTTTAAAACAAGTTTGTTTTACAAAAGAGAGTTTCTAGATTCTATCATCAGGAGTCTATCAGTAATGAATTTGAAAAGCATGTATCTGTGCAATGGTAGAGTAGTACATTTGTTGCTTTCTAAATTCAGAATACTAAAAGAAGTCTTAAGAACTTCAGGAAGTGTTCCTTGGCCCCAGAATTTAAAGAAAAGAAAAATATGTGTATATGTATGGATATAACAGACATCTATTATATGTATACATATGAGAAAGATTATAAATTAGACTTGTTCAATTTCATAGTAATACATTTGTTCTTATTCAATTTTTGTCATTGAAATAGCATGTGCATTACTTGGAGAGAATGAATGACATACATTGAATCTGTTTCTTCTTGAATGTCAATATTCATTTAAATGGAATAAATATTAATTTAAAGATCCATTTAATTTTCAGAAGACTAGGATACCTGCTGACTGCATTTGAAGTGTCAGAGTAATCTGTAAATGTTACTCTCAAATCACTGATTCATCCCAATAAAAATAGTGATCTCTCTTCATTCCGTATCACTTATTTTGCCATCTATATTAGGAGGGGTTGATAAACATATTCTATTAAAGCATGTTTTACTTAAGATGTAACAGTAATGTGGATAAAATACTCCTTTTTTTTTCCCCCTGACAGAAATTTAGTTGCTAAAAGATACTTCCCTGTCCAACCATCCAGGGCCACTTGGGGCAGTCACACTCCAACACCTGATCTGGGACTGAGGTCCCTTCACAGCTACACCCCCCCATACTGTACCAGTCAGACAGTTGCCCTCATCACTCCAGCCCAGGTTCCCAATCACTGAGTCTTAGAGTCCCAATCCTTAAAATAATTTAATTTTGGTGCAGTAATTGAATGAGACAATAAACAGTTCATGTTGGAGCCTCAGAGGAGAGACCCTGAACAAAGGAACCCCTGGGCTTTCATACGCTCACATGACAGTCTGGGAGTCATCAGCTCCTGCCATGTCCCTGAGTGTCCCTGACCTGGCTGTACCCAAAGTCTGGGGGTTATTGGCTCCAGCTGTGTCTCTGGGTGTCTCCCCGCTGAGTAGGCCACAGGTCCCTGGGCCCTTTGTTGTGCTAAGGGATGGTAGCCTCTTGCCTTGTGCTGGGCTCCTCCAGTGATCAACCTGCAGCTGCTCCTGAGCCACCTACATCGAATGGACTCCTCAGCACAGTGAAACAATAGCTGGTCTGTGTGCTGCAATTTCCCCTATAACTGCTTAGATAACTATACTAAGTATTTTACAAACCTGAGGTAAAAATAAGGTAAAAGAACAGCAGTGAGCATTTTCTCAGAACAGAAGCATCCATGTGTCATCATGTCATTACTGTCCCTTGTATTACTAAGTAGGCTGTTTCCTGCACTTACCAGACTGTCTAGTTTGGCTTGTGCTGAAATTTCCGTTCTGTATTGAATAAGCAGGAAGGCAGAAGTTCATCAGTAGTCCAGTTTCCCATTTTATCGTAGCAAGAGGACCACCAAGAAACTAAATTTATGGAAAGATTTCTGCCCATACACCAGTGTTTCCACCTCTATGCATTTTAAACTTGTAAAATAGTGTGGGTTTTCTTTTTAAATCACTTGTAATTTGACTTTTTGACCCTTTCTGAAAGCAGAATACCTTTGTTTTTGTGCGTGTGTGTTTAGTCTAAAATTTACAGTGGTCAGTGATCCCCCAGAAGATGAACAGGATCTTGAATGTGAGGATATTGGGTTTGCTTATGTCAGTTTAAAAGAGATATTCCAGAAGCAAAGAGATATCATTGAGCAAGATATTGATGGTAAGTTTTAAAAATCACTTTCTTGTAAACTTCTGTACCCTAAAATTCATTGAATTTCTACTTTACTTTGCAGGCGTTACTGTCCAAGTAATTGTTTGACATTGTTTCAATCAGAAACTCTGTAATACTATTAACTTCCACATTTGTTTGCAAAAGTCTGCAAAAACTATCCATTAGTTGTAATTGATTGCAAAAACAGCCTTAAAGTCTGTTTTTAAAAAAACCCAAACCAAACAGCATTCTTACCTCACAGAAATTAGTTTATAAAGCCAAAGAACTTTCACGCTTGTCTGCTACTATAATCTCTCTCTTTTCTACAACATACTTCATTATGGTAGCACAATAAATATGTATTTGTGTAAAAAATTATTTGTATTAATTTTTTTATCAGCAATTTGGTATACATAATATATTTTATTTGAAATTATGTTATAACCCTGAGTACCTCGGGTCCTTTCCTCCATGAAACATGTATGAGACAATATGAAATATTGGTGGGTTTGGTTAAATCAGTTTTACTGAGCACCCTTTCGTAAACAGACTGTAACCAAACTCGTTGTGACTCATTAGAGCAAGGTGATGTGAGTAGGAAGTATGGAATCTTCCATTTCCTGGAGTCATAGGATGCATTTTTGTAACACTGTAAGACTCAAGAAGGCTTTTTGGTCCTTTGGTTGACTATGAAGCTAATATTCTCCTTGCTTAATTTCCTGTTCCCCATTGCAGCAGGGACATGGTTACCAATGGTGCACTTTTCTCTTTACCTTTCCTCTCAGTCCTCTTTTCCCCCAGGGGTGAAGCTCAGTGAGAAGCCGAAAAGCACCTCTGTTAAAAGTTGCTCTCCTTTCCCAGAAAGTGAACTAGTTTGATAATTGGATGCAGAGCACCCATGTTCACAAGGTGCTTGCAACAGCAAGAGTTCTAGTGAGCACCAGCAGACTTCGAGGCAATTGAACTTTGCTACTTCTACTGCTGTGTCTAATTTGCAATAGGGAGCTGAGTAATGAGAGAAAACAAATAGGCTTTCTAATCCATTACCATTATCATGCGTGATTTGTATCCATGCTGTTGCTAAATACTCAAGTTGCAGGAACAGGATAAGGAAAACTCTTAAGAATCAAATTTCCATACTCTGGAAAAATAATATACAGATTTGATGCATTTCCTGGGGTGGCTGAGCAACTTAAGCTTTTCTCCACCAATATTTTTCTCCAAGCTCCACCAAAAATGTATTTGTTATCTCTCATTGGAAGATTGATTTTTGTTCAGGAATTTAGGACTATACTGTCAAAATTCCCCTTTGATAAGATTGGTTTGTTGTGTAAACATAATTTTTGAAAGTCACTTTTCACAAAACTCTTAAAACTCCTAATCATCATCTGAGAGAATTATTAGGACCAGGAGGACTAGGTTTTATTACTAGTTACTGTAAACTAATCATTACCATGTAATGACAACTACTTCAATATTGTGGAGTGCATTTCTTCCCCTAATCATCTGACATTTAAACTAATTTTTACTTTATATTAATTATAGATATAAAAATGGTAATAATAGCTAGAAATACTTTTATTCTTTTTCCCTTTTGCACTTCTCCCCTTTCCTGCACATGCTGTACAGTTTTTTTGGGGATTTTTATTACATCCATAACATAGAAACTTGCATATTTTCTGAAAACTAAGATGTTTCAGATAATTTAAATTAATTTTATGTTAAAATATGTCAGATTATGGAAAATAATATATCTATATATTTTCTTGGATAAAGTCGTTGTAAAAGGATAAGTTCTTCAGATCTGGACAGAGATGTCAATTAAATGTAAGGGCACAATAAACAAAATTCCTAAGTAGGTGTTGTACACGTTCTCTGAATTGGATATTGGTTTAAGGAAAAATTATAAACCCAGACACAGGGAAATTCATAGGACGCTACCACAAGAAGGTAAAGTCATTCTCAAGTTAGATATCAAATTTCCTTTATTATTTTGAGGATTGCAACCATATCTTTTCATATTGTTACTTTCATTGCTGATTTTGTCAAAGTAGTTTATGTGAAATTTGAAGCAAATAAGTGAATGACTAAGCAAGAAGATGGATGAAAAATATAGTCAAATCATCTAACAGTGTGTCTGAGATAATAGGACAGTTATAAAAGTGAGGAAAATGCAATTAGTGTTAATCTTCTGATATAATTACTACAATTATCCTGCTGTTCTTTAATTAAAAAGGATTAAAGTCCCTTAAAGTCTCCTGTTGAAGCTGACAGTTCACTGAGTGATTTGTCGAGGCTGATTTGGACCAATCCATCATGTGTAGTGTAGAAAATGCATTAATTGGTGTATTTTTACTTAAACTATTCCTATATATGTAGATATGTTTTAATAGAATGCAGAACATCTTTATATACTGTGAAAAAATAATTATTTTTATATAGGCAGTTACTATATCATGGTTTCCTTTTTAAATTAATTTCAACACTAATACTTTTATTGATGTATATTATAGTTCTAAGAGTGGTTAGTTTACAGAAACCTGAGGGACCTGAGCTGCACGATCATTCATTTGCTAATGCTGTGTTTCCTGATGTTTCCTGTCTATTTTGGATTCACAAGATGCCCGTACAGTAATTGGAAAAGCTCACAGTGACAGTGGAAGCCCTCAATGCACTGCGTTCAGTCCATGTAGGAATGCAGAAAATGAATAGGAGGCAGGAATGGGACATTTGCCTGTTGAAGTTCTTGCGCCCAGTGTAAAGATGCACTTGATGGTTCATCAAAAATGAGATCTTTGTCATTCTTACAGTATTTAATGCAAAATGTATATGAAAAAGATGCTTGATGTCCAGATATTTGTCCAGGTAAAAGTTTTGTACACTTTTCAGTCTATTTTCCTATTTCTAAGGTCTTTGCTGAATCTTACTTCATGCTCTTGACACTTGATAGTTATAACAGTCTAACTTTGTTCCAACAAAGGTTTGGTTTCAAATGCAAGCTTGCTTGTAAATTCTCAGATACCAGTTTGAGGGTATTCTGTCTAAGGAAATAAGTGATGGTGAACCTTCAAACAGAAATGCTTGTAGATTCTTACTGAGAGTAGTTCTATCACAATACTGTATCAGAATGCAATCATTCATGTTAGAAGTGATCTCAGGTAGATTTTAGTCCAGTCACTGATTAGACATTATGTTAGACCATGTTGCTCAAAGCTGTATCCAGCCTGGTCTGAAAACCTCCAAGGATGGGGACTGCTTAAGTGCTCTCTGCACAACTTGTTCCATTTCCTGACTGTTCTCATAAAGAAAAAAGGAGATGCATTTCTACACATCACTTCAATCCGAATTGAAGCCAAAGCTAGATGTAAGTGGAGCAGTTTTTGCACTTAATACACCATCCAATAATTTAATTTGGTTTGGCTTGTTTTGTTTTTTTTAATTCTCGGGATGGCATGTTTGTCATTTGTTCAGCCATTTAACATTTTGCACAGAAATAAAAATAACAAAGCATTTTAGTGTTGATTTTCATGCTTTGCACTATGCCGTCAAATTTTCATCCAGTTTTGTGAAGCAGTTGACAAAAAATGTTATTGTTATCAGTGTGGTTTGCTCAGGTAATATTTCTGTAGCTTTCAGTGGTAAACAATTTGCTTCAGTTTATTCCTGGGTTCAGAGGTTTTTTATATTCAGAGATAAGAATTAGCATCGAAGGCAAAGAATTCCGTAACCAATAAGAATCCAAATACTAAGAACTGCGCAATTTGGGATAATGAACGTTAAACTAATGAATTTCTATGGGTTTTGACTGTATAAAATACGTGGAAAATCTAGTAAAGAACTGTGTCATGGAATGTTTACTCTGCACAACCCAGGCAGTGTGTGGATGAAATGTTTTCTGCTGCACATCCTGGCCAGGAATAAAGTATACTGCCTTGATTTGCTACACAAAAAACGCTGGAGAGTTGTTTCTGTTTGTCCCGCAGTTTCGGTGACACTAATGACCCACACAAGCCCCAGACGGGTGCAGTCACTGGCATCACCCCGGGATGCTTTGGCGAAGAAAGCATACTTAGACACTCAGTGTGGCCTCTGGCAGATGGAAAGAAACAGCAGCGACCATTACTGCAGAGGCCCTCACACCGAATCTCTCCTTCTGCAGGGGCTTCTGGGGACACCTTGACAGCCAACCTGCTGCTCTTACGACAGGGCAGGTTTCAGGGTCGATGCTGGAGCAGCGGCATAGGGTGAATAGGGTCGGTGGAGGCTCAGGGGAGCTCTGTCGGAGCTGACTGAGAGGTGCCCAGCTTCAGACTGGGGATGTGACTGCCTCCACTCGGGCCAGGAGCCGCGACAGGTGGGCTGCAGCTTCTTCCCCACCATCCCAGGCGACCCCGAGGCAGCTCTTCCGCACCGGCTGAGGCTGTCATCTCACCGCTGCAGCGACCGCATCCGCCGCTGCCACGGCCGGGCCGCGCACACAGCGCTCAGCCACGCCGTTCTTGGCGCTCTGCCATGCCGGCTCCCGAGCACCCGCGCAGGCACCAGGTACAGCGGCGACCCCGATGGCACTCAAACACCGGGTGGCAGTGGCAGCAGCCCGCCGGCCGTACCGGCGCCGCAGTTCCAGCGCTTTAACACTCCGAGGGCCGCCGACATGGTGCCTGTGGGACGGCAGCGGCGTGTCCCTACCGAGAGCCGGCTCCCACCGCGGCCCCCGCACACACGGGTTTGGCTGTTTACCTGCAGCTCAGCATTTTGGCCAGGAGGTAGCAGCAGGGAGAAACACCTTTTTTCGGTCAACGCGCTTTCTTGGCCGCAGGAGCAGCTCGTAAAGCGGACGGTGGCGCCCGCGCGTACTCGACCTGGGGGGCTCTGCGGGGCCGCCTGGCGGGGGCCGGAGTGCGGCAGGTAAGGGCCGAGGAGCGGGAAAAGGACACGGAGGCGCGGAGATGCACGGGAAACACGAGATGACATACACCAGATCAACCCGCGATAATACTCAGGCAGACAATTCATTTGGGATAACCCACACTAAGCAACCTAATCTGGCTAACTGACCCACACTGGATAATCATTTGCAATGCCCATCCTCAAACTACGAACATTTCACCCCCAATTTTCCCAACTGTTGGTTTCACTGACATTTTGGAGGTTTTTGGCCAGTATAAAAATTGAGGTTTACTTTCCCAAACATCCACTTTTGTGATTTTCTGGAGCTTTTTAACAACATAAAACCAAGTGATTTTTGCTTTTGGCTCTGTGCAACAAAAATGTGGAGATTTTTTCTGGTTGCTCACATCTGTGCATCCCAGGACAGCCCAAGCACCAGTGGACAACTGCCAGCACCATGAAAATCCCTGGACATGCCTGCTGCTCTGAGCCTGCACAGCATCCAGAGGGAGCAGCACAGCGACAATCGAGGGATGGGAGCATGGGCAGTGCAAGAGTCATTCAGCTTTCCTCAGAGCATAACCTTGTCAGAATACAGCTGGCTGCAGACACTTCGTAAGGCTCAACTACATTTCACCATGGACACCTGATGAGCCAATAAAAGATGCCAATTTGCCATTATGCACATCCGTGCCCCATCCATCTTGGAAGACAGGTGCTCACAAGGCCAATGTAGGCAGGCAGTGGAAGAGCCCGCAGGGCACCTCTTCTCCAGGCCAGACGAGGTTGTGCCTCAGCTCCTTCTATGCCTCCATCACTCCAGCTCCTCCACTGGCATTGCTCTACAGTGTGCATACCTGCCTGGACCAGGTGGCCCCAGCCTACACACTATGCCCAGGCACAGCCTCCCCTCCTAAAGTGCCTCCTGCACCCTTGGTGGCACAGCCCAGTTGTGCGGCTGCCCTTGCTGACTGGGCACACTGCCAACACTTGCCCACCTTGTCCTCCAAGGCCATTCCCAAAGCCACAACTAGTCCCCAGCTCCCTAGCTCCTGCAGGGCATCAGCCCACTCACTGCCAGGCGAGTACTCAGTGTCCAAATCGCCTATTGCCCTCACCATTTAGTCCAGGTTGTCAGTGTAATTACTTCCACCCTCCACCTCCAACAGAAAAAAAAACAGAAGAGTAGCCTTCAAGGGATCTCCCCACTGCATGGCCACCAGCCACACTTGGACATTTGAGTGCCAATACCCTTGAAGCCAACACAGCTGGAGTAACCCTCAAGCTGACCTGGTACCAACTGGCCTACAGAAGAGCACAGCTAGCCCTCCCCACACCCCTGCTTCTCCTGCACATCCAGGAGCATTTGTGCCAATACCTTCCCAGGGACAGAGCAGTCTGAAGGGCTGTCCCACCCCTCCTCCTTGCCCTTCCAGATATTGACTGTGGCAGTTGTTTAGATTAATGAGAGTCCCCTCAGAGAAGCAGGACCTGGCACTGGCAGCATGGCTCCCCACCCTAGCCCCAGAACACTCCCAGCCAATCAGAGCCATGTAGTAAATGGTTTAATCAACACAATGACAGCACCAGAGCCAGTCTGAGCTGAACTTCATCCACTGCTCTGCTTGGCTGCCAGTCTCTTGTCTCTCTCTTCAGCAATGGTCAGGCGGATGCCCTTTCCACGGGGCAAGGAGATCCATGGCTTGTTGCCCTGCAGCAGGGAGAAGAAACCACATCAGGAAACCAGACAGCAACACAGCTCTCCCTCTAAAGGGAAAAGCAGCAGAAGCCCACCCCTGGCTCATGCTGGGTCAGGTACACATGTGGTGGCACTGGTGCATCAGAGGCCCTAAGGAAGTGCCAAGGGATACATCAGGTCTACAGGTGCCTTTCAGTCACATCCATGAAGAACGCACTTCAGTCAAAACCAAAACACCACTCCTCTCCACAACCTGCACAAAGAGCCCGTCAGGGATGGTAAAACAGCAGAGGCTTTGTGGGGGCACTCTCGAGTCACAGCAGCTGCCCAGATTACACCAGGGTCTGAGAACTGCTCAGGCCCCAGCTCTTTGGTTCAAGGCTACTTCTTGAAAACATCCTCATTCCTAAAGCTGGAAATGCTTCTCCCCCCTTCCCAGAGCAGGAAGAAATACAGGGAGCCAAGTCAGAAATGATGCCAGCACTGAAGCTCCACTGTATGGAAAGACAGCTGCCTAAGGAAGGCTCTCTGCCTCAGCCGGCAGCCCCACACAAGAGAGAACCCCCAACCTGGTGCTGCCATGGCCTTACTTTGCCAATAACAAAGATGTTGGAGAGCCTGGTGGCAAAGCTGTTGCCGTTGGCATCCTTCACATGAACCACGTCAAATGACCCAGGGTGCCTCTCCCGGTTGGTGATCACTCCAATACGGCCCAAGTTGGCACCGCCAGTCACCATGCACAGGTTACCTGAGTAAGGGAAATACAGGTGTGACAAGAGCTGGCACCAGGTGCTGTGAAATCCTTTCACTTAGGCTCTCTGCCCATACCAAAACACTCCATCCCACCTGTGCTAGCACTGCTCACAGCTTTGTGACTGAAACCATCTCCCACCACCAAGAGACAGGCTGAAGCACCTCCCCACCAGCCTGCTGCTTCTACCTGGTGCCTCAGAACTGCCAAGTACCTGCCAAATGCTTCCCACTGCCAGGACACAGGAAGAATCCCCTGCTCCAGCTCCAGGTGGACATGCTCCTGGGAAACAAACCCCTTCCCAAGACTGACACCACTGCCTCTATTTCAGTGCAAATATGCCTAGCATTTAATTTCTACAGTGGGAAAGGGTGCAGTGCTTCAATGGGATGCAAGACCTACCTGTGTCAAACTTGATGAAGTCTGTGATCTTGCCTGTCTCCAGGTCAATCTGGACCGTATCATTCACCTTGATGAGGGGGTCTGGATAGCGGATAGTGCGGGCATCATGAGTGACCAAGTTGAGGGATTCCTTTGTGCCCACGAAGATCTTCCTCACCTTGCACAGCTTGTACTGCAAACAAAACCCAACACACCTCTCAGCTGAGGCAGCGAGCAATGCCATGGACTAGGGAGCTCTTGTACTCCAAAGAACCACCATGCTGCAGAACACCCAGACACTCAGGGCTCACACACGAGCGACCTGGAGTGACTTGTCTAGCTTCCTGCCTCAGTAATAACTTCTGAAACAGCTGCCATGCAGCTCTGCTACAGCCCCACCCAAAAACACCTTTGCTGTTGGAGTAGCAGCCCACCTTAGGCTTCAGCCTCCCCACAAACACCAACTGCACTTCCACAGGCAAGTCATTCTCCAAAGCCCGTGGGCACACAACAGAGACAGAGGCTGCATTTTTTCAAACCCTAGAGAGATCTGTACCCTTCAGGGCACTGATTTCCCTCCTGCCTGTCACCCTAACTCCTTGTAGCCTCTCCGAACCTCACAGATCACACAGAGTCACAGTAAGGGAAGGAGAACCACATCACAGTTGGCTCCAGCACAGCCAGCTCTGCTATGCACACAGCTATATGCCTGCACAGCCTGCCTTATGGAAGGAGATGCAAAGCAGAGCACAGCCTTGCAGTTCAGGCACACCATGCCTGGTTGAAGAAAATGCATGAGGAAGTTACTCCCCAGCAGCCAGGGTTGAGTAGGCAGTTTTGTGTCCTGGGAAGAGGTCCAAGGCTTTTACACCACAGGCAGTTCCCCGTTTCTGGTCACGTTAGCTGTCAAAGCCGAGATTCTCCTCCACCCCAAAAACTCTTTAAATCCAGCCCTTGCCAACAGCATCATCTATCTCCAGCACCCAGACAATGCACCTACACCCATCTCTGAACTACTTTCACATAACCAAAGGATCCTCCCCCCAGCGCAGGGCTTCACCACAACCCTGAGTGCCCCAATCTCAAGTGCAGCATGGCCTCAACTGTCGGGGAAGAGAGACACCAGCTCTCATTCAGGATGCCAAGGAAGAAGCACTGCCCCAACCAAACCAACTGGGCCCATTCTTACACCGTATCAAAGCTCCTCACCTTGGCCTCCTCAGGTGTGATGCGGTGAACAGCAAACCGGGCCCTTGGTATCATAAACCAGACGGAAATGCTCACCTGTCTTATCAATGCTGATGACATCTAATTGCAGACAGGGAAATAGAACAGCAGCTGTTATCAGCTCATTACCCAACATTTTAACTTGGGATCAAGCTCATATTTAAAAAAGAAAAAGAGACTGCTGAACTACACTTAGGATGTCATTGACGAGACTGGGATCTACTCACATCTTTGCTGACCACAGGCTCGCATCTTTTGCTGTCACTATTTGTAGTGACAGACTACAAACTAGCAAAAACTGCTGTAGGCTAGAATCTGAAGAGCAACTTACCCAGGTCAAGCAGGCACTTACAGGCTACAGGTATCTAACTAAGGTATTCACTGCAGTGCCCAGTTCCAAACTAAATAACTGCTATACATATCTTTTCTTCAACTCCAGCAGGGAAACCTTGCCCCTCAAATAATGCCAGCCCCAAAAAACACTCTGCCTCCACTGCACAAGAGGTGCCTAAGAAATTGCCCCAAAACTACTCACCCCATGAAGCCTGCAGGGTAGGTGATGTCAGTGCGGACTTTGCCATCTATTTTGATGAACCTCTGCATGCAGATCTTCTTGACCTCATCCCCTGTCAGAGCATACTTCAGCCGGTTGCGCAGGAAGATGATGAGAGGAAGGCACTCCTCAGCTTATGTGGGCCTGTTGATGGGCGGGTGCCTTGGACAGAAGCTTTCTGCTGGAGGCTCAAGCAGCATCAACCACCCCAGAGAAGGAAACCATGGCGCCAATAGCTCCCACAAGAGCACGGAAGGGCAGCAGCACCAAGTGAAGCTGCCACGCAGGCACGACCAGCTGAAGCTCTCTGTTTTGGTATTCACAGCAGTTTCCCCCATATCTTGCCAGCCTCACAAAACCACCCCAAACGGAGGCATCCATCCATTTCCAGAGGTGGAAAAGCACAATAGGGAAAGTTAAAAGAGAACAGCCAACGACCCCATCACATCCTCTGCAAACGGAGGAAGATGAACGCTATTCAAAAAGACCTTAACGTTAAATAAACACCTCCTGCCCCGTCCAATTGGCCCTGTTCACCACTCGCCCCCGCCACAGCACCCGAACTCTTCCCCTGATGTGACGGCGGCTGCCCCACCTCCGACTCCGGCCTCAACCCCAAACCCAAGCCCGACCCCGGCTTCAAGCCCAAACCAGGCCCGCACTCACGAAGACGCCCGTCAGCTTGTCCAGCATCCAGTGCCTTGGGTGCAGCCACGCGCTTCAGATGCTTCTTGGGGCCGCGGGCCTACAGGACGGGAAGCGTTAAGGGGTGTGTAATGGGCCGCCGCCAGGACCGGTCCCCCCCAGCCATCCCTTCCCGGCACCCTCAGACTCCTGCCCCTCGGGCCCTAGCGCCGGGCTCCCTCCCGCGCTTGTCGCCCCAGGGTGGGTGGCCATAGCCCGCGGTGAGCGGGGGATGGCGGCGGATGGCGGCGGGGAGTGACAACGCCGCGCTCTCACCATGGCTGCGCTCTGCCGAGAAAGGGTTGGTTCTTCCGGCCCGCTGCGGAAGAACAAAGCGTGTCGGCAGCGACGTGCATCGCCCCCTGGCGGCCCGGAGGTCCAGGGCCGCCCGCGAGGTGACGGAGGGATCGGGAGGGCTTGTCCCTTCCTGGCGGCCCCGACGGGGGCACCCCCGCACCGAGACTTCCTGCTTCTAGCCGGGCACCGTGTCCGTGGTCATCGCTTATGGCACGGAACAGCCTGCCACGTTCTGGCCCTGCGGTTTGGGAGACTGTGAGTACCGGTAGCCGAGCCAGGGCTACCACCTGTACCGGGACCTCTCCCTGCCCACGCCTGCCCTCCCACACCTGTGCCCTCTCCCTGCCACGACCCCTCCCAGGGCAGAGGTGTGACCCCACGCAGCCCCCAGACCTAAAGCCGGGCCTTAGCGCCCACTCCTGAAGGCAGTTTGGGGGTCAAATGGTCGTAGCTGCTCTCCCAGGGAGGCCCCGGGACACTCCCAGGCCCCCGCACCCTGCCAGGCAGCCCAGTGAGTGCAACAGCCCCACACCTGAACGTCCCCGGAGCAGCGCTCCCGGAGCAGGGTGCAGCTGGGATAGAGGTCCCGTTCCCCAGGGTGACACTGTCACCGAAAACGTCGGGATAAATGAAACTCTGTGTTTAGATTAGAGAGCAGCATTACTTTATTCACAGTGCTGGGTGCATAGGGGAAGCTCCCCCTATGATACATGCACACTTTCAAAACTTTTCACTATTTATATACTTTAGCACAGAAATTAATGTTCATTGGCTATAAAATACATAGTTCTCTTCATTAATTAGTATTTTATCTTCTACTGGTTATAGATTTCTTGCTTCATCATGCTAGTCTGCATTTTCAGTCTTGTTATCTTACTATCTTTTTCCCAGATAAGACAATTGCTGAATTGGCTGTTAATTTCTTTATCTCTGGGTTCTGCAAAATGTCCTTGTAGTCTACAAATTCTGCATTCCATGCATCCAGTTTCAGCAATGTATCTCTCCCATGCTTAATCCAATGAAGCATATCAAGGTTGGTTCAGCCAAAACTTGAAAGTTTAGTAATTTTCCCGACCTGTGTTCCCACAATAGCAGCTTATGACAAACCTTGCCAAGTGCTTGGCTACGGTGGAAACTTATACTGTTCCTGATTCATTAAAACAATTAATTAGAAATTTTAATTAGAAAAGTTACTAGGAAAAGTTGTATACTTTTCAGCAACAGGATGGGAACATCACAAGCCGAGAAGACGCACTGGACCTGTAAGGCACCCACCCTCCTTCCACCAAGGACTGCTTCACATAATGTCCTTCTCCGAAACGGACAGCAGAAGGAACAACAATCCTTCCAAATTTTATTACATGGTTGCGCGTTTGGGGCAGGCAGCGCGGCCGCAGCTCCTCTTCCCACCCCTTCCCACATTCGGCCAGGTTCGGGACGTTCCCTGTGCCTGCAGTGCCGGTGCCTGCGGCAGCCAGAACACTGCTCACTGGTGCGGTGAGGTAGGAGCCCCCCCACCCCAGCCGCGTTCCAGCCTCAATAGCCGGTCGGCAGGTCTGACAGGGAGTCGAGTTTGTGGTGACTGAGCCGGAGCTCTGGCAGATCATCCGCCCTGTTGAGGCCAAGCTCCACCACCTGAGCACCTTGGCCAGAGGGTCCAAGTCAATGAGGCCTGGAGGAGGCTCCCCTACGACTGTGTCCCAAGACCCAGGCGAGCAGTGAGCTAGGCTCTGTGGGCTTCGGGGTCTCTCCACGGCGTGGTTCTGGACGAGGGGCTTCTGCAGGCAGAAGCTGGCCAGGAGCTTGGGCCCCGCCTAGGACCACAGAGGCGGGGAACAGGCGGAGTCCCCACCGCTGGCACCTCTTTGGCCCCGAAGGGGTAGCTGCACAGGATTGCCACCACTGTGAGGTCCTTCGTGCTCTGGGGAGGGGACTACAAATGGCTCATCTCCAATGTCTACAAGGACACAGCAGCGCTCAGAGAGGCGCGGGCTGCCCCGGGCGGGTGCGGTCCAGTGACGTACCCAGAGAGAGGGGGGACCGAAGCAGCGCGCCTAGCTTACCCCCAGTGCTTGCGTGGGTGGCAAGGCAGGCATCCCACTCTGGGTGGGAGATGGAGGGATTTCCACCCGAGAAGCACCTCACCTGACACTTGTGGGGTTTCCTATTAATTATTTTCCCAGTTGTGTTCCTGAAACAGCTCCCACAGCTCACAGGAGAGTCTGCCTCTGTGGGGACAGAGCACTTGGGGCCCTGAGGTGGGTCAGAGGCAGCAGCTGGCCAGCTTCTCTGCTCTCTCATTCCTCACCTTTTTCCTGGATGGGCAGTTCCCAAGCCTGACATCTCCCCCAGGCACTGGGATCCTTTGCTGAGGCAGTGGCAGCACCAGCCTCCCGACAGCAATCACCACACAAGACTGGTCTCTCCACACCACACCAGGTGCCAGGGGTACATGGAAGCAGACAAGGGGTCAGGAGTCATAGGAGCGACATCCTGCTGACCTGTCTCCACACCAGATTTCCTGTTGTTTCAGTCAGCAGTGAAAAACAACAGAGCAAAGCCAGGCCCAGGCCAAAGCCAACAAGCCAAGGCCAGGCTGGGAGTCCCTGTGTCTTGCTGTTTCTTGCAGCATAATCTAATTAAAGCCACAGGAAATGTGCTTTCCCATAGTGACTGGACATCTTTTAAAACCCAGCCAATAAAAATCCATGGGCAAGGGAATGAGGGGACAAGGGCAACAGAAACCAGGCTCCATGGCCCCTGCCACTGGGAGATATCTGCCCCAGATCCCTGTATACTTGTTCCCTTGCTGAGACACCTCGTGGCAGCTCTCATGGGGCACCAGATCATCTGGAAGTTCATCTGAGATCTCCCTGGACAGGAGCTGCTACAATGCCCTCCCATCTCCCTCCACACTCTTGAGAGGCTCTCCAGGGTCTGGCCCCTTTGTGCAAGATTTCAGGAGCTCACAAATGGCTCTGCAGTGGAAGGGGTAGGGTGGGGGCTGTGGAAAAGAGCACTGGAAAGGCAGGGTGGGTGGAAGAAGAAAGGAAAGGGCTGGAGGAGTATTTCAAGTATTTTATTTTTAAAATTTCCCAGTTAAAAAACACAGTGGCTGTGCCTTTCTCTGGGTAAGAGACACAATCTGTGGTGCCCCAGGATAGCCCTCAGGTTTACTTCCCGAGTGGGCAGCTCTGAGGCTGTGGCCCTGCCAGACAGGTAACACTGAACTGAGCTACAGCTGAGGAGGGCTGACAGCTCTGAGCAGCCCCTCTCTTAAATACATTTAAAAGCAGTTGTGGGAACAAACTGTGGTGTTAAAAAGGAAGGAGAAAGGAGCAAGGGAGGGTGTGCCAGCACTGGAAGGTTGTAGATGGAGGACCCACACTCCTGCCTGGGGAGAGCCACAGTGATTATTGGCATGCAGCAGCTTTTCTTTTAGAAGAAAGAAAAAAATTAACCAACCAACAATACTTTCCTTCGAAAGTTTCCCTGCAGCCACAAATTTCACCAGTTGTTCACATAAACGTGCTGTCTTCCCCATAGAAAATGCTCTTGCCTGAGCCTTCCTTTGCTGCTAAACAACGTGCTTCAGGATTTCCCTGCAAACAAAAGGAAGCAGAAAAGGATATAACAACTGATATATTAGCCTGATGGAGTGACCTGGCAAGAGGTGCCACTCCCATGCCTGACAGACTAGGCCACAATATGGGAATTCCAGCCTCAGCACATATCTCAGTTCCTGCTGACCTCTTGCTCCCTTTGCAGAGGCTGCTGCCCTTGTTCAAGCTGGGCTTGGAAATTACCACAGGGGGGACTCTGCCACAGCTTTCACTAATGCTAAATGCTGTTTCAGGATTCATGGACCAGCATCCGAGAGGCACGTGCTCACTCCCTGCTGCCTCGTTCTTCTGTCAGGCTGGATTCACAGACAGGAGTTCACAGCCCTCTCTTCCAGCTCTGGAGTGATGCTGTTCCTCCTACCCTCTTGGACAGGTCCCCAAGAAGGGGATGTCCTCTCCCTAGGACTGACCTGTGCTTCGGAATGGATACCCAAAGGCATCCATGGCCATTGCACTTCCTACGCTACTTCTAACACCAGCACACTGCAACACACACAGACGGAAAAGGGCTGTCAAGCGCCACTGGTGCTGTTCCCAGCCCCTCTGGCAGACAGGGACAAGACAGATAGCCAAGGGCAGTGAATGAGTTTGGCTGGAGCTGGCAGGAGCTAACCCAGCTGCCTGTCCTGGACTTAGAACTTCAAGTCCTGCCTGCTGGAGACCTGTCCGAGTTCCAGAGAGCTATTTCCTGCTGCCTCCTCCTGGACCAACTGGAAAGACACAGACTGGATGGGTGGTCTGCAAAGGGATAGGGAGGGAGCTGGCTCACAGGGAGCTCACAGTGGGTAGTGATCAATGGTTTTTACATGATCTTGCAGCCTGTCACAAGTGGGGTCCCCCAGGTACTGATACTGGGCCCCATACTGCTCAACATCATAAGTACGTGGATAATGGGATTGAAAACAGCCACAGCACCAAACTGGATGCTGAGGTGAACACATCAGAAGGGAGAGTCCATTTAGAGAGCTGGACAGGGCTGGAAGACTGGGCTAAAAAAAGAACAGTCTTAAATTTAGCAAAAACAAAAACAAGGTCCTGCACGTGAGATAGAAGGTGCCCAGGTCAGGCCAGGATCTGTGTGACTGGGAAGCAGACTTGTGGAAATGCATGTGGGGTCCTGATATGCAGCAAGCTGGAATGGGATCCAGCAGTGTGCTGGCTGCAGCAGTGAAGCAAACTGGATCCTGTGTAGCATGTGTACGAGGCATTACTAAGAGAAACTGGATCACCACATTCCAGGCATGGCTGACCAACAGTGAGTACTGTGTCCAGTTATGATCCCCACAAATCACAAATGGACCGAGCAAAGAGGGTCCAAAAGAGGCCCACAAAGGTGATCAAATACTGGAGAACCTGCCCAATAAGGAAAGACTCTCCCTGCAGAAGAGAAGGCTTAGGAGGGATGTCATCACAGTAATCTAGTACTTAAGGCCTACTCTGTAGGCTTCAGAGGACAGAGGCTCTCTCTTCACAAGGATCCACATGGAGAGGACAAGGGACAACAGGTGTGAGTTGTACCAGGAGAGGTTTCACCTTATTTTAAGTTGTTTTTTTACAGTGAGAATAATCAATCACTGGAGGAAATCCCAAGGGATGTGGTTAGAGGCCCCACTGTCCGAAGTTTTCAGGATGTGACTGGACAGGTTGCTAGATAATCTTGTCTATGCTCCCCTTCCCAAGAAAGTTTGAGCCAGATGATCTTTGAAGTCCCTTAGAACCTGGGCTGTTCTATGACTCCAATAAGGACAAGGCCCCATGCTCCTCTGCCCAGCCAGAGCAATGGCAACTGGCAAAGGCAATGGAAGCAAAGGCAATGGCAACTTTTGCTACAGGGAACCCATAGCTCTGTACCATCAACCTGGAAAAATCCCAAGGGAGGTGGGAGGCAAATGACACTGTTGTATTAATGAGCAGCCAAGTGAATGTGATTCATCTTTCCAGTCAGTGAGAAAAACTCCAATGAGCTCTTCTGAAGCCCTCTCTAAAAAGACCTGTAAGCCTGAAGCAGGAGTGTTACTTGACAAACGCACCTTTGATAGAGTTCAGAATTTCTTGAATTCTCTGTGGCTCATTGCGATCTGGTCTGCAGCTTGGTGTGATCTCCAGCACATAATCAGGACCGTACTCTGTGAAGAACTGAAGGGAAGAGGAGAAGGAAGTCAGCAGAGAGGTCTCTGAAGGCTGAGGCTCAAAGGAGGGCTTCCTATGGGTACATTTGTAAAAAGGCAAAAAAAACATTTCTCCACCTAAGTGCCACATGAAGCTTCACTACATTCAAGGTGGTATTTCAGCAGTGTCTGTATCCACCTGGAGTTTTCAACCACTTCCCAGTGCAAGGGATGGGAAGTAGAGCCCAGTGAGGCAGCCAAAAGCAGTCTATCCCAATGTTTTATTTGGGAAAGCTGTTGACACTCATTTATACATGGCTACCTGAAAATGGGATTTTTGTGTATTAAATTTCAAGTGCTGTAATCACATATCTACTGTTCACCCTCCCACCTTGCTGAACACTGCATTGACATCACTGTGAAACACCTGGGAAAGGAAAAGTCAGTGTGCTGCAAGGACAATGTGTCCTCTCAGGCTAAGTGCTCAAATAGTGTGCAGAAAATTTGCAGCACATGGGATCAGCATGCTAACACAGAATTACAGGTTACTGACAGCTGTTGTATCATGACTCTGGCCAAGACAGGGTCAGTTTTTGCAGTAGCTGGGAGGAGGTATGGCCAGGACACAGGTTATTCTACGCCACCTCATGTCATTGCTGAGGACAGGGGAAAGGGACTTTCTTCCAGACAGAAAGGATTCTGTCCAACTGAAATAATGTGGCAGGAGTGAGCTGTGCAGTTTTGTCTATTGTCCGGAGGCAGGGGTGTTTCTGTGAATTGTTTCTTTTCTTGTTTCCCCTGTCATTAGTATTGTTGCTATTGTTGTTACTGTCCAGTAAATTGTTCTTATTTCAGCTGTAATCTTTACCCTTTGTGCCTCCAGTTGGAGGAGGTGGGCGGAGCTGCATGTGCTCTTAGCAGGAGCACTAAACTGGAGAATACCGTTCCTCCGACAACTTTAATTGGTGCCGAGTATGGGGCACAAAGGGTTGAGGTAACAACAGATTTGCCCAGAGCGGGTTGGAAACAAATTTGATTCTAAGCATTTGTTGATATTAGGTACAGAGCCACTGGTCACAATGTTGCTTGGTCTGTTCATGTAGATGTGGTACTATCTGTGAGCATATATGTGTCCTTGTGATGATGTTCAGAACAGGAAGAGGGACCAGGATTGCTTTGTTGCTCTAATGTGTGATATCACTTTATGAAATGAATACAAGGGCAATGAGGGTCATTTGGGATGTGTATTCAGTGTTCCTCTCCTACCCTTACCTCGGGTGCTACCTTTGGTAGTCCATTAATAATAGTACTCAGCCTGAGGGGGAAACAGGAGAGGATGATTTTCCCCAGCTTGTCATCCCTTCTTTGTCCTTCACGCCTGTTACAACAGCTTTTGAGAATTCTGAATTCCTTTTGGATGTTACAGAAAGCATGTTCTTGTTGCTGTGTCTCTAATGTGTGTCCCCTCAGTACAGTTTACAGTACATGTTTGGAGTCAGTGGAGTCCACATCATGTTAGAGTCAGGACAGAGATTTCTAGGAAGCTAGGAAGGTCATTCAGAGATCTGCCCCAAGAATGGGTAGTCATGAGTGGCATAGAATGTGGGAGAAAATGGGCCAGTTTCTGGGGGAATTCTCTGCTCCAATGGTTTGGAAGCTCAACCTTGTATAACTACAGGACCCTGACAGAGTGACAGAATATTGCAAGGTGAGCGCTGTGTCAACTCCAGAGAAGAGCAACTTACTGGAGTGTGCTGGGCCCTGGGTACTCTTTACTGGACCTGCTGGTCACCAGACAGAACCCTCAGGGGGGAGGAGGAGGAGGAAAGCAGAGCAACAGGCACTATGGCCACTCAAACTTCAGCTGAAGAAAAAAATTAAAGCCTTGAAAGGCAAAAGACACATCTTAAAGAGCAATTTGAGCCAGAGAATCCTTCTGCCCATCCTCTCTGTAACTATCTGAGACTGGAGTTTATTGGCATGTGAAACCCCCTTGCAGAAAGCTACAGACAATCTCTGTTTGGGGCACAAGCACCCACCATACTGCTAGGTCAGGGGAGTATTTTTACATAAATAAGTATCATCACAACACAGGACTGAGTGGCAATGATGCTGTGAGGATTAGGCAAAATAACTGGCTCTTCTGCAAGGAGAAGGGAAGGTTTTTCAAAGCATTACCTCGTGATCAGGGATCTCAGAGGACAGTGTTCTCCCAAGGATGACCCCAGTCAAGTATGCCCAGCAGCGAGCCGTGTTGGCAAGGTTGTAACCTCCTGTTTCCAGCAAGAATTGGGATTTGGAGGAGGAAGGGTGGGGAAAGGGAAAAGAGAAAAAGAGGTTTAAGTGGAAGGAACAAAAGCCCCTGTGCACAGGTTACATGAATTCAGTTTATTTCATCCTCTCAAGCCTTGCCCAAAATCTGCCTTTTGCACCTGCTGGCTACACAAGGCCAGGTCTGAGTGACAGTGTATGCAAGAGCAGACTGCTCAAACTGAATATGCCAGTTACATCATCCAGTGTGGGAGAGGCTGGTCCTCTAGCCACCATCTCAGACCCAGGATAAGCTCCCAACCCCATGTGCTGGACTCTGTCCTGGCAACAACTTGCAAGTAGCAGGCCACAGCAGAAATGTGGGCTTTCTGCTTTTTAATACCAGTCTTTGAGCTATAAATCAAAATACACATGCCCAGCCATATGCTGGTGAGCTCTCCAGCATCATTATGTTTGAGAGGACAAATGTGAAACTGATCACTACAACTTACAACTGCTTTACATGGAAATGAGATTTCGCAGTGAGAATGAGATGGTTACCGACATGGTAATGGAACATGAGCCCAAAAGGAAAAACCTTAGCTAAAAGCAATCCTGCCAGAGACTCAGATTTTCCAGAAAAGATGAGTAGAATAGTAAAGGGAGGAAAAGCACTTCAACAAGACAGAGAGGTAATATTTTTCAATATTCCCTTCTGTTTGCATTGGTTGTTGTAGGTTTTTCTCCCTGCTTTTTTTTACTTCTCCGCCAATTTCCACTTCAAATACTTCCACATGCTGCAGTGGTGGCACACTCCTTTGGTATTTTCACAAGTGACACATAGTTGATCCTCATTTTTTAATGGAAGCTTTGCATTTTGTCTGAAAGATGACATATCCAGCACATCACAGATAAGCCTCAGCAGGACTGAACACTCATAACCTTTCCAAAACAAAGGTCATTAGGCACATCAATTTTAGCCTTAATATGCTATACCTGATTTCCTCAGACTCAGAAAGGACAACACCTAGAGCTGATCCAGCTCCAAGCACGGAGCTCAGGTGCTTTCCCTGGCACACAGTAGCTTTTTTTGTTCTGAAATGCTCTGCTAACATAAAGCCTGCATTCTGTGCTCTCCCCACTGGACAAGCAGCTGGTTAGGCAGCACAGCAGAACTAAGTCCAGCTTAGCTTTCACTGGGTATCAGAGTCTTTCTGTACCTTGCAGGCAGCCAGTCCTTGTCCCAAGCCCCTGCTTGAATCTTAAAGAAACCATTCATCACTAGGTGCCCAAGGTATGTTTGGGAACACAGTGCTCACTTTTAAAGAGAAGCACCGAAAGGCTGGTCAGCAGAGAAGGCAATCAGAGGTGTCACTGAGAAGTCAGGGTCAGTTTGTTGGCCTCCCTCTTCTCCAGAGGGGCCATACAGCTTTTAACTCAAGATCTGAGTCAGGATTGAGACCTGCATCTGTCAGTATCAAGGATTTCAGGTGTGAAAAAAAACAGTACTGTGCCACAGTGTGTCCTCCCAACACTGCCCAGCAGTCACCCTGCTGAATCCTTGCCAGTGCTGGGCCCAAGGGCAGGCAGGCACTCGAGGCAGGGACACAGGAGGACAACATGTTTCTCTGAGAACAGCAGGCCACACTCACCTCCTCCCAGGACAAGAGTTGCTAGCTGCCACTGCAAGACATACTTGAGGCACTTGCCCACTCCCTCAGGTGTCATGTTGAAAGAGCACATGGGGTCTCCAGCAATGGTGTCTGCCCCCAGCTGCATCACAACTGCATCAGGGTTGAAGGCAGCATACACCTCCTTCAGCACTCTGGGAAGAGGAGGAGCAGTCCAGTTAATGCTAGCACAGCACAGAGGAATGCTGGTGGCACAGCCCTGGTCACTCAGATCCACCAGTGCCTCTCAGGGTTTCTATATTCTCTGTTTCTACCTAACTCGTACCATTTACACTACCTCTGCTCCCAGTTAGCATTCTACCTCCACGGCAAGTTTAGCTCTCACAGTACTTACCAAAAAAGGCTGATGAATGCACCTGTTATCAGCACCACTGA
Source organism: Sylvia atricapilla (assembly GCF_009819655.1). Lineage (NCBI taxonomy): Eukaryota > Metazoa > Chordata > Aves > Passeriformes > Sylviidae > Sylvia > Sylvia atricapilla. The sequence continues at coordinate 78,282 of NC_089160.1, forward strand.
TAACATGGCAAAGGGGGATCTAGTCCTCACCAGTTTAGTGGTACCATTAAACTCTACATTTACACTGTCTGCCATTTAGCTGCAGGACAATCCAGGGGCTTTTCTGCCCTGTGAAAGTCACGGTGGAAATCAGGGCCTGGCAAAACAACAATCCTGAATTCTCAGACACCTCTCAGCAGGACAGGACAGGAGAGCAGAGGAAGGTTCTGGTTAGACTCTTACTGTCTTCTCTCCTATATGGCTTTTGAGGCAAAACTATGAGGAAAAGCTCTGTGCAGGGTGTAGTCAGCCTGCAAAACCTGCATTGGACAGAGCTTCATGCTTCAAGCCCATCGTGGTTTTGGGAAGTACAGGCAATTACCCTCAAACAACAGCTGGATGAGACATCCACAGTCATGTGTGTGACTGCCTCCCGGCCTGGACAGAACTCAAAGAGATCTCCAAGTCTCTTGTAGAAGCTTTATCTATACATAGCTTGAAATCTGTGGTAGGTTATTATGTCCTTCAGCTGTGAATGCATGCAGTGGGCTCCTGAGTGGGTTCCTGACACGTCTCAGCCCCCACAGCTGCCTTTTGGAAGCATGTCCTCTGGCACAAAGAGGGCTGCTCTGCCCCAGCAATGGCAAGCACCAATAAGCCAGCAGAAGGCATGGCCCCTGCATGACAGCCCTACTGGCCTACAAGTTCAGCGAGGTTTCAGCCTCAAGTGTTAGAGGTGGACATGCTACCACGTTCTGCAGCCCTGCACTGAGACTTCTTTCCTCTAGGAAAGAACAAACCCTGCAGCCCGGTTTTGACTTGAGCTACAGCTTGTGAGGTCCACCATCAACTGTGGGACCAAGGGGACTGCCAGGAGGCAGCTCTGTCACTGTCAGATATTCAGCCTTCAGCTTTTCATTCTTCCAGTAGACAGAAGGTGCTAGGAAAGTGCTTTTAGCTAAGCCTCAAGCATATTTCCCACAGTCAGAATTCAGAGCACTTACTTGAAGAAGAAACACCTAGTCCAAAATCCACAGCTAAAAAATACTTGTTCCTTCTCCGTCTCTTCTTAGATACACACCTGTAGAGGTGTATCTAAGGAGAAAGGCTAATCTGTGGCAGAGATGTCCCAGCTACCCAAAATGTCTTTGTATATTCAGTTTACTTAAGGATTCAGACAGACCTCTGAGGACTTACAGTCCACGTTCATTGTAGTCAAAGGTTGCAACAGGGAAAGGGACAAGCCCCAAGAAATAACTGTAATTAAAAATACTAAGCTGTGTAGTGTCTTATTCTCTAAAATCCCATCCAAGTCAGCTGTATTGGAGTAAGAGGGCTTACGATTCACAGATCTGGTAATATTTTTCATCCTGAATGCCATCTTGAATGGGCACATTCACGCTGTAATAGCGACCTTTTCCCAGGCCAACATCTGTCACATCACCAGTGCCTGCACAACAGAATACCCCAGTTAGGAGGGAAAGCAGAGCAGCAGCAAGAGACGTTGGAGTGTCTCAAAGGCAAACTGAGAGCCAGGACGTTTGGCATGCTTATTGAGAAGTCCACTTGCCATCACCAAGAAAGGTGGGTTAGAGGGACACAGTTCTCTCCTTGGCCCCCAATCTGCCATGCAGGGTTCAAAGTGGCTCTGCCTAGAGCTCAGTTACAAGCAGAAAGGGGGAAATGCCAAACATGTAGCTAGCTCCTCCTCTTTCCTTCTCTTGGGTCGAGAGAACAGGCAGCAAGACAAGTCAGCTGGACAGCAGGGATGGGACTTGCCTTTACAGAGGCCTCACCAGTGATGTGTGAATCAAATGAGCACAAACCTCACAAGTTCAACTTGCCTGGGAAAAATCCTGGTGAAAATTTGTGCAGAGAAACAGTCATGACTTTCGAGGTGAAACTAAAGGCATCCTCAACTCCTATTAAGGAAAGGGAAAAAAGCTTTCATGCATCATTTATATCCATGATAGAGTCTGAACACACAGAGTTGCTTGATACACACAGGGCAGCAAGCAGAGAAGGAGCACCATCAGCAATGCAGAAATGCAGATGTCGCCCAATAAATACATCCTCATCCACAGAGACTGGAGTTCAACTGCAGCAAAGATCACAACTGCTACGAATCTGGCAGGTCTCATGCTAATCAGTACTGAATGGATCTCAGTATCTCACGTCACTACCCACAGTAGCAGCACTTGCCTGCGCTGCTAGGCCTGCGAAGCTGCGAGAGGGATCCGAGCAGGGCTGCCTTGGCCAGAGCTTGGCTCTGATTAAAACCAGTGCTACTGGGCTCTCTTGCTTTTTCTCAATGCTGCTGTGGTTCAATATGCCTTTTCCTTAAAGAGACATTAAAATAGTGGGGGTGAAGAGGGAAAAAAGAAGTAATAGGAAACTTAACAGAAACAAATTGCAGGGAGAAATGGAACAAAATGAAACACATCATAAAATTTAGAAGAGCAGGAATGTTAAATGGTCTATAAAAATGTCCCTGAAGGAGGGAGCAGTTTGCAAGGCCAGCTCTGGCTCTAGATTTATAGCATAAAGCCTTCTTTTAAAGCACCACTTACTACTGGCTGCTTCCCTCTTGCAATGGACCCTTAAACCCTGTCAGCAGCTGCTCTGCCAGGATGGGAGACTGGGTACAAGACTTCTGCCTAGACCCTCAAGAGAGGTCTAAGGAGGGCAAGTCTGTAAAAGCAGGACAAGGCAGAAATGGATTGAGGGAACCAAAAGGAGCTGACGCCATGGCTGTTGCAAGTGCAGACAGGCCTTGACTTTTCCCATTCCTCCCTGAGTCTGTGCAGCTGTGCTGTTTGCAACCTCTGCTGGGCCTTACCATCCCCATGATGCAAATCCAAATCGATATAAAGGACACGGTCAAATTTCTGGCGCCAGCCGCAGGATCCCCAAGACAGCGTCATTCAGGTAGCAGAAGCCAGAAGCTCATCTCTGTGAAAACAATGTCTGTGACATTGAATATTGCCAATGCAATCACGCAGATCCCAGCATTCTCACTTCGACTTTGCAGGTGTCTACCTCACAGGGACACAGAGGAGTACCAAAACTCAGCCAAGGCCCAGCAGTGACCAAGAGATGGGTCAGGAGTAGCTCAAAGTATGAGTGGGAAGCACAGAGAACTGGACTGCTTGTGTCAACTGTTATCAACTCTGGGCTTTCTGGCAGCTGGGTAGGCATCAGTCAGCTCTACTACAGAGAGACCCTGGCCTGTGGGGAGTATCTCTGATCACTGCACTGTTGAACAAATAAATGTTAGCTTTCTGCACCTGAGACACCTGAAAGTTCAGAGCCACTCAACTCAAAACCACTCTCTCTCTGAGGGGCCCAAGAGGACAGTCCCCTGGCTATTTTCGTGTGAGTTCTGGACAGGCATAGACAAAGCAGCTACTCCATCCCTTCTGTCTGGGTCACAGCTCCTGGGAAGGTCTGGCAGTGAAAGGCACATCCAGGCAGTCACAGGATTCTCCTACTGTTCTGAAGTCTCATGGCTATGAAGGTTATGCCTCTTCCCAAAGTAACTCCCTCCTTTCTCTTCCCAGGAAAATGCAAACAGGATGTCCCACATGCAGTCCCTCATGACCCAGCTCCTGGGCTCAGCCAGGCTAGAGTTCCAGCAGCTAAACAAAGACAGTACCATGCAAAGATTTATCACTGACATTCATAAAGGACAGCTTACTTGCGGTCAAGTAAGAAAGTTTCTTGATCCCTATTCCAGCCTCACTCCGAAGTCAAGTCCCCATCCCACTTAGTACCAGTCCACATGCATTCTTAAATCTGCCCTGGACAGCTATTTTAAAGTGAAGCTTTATGCTTTGCAACAGGAGTACCCAAATCCCCTTCCACAAATTGCATCAGGAAACAAGATGAGCCTCTGAGATGCTGGAGTCCAGGACATCCCCTTGGATGACCTGGGACCAAGGAAGGAATTTGAGCCCTGGACACGGGGTTGTGGAGTGGGTTCAGGGGGCTCGGAGACCTTGGCACAGAGCCCAGGAAAACACCGGGTTCGATTTTAGTCCATGGCAGAGGCTCCCAAAACAGAGAGAGGAAATTGCAAACCACCAGGATGTGAAAACAGTAGTTTAGCACAGTAGAAGATAAAAAATATAGTAGTTTTAGGGTTCGAAGAATAGAGGTAAATGGGGACAAGATGGAGGAATTTGGGTAGTGCCTCATGTACTTCTCCTTCTTCCTCGTCCTCCATCTTTTGGGTGGTGATGGCACAAAGTAGTTGGAGTGGATTAGGTCAAAGTAGAAATGACACTTTTAGTGTGGGCACTAGGTACTGGTACAAAGTAGTAAATAACCGACACATCTGTATAAATGTAAGGGAACATCCCATCAGTGGGCAGTCACCTTGTGTCCCAGCTGCTGTCCGGACCTCGGCTGGGAGCAGAGAAAATTTTGAGATATCAAATAATAAGCAACACAAGAAACCTGAAAACAAACCTTGAAGACTCTGCTTTTTTATACCAACATGACTCAGGGCTTTTAGAGGGCCAAGGACTTTAAACAATCTAATCTCAGGTGAGGAAACCCTCCCTGAGACTGGGAAACTCCTCTTGACTTCCAGTCACAGCACTCAGCTTATTTCCCTGCTCAGCAACAGTTGGGAACAGTGAGGAGTTGGGGGTGGCAGAACCGCACTTGCTTTCACTCTCTGCAAGTGCCATGGAGCACAGGTGTTTCCCAGTGATTCTGTTCATTACAGTAATGGAGGTGCTGAAAATGGAGGTGTTAACATGTATCCTGAAAATCTGACTCAGCTGTGATTATGTACTTCTCCCCTCCCTCACAGCCTGCAAGGAAGCAAAGTGAACTCTCTCCATAGTGTAATAAACATCTCTGAAACTCAAGGCCAAGCAGAGCAGGATACCAGTTTCAGTCAAAGGCAGAGCAGTGTTGGAGCTGCAGCTCAGGACCTTGGGATTCTCCCGTGCTGCCCTAAATCCACCCAGCAAAGCTTTTGAGTTCCAGAAGGGAGGGTGAGGCTGGCTTAAGAAAAGGCACTTACTCAGCATCTTACCCTCAACCCCAAAGACATCCTCTGAACCAAGAGCTTCCAAAGCCCCAGGTCATTCCTATGTTTAGGAAAGCAACTATACCATCAGACAGCATGTGTTTTTTGACAAAAGGAATGTATTTTTCTAGGACACAGGCCCTAGAACCAAGGACCTGCAGTTTGGTGTCAGTCTGGCTGGACCTTCACACTGGGCTGGTGTCTACCCTGAAGCATCACACACCAACTTACTGAGGTGACTGGGAAGACTCCTTTGGGATCAGTGAGTATTAAATGCTTTTTTTATAAACACGCTCTTTGCTTCCCAGAACAGTGCTAATAGCTCAACAGCAGCAACACTGCTAAGAGTTTTTTCATTACAGGCATTTTTTAAGCCATACAATCCGCACAGAAAATAACAAGAGATTTCCCAAAAGCCATCAGTTCTGTACAGACTGAGAGCTTGGCTCTGCCGAGGGCAAGTCTCCTTTCACAGCAAACTGCAGCTGAAGCCATTTTCAGCCAAGTGCCCACCAGGAAACGGACTGAGATGGTGGTATTGCTGGCACTGCACAGCACTGTTAGACCTCCAGAGTTCCTCTTCCAGGTCAGAAAGTCACCAGGCAAGACATCTGCACGTGTGTACAAGCTGCCAGGGTTAGACAGGGCCCACGAGAACTCCTGAGGCTCCCCAAGGACACAGAACAGCACTGCAAACACCAGTCGGCTGAGGATAAGGAAGGGTGGTGTATTGCCTACGCTGCAAAGAGGCCTCATGTTTTGGGAGATGGGGAGGATAAGTTAAATAAAACATACTTCCATGGAAAATGGGATGGAAACAAATTGTTTTACCACTACACAATCACAGGATTCAGGGACAGAATTTTTACTTCTTTTCCTGTTGTGCTGGAAGATCATTACTGATGTTAGAGCTCACAGGAAAAAAACCCCACATGGAGCATGGGGAAACCCAAGGTCAGTCCTGCATTGTTTCAAACCTCTTATTAAGAAACCTAAAAAAACACACAAAACCATTTGGACGTGTTACCACATTCTCATTGTGTTCCAAAATGGCAGTGACATCAATCACTCCACTGAGTTCGTCTCTCCACTGTGCTTCTTCAAGGACCCCACAAACACCTTCTCACTTCAGCTTCCTGAGAGAATGATGTATCAAGGAATCACAGGACACCTCTGAGTACACCCGCCCCAAAACTGCTCTGCAGCACATGACAGTGATAGCACCAGCACTCAGGCCACTGCCCTGCCCTCTGTTTCTTTCCTCTCTATCTCCTGCATTCCCTCACACCTTGCTTTCTCTTCCAACTGGATCACTGCACCTTGAGGGTTTGCAGGGAAGCTGGAACTAGGATTCAGACACCAGAAAGGAAAACACAAGGGAAGAGATTGTTTTCTTACTTCTTTGCATGATGCCACCCTCCAGGCCAGTTAATTGCTACCTTGCACTTGCCATCCAGGAGGCACTGGGCTGCAGTGATGGTGGCTCCTCCCACAGCTGCTGCATACTCAAAGATCCCTTCAGTAGCTGGACAGTCATAACCTGCAGGTAAGAGTCCAGGTAAGAGTCCACGTGTCAGACACAACAGCCTTTCCTCCAGGGGAAGCACATTCCTTTTGTTTGAGCCTTCAAGACTGACTTCTTCAATGAGCTGAGCTGAATCAGCCTGTGCCTGAAGAACTGATCCCATAGGGGACCCATACTGGAGAAGTACTTGAAAAACTGCTACCAATAGGAAAGACCTAAGCTGGAAAAGTTAATGGAAGACAGTGTCCTGTGGGAGGGACCCCCCACATGCACAGGGCAAGAGTGAGGAGGATGGAGCAGCAGAGATGTGTGAGTTGACCACAACCCCCTTCCCTGTCCCCTTACACTGCTTGAGGGGGAAAGTAGAAGAGCCAAGTGAAGCTGAGTCTGAGAAAAAGATGGGTGAGGGGGATGGTGATTTTATTTTGAATTCTCACTATCCCACTCTATTATTAATTGGCAATAAATTGAATTAATTCCCTATGTAGAGTCTCTTTTGCTGGTGACCATAACCAGAGAGTCATTTCCCTGTTACTACCTCAACATGATCTTTTTCCACTTTATTTTCTCCCCCACTCTATAAGGAGGAGAGAGAATGCATCTTGGTGGGCACCTGGCAAAAAACCCCACCCACACCACAAAAATCAACCCACCACAAAAAGCAACAATCCAAATGTGTTCTTGCACTCAGTTCATTAAAAAGTGTGTCCTGAATCAACCTGTGAGCTGTGTGCCTCGCTTGCTGAACCTACTGGTCCCTAATACCAATCTCACAATAAACTACTTTCAAGTCTGGCTACTTGACCAGAAAAGCCCAGGCACAGTCACTGACATAACTCTTCCCTAAAATGAACATCCGCAAACGAGTCAAGCCTAGGTAAGCTGTAGGCCTATATTTATTGTATGATTTTCATTTAGTCCTACAGCAGCCTCCCTGGAGCTGTTGCCCACAAAGCATAATACCAGGGCTGCTTGTATTCCTGTAGAAAGAGCAGCCTTAGGAATGTAAAGTCTAAGGGACACTAATGAGATCAGCGCAGAATCTTCACCTCTGCTTCAGTTCTGGGTCATTCCTCCCATTCCTGAGATCAAGACAGTGTCCACAGCCATCTCATGGCTTTACCTGCTGCATTGCTCAGGCTGTCTCAGGTCCAGGAGGGCAAGAGCCCTCTTCTCCAGACATAAGTCACCAGACAGACACCAGCTGCTCTGATCACTACAGCTCCAGGCCACTGTTCATGCATGCCCTCCCCACAGCAGGCTTGCAGCAGCCAGTCCCAGCTCCAGGCCAAGGTCAGTGTCAGGGTCTTCCATCCTGTTCCAGAGCCTGAGCAGCAGCAAAGGACAACAGCCTCAGTTGGCAGAAGACAGGCTAAGCTGCACAGAGCAGCAAAGTGAGGCTAGCTGTACCCTCTGTGGGCACCAAAGAAAGTGCCAGCCCGTCAGATGGACTGCTGGTGTTCAGCAACACCCCATCAAAGGGCATTTCTTTCCAAAAACTAGCCCAGCATTCCCCTGAGCGCACTCCTCTAATTGCAGCTCCAGCAAAAAGCATCCTGGCCCTTGCACTGAACTAATCTCTTGCTGAAGATGCACATCCTTACCCAGTCCATACTCCACAGATTCCGGGTGGTCATCATCCCCCTCCTCACTGACCTTCTGCAGGTGCTGCAGGTAAGCATCTGTGTGGAAACTTGCCATTTCCTCCATGGAGGCCACTTTTGGCTTGACTATCCTAGGCAGAGAGAAAGAAGAGGGCATTTCAGGGCAAGAGGGTTCAGCTGTAATGTCCAGCTTTAGCCTTTACTCTAAACAGTCTAACAGTCTTCTTTGGCTGTTACTGTTGCAAATGCAAACAAACCTCCCTCTTGCACTGGACTGTCATTCAAGTGAGAAAGCCACCCAGTTGAGCTGGAGCAGGGCTCGCCCCTGCTTTGGCATTGCCTGTGATGTGGAGCAGGCCTTTCCCCTGTTTTGGCACTGCCTGTGATGCCTACCACAGTGAAGACCACCTGCAGATGCTGCCTGCATTAACCTTCCCACTTTGCTTCAAGTTTTTTTCCCTTTTCTGCATGTTCTCTCAGTTTGTGCAATCCTCAGCATATCCAACATGCAGGTTACACACAAAGGAACTACAGAGGGAAACACCTAGGCCCAGCACAGCACTGTGGCAGGACCTCAGCCTGGATCAGGAGCTGTGCAATGCCTCTTGCATGCTGTGACCTGCACCAAAGCAGAGACTGTCACTGTGGCCAGCAACTTGCACAGCACCTCCCTGGGTCTGGGTGCTTTGCAGTGTACCTAAACAGATTCTGCAACACACTGAACCCTCCCCAAAACGTGGACACTGGGAGAACACACAGGTTATGCAGCACAGCTCCTTTGCTATGGGAAGAACGCAGGAAGCTCCCAGCTTCAGTCTGACCCCAATGCTTCCCATCCCATGCGAGGGTACAGTCCCTCAGGTCCTGCTCCAGAAAAATTCTGCAGCCACTTCCCAAGCACTCTCTGCCAGAAAAAAAAATCGTTTAAAAAAAAAAAAAGTCTCAAAAGGAGTACTTCTGGCTATGCTGAACTGGGGCACATTTTAAAAAAGATTTTATTAGATACTTCACAAGAGGAGCCAAGCTATGCCTTTCTTTTTTTTTCCCCTTCGTATTCCCCAGCATCAATAGCTAAATGAGGTAGGAGGTATCTCACTTTTCTGCCCCAGATCTCATCCAGTCTTCTCTCCTGAACAGCATGAAGACCTCACAAAAAGTGTCCCAGATCAATGACACACCGCAAAACAAGATGGTCCCTCTCTGCATCAGCACTGACTGATCAGTGGATCTGGAGCAGCACCAAGGCTGTCACCCTGTTCAGAGTCTCAAGCATGAGGGTGACACACACTCTGTAGAGAAGGCACCAGGCTTTAAGTGCTCCACCAGAACAGGAGGGTAACCATGAATTACACCTGCCACAATTATTGTAATGGTGTCCATGTAGCAAAACAAGCATTTTCCTTTAATCCTGGGAATACACACTGTGGGGGCTCCTACAATCATGCCACCAGCAAGGACAGCGTGAAACCTAAAGTTACGCAGCACCTTCCAAACCTTAGTGGAGAATAAAACATCCCTTCACATAAAACGGGAGCACTTACTTCATCTGGTCAAGTAAGCAATACGCTTCAATCAGTGAATGCACCATGCTGGCCTAAAGAGAAAGTAAGACTGTGAGAACAGGAGACAGCCAGCAACCAGGGGCTCAAGGACTCGCAGACGAGGTATGGTTCACACTCCTCTCAGCAGCGACTTTCCCTGCTCGGCTCCCATCTTTTCATCCCATTATTTCACACGGCCCATGCCGTGTGAAAGGACCTTCTGGTGTCCCGGGCAGAGGCACAGCCGCGCACGGCTCCCGGGGAAGGGAAGCGTCACTTCAGCGTCCGAGCTCGCGTTGCCAGAGCCGATGCGAACGCAGAGACGGCCCTCCCCCCCGCTCTAAGCCCACACTCCTCCCGCTGAGGCCGCCCGTTCCCCCGCTTCCTCCTTTCCTGCCTCCGCGCCCGGGCCTCACCGCTGTGCTCCCCGCGCCCCCTCGCCCCCGCCACGGCGCTGACCCGCTTGGGCACTTTGCAGAGGGAGTCGCAGAGCGCCACGTACTCCGGGCTGTATATGTAGACCGGCGGCGGCACCGCCGCCATCGGGGCCGGCACAACCGGGACCAGCGCCCGCAACGCCACTGGTCAGGGCGCGCCAGGACCGACAGTTCCGGCCCCGCGGCGTGCCGGGAGCTGTAGGCCCGCCCCGCCAGCATCCTTCCACCAGCCCGGCCGCGTAAAAACACGCAGCCGACTAGTGTTAAGACATTTTCTTGGGTTCCCCACGCAGCTCCGGGTGGTGTCTATGCTCTAAAGATGTAATTAAAAAAGGCCCATGGGCTGCACGCAGGCCCGCCCTGCTCAAGGAGTCGTACCTCAGGAGGTGCCCGGGGGGCCCCCCGACCCCCGGCAGCTCCCGCGGGTCCCTTGGGTCAGAGGGAGGCGCCGGGCAGGGGCTTGGGTCGTTCAAGGCTCCCCTGACCTGAGCAGGAGTCACACAGGGAGGGATTAGCCATGATAGGAAAGATGTGCGCCAATGTCTTTACAACAATTCCAGGGGTGAGGGCATGGGTGTTAACCTCTTAGAAATGGGCCTTGATGTTTCTACCCTCTTCAAGCCACAGGTTTGTTACAGAACCCAGACAGTCTGACTCCTGAAACAGACAAATGGGTCCATACGTGACTGAGCTGCTGAACTTCTAGGGAAAATGACAGGCTCAGAGGAGAATATGTAGGCAGTTCGGAAAGGCTAGCATCTCAGCCAATGGGGTAAGGAAGAGGGCAACATGTGACAAAAAGTTTAGAATAAAAGGAGGCTGCGCTCTCTGAAACCTCGAGAAAGAAAATCCCGTGGGCTGATGTCCCAGTGGACTCTCCCTTTATTTGAATAAAATTGCAGGACTCCTATCTCCTTTATGGACAGTGTGATAGCGGGATCTTCCATACAGCCACATGTACAGAAGAGCTGCTGTTCCAAGAGAGCGCCTGGATTTGTAGCCAAATCAACTTAGACATCAGAAAACAAAGGCATACATACAGAAAAACATCTGGCTCTGAAGCCAGCCCTATCCATATTGGAGTGGCGATTTTTGTCTGGCAGCCACCCCTGCACTCACAGCCAGCCTAGGGTGCACTACAGGCTGCATGGGCAGTACCACCCTGCCCAGCTCAAGAGACAAGTTCAGCTACTGTCCATCACCCTCTTAGAAGGAGCTCAGGCTGTGATATCCACCTGGCAGAAACCACATCTTCTGTGCTTCCTAGAGTGGATGTCACCCCTCAGACAGAGCTCCCACGAAAACACACAGCCATCCCGGCCTCTAGGTGCAGGGAGTGCCAGAGCTTTTCACTGGGAAGGATGGCAGTGATCAGAACAGCTGTGTTAGGTGTGACCAAGATCTGCCCACCCTCGGGGCTCAGCTATAAGAAGACACAGAAAGATTAAGGGGCATAGGGCAGTCTGAGAAAGATTGGTGGAACCAGGCTCTGCCCTGCCTGACAGGAATAGAAACATCCACCCAAAACACACAGGTTCAAGAGGATCCTGTATCCTCCCTTGCCAGGTGAAGCCAGTAACTTAAAGGAAAGAAGCGAGTAGAGGCAAACCTCCTCCTTGCCCACCTTACCTCCCTACATGACTCTCTACAGCAGGTATGAACCTCTCATATGGAAGGCCAGACAATCTGTCCATCTACACCAAGAGGTGCTGCCATGGCTGTGGCAGCCCCAGACCATGTCCATCTCACCGAGAAAGATGGGTTAGAGTTGTAGTGGACTCCTTTCTGAGAGTCCAACATGCCACTTCTTAGGAAGTCTGCTGCCTCCCCTGGGGCACAAGTTAAGCCACAGCACTAGGAGACTTCCCAGCCGGGTTCAGCTTCAGACTGTTATCCATTGCTGCTCTTCCATTGTGGATGGCAATGAACTGCAACACATAGTCCAAGGGCAATCAAAGGACACTTCAGGGCCTGGGGATGGTTGGTAATGGATTCTAGAACACAGGTTCTTTCTCTGTTTCTTCCAGTTGTGGGCAGTGACATTGAAGAGATAGACTCAGTCTCTTGGTGGCTGATGTCACTGCCACAATTTCAGGTTTTTTTATTATGTTTTTAACAAGGCATGCTGCTCTTAGACGGGATTAACCTTTCCCAAAGGGGAAGGGGATCTTTGCTCAGAGCTTGTTCACTGACAGCTGTAAACCAGACTTGGAGGGGGACATAGATGATATCAGGCTAGCTTGTGACAAGCTATGGGACATTGCAAGGTTAGGGGGTGGAAGTGAGGGTTCTTGGCCTGTTGTTCAATGTGCTAAGTGTACTGAAGTTTAGGTAGGTGAACCAGGGAGCCAAAAGGGAACCTCACGTCCTCCACCACTTTGTGATGTGTGTGCCCAATCATCATCAGTCTAACTGCATCATCCTGAGTGGGGGCTGACCTGCAGGATAGATTTGAGCCGGGACCACGTGTCCACACCCCTCTCTGTGCCAGGCTGTCGGAGATGAGCATTAAAAGCTTGGTTTTGATTGCACAGGTAACACCAAGTAGCAAGCTCAGAGTTGCTTCACAGGGCACAAGAACTCAGGAACCTGTGACTTGGCCATGAGCACCACTGCCAGGGATAGAGTAAAGGTGTGCCAGCCAGCCAGAGGCCCTGTACTAGCAGCTTGGAGATAAAAGGGATCCTGGCTACCACAACCTCCCCAGCTCTGCACATAGGACACCCTGCAGGGGATGATGGGCTGCCTGCTCCCAAGCAGCATAGTTATGACTGGGCTGGACCATATTGATTTTGGATGTGCTGGGAGAAAGGTTCAGGCACCATCCTCTATTCCTCTAGCAAAACATCTCCATCAGCAGGAGGAAGAGCAAGAGCATCAGCCTACACTAGCATAAATCCTGCAGATTTGAAATAAAAAGATGCACAAAGAAGTTAAAAACTGCAAACCTGCTGGAGGCAGGTAGAGTGTTAGCTAGTCAAAGAGCATTGTAATGCTGAGCACACAGGTCTGGTCAGGGGAGCCCCTTCCAACTCCCTCAAACACAGGAGTTTCCAGGGGTGATAGTTCAGGAGGAGTCATCTGACAGAACTTTCTCACACAAGCATGCTTCAAAGCTCAGCATTTCCTTTGCTCTGCAGGCCACAGAGGCACAAGTCAGTTTAGGACATGTGCCTCCTGTGGAGTTTCTCAGAGGGCTGCTCACCCACCAAGAGGCCAGGACTGGGAGGAAATATGGCCACACAGGCTGCCTTGCAAACTAACCTAGTGTTCATCTTTGCAGATGTATGAAACAACCATCCCAGAGCACCTACAACCCAGTGAGGAACTGCAAGGGCTACTGCATGGAGCAGCCATCTGTGGGCAGAAAGTCGTACACATACAAGGCCACCGACTTGGACAGGTAGGTCATGGTGCCAAAACGGCCGCTCGGTGCACTGTCATACAGCAGGCTGCAGATGCCTGTCGAAGGATCCCTCTCCAGCATATGCTCATCAGCGCCCAGGGCTTTCTGGATTTTGTACAGGGAAGCAGAAAGGCATCATTAGGAATAAAAGCAATCCCTTTATCAGCTTCCATCCCAAGCAACCTCTGTTGCACTCAGTGTGACACACTGATGATGAGGAGTGGGAGGAAACACTACAGCTTGGCTGTGCCCCATTAACACAATGGGGACAACAGGCAGGGCTCTCCAAGTGGGTGAGCCCTGCACAGCTATGGGGAATGTAGCCAGCAGCCTTGGGTGAGCCCTGACCCATACCTGCTCCTCATAGAAGAGGTCATTTGCTATGTGCAAGATCTTTTCCACAGCTATGATGCCACCAATGGTGTGCACCTCCATGTCCACTAGCATGGTGAGCACTAAGATTGCTTCCACCAGCAGCTGCCTGTACTCTGGCTGGGGTACACGGTTGAGGACAGACTCCACATGCACAGCAAACTTCATTTCCCCTGGGGTCATCTGTGAGGAGGTAGAAAGAAATGTACCTAGAGCACTGTATCGCCTGCCCAATTCCTGATCCATGCCGGGCAATCACCCAGGGTAACCAGCACACAACAACCCATGTGCTCCATTCCCCATTCACGTGAACCTCCTACCTCTCTGGTTGTTGAGGAGGGAAGAACAAAGCCCTCCACAGAGAGGCCATGGCACTGCAGAACAAGAAGCAGAGATCATGGTTATGGCTTGGCAAAGCACCATGCTAAGATACATAGGTCCAGCCTACAAACTTGCTCCCACTTCAGCACCAACACATGCTGCCCATACACCCCAGCTACACCTCCTGATTCCATATAGCATCACTCCTTTCCCATCAGTTCAGCATCAGCCAGAGCCCCTTGCATGGGGCTCTGCTCCCTGGCTCACCATACTGAGGATGGGCTATGCCCAGAGCACCTTCAGCTGTGGTTCTAGCCATGCCCTTGTCTGCCTGATGCATGAAGCACCTGAGCAGACCTCAGCTCCCCACTGCAAGATGCAGGCTGAGACAGGTCCTACAGACTACAAGGCAAGTGCACATCTTGCACAGCTTTCCAAGGTCAGCTGCAGGCCTTGTCTATGAATCAGCCCTGAGTATCTAAGTCCCCCTGGCAAGGCTAGTGCCTGGGACTAGAGGCTCACATGAATGGAGAGGCACCAGCTGATGTCTAACTCACCTTTTGCAGGATCTTCCAGACCTTCTGGTAGAAGCCCACAGGGACACGGTTAAGGGCCCCATCCAACCGGCGCCTCCGCTGCCACTGGCCCTGTCGGCTGTCCTTACTGCCCTGGTCTTCTAGCATGCTTGAAAAGGAGTCCTTGCCCAGCAACTCTGTGTGCCCAGCAGACTGAGCAGACAAAACAAGAACCACAGAGACTGCTGCAAAGTTAAATATCCCACAGGAATACACCCTACTGCTGCTCAAGAGTTTGTGGTTTCCAAGACAGAGCTGCCACCCCCTGCCCCCAGCGAAGCCCACTTTACAGCCCCAGCTCCCTGTAGCACCCCCCAGAGCACAGCTCCCTCCTGCAGCCACAAACAGGACAGACCCCATGTGCAGCCAACAAACACAGGTTACCAGAGAGGACTTGAGGTCGGTGTCCCCGGACTGCAAACTGAGGGGCTGAAGGAGAAAGGAAGAGATGGAAATGAGACCATGCCAGAGCAGGGCAGCAATCACAGCAAACAGAGAAGCAGCAGCACAGATCAGAGTCAGATCACAGGGCAGTTATCCCAGGGTGAGGGTTGGCTGGAGACAGAGGGAGTTTGTAAAGGAAAGCCGCAGAGGGCTGCACATGCCAGGGCTGCAGCAGCAGTGGGTTTGTGCTGGCCTGAACACAGAAATAGGACTGTTACTGCTCTGCTAGTATGGGCAGGGATTCAGTCCCGAGCAGACAGGAGGATCAGTAGGAAGGTCACTGCCCACAGACAACCCTCTGTGATGTCAGGTTTCATACTACAGCAAGTTGGCCCTAACTCTGCTGCATCAGCCTGGTCCCAGCAAGCTCTGTCCCTTTGATGACAAGACACCCTGTAGAGCTCAGCAGTCTCCTGGACACAGCACAAGAGGAGGTCCTTAGCATTTGTAGCTGACCAGAGGCCTCTTTCCCCAGAGAAGAAATAGCTGAGGAGGCTGCAGGCAGGATCCAGTGAACTGTCCAGCAGAGTCACTACTGGTCATGGCACTGGCAGCATCATGCCATCCTGCTCAGCAGATTTTGTGGGTATAATGAAATGTATTTGAGCACAGCTCCCAGCTGGCTGTAATGGCAGTCTCTTAGAGGGGAAGCCAACTCATTGCTGCAGCAGCTGAGAGAAGCTCATTGACTTGTGCATGCAGGGAAGATACCCTTTTGCATGGCATGAGGGGCAAAAGCTGAAGCTGCAGGACCCAGGAGGCTTCACCTTACTCCCAGGCAGAGACTGCCTACGTTTATCCAACTGCTGCAAGAGAAGAAGGAAATGAAGATTCTGCTGATGGAAGATGCCCACCAAGATACTAGCCACTCCTGGGACACCACATAGTCCTCCCCACCCCTGCACTCTCTCAAGCAACCGTGTGCTCCCCCTCAACTGCCAACGCAACCCCTACCCACTACCAGATTCACCCCAACTTTCCCCCTGGGGCAGGACTGGAGACAAAATTAGCTCCTGGAAGCATCTGTGTCTCTCACTCTTCCATCAGTACTGCCTGGTTTGTAGATGGTTTTCACCCACAACACCTGTCCTGAGAGGCCTGCACCACCTGCCCTCACCTGTTTGATTTCGCTTTTCAGTCTGATGAGACCAGAGCGCTCAGGCCGGGTGGTCCCGAGAGCTCCCATGTCACAGATGGAGACAGCAGGGGTGAGTGACGAGCCCACTGAACGCACTGGTGGGGAAGAGAGGTCTAGAGTGGGCAACATTGCTTCAAGGCATGACCATCCCACATTGCTGCCTGGGCACTGGTACCTCTGCATGACCTTGCCCTCTAACGTGATAGAGAACCATCAGAGATAACATCAGAGATCCATGAGCACAGTACAGAACTGTTTCAATTCAGACTCAACCACTTAAGTGCCAACCTAAGCAAAACTCAAATAGCCAAGAGATTTGGGCTTGATCCCAGAAATCACTCCACACTGTCGTTATGAAGTGCAGAGCTTCCTGCTGGACCCCTCCAGTACTGAAGCATGTGCTGAACATGGGGGAAAACAGGGACACCCCTCCCAGGTAGGAACATGTAGACCTGGCCGTGATCTGCACTCAGCTTTGCCCCAAGATGCTCTCTGCTGGGACTCACCGCTTCTTTCCACCCCAAACTCTTTGCCAGAGAGGATGTGGTAGAGGAGGCTCTTCATGTCTGATGGGCTGAGATTCATCAGGTTCTCCGTGGCTTCTCCAGCTGGAGAGAAGAGAACTGTGACTTTGTAGCCTGCCTCACAGTCCTCCTAGGACATTGCTACCCTGCATGTCATTCTGTGAGCAGGGGGAGCACTGGTACAGGAGCTCATCTTGCAAGGATATACACTATTGTATATAATTGTAGGCAATAAGTATTGCCTATAACGTGGACTCTTGCCATGCCAGCCCAACACATGCTGGGATGGAGATTGCAGTGCAATCACTTGTTTGTGCTACTCAAGAACACGTCCAGCTGCAGACACTGGCACTTCCATGCAGGGTCTTGTCTTAGCCTGAGCTGCTCACTTTTAAGAGTACTCCTTTCTGGCTGACAGAGCCCCAGGCATCACAGCACCTACCCCAGCTAGGGTGCTGTCCCTACCCCATGTACCTGAACAATGCAGGGAGTGTGCCAGCTCTGTTGCCATCACTTGGATGATGAGCCCAATGCGGATGCGGAACATCTCAGCAAACAGTGTAGGCTGTGTGCGTATGTACATGGCCAAGTACACCATGATCTCCTGGAGTGGCAAAGGCAGATCACCTCACTGCTGCTCACCAGGGCAGACACACAGCTGTGAGGTCCCCTGGCACCCTGGTCCCTCACCTGGGTGAGGATGGACACACTAAGGTTCTTCTCACTGGCTTCATCAATAAGACGAACGAGTTCCTCATAGGGGATCGGGCTGGGGCATGGATAAACAGCAGAGAAGGTGAGAAGCAGCAGAGCAAACCCTGCATACCCCTAGTCTATACAGCCCCAAGAGGAGAGATACAAGCTTGGGACAGCCACCCAGGACACTCCTGCCCTCCAGAGCAGCAGACTCACATCCAGACCCAGCCCAGCATGCTTGGGGAGAGGGAGGTGCCACACTCACGTGGAGATTGTCTTCTCACGTGGTTCAGGGGGCAGCCCCACTGTCAAATGTTTCTGGTGAGACAGGAGGTCAGTACAGGCCTGGGGACAGAAAGGCAGCTGCTGTCAACAGCTGAGGGTTTGGGAGCTCAGCACAAGGCAGAGGGAGAGAGAGCTGATGCAGCCATGGTTCACCTGCTCACTCTGCTGCCTCCTCCCTGACAGACCTCAGCCTGCTGGAGGCTGGCTGTACAGCTGTTACCTCATCCAGAGCTTCAACTTTCTTCTTGAGGATGCCAGAGATGTAGCGGATCAGAGCCCACTGGCGTGTTTCCCCCACCCGCACATACAGCTCCGTGAGGAGCTCCTTGACGGTGGGGCCAGGCTCACTATCAAGCCCCGTGTGCCACTCAGGTCCCCTGTGAAGGTCAAGGAGGTGCTGCGTTATATCCAGCAACTTGCCTGTCGCCCCCTGGCAGGCTCCCTGGGCTGTGCCAAACCCCTCAGTGCACAGTGAGCCCTCAGGACACAGAGATCATCCTACTTGAGAATGTGGAGCATATAAAGGATGTCTGCTTGCTCCTGCAGTGTGGGGCAGATGCACAGCTGGTTCACCAGTGCTTTGCAGTCAACACTGCCATCCTCATCACGTGGCAAGTTCACCTCTGCGTAGGGTGCATGGCTCTGGGGGAAGGGAGACCCATGCTGCCGATTAGCACCACGAGCACCCTGCACCAAATGGACCCATGCATATTCCCCCTCATCAAACAATAAGACTTCTGCTTGCAATCCTGCAAGGACACTCTGGCTGTAGCTGAAAGATAGTTCAGTCTGGGAGAGACAAAGCTCACCTTGCCATCCAAGTCATGCTGATGGGGTGAACTCAGCAGCTTGACCGACTGCTGCGATGCCTGGAAGATCCTGCTGGGGACATACATCCCAACATCTAAAAAAAACCCACAGGTTGGTAGAGACATGTCCAGCCCCAGTCACCACTACTGTGCCCCAAACTACCTCAGACACTCTGACACTGCTGCCCCAACAGTCCTTGCAGAGAAGTTGGCTATGGGAGAAGCAGCCCCTGTCCACCAATTCAGAGGAACACTGCAGAGAGCTGCCATCATTTACTGAGTTTCCATGGGGCTGCACAGGAACCAACTCCAAGATACTCCATAGCCAGGACTAACATGATGGACATAAAGTGCCTTTGCCCGGGTAAAGGCTTAGTTTCACTGAAATCCATGGGAAGCCCAGCATCATACAGCTGTGAAAATATGTGAAAGCTCCCAAGGCACTTAAAGGGAAGTGTATGGAGTGTGTTGGAGTTACTCACTCTGGACATGCAGGTCCTTGGCCTTGGATGCCAGGGACATGAGGTCACGGGTGGTGTGGACAGCAGCCCTGAAGCGGCTCAGCCCTCCCCGCTGGGTGGTGGGAGGCAGATTTGACTGGGGAGCAGTGCGCTGCAGCAGGTGATCCAGATACTGAGCAACCTCATCGTCGGTGTCCTCTGGAAGGGAAGGCAGCAGAGCAAGGTTCAGTCATTTTGAGCTGTGGCACCCAAAGGCCCAGAGAGCTCCCACCTGTGCCTCAGCAGGGACACGGCTTTGCTGGCTGCATGAAGTGACAATGTAGGGCCAGTGCTGGCGGCCAGGTGGACTAATGGACAGTGCCAGCAGCCAGGAACACAAAGCAACCCTGCATGATTGCTGCCTGGGACACTGCCTGCCCCAAACTGAGGCTCCATCCGTGTCCCACCATGACAAAGGAAGCAGTGGGGCTGCAGTATGTCTCTGATTCAAGACTGTGCAAGGGCAGGAGTGTCCCATTCAAACCCTGCAAGAAAACCCTCACACTCCTCACCAGGGAAGAAGCGGGGAGGTACAGTCAGAGGCAGCTTGTCCAAGCAGAGACCACTTACAAGCACTCTGGAACAGGAAGGGCATCTTCCAAGCAGGACTCCAGCAAGGAAGCAAGGCAAGGTGGGTTTTGCAACAGTTATTTGATAAGTTGAGAGTTACAGGAAGTGTTATGGTTGCTGCCTTGCTTTTTCACCAGCTTCAAGCAGCTCCCAACACCACATCAGGAGTACCAGAGGCACCATACACTAACAGCAGCATGGAAGAGGGTGCTCAGAGGCCAGGTCTCTGCTCAGTCAGGAGGTAAAAGTGAGGGGGTGCCCCTGGGGAGGAACTGCCCCAGATAAAACACAGATGTCAATGCACTTACAGTGTGCTAGAGCAAAGCTATGCTGCTCTCCGGCTGGCAAACTCAGAGGTGTGTTGACCCCAGGACATGAGATGCTGACTGCACCTGAAGCAGCATGGCATCCCCTTTCCACCCCTCGACAGAATGCCTCATGACAGTGCCTGAAGGCTAAGCCGGAAAAATCCTCTAAGCACCACCCTTGAGAACATTCACCTTGAGAGCATTCACCAGCATCTGACCACAGGAAAACTGTAAAATTTAGCATCTTTGAGATGCTGTTGAAAGGCCAGTCAGATCCTCTCACTTGGAGCTGAGAGGCGAAGCAGACACCTTGGACAAACCCCGATGCAGCCTGTAAGAAGGCTGGAAGTAAAGTGACAGAAGGGCAAGAAAAATGAGCATTCAGAGTACCAGCAGAGCTGCAGAGGTAAAACAGATAGTGGGAAGTCTGATGATGACCAGTGCTAGGTCACACAGGAGATGTCCCCAGGCCTGCTTGGAAGGGAACTGCAAAACCTGCACCCTGCCACGGTCCCATCACAAGGGGTGGGTCCCTCATGCTGCAGTGGGCTAAGGAGCAGAAAGGCTTCAATTTGGCACTTATTGGAGCAGTTCTGCCCAAAGTAGGAGCAAAGGCTTTGGGAAAAAAACAGAGATTAGGGACACAGTGGCTCTTCCCCACCACCTTGGTCACTGTGCTATCACCTTCTGCACTGCCATTTATGCATCAAAGATCCTCAGCCACATGTTCCAGGTGGAGGCCAGCTGCCAACCTTGTATCTCTTCTCCACACAGCAGCTTATGAAGGTCAGAGCTGCTCATTCCAGACAAGGCCAACAGAGGGCCAGATGGGGACATGAGGAAAACCCAAGCACATGAAGAAAACACAGCAGTGTATGCTGGCAAGGAGGTTGGGTGTTATGGTTGCAAGGGTGAGTTAGGCATTTGCCACCCCACAGCAATGACTAGCCTGTTCTCCCTTACCATCCTCTGCTACCTGCAAGCCATGCAGCCACTCCTCGGCATCTAGCTTCTCAAAGCTGTCACTGCTGAGCCTGTAACTCTTGGCAAAGACCTTACCCTCTGGCCCAGGGTCCATAAAGCTGAGGTGCGTTCGGCATGACGTTGTTAGGAACTCCGACAATTTACCAGTCTGAATTCTGGGCAAGAGATAGGAAGGTCATATGGAGAGGAAAGGGGAGGTGAGACCCTTCACTTTACCTCCTGGTTCCAGGGCAGGCCCATTAATGGAGAAGGGCATGTTCACCAGAACCATACACACACCGGTGCCTACTTTAGCTGCCTGCAACTCTTTCAGCCATGGGTGGGCATGGAAGGGCCACCCAAAAGCTATTAGAGGAATCCTGCAGCCATGGGTCTGATGACATGAAGAGCCATATTCTCTCTTTCATCTCTTCTGCTCGGACTGTAGCCCCAGGGCATGCTAATAGCCAAGCACATCCCAATATATCCTCCTCAGCTTGCTCCCCCACAGCCTATGCTCTGCCCAGCAGGTATCCTCATACCCAGGCTCTTGGAAGCCACGAGCCCTCTCCCTCCAACACTGCAGGAAGCTGCACTCACCTTGCACCACCGAAATACCCATCCTGCAGCTTCTGCAGCATCGCCAACACCGTAGGATGAACACTGCTGCTGGTTTCATCTGGGTAGAAGATGCACAGGCAGTCAGGCTCTCACACTCAAACTCATTCCCAGAAAGTAACCCAGGACCAGACAGCCAAAGCACCATGGCCAGACCCTTATTTTGAGGTACATGGTCAGACTGTGGTACCAAAAGCACCACCCAAAAAGGGAAATTCTGCAAGAAAAACCATGCCAGGATGCACTCCAGGCTCCTTGGATTTCATCTTGGGCAGAAGCAGACAATACTGGACAGGAGCACCTAACAACCCCCTGCTCTGTCTCTGCCTTTGATATGAGGGAGCAGAGGACAGGGAGGCTGCTGTTGAGGGCAAGAGGCACCACAGCAAAAGGCACACCTGAGAAATTAAGGGGATTTCAAGTACACAAGGAGAGACAGAAAGACCTTAAAGCAGAACAAAGTCCCCTTCCTGCACCAGGCTCACAGGGAAGCTGTGAGCTGCTGCAGGCAAGCCAGTCCTACTCAGTGCCTTTGCTCCTTCTGGTTTACTGTTTTCCCCTCTCTGTTGACTAGGAAAGCCTTTAGCAGGTGCTCAGTCTTAGGGAAGAGTAAAGACACAGAAAGAGCACCAAGAACACTTCTATAGGGAAATTGCTTTTTTGGTCTGGCTCCCAAAAGGCCTTCCCACAAGCCTATTTGCCTGGAGCCTGAATACATCTGTGCCAGCAAACAGCCCTTGAGCTGCAGGCACTAGTACCTGACAGGAAACCTTGTTAGCTGCCAGGCCAGGTGTCCACTCAGCATGGCTCCTCTGAGCAGTAAGCTCTTCACAGGACACTACTGGTTACCTCAGCCTCACCACATCCCTGCTACTGAGATGGTCACGCATGTCCCCATCCCATTCCTCACGCAGAGCTATTTTCCAGGGCTGCTCTAGCCAAATGCCTTGCAAGGCTAGAGTATCTATACCAAGCATGGTGTGGGAGACGAGGAAGGTGATGGTTGGTCGCCCAGTCATCCTCCAGCGGCTGCACAGGTAGGAGAGGTCTGTCCTCAGCATCTCCACAATCATCTTGTTGTCAAGAGCCAGGTAGAACTGCTGCTGGTCTATGAACTGTGAGGACAGCAAGAGACATGATCAGCCCTTCATACAGTCACCACGGCCTTATGGTGCCACTCATGCCTTCCCACAGGCACGCAGTCAAGCTAGCCATGCTGTGCACTGAGGGCATGCACCTTTGCAGTCACAGCTTAGCAGGTGCTAGTACAGCCTAGCAAAGGCCCCCTCAACCCCCAGGGCAGCTACTGGCCACTAACAATGAGGATGTAACTAATGCTACAGCTCAGCAGCAGCAGCATCCAGCCCCACACAGCAAGTCCATGTTGTGCCTATTCCAAGCCAACATGCACTCTCCATCATACTAGGCTTGCAACACTGCTTGTCCCCTGGACACGCATCCCTGGCCTGCCATCAGCCTCCCTCTGGTGTCCTTGTCAGGGTAAGCACAGATTTTCATCCAATACTGATCATTAAAAGGCTCAAACTGTCCCAACATCCATACAGCCAGGACCACCAACTGTGCTGCCTCATGCCACAGAGCTGGATTACTCCACACTCCCAGGCTGTTTAGATAGTGTTTAGATAACCACATCTTGGAATAACTTGAGTACCCAGCCACTGAAGAAACTTCCTGCCCAGTTTCATATCACAAAATAGACAGCAATGAGCCTGTGCAATGTCACTCACCTGCGGGGTAAAGGTAAAGATATTCTTCCTGATTTTGTAGAGCTTGGAGGTCCCAAGGACACCCATGTGCCGGTAGGGCCGTCCAGTAAGGCACATCTGCTTGTTGCGGCCTGGGAGAGCAGGAAGATGAGTTTTTAGTACAGGCCTCCTCATGAAAGGGGCTGCAGCAGCAAGCAGTGCCAAGCCTCTTGCTACCAGCCAGAAGGGAAATGCTGGTTTGTAGCTGGAATATCCCAGAACCCTGTGTCAAGCTGGTACAGCTCTAAGAGACAGTAATTATCTGTCCCCAGACCTGCCCAGAGGGGTATAGGCATGCTGAAACAGCAATACACAGCCTGTCCTGACTTCTGCAGTGTCACACTTCTTGGTCTTTGGGCATGTCAGAAGCTGGAGCAGGGCAGAGGGGTACCCCTCTGCATAGGGCTGCCCCCCTAAGTTGACAGCTCTGTCAGCATTCCAATTGTTCCTGGATTACTCCCAAAGCCCAGGATGGTGCAGCAACAGCATCATCCCTTGTTTGTCACTTCTGGCAGCCACCAAGCTGCTCTCCCTGCCCATGTCACACTTGGCCTTTTGGGAGCCTAAATTAGCTATCAAATTAAATCACAGCAGATCAAATGTCTCCTTTGGCCCAGGCTAAATCTCTGACTCCTGCAAAACAAACTCCATGCCTGAGGAGTTTCAGCATCAAGGAGCAAGCATGCAGAGGTGAGCACATCCTCCCTTCACACTCAGCCCTGCCCACCCACCAGCAACAGGCCTATTGCCTAAGCTCTGGGCTCTCCCAGGGATGGCTAGACGACCCTTCCTGGGGTCTGGGTAGCCTCCCCCAACCAGATCTGCGTACAGGAACAGGAACAGAAGACAACTCCTGCCCACACCAGGTTCAACCTATAGGGATCAGAGTCTCTGTCTGTTCCTGGACTGACTGTGCAACTGCAAACCAAAACTCTATCCCCTATCAGAATCACACTGAACAGCACTGTCTGCCACCTTGTTCCCCTTGGCCATCAGTGGCTTTATCCCCACTGCCATCAGTGGCAGCAGAATCCTCATCAGCCAAGCAGAGAGCAGGACACAAGCGTCTATGAGCAGGAGTGCCAGGGGTAGGACAGACCCTTCTGCACCCCTTTTGCTGCAGGAGCAGAGAGTCTAGCTCACCCAGCCGGGCATAGATGTGGCTGAGGATGCGAGCAGGCTGCACTCTGATGGGGTAGACATCTGCCACAGTCTCCACATCAACGCCCTCCTTCTGCAGGACTGCCTTGATCTCCTCTGTTTCAGCCAGGATACACACTGAGGACAGAAGACAGTCTCAGTGCAAGAGGCACAAGGGTGTGACAACACTGCCCCGTGCTTCTGGGGACACACACAAGGCACCACACCACAGAGAGGAAGCTGTCTGGGGCCCCTTGGGAACCAGTTCCCACTGCAGATGTCTGCTTTGCCCCTCCTAACACTTTATACACACAAGTCTTCCTCACAAGTGGCAGGAAGACAGTTTTCAACCTCTCTGCAGAGGAGGCTTCAGCAGATGGTGGTTTTGTGCGTCAACACAGGATTAAATGGAAGAACTTGCACCCTGTCTTCCACCCACCTTGCCAGGGCTGAGACTGGCAGCAAGCAGAGCCACCCCAGAGCAGAGCCACCCCAGAACCACCTCTGTGAATTCTGCACAGCTGGAGTCCCCCCCAAACCTGCCAGGCTCAGGGGTTTGGGACTGGTTCCTTTCCCTCACCTTGGACCACCACATCAGGTTTAGGGACAGTTGCAAAACGGCGGTTGAGGGGATCTATTTCACCGGGAGCTAGAAACCCCTGCAGAAAAAAAGGTATAAAGAAATTTAACATTTTATGGGTAGGGTAGAATGGGTGATGCCTACAGACAACCCACCTTTAAGAGATCCTGGGATATGGAGGTGACAACTTCCCCATGGCAGCTGGCAGCATTTGTGCCTTCTCAGCTCAGAGCATGGTCCCACAGCCCTCCCCAGCACCCAGGATGACCCTACCTCAGCCATCAGACAACCCAGGATGTAGAGGGACTGTCCCCACATGTGCGGCAGCTTGCCCATGGGTATCCTGTCCACAGTGTGTGGATTCCTGTATTCTTCATCCACCTGGAAGATAAGCCAGGAGGTCAAGAAGGGATCCATAGACACAGGATGCTGAAGGAAGCATCCTCACTGTATCTTGCAGTCCAGCAGTTCAAGGCTTAAAACAAGGCCTGACAACAGAGGGTCACAGAGGGTCCAAAAGAGCCTGATTACATTCCTCCTCTCTTATGATTGCCCCAGGCATCCATGTCAGACAACAAAGCAGCTGCTCAGACCGTGTTTGGTTTCTCAGCTTGGGCCATCCCACTGAAGGACTGACATACCCTAGGAGAACCCACAGATGCTTTCTGATACTGTTGAGAAGCGCATCTCTCCTGGATGACCTGGGCATCAGGAGGCCACTGCTCTCAGCCCAGGCCCACACAAATCCCCTCACCACTTAACTGGAGCTCAACATCACCTACTCAGCCCAGGTCTGCTTGTCCTGAGCTCTCGGAGCACTCAGTCTCTGAGCAAGCAGACTATCAAAAAAGAATTCTCGTGTGTGTGGGAGGAAGAAATGCTTTAAGAGAAGAAACCAAATTTTTATCCAACATTTTCATAACAGCTCCAAGCCATCCGTTTTATACATGAGGTTTCCATCCACTACTTGTGCCCCTTCACTAACAATCTGGCTTAATAAACACTTAAAACTTAGTTATCTGGTAATGAGACCAGGAGTCTCAGAGCATGATCCTTGTGGGTCCCTTTCAACTCAGAATATCCTGTGATTCTGTCAGACACTCCTGCTTTCCGCCATAGCTCAGGATCACTCACCTTATCTGGTGGGACACTGTACAGCTCTGGCAGAAGGTGTACCCCATTCTTCCCCTTGATGAGAACCCCCTCAAGGGCTTCCCGGTACTCCTGCGCCTGAGAAGAAACAAAAGAGAATCTGCTGCTGGTGATGGCTCCCTGCATCTTTTCTCTGCACAAGTTTCCCGCCAGGGACTTTTTTCCACTAGCCCAGCAGGTCTTGCCTCTCTTACCTGCTCCATGTTTCCACTGAAAATCCCATCAATCATCAAGTATGCCCAGAAGAGAGGCCACTCACACTCAATGTTCTCAAACAGCTTCAGCTCAGCAGGTTCGTAGTAGAGGCGTTTGGGGTCCTGTAAGTGACATCAAGGCAGGTGGTACGTAACAGGATCCCCTCAAACTGACAGGACTTCTACCCCTCCTGAGATCCCAACCTCAAATGTCCTCTCACCACTCCTCTGCAGATGGCCAAGAGAGAGCTGAAAGGCAGTTTAACCTCCAGCCTCTGTTTTCTCCATTGAACTACGCCTTCCTGAGCCCCCTGCACTGATAATGGAGAGACTTACACTTCCTGGGGTCTATCTGGTCCCTAGAAGAGCACCCCAGAGCCCCCGGATGTTGTGCTGTTGTACAGCAAGAGTATAACATCCCCTGTGCCATGCTGGGTCCCCTTTGCCTTGCCGGCTCTGCATGAGCCTCTCAGTATCTGTCTCCTCCAGCATCATCAAGCTGGCCCAGCCAGGTGAGAAGGCTTGGGCTGGTTACACAGAGCCAGAGAGGTTCCTCCAGGGCCCTCCTGCCATGTTGTTCCACTGTGAGCCCAACATAAGGGAAGTTGTCAGGATGAAGAGCTGCCTGCACAGAGTCCTCCCACCACAGCTCTGTGTGGTGTAGTGCCCTTTCTTTGATCCTCCCTGCTAACTGCTCTGTCTGCTGCAGAGGAGGGAGAATGCTGGCCTTAGCAGACTCTTCAGGCAGAGAGAACAGAAGGAGCAGATGTCCTCTACCTGCACTCAAGCCATAAGCTTCCAAAATCCCATCAAACTCTAGCTGGCTGCATACTTCTGCAGGCACCGCTGCTCTTTCCATGCCTCACAGCTCCCCAGAAGTAAGTAATCCACAACTCTGCATGTGATCAAAGCTCACAAGCACTAGGAACATTGGATTGGAGATGCTGCTGTTTCTCTCTGGCTCTGGATAGGGGCAGCCACACATGCTGCCTATTATGGGCAGGTCTGCAGAGGTGCCACAAAGAAGAAGCATTCAGAGGTACTCATGACCAAAGGTCACAGGGCCAGCAGCTGGTGATGACCTAAGAGCCTTTGACTATAATTTAGTTCCTAATTCAGTGGTTAACAAATGAGACTGTTGCTTGTAAAATTTTCTTGTTTTCTCTCCTCAAAGCAGCAAACTCTCCACTTGCTCCCAGAGCCATTCTGGCAGTACCCAAGCTGACTGATGGTCTAGGAGAGACAGAAGCAGCTTTGTGACCTCCAAAGATACCATAGGTGAGGCCATTAGGTAGCGACTCTGCAGCCACCTCCCCAGGCCTCCAGCCCTTACTCAGGGCTGGTGCAGCCCTGGGAGAGCTCACCTCAGCAGGGCCCCCATGCTGAGCACTGGTCCTATCTCCCAGCCTAAGAAAGACACACCACCGGGTCCCAGGAAGCAGGCAGAGCCAGCCTCTGGCCATCTGCTATGGGCATGGGTGGGACGTACCACCTCTCCAATGAGCTCTGGCATTTTGGGGAGCCTTGCCCAGACCCACGACACTGCGTGGGGCTACTCAGGGCTCTTGTCTTCCCAGTGCTCTCCAACACAGCCTTTGTGCTGCATCCAGGTGGGCTGCTGCTTGGCAGTCAGGTCCTGCCAG
This sequence comes from Sylvia atricapilla, assembly GCF_009819655.1. NCBI lineage: Eukaryota > Metazoa > Chordata > Aves > Passeriformes > Sylviidae > Sylvia > Sylvia atricapilla. The sequence continues at coordinate 106,413 of NC_089160.1, forward strand.
GTAACAGGGCTGAGGACACTCACCTCTTTGGGAGTCCTGTATCCATCCCGGAGGAAGCGGCAACAGCCATAGCGCCCCTGGAAGGGAGGGAAAGATTTGCTGAGCAGGAGGCACAGTGTGAGATATCTTGTACCTCCAGTGCAGAAGCAGGGGCAGGGTACACCCCCTCCCTCACTCACCCAGCACTCATGTACCACAATCACAGCCCAGGACTGCAGCATACAGGGCTGCTTCTATGCACACGTCTGCCACAGGTCATGGAGAGGGGGAGAGGACATGCCCCAGGCAACCCCCCACAGAACATGTTTTTAGGAAAAATAGGGCTATAGCAGTTTAGACTGCAGCTGTCTCCTGGGAACAGTGAGACAAGGGCAGAGATGCTCACCTGCAGCTTGGTGATAATCTCCTGCTTGGTGATTTCCACCAGCTCCCTGTCCTCCACAGCAAATGCCGGATAGGAGATGACAGAGAGCACACTGGCATCCACCTCCTTGGATGTGGAGGCCCTGGGCAGCATTGAGTGGAGGATGGACTGGGCAAAGGGGAAGGAGAGGTGGTTAGGCTGTCAGGCATCATTCACACTGCAAATCCAACAGATCAGATCCTCTTGCAACAGCATAACACCTGAATGGGTCTCACCTGGCAGTGCTGCACTTCATCTGACAGCACCCGTATCACCGACTCTGGGCCCCCCTTGGCTCCAAAGAGATCCAGCTCGTCCAGTGCCTCCAGGGCAGCCTGCAAGCAGGGTGAGATCCAAAGAGGCATGTCATTCACCATGCTGCTCACCTCTAATAGCTCTCACTCCATGCTAGTCCTTGTGTGTAAAGCACTGCCCAAATTTAAAAGATTTTGAACCCTGCTGTGGCTGCAGAACGTCTCTGGTCAAAAATGGACCACATCTCCAGACATCAAAAGGGCCTGCGACATTTCTGCCACACACCTGCAATTAACTTTCCGCTTACAGTTCAGGCAAAACTCAGGCTAGAAGGGCAGAGTTTTATCCCAGCGCACAAGAAAAGTCTTGCTCCCCAGGAACCTATCACTGCATGGGGCATTGAGCCTCAGCTGTTCAACGTGCCCAGCCTGCCCTGTCAAAAAGCAGCTCAGGGCCACTGGTGGTCCTCATCCCACCAGCCAGCATTTCTTCCCAGCTCACCTTGGCCATGCCAACAGAACTGGCATTCAACTCGGTGATGCCTTGGTTTGTCTTGTCTCCACGCTCCCATATGCCAAAGTCCTGTGAACCAGGCACTGCTTCAGACACCCAGAAAGCCTTTGAATCCCACCTATACATGGTGCTTCCAGAAGACGCTGATGTGGCTCGGGAGAACTCACAGCTGTCCCCAGACACCAGTCCAACATCTCCACCACTGAAGCACACCCCCCTTCCCCAGCACATGCTACCCACCGCAGTTTTGTAGGCAGCTTCAATGTAGAACACGAGGTTCTGGATAAAGTTGACTTCATCCAAGCTGTGAATTATGTGGAGGCCTAAAGTAGAGGGAAGAATTCACATTAGCCGCTTCAGCCCCACAAGCATACCCAGGATGGGGCTGCAGTAACCCAGGGACGATTCCTCCCTGCTGCATGCCTGCCCAACAGGAGCTATGTCCTAGCTGACTCCATCTCCACTCCCACCCCTCACAGCAGCATTGGGGCTTCAGACACACACGGGCTTTTGGAGAAACTGACATCAAGGGGCCCAAACCCACCTCAGGTACTGTGAGCATAAGAAAACAGTGGGGGTCACGGAAGCCATTGGAACAGCCTGGCACCCAGGAAGCTGCACCCAAACTGAGACTCTGGTGAACCTGAAGACCAGCATGCTCAAAGCTGCAATGGCAGCCCCCAGCATTACCTGAGGCCGTCATTTGTGCAAGCATGAGGAGGTAGAGGGAGGTAGCATCCATCTGTAGGTGACCCCATTCATGGTCTCCTACCACGGTGGCACAGGTCTGGGTGTTATACTTGGCATGTAGGCAGTCCCTGGTGCTCTGACTGTACTTGAAGGCCTCTACCTTGTCAACCTTGAGAAGGGCAAAGAGATGCAGGCATTCATCAAACCCTGTCTTCAGAGAGATCTGACAGCTCCCAAGCCAAGGGCTGTCCCATGCCATGAGTGGAGAACACAACGTAGTGCCTGGCAGGGCAGAAATTCCACAACCCCTGGGCTGAGCCCCATTGTGCACCAAGGCAGTGAGTGCAGGCTCACACGCTGCTGTGGCACAGGACTTTAGAAGTGGAGGGCCCACTGCTACAGCTGCACCATGCAGAGAGAAAAGGGTTACCCCAAATACCCTCAGGGAGGAGAGGTTAGAATCCTAGTGCCTGCCAGGCCATGAGACAGGGAGCAGCTGGCAAAGGCTCCATTGGCTGCCAGCCCACAGCTCTGGAACTTCAATCACACCCATGACTGATGCTCACTCAGAACTTATTTCAAGACTTGCTGGAAGGGAGCCTTCCCTCTGCTCATCAGGGAAGGCTGGGGAGGGCTGGTACAGCTAGGACGATAGCCTCTGTGGCATAGCTGGCTTTAAGGAGACCACTTGACACTCAGAGGTACTCCCCAGCCCCTACCTGTCTCATCATGCACTGGAGCAGACCCCGCATCAGCTTCACCACACTCTGCAGGAACAAGGAAATCAGGTTTGTTAATCTCCAGGAGAAGCCCTGACTCAGGATCAGCTGGCTGCTGACCTTTGTGGGGCTCAGCGTCTGTAATCAGAGCCCCTGCTCACATTTTCACAGCCCCTGGGTGACAGCAGAGGGAAGATTTCTTGGTCTGCCAGCAAGGCCAGGTTGCCATGTTATTCAGTGGGACAGAGGGCATGGCTGCAGGACATGGCTCCCTAGCCCTTGAAAAAAGGGCTGTGGCCCCAGATCACCCCAGAGCCAGAGCTTAAGACTCTCTGGTTGGGCTCCAGTGAGGTCTGGGAAGAGAAGGCTCTGACATCCATTCCTATTAGCGCCGTCTCGGGGGACAGTCGTGTCCCCTCCCTCACGGCACTGCCTTTGGGCCCCTGACCCAGCTGCGCCAAAGGCTGACCAGACCGGGGAGACGGCCGTCCTCGAGTGACACCAGCCCCGCCTCCGGCTCCTGCTCCCTCCTACCTGCTCCAGCTCGTAGGCCTTGGCCTTGTCCTCATCGCGGTCGGCATTCTTGCGGTAGGCCAGGCCAAGAGCCCATACCGCTAGGATGCTGTACACGTTGTCCCGGACCCAGGCGTCCTGGTGATCGGCGCTGGCGGGGAGCAGCCCCGTCACCGCGTCCTGCGGAGGGGATACACCGTTCACACAGAACTCCCTGGCCCAGTCGCCGGCGGGGCGCGCCGGGGTCCCAGGTCTGCTCCTCATTCCCGGGCAGGGTCTGCACCTGGTAGCGGAGGATGGTCTGCTGCACCAGGCGCCCGTAGCCGTCCAGACGCACGCCCGAGTTGCTCCGGCTCCTCATGACGGCGGCAGCAACACCGGAACCGGCACTGGCACTGGCGGGACGGCACGGCTCCGGTCAGAGCCCCCGCCCCGCCCCGCTTTGCCCCGCCCCGCCCTGCAGTGCCGCCTGCTCGCTGCCGCCGCTACGTGCCCACGCCAACGGAGCGCCACTGCGGCCCCGGAGCGGCCGCCCCACCCGCGCTGCCCTGCGCTCCTCGGCGGCGGCCTCGGCCCACGGGGCGCTCACTACCGATAGGGCAGGACCTGCCACCATGGAGGCCCTGAGGGCGGCGGGCGGTGGCGTTCGGCGCCGCCTGCCGGGCAAAGGCCGAGCAACGCTGAGTATGGCTACGCGGCTACAAGGACAGACGCACAGATACAAGGGCAGACACACGGACTGATACATGGACGGCCACACACACGGGTACACGGGTACAGGGACGCGTGGACACACGGATACCTGTGCCGGTGTGGATCGGACACGCGGACTGGTGTGTGGCGTTGGACTGCAGGGACGCACAGATGGGTTCCCGTACTGGGTTAGACTGTACAGACACACAGACGGACACGCAGATGGGTATACAAACCGATGTGGGTCTGTACGGACACACATACGCATGCTGGGTGCATAGACAGACACACAGACACATGTAGAGAAAGGCATGGAAACGTCCGTAAGTGTGCACGTGTGCATAGAGGCATGGGCATGCACTCACATGCACGTGTACAGGTGTGCACACACCTACCTGCACTGGAACACATGCACAGGCAGACCTATGTGCACACATACCTCCACACGTACACATGTGTACACAGCTGTGCTTTGTATTTCTGTGTGTCCATAGCACACAGCAATACACGCACACATGCACCTATGTACATCCACAGGTGTGCAGACCTGTGGACACATACACACACAAGCACATGGACACACTTCCTGTGCACATACACAATCATACACATGCACACACACAGAGCATACACTGCATATGCCTGCAAGCACAGGTGCAGGCAGACACGTGTACATCATACATATGTGCAGCCACACAGGTGCACCAGCAGCATTTAGGCACAGTGGCCTCCTGGAGATCGCAGCACACCTCATCCTGGGGACCCCTTTGGGCAGGTGGGGACTAATTGGGAGCTGTGTCAGACTCTGCAGCTGTTGAGGGATGGGAAAGAAACTTTGAGGCTGGCAGGAAAGGGAGGGGTTAGAGTTGACATCACCCCATCCAACAGCAAACACTCATGGAAAAAATAAAAGTGCTGAAACATCCCCATGGAACCTGGGTCAGCAATAACAGATGGGGTTGGACCCCAAGCAAGAGGAGACCCTGGCAAGAGTCATGAGCTATGGAGAAACAGCATCTAAGTGACGGTGACCCCAGGCTCTGGTGCCAAGGATGATTAATGTCACCTCTACCTCGCTGCTCAAAGAATGGAAATTTTGTTCCAGCACTGCAAACAGGGTACCATATCCAGCACAGGCACGTTTGCTTGCAGACACCTACCCACAATAGCCCTGACAGAGAAATGCCTTGGCCATGGTGACAGACAGCCCGAGGAGACCTGGCTCACTGCCCCTCCATGGTCTCTTGGACTTGCCCCATACAGAGGAATGTGGGGCATCTCTTGTTCCCATGCCCATGGAGGCAGCTGCCTGCAGCCCCATGTGGTCTCCTCTGCACTAGGGCAGGTCAATGGTCCAGGGGAGGCACTTCTCATAGACCCTACTTGAACCAGCTGGGATTTACTCCCACACCTACCCCCTCCAGTGAAAGCACAAGGGCAGTTGTGCAGGGATATAGCCATAGGGGCACCCTGAGGACGATGCAAAAACAGGCAAAGATGGTCTTTAGCAAAATCAATCAATTTATTTATTCACAGTCAAGCAATAAATAGAGGAAAGTCAGGCAGCAGGGGTGCTGAGAGCAGGACTGACCCTTCTGGGAACAGGGACATGCCAGGAACCCAGCAGAGCCCAAGGCCTGTGTGACAGCAAGAGTGCAAGAAGGTAGAGAGACATCTGCAACGGGAGTCTGATCTCTGGGACAGAACAAGCCCTGAGCCCTGCCAGAGGGCAAGCCAAGGAGCTGAAGAACAAGTGTGTTGGAAGAAACAGCAGACAGAGCCCAGCACAGGCAGCTGACTTGGCCTCTGGCAGTGGAAGCAGAGATGGCAGCTCAGGTTCCTCCAGTTTTTCACAGCCCTTCCAGAGCAGAACTGCAGGGGAGGAGAGAGGCTTCCTCTCCAGCCCAAATTCTCAGCCTGGTGCAACGCCTCAGCAGCTGAGACTAGATAGGGATGAGGTGCATGTGAGTTGGGAAGGAATGCCACAAGCAGGGTCACATCAGATCCTGACACCACCATTGTGTCAAATGCAGAGCACAGAGACACCTGGACTTATCCTCTCTGCCCTGGTTCCACTGGGAGACTCCCAGTCACCTCCTAAGAGCTTCCTACTCCAGTGTAGTGACACAGCTCATCTCTGAGAACATCAGGCCAAGCCCCCCTGCCCACCAAAACCAGGCAGCAGCCATGGGGGCTGCAGGAAGGACAGATGCCATGGGGCAACCACCCCAGCACAGGTTCCTGCCTTTAAAAATCCACAATTTACATAAAACTGTCATTGTAAAACCTCCCCACTGAGCAGCACTGCATGGGGAGGGGAGATGAGCCAAGTGAGCCCCAGGCAGAGCAAGATAAACCCTAAAGTCCAGATCTGCAGGAAGAGGCAGAGCCCAGGGGTGATGTGCTGGGGCAGTAGAAATTACCGGCAAGTGCAGGACTCTGCAATCATATTCTCGTACTCCTTGTACAGTATGCCTCCATTGCGCTCAATCATGAGGACACTGATGGGGCTGTAGCGGTAGGGCACACAGGAGGGCCGGGGCACATTGGCATCCACAAGCTGATGAACAAAGCTCTGCACCACAGCATGGTTGGGTGCATGGTAGTCATAGCGGAGAAGGTGGGGACAGGTGCCCTTGCAGTACCGTGGGTTGTAGCGGTGAGGAGCGATGATCCAGTGGTCCCAGCCCAGTTGTGCAAAACTGACAGGGAAGGGGCGGAGGGAACAGTCACTCTTCTCCCCTCCCTGCTCCCGCAGGTAGTTGGGCAGGTCATGAGCCAATGTCCGTGTATCACGTCGGTGTCGGTGGGGCTCTGCTGCTGGAGGTGCTAACCCTGCCTGGGTATCATTAAGATAAAGAAGGAGGAAAGGATGGCCAGGGGCCACTGGGGCATCATGGCTTCCTGCTCGGCCAGCACGCACACAGACATGCCGCAGTGCCAGGCTCCCCACGCTGCTGTTCCCCAGCACCATGTAAGGAGTGACATCAACTTCGGCCCAGCCATGGCGGGGAGGGCAGTAGGGCTGAGCATCACCCTGGGTGTCTCGCCAGCTACCACCAGCTCCAGAGCGCAGAGGAGGCGACTGTGGGCCAGTGACAGACTGGGCAGGTAGACCACAGTGGCTCTGAGGAGGTGCTCGGCTTCTGGCTGGCCCTCCAGGTGGTAGGTGAGGGCCTGCAAGTACCAGCGACCTGCAGAGAAGCAGCGACCAGAACCCCCTTAGCATAGTGCAGGAGGCACTGTGCAGCAGCTCTTTCTCTCATGGTGCTGCCACAGCCACACACAGCACAGCAGAGCCTGTAACAACCATCTTCCCCAGCTCAAGGCAGAAGCTGCAGCAAGCAGAAGCCATGTACCAAGGCTTGCTGGTGGCATGAAGGGCAAAGAGAGTGTGTAACATTTCCCATCCTCTGCACCAACACCACTAGCCTGGCACAGCATCAGGCAGGGTGGGAAGGAGAGAAGGGCACACAAGGGCACACAAGCAATGCACTTGCCCCTTTCACCCCTGGGGTAGAGCCTTGGACTCCTGCCAAGCGGAACCCCACGGCCAAGATCAACCCCAGCCAGGACACTGTAGAGTGGGGGAAGGAAGCAGGCAAGAGACCTTGCCTTCAGAGTTCAAGCCACCCTGCTAGCTCTACTAAGCCCCCATACCATCCTTAATGTCCACCAGTTCCTTACCTGTCCAGGGCTGACCCCCATGAGAACTGGCCTGGACCAGGCGGATAGTGTTGGTGCCAAGGCTGCGGCTGCGGCGGGGTCGGCCTTCACGGTCAGCAGCACGCCGGTACAGATTCAGCATGTAACGCAAGGGCTGTCCACTGGCTGGCCCCACTTGCCAGCCTGGGCTGCCTGGAGCCCGTGGCTGCAGAGCCTGCAGGAGGGGCAGGGTGGGGACAGCAGGCAGGGAGCCAAGGGGCAGTGGGGACTGGCTTGCAGCCTGGGAAAAGGGCACAACAAGGAGGAGGAGGAGGCTAGTGAAAGGGTAGGGCATAGCCATGATAGGTGAGTGTGTGTTTGGGGAGGGAGCAGGTAAGTGGGACAAAGCGGGGATAGCCAGCAGAAGAATTAGGGAGAACCTGCAGTCATGCTTCTCCCCACTTGAGAGGCAGAGCTGACTGCAGGTGCCAGTAAAAGGATCCCAGGGTGCTTCCAGCTCCTATCAAAACAGGACAACCACACTAGCTGCTTCAGCTTGGCACAGAAACAAAAAGGTGGGGAAAATCTGTATGCAAAAAAGGGTACAAATTCCAGACTAAAACCCAGACCAGGAGCAAAGCTAGCCCAACAAAGCCTAGCTGTGGGGGCTGTAAAGGTGCTGGGGTAGGGGAGTGGGGTGAAGTGGGGTGGGAGAACCAGCTCACTCAGCCCACCTGCTCCTAGCTCAGCCTCCTCCTACAAGGTAGGAGGTGCCTGCCCCGGCCCATTTTAAAGGCATGGACTCAATCAGGTTTTAAAGAGGCAGGAGCTCCCTGCGTGCCGGGTGAATGGGGCCAGCCAGAGCCTGAGTGGATGCTTTCATGTGGTGAAAGTTCCTCCAGCTCCCTCCACCCTGTGCTGACTCTCCAGCAGTGGCTCAGCACCTTTGTGCCCATTGCTGCAAGCTGGTCTGCACTGGCCCAATGAAGCACAGACCCTGGAGTTCTGCTCTCCAACAGCCCTGCAGCACAGCCAGGCTGCCCAGTGCCTTACTCTGTCCAGCTGGCACTAAGGCACATGGGTAAGCACAGTGACTCTGAGCCCAGCAGTGCTAAGTATGTCTGGGTAAGCTAGCAGTGCCCCACTGTAGGCGTCATCCTGCCGTCACCATCAGTGTGCCCACAACTTTGCCTACCTTGACTAGTTTCCAGGTCTTTTTGCCAGCACTCGCTCAAACACCGTGTGCATGATGCCCACCCTCTCGTGGGCATGGGCCATTCGAGGCACTTTCCATACTGGGGACAGTGACTTCATGTGCTTGCCTGGGAAAGGCCCTCTGGGCACACTACAGTGTGGTGTGGGGAGCTGCAGACAGTGCCACCTCCAGTTCCTGGTGTTGCGCCCAGACCCACAATTCACAGTTGCTCTCCTGCTGGGATGGAAACGGCCAGGGGGTGAGCACGCTGGTTGGCAATCACTGGTGCAGGCATAAGGGACATGGGGAGGGCAGAGGAGGTTGTACTGATGTCTGCTGCCCACCCTTCCTGATGCCAGCTGGGCACAATGCTAAGGGCTGGTAGGGCTGTGTGTGAGTGTGTGTTGCTAAATGTGCTGTGGGGCCATGTGATGAGCCAGGGCTCATCAAGAGCCCTCTCGCCTGGCCAGGCAGCCCTGGTTACTCATTTGGGAAAGCACACAAGGGGCAGACGAACCAGTGGAGGCTGGGGAAAGTCCGGGCATGGCAGCAGCCAGCATGGGGGGGGGGGGGGGGGGGGCATGACAAGACAAGTAGGAAAGCCATAAGGGAGAGCAGGAGATTTGGGTCAGGGATGGTGGATATGTCAAGGCTGTATGGGGTGGGGTGGGGAGACAACATGCATGTCTTCTGGGTAGGCTCCAGCACTACAAATAGCCCAGGTACCACTCCACCCTGCACCCTGTGACACTGGCTGTACTGGGCTGCCTGCGGCTGGGCTGCACAAGGAGCAGGCAGAGCTCAAGGCAGGTGCTTGTGGACCAGCAACTATCAAGAAAAACTTAAGACCCTTCCAGCACTAGGAATGAACAAACCTAGGGTGGCTCACTAGCCTGGCACTGCAATCCGACCCTCCCAGGCCATGGCAGGCAACTGGAGGCCGCAGGCGCTGCTTGCAGAGCAGAGTTTTCCAGGTTTGCTGTGCTGTCTGGAAAGACGATGAGTAAGAGAGCTGTGGCCCCAGGCGGGAAGGGGAGGAGCAGGACTCTCGGGCTCCCCCGGGAATCCTTGCCGATCCACTCCCACCATCCCCGGCTGCCATCCTCCGCCTCCTCCCCGTGCCTTAATTTCCCCCAAGCGGCACAGCTGCCTCTCCTGGGCCTAGCAGGGAAAAGACGAAGGTGAAGAACAGCCCAGCTGCCATGCACGCCCTAAGGTGCCCGGCAGGATATGGACGGGTGGGGACTGGCTTGGGTAGGTCAGACAGGAGCCAGCAACATGTGCTGGCCTGCAGGCAGTGGAGCTTGGGGCACCAGTGTGACTTCGTGGTGGGGAGCCGGTGGGGCTACATCATCCTAGTGCCACTCCCTCGCACCGTGTGAGTGCTTGTCAAATTGCCACCGTGCCAGGCTAAGATGTGCCAAGCAGGCCCTATTGGTGTGGGTTCCTGGTGGCACCATACTGTGCTGAACCAAACTGGGTCGTTTTGAGCTGAACTGTGCGTGGTCAAGCTAAGTCAACCCAGGCCAGGCTCTGCTAAACTGAACTGTTCCAGCCCTGCTTGTCCAAGTCAACTAAGCTGAACTGCACTGAACAAAATTGAGCCAGGCCAAGTGGAGCTAAGCCAGATGAGGCCTCTGGTTGTTCTGCTATGTAACAAACTTAACTTTGCCTTGTGTCATGTTGAGCTGAGCTGAGCCAAGCCAGAATGTGCCAACCCAGCTGAACTGCACTGAGGCATGCCAGGCTGAGCCATGCTGAGCCAGTTAACCCATGCTGCCCCCCATGCCATCCCACCGGAGCTGAGCAGTGCTGTGTCGTGCTACACTGAGGTCTGTCCACCTTCCATATCATGCCATGCTGGGCTGAAGCTGGACTGAATTGAAACGTGCCGGCTGGGCTGTACCAAGCTGAGCCAAGCAGTTCACTTCAGGTCCCTGGGCTAAAGGATGGCATGCCAAGCTACTGAGTAGAAAGGTGCTGTGCCATTGTGTGCAAACCATGCCATGAGCTGTGCTGAGCCGTGCCGTGCCGAACCGGCCGCCGCCGTCCCCCCGCGCCTCATTGGCGGTGGCGGAGCAGTCCCGGTGCGGACCGGCCCCGCCCCGCACTCGCCCCGCGCCGCTGAGCCCGGGCGGGCGGGGGTGTCATTTCCTCCACAGCTCGGGGCCGGGCCGGGATGGGGCTGTAGTTTAGCCGCCATGGAGCGGGCCGAGGGCCGGCCCGGCGCCCTCAGTACGTGCATGTGCGCTGCAGGGGGGCGCGCCCTGGGGCTTCACGCTGCGCGGCGGGCTAGAGCACGGCGAGCCCCTCATCGTCTCCAAGGTAGGCACCGCCGGCACGGTCCCGCGTGGGCTCTGCGGCATCCCCCCGCGAGGGCCTCCCGCCCGTGCGGGGCGAGGGAGATGGGAGGACACTCGGGCGCGGCGGCGTCGGGGCTGCGGGGAAGCCCCGGCCGGGAGGTCTTGTGTCCTGGCGCGGCGGGAAGAGGGCGGCCACTCGCACCCACGATCCCCGCGACCCTCCACTTATAACCGCGGGGAAGAGTGAGAGCAAGAGGGGCGGAGGGACAGCCCAGGCCCGGCGGCAGGAAGAAATTCCTCTGGCACATCCGTTGGGCTGGCGTCGGGGGCGGCCCCCACGTCTCCCTCACGTCTTTCCCGGTCCTGTCCCATGGACCGTAGCCGGGGGAGGTCAGACCCCTGTGTGCCCATCCGTCGGTACCGCGCCCATGGGCACCCCGGGCACCGGGTTCTGCGGGGACGTTTAGGGCCACAGTGAGGGAGCCGGAGTCCGAACCGTCATGCCCCGGCACCCCTGGAAGGCAGGGGCAGGACCGAGCCCAGGGTTGGCTCCGGCGTGTGATGCCGAGCGGAGCCCGGTCGCAGCCGGTAGTGAATGCAGAGGGTGACCCCTGCGGCCCCGACGTCTCGCTACACAGAGGGTCGCCGATTCCCGCGGCCCTCGCCAGCGCATCGCCCCGCGTGGAGACTCGCGGGGAGACCCGCAGGGAGCCAGGCAGCGGCCAGGGGAACTCCAGCAGCCTCCCCTCCACGGAGCCCGGACGGGGCCCTCTCGCCGGAACGATTTGGCCGCCTGCCCGCCCGGTGTCACCGTCTGCTGAGCCGGGGGTGCGGCGGGTCGGGCTGGCGGCCCCGGGGCTGCTCCCTGCCTCGAGCCGGACTGGCTGCGCCCCCGGGCCGTTCCACGCCCTCGGCGGGACGCGGGCAGCGCAGTCTGGCTGGGGGAGCTGGAAAAGTGGCTCCGGCCCCAGCCCTGCGCCCTAAGGTGGCACTACCGGCGAGTGGGAGAGCCGGGCGCCGAGGAAGTAACTGCCCGCTTCCCGACTCGCTGCCGGCCTTCGAGGTGGTGCGTCCCCGTGGCTCCGCCGGTTGCCAGAGGAGGGGATGGGAGAGCCCGGGGATGTATGTTCCTCACCACCTTTGATCAGGAGGTTGGCTTGCGGGTCGCGGGGTGTCGGTCCCCGCGCTCCCACGGACACGCCATCAACCGCATGTGCTCGGCAGACAAAAGGGGTTTGTTCTAGCGCTCTGTGCATTCAGGGGAGGGTCCCCCGGGGCCACTGCTCCGCTGCTGCGGCCGGCCGAGGTGTGTGCGGAGAGGGGGCGACCTCCGCCTGTGGCGGGGGAGGCGCGGGCCGGAAAGGGGAAGGGCGTCCCCGTACTCGGTGACAGGTTTGGCCTCTGAGACCACTCCGGGCGGGATCCCTTCCTGTAGCAGAGTCCCACGGCAGTGCTCACACGCGCTCTTAAGCCTTCCATGGAGCTGCGAACGCCCTCCTGCACAGGCTTCCTTGAGCACGTCGGGGATAAGGAGGGAGGCTGGTGTGGGGCAGGGTGGGCACAGCTCTGGCACTGTTCTGGTTGTGACTCCTAAGACAAGTTTCTCCTGAGACAGGCAGACATTTCCGTGAGCCATCTGGTGCCCCACCATTAGGGCCCAGAGGGAACTCCAGGGATAGTGTTCGGCAAGTGTCCTGGGCTGGCGCAGCCAGGCGGTGGTGTTTGGCTGCCAGTGCTGAGTTCACTGGTAGCAAAGGCAGAACAAGGGGCTGTTTGTGCCGAAATTAGCTCCTGGTGAGTGGTGCCAGGGCTGAGTCTGTCCATCCTGGTGCATGTGATGGCCCAGACACGAGTGCAGACCTGGTGGTGTCCTGCAGCAGTGGGGACACCTTTCACCTCTGATCGTCCCCATGGCTGTGGCAGGCAAGACTGGGAGGGCACGTGGCTGGACAGAGGACTGAGGTGAAGGTGCAGCCTGCCTTGCATGCTCTGCTGGTGCTCAGTGGTGGACAGTAGCACCGCAGGGGGTAAACCCAGGTGCTCCACCTTCTGCCTGGTAGGACTGGGAGCCCTCTCAGGTGGTCAGGGTCCCCTGCCAGGTAGGCAGCCCCATGGCTGACATACGGGTTGAAGGGCAACCTGCCTGCACTGGCAGGCACATTGGGCTGTGCCCAGCCTGGGCATGGCATTGCAATGCTAAGATCCCTGAAAAAATGGGAGATGCTTTTGGCTCTGGGCACAGCTGTACCAGGCAAGACCATGGGGCAGTGGTGCACTGGGCAGGAAGCTGGATGCCCCTGCCTTCCTTCCTCTTAAGGTGACATTTTGTCCAGGGGTAGTGGAGTGCCCCCCAAGCCCTGCCCAGCATTAGGACTGGAAAGTGGTGCCCAGGGGCACGTGCACAATGACTGGCCTGCTAGGAAGCCATGTGTACTCCCTGGCAACTGGGCCTGGCTGCCCTGCAGGTACTGTAAGCAGAGCTCATTCCTTGGCCAGGCCTGGAAGCAACTGAGCAGGAGTGAGGAGCCCATGGGCAGGATTGGTGCAGGAGCCTCAGCATGAGGCCAGGTTAGCTCTGCCCTGTGGGTGGCTATAGGGTCTTGCCACATCCATGCTGGGCATGGGGCACCCCAGGTCCTGCCTTATGCACCTGCATGCTGTGTGCTACTGCCACCACGCAGCAGCAGCAGCTTCCAGTCGCTTGCCAGCCCTGTGGTGTGGACTGGTGATCTCTCGCCATTGCAGTGGCAGGATGGGGAGACGTCAGTGCTGGCAATGGGCACTCGGCTGGCCCAGCTGGGCACTGCCTTGTCCCAGGGCTGCCAGGACTGCACCTATCAGCTAGGCCAGAGGTCTGGGCCGGGTCTCACATGCGGGAAGCACCATGGCCCTATTTTCTCTAAGCACAGCAATATAGGATGCCAGGCTCATTTTTGGCCATGGGTGTTAGGGAGGGTAGGCATGTGCCAGGGCTCAGCATGTCCTCTGCTGTTGTCTCCTCTGGGCACATAGGGTGGGATGGCATCCGTTGGGCATCGAAATCATAACGGGTCCCCTGAAGGCTCTATGTGGGGTTGGAAGCGGCAGCAGGGGCTGGCATCCACGCCAGACAAAGGGCCCTTGTGCTGCTGTGCCTGCAGGGGAATCTGCTGGGATGGGACATTTTTCTTTCTCCCCCCTCCCCGATGCCCTTGCTCAGAAATTCATGTGACCAGACGGAGGGGGGCGAGCCTGGCCCCGCCGATCCCTCTGTGGTGCCTGGAGCTCAGGCACCTTCTCTGAAGCCCTCTTTCTTCTCTGACACACAGTGGGCTGTGGAACATCCCCTGGGATATTCTGGGGACGTGCCCCCTTGACGCCCCTCTCTGTCACCCAGGTCGAGGATGGGGGCAAGGCTGCCCTGTCCCGCCGGCTGCAAGCCAGGTGATGAGCTGGTGAACATCAGCGGGACACCGCTGGACGGATCACGCCAGGAGGCCCTGATTCCTCATCAAGGGCTCCTAACCGCACTCTGAAGATGGTCCGTTCGCAAGGTTGGCAGCACTGTGGAGGGTTCCCAGGGAGGGCCAGTGGGGCTTTATCTGCATGGGGGAACTGGCAGGAATCTGAAGGATGCCCTTGTCTCCAGCTTGGAGGTGCCCCTGCTGGGGCAGGGTGGGGAGCAGCCCTTTTGCTGCTGTCCCCCGCTAAGCGGGGGTTCCCCAGCCAGCAGAGCCAGGGCAGTGCATCGGGCTCGCCACCCCCTCGCTGGGCGGTAATCTCAAGCATGGCCGCTCCCTCTCCCTTCCTGCCTGCCTGCCTCCTGCCTGCCTGCTTGCCTGGGAAAGGAAGGAGAGGCAGGGCTGGGCCTTGCAGTCCCTTCCCCCGCCAGTCCCTCCAACTGCATCCATTCCCTGGCTGCATCCTGACTGACTCCAGCTCCAGCAGCACTCAGGGGCAGGGACGGCGCAAGGGCACTGTCCAAGGGGCAGGGGTCCCACGGGACTCTGCTGGGGCTCAGCATCATCCATGGTGAGTTTGGGGGTTCTGGGAAGCCCCTGTGCTGACCTCACAGCTTGCCACTCTCGTGCAGTCTGTAGTTGCTGTGGCAGCACAGGGCAGTGGGAGATTACAGGAGGTGGCTTCTGACCACATCTGTGCCAATGGCAGTGTGCTAGAGGGACTGGAGACTCCTATGGATGCCATGAGGGGTGGGGACAGGGACCAGCACAGAACCCTTCCTGGAGACATGATATGGCTGATGCTTGCTGCAGATGTTGAGGGACAAAGGAACAAGGGGGAAGTTCAGGCTTGTGGTGGAGGCAGACATGGCCCCAGTGTCCCTTGGTGGAGCCAGCCCAGTCCCAGCAAGGACACTTGCCCCGCTCAGAGCATTGCCTATGGGCTGTGCCGGGGCCATGCCTTTGATCCCCTGTTGATGCGGGTTAAAGGGCATGCTTGCAGTCTGGGGAGCCCTGACCAGCTGGGTGAGCTGTGGGATCCCCTTGCCCAGTGGTGGGTGCTTGCAGGGCTGGACCCTCCTCGCTGCCATCCCCTTTGGGCGAGCACTGGCCTGGGGGGGACAGGAAGCCCGTAGGAAGTGACTTCAGCCCTGGTTTCCTTGGCCTGGCTTCCTCCCCATTCTTGTCCTTTCCTGCTGTTGCTCTTGCAGGAGGAGCGTGCCGGGTCCTCCGGCCCCATTCCTGGCATGTGGCCAAACTTGCCGAAAGCCGCCCAGACGTCCCCACCATGCACTGCTCGGCTGAATGGCTTCAGCCTCTCCTGGCCTCGGGGTGTGATGTCAGGTGAGACCCTGGGTGGAGTTATGAAGACTGTGTAAGGGCAGGGGGAGGGGCAGACGGGACCCCCCTCTTGGCTTGTGGCAGTGGGGGTGGCAGAGGTGCTCTCATACGCTGCTTTGGGCATCCCTCCTCATCCTGCATTACCCTTTCCCCTGGCTGTTTTACTCCCGGCTCCCGGCAGGAAGGGGCGGTGGCTCTGCGGAGAGAGCCAGGAGCTGCTTAGTCCCACTGCCAGAGCTGGGAGGTCTTAAGTGGTTGGACTCACACACAATCCTGTGTTCCCTGTGCCTGCTCCCCTCACCAGTGCCAGGGAACCTTGGTGGTGGCCCACACCAGGGGTGAAGGGCAGGTTGGGGCAGTGCTGCCCTGTGCTCCATTGTCCCAGGGAAGGGTGTATATGTGGGGGTGGGCTCCTTGGATCGTTGTGGAGCTGGATGGGGGGCAGCAGGTGCCTGTAACACTGGCGTGAGGCCAGGCAGCAGCAAGCTGTCCCTGCAGTGGAACCCACTGTCCTGGCACTGCAGCACTGACCGGAGCAGCTCCATTGGGAGCATGGAGAGCCTGGACCATCCCAGCCAGGCCTGCTATGAAGGAGACCCCTCGCCCGTTGACCAGGGCATGTACCACAGCAAGCGAGACTCAGCCTACAGCTCCTTCTCTGCCAGCTCCATTGCCTCTGACCTGCGCCCTCTCTCTCCGTCCTGAAGAGGCCGTGTCCATCGAATCCAGCCTCCAAGGCCCCTGCAAAGCCCCTGACAGGCGCTACCTGACCACAGGGACTGAGCCATCTGCCAGCTGGCACCCTGGAGGCCTGGCGGGCAACCCGTGCCCCCCCAGCCCCCTGTCAGGAGGGGACAGCCTGCGGGCAGCCCCAGCTGGCAGGAGGGACAGGTGCCAGGCGTCAGTGGACATGCTGCATGCCAAGGGCCGATGGATCTCTGACACCTTCCTCTGCCAGCGGGATGGGGAGACGGAAGTAGTGGGCAGGAGGACACTGGCACCATACCCCATGAAGGACTGTCTCTCTGCTGACCAATATTACATGCTGAGCCTCCCGCCCAGACCGATGCCCACCTGAGCCACTCCTGCAAAAGAGCATGGAGTCTGACAGCGAACCGTACCTGGATGACAGCATGCACCAAGTGCCTGATGCCATGACAGCAGGTGACAACCCATTGCTGTCCTCTCTCAAGGGCCACATCGTCACACCGCCACAGTGCTCCAGAGCAGCTGCTGGCCTCCCAGCTCCACTCCGTCCAGCTGGGCACCAACAGTGGGCGAGCCTCGCCAGCACCCAGTGGGCAACGCTGGACCTTGTCCCCGCTGCATCGTGAGGGCAGCCGGAGGGGAACCACAGGGGCTGCCCAGGAGCCCCCACACTGCCCAGAACCTTGCTGCCGCCCACCACAGTGCCACTGCTGCCCTGAGCTGCAGCAAGCCTGCGGGCAGGAGGTGAGGAGGCGAGCCCAGCGCTCAGCACTGAGGGGCGAGTGGAGGAGGAGAGCCGGGGAGGGGCGCGGCGGGCTGGTGCACCTCCCCACCGCTCTGCTCAGATGCGCCGTCGCAGTGACCGCTTTGCACCAGCCTGCGCAATGAGATCCAGCGGCGCAAGGCCCAGCTGCAGAAGAGCCGGGGTCCTGATGCACCTCCACCCGGTGAGGAGCCAGTGGAGGAGACTGAGGAGCCCCCTGAGGGCAGTGTACTGGCAGAGCGACCCCCTGCCTTGCCTGAGTGTCTCAGCCCTGCGCCGAGTGAGGACAGCAGGAATGCTGCCCGCTCGGCAGACAGGGTATCCCCAGCCCTGACCAGTGCTGGCCCCCAAAGGACCCCATCCTCTGAGCAGGTGGTGCCAACAGCCAGGGGCCGCTGGCACTGGTCCCCGGAAAAGAAGCTGCAGCTGCAACACTCGCCCAGCCCAGTGAACTGGAGGGCTACACCCAGGGCCCAGCAACCTGCAGCTCCCCACCACAGGGGCAGTGATGAAGTAGTCCTGCTGCCCTTTGCTGACCGCCGCCGGTTCTTTGAGGAGAGCAGCCGACCAGCACCAGCCTGGCACAGCAAGCTGCCAGCAGGTGAACCTCGTGCCTTCCAGCCCCCTGGCCCTGAGCACCGGGATGTCCGCCGCCTCTCTGTGGACCAGCCCTACAGCCCCCCCTCACCCAGCCGCCCTGGCTCTGCTGGCCCCTATGCTGAGTGCTGCCGGGAGCAGCCCCTCTGTTACAAACCACTAGGGAGGCCAGGGGAGCTGGATTACCTGCGGGGCTTCTCCTACCCCTATGGGGTTCCCCTGCGCCCTGAGCCCTGCCGCTACAGTGGAGGGGACCTGCGCCCACTACCACTGCCCCGTGAACATACCTGCCGCTGTTACCCTGTGCCCTGGGTGCGCTGCCCTGACTGCTGCTGCCCAGCCCCCCCATTCTGGGCGAGAGGAGAGTGATGCCTGGCCCACCCGGAGAGTTTCATCCCGGTGAGTAACACCCTGTGGACTGTGCTGGGGAGGAGCACTGATACTCCCTTGCACCCTGGACCATGACCCTGGGTTGGGGCATGGGGTACTGTGCCCCCATTTGCTCTGCAGACCTCCTGCATGCCTTCTGTGCCTAAATGGGGATGGAGACAGAGGTGCTGGGGTATAGATTTCACGCTGCCTTCCTCCACATACAGGACTTTTCTCAGGATGAGTGGGAACCACCTGCAATAACCAGGAAAGTCAGCCAGTCTGTCAGGTGAGCCCATGCCAGGGGACATCGTGCTGGGATGTGTGTGCCACTAAATGGGGACCTCCACCAGGGGGATATGCAGACTGCCATGATTTTTGATTGGGGATGTACAAAGTGTCTCCTGTTCAGCCTTGGCCATCCTTGGCATGGTGCTGTTGGAGGTGGGAGTGGGCACATTGGGCAAGGGGGGTGTGAGGAGGTGTCCACAGCAAAAGTGGTCCCTCCTTACCCTTCCCAGAGATCTGGGCCATCTCTGGGGGCCTGTGCCAGCAGATGAGCCTGGGCTTCTCTCACCAGTGTGACTGGATTACTAGCTGGGGTAGATGAGGCAGGGCATGAAGTGGGCCTGAACTGCCAGATGGGTGGCTGTGTGTGGGAGGACGGGTACCTCCTTCTCTTTCTAGTGAGCTCTCCCGCTACCCACTGGTTTTCCCAAGGCCTTGGCGCATTCCACACCTGTCTTGAGAGCACCGAGCCAGAGTGGCCACCCTGCTACCGGGCCACATCCACGCATGACCTCTTGTGGGATAGTGACCGCCTGGCCCACACCCCTGAGAGCCCCCTGGATCCGCTGCACCGCCCACTACGGGGCAGAGCCTTTTCTGAGAGCCACCTCAACCTGGAACCTGCCGGCCCCTGGGGCCGTGACCAGAAGGACTTTTTCCGTGCCAAGCTGGACCCTCCCAGCATCCCCAAAAAGAAGGGCCCCCACCCTCCCCGCCCACCTCCGCCCAACTGGGAGAAGTACAGGCAGCGCCAGGCATCCCAACACCCACCAGATGGTGCTGGGCATGGCTCTGCCTTCTCTGCTGTCCCAATGCCAATCCGCAGCATTGCTGAGGCAGTGAGGGAACAGTCGCAGAGCCTCACTGGGGAGCAGAAAGGCCAGTCCTGGGGGCACACTGCTTGCCCCTCTGCTCGTGGCCTGGCCTCGACCTGAGCCCCCTAGATCACTCCGCAGGACGTCCTGGACCTGATGCTGCCAATGCTGAGATTTGCAGGTAAGTAGTGCCATCGCATGGGGGTGGGAGCGAGGAAAGCAGGCACAGCCAGGACACACGAGGGAGGGGGCTTTTTGTGGGCCCTTGTACCCTGTATCAGAGCATCCTAATCCACTCCTTGGAGCATCTTCTGGGTTTTTTTGGTGGGAGTTTTGCACTGTGGGGTGTCCCTGACCTCTTCCCCTAGCATGGCTGTAGCCCTGAGTGTCTCTGCCCCCATGGGTGGGCAGGGTAGCTGACGTGCCCTGGGGTGTGTTTGCAGGGTGTCAGGAACAGGGGAGAAGCGGACAAAAATGAAGCAGTCCTGGGAGATGGAGGAGCAGCCTCAAAGGCTCATTCAGAGCCAGGAGCATGGCGGTGCCAGTCCCCGTGGGTGGGTGAGTGCTCCCTGTCCCTGCATTGTGGCTCTGGCCCCTGCCCTGCTGGAGGCACTCAAGCCCAGTTCTGGGGCAAGTGGAGGGGGCCAGCTGCCAGGGCAGCTGGCCGCAGTCCCGCTGCATGGACTCCGAGGGACGGCTGTTGGACGTGGCTGTCAGAGACCATTCCCTGGCTGGTGTCCTGCCCCCCTTGGCTTCCCCTGGCACCACCACTGAGGTGATGGGGTGAGCTGCCGGTGGCAGGGGAGCGACAGGCCTGGCGGAAGTGTCTACAGCAGGACTGGCACTTGGAGTCCCTGGCACAGGACAGGTAAGGTTGGCATGGCACTGGGCCCCATGCCAAGGGCAGGCTGACACCCCCAGTGCTTATCGCTGTATTTCTGTCTCCCCAGGCAAGTTTTTTGAGCCCATCTCGCCGTCTCCCAGGGGTGGTGCCTGCTCCAGTTCCTTTTCAGTGCACTATGGTGTTGCAGTGGGCAAAGCTGAGCCACTCAACAAGGTAAAGGCACTGCCGGAGGTAGTGGAGGGGAGCTCGGAGGATGAGGAGGAAGAGGTGGATCGTGAGCTGGTGGAAAAGAAGGTACAGGCACTGCTGGGGCAATTTATTCATGGTTCCCCACTGCCCTGCTATGCGCTCATGGAGACTGGGGCCATTTCTGGATGCTCACAGGGACTGAGGCATCATTGGTTGCTCCTGGGAGCTGGGGACATCACCAGGCACTCATGGGCACAGGGGATATTGCTGGATGCTTGCAGGGGCGAGGAACATTGCCGTATACTCACATGGGGCTGGGACATTGCGAGATGTCTGCAAGGACCAGAAGCATTGTCAGGTGCTTGTAGGACCTGGGAGTCTCCACCAGATGCACGTGGGGACCAGCAGCATCTCCAGATGCGATGCCCGCAGGGACTGGCAGCATCCATTATGTGCACATGGAGTCTGAGACATTGATAGATTCTTGTGGGGGGCTGGGAATTGCCAGTAGCTCATGGGAGCCAGGGGTACTGCAAGGTTCTTGTGTACTGTGGGCCCCAGCACAGCACCCCTACACCTGATCCCATGGGGAGTGGCCCCAGTTACTTCTGACCCCTTTGCTCTGGCAGCTGCAGCTGATCGAGAGCCTGAGCCGCAAGCTGGTGGTGCTGCAGGAGGCACAACGGGGGCTGCAGGAGGACATTAGTGCCAATGGGGCACTAGGTGAGGATGTGGCTACCCGCCTGCAAGCCCTCTGCACCCAGGGGAGTTCGACAAGTACCGCCTCTTCGTGGGCGACCTGGACAAAGTGGTCAACCTCTTGCTCTCCCTCTCGGGGCGCCTGGCCCGGGTGGAAACTGCGCTGGGCAGCCTGGGGCCGCACGCCCCTGCTGAGGACCAAGGTGGCATGGGGGAGGGGACCCTCACCTATGAGATTTTGGGCTGTGGGATACCCTGCCAATGCCAGCTTTCTTGCCCACAGCTGGCCCTGCGAGAGAAGCAGCGGCTGCTGGTGGCGCAGCTGGAGGATGCCAAAGAGCTGAAGGAGCACGTGGGGCGGCGGGAGGAGGCAGTGGGTGCCATGGTGGCGCGGTACCTGCCCGCTGAGCACCTCCAGGACTACCAGCACTTTGTCAAGATGAAGTCGGCCCTCATCGCTGAGCAGCGGGAGCTGGAAGAGAAGATCAAGCTGGGCCAGGAGCAGCTCAGATGCCTGCGTGAGAGCCTTGGCCAGGCCTCCAAGGACTGCTAGCCCCCTACTCAACTCATCGCCGGGATCCTGCCTGTGATCCCAGCTTGCTGCCAAAGCGGATTCAGCCCCTTGTGGCTCTCCCTGTGTCTGTCCATTCGTCCAGCCCTGCCTTTTATTTATTTTTCTGATTTACTAAGCAGGGGAGAGGTTGCCAGTCCAGGTGCTGACAGACTGTTGTGCCACAGAGCTGTCATGGGCTCTGGCCACTCAGTAGCCTGTGGCCCAGCAAGACCAGATGGATGGATGCTACCACCACTCTCATGGGTCTTTCTGTGCCCATGAGGTCCCTCCAACTTGTCCTGGACACCAGTGACTGTCTGGTATCTGGTGCTGTACCACGTGCCTAAACACTCCCTTAGCTACTATTCATGCAGCACCTGAAAGGGTTAAACCATGCACACCCTCTGTCACGTCTGTTTTTCCAGCTCTGTCCATCTGTCCGGTGGGAGCTGAAGGAATTTCAGCCTCAGCATCCTCTTCCTTCCCCATTGTGTCAGAAACAATGGTCCCAGCCAGCGGGTTGTTAACCCACTCCCTGCTGGCTGAGGGACCACAGGGGGTGAGGTGAGTACCGGTAGGTGCTGTGTACCTGTGTCTTGGGATGGTACCCTTCCAGGGCACGGGATTCTGGGACCAGTACACTGAGGCCTGCAGCTACTCTCTGTCACCAGTGCTGTGAGTATGGAGACAACTGGACCTCATCCAGCCCTCAGCTGTAGCTTCTAGCTCAACACTAGGAGCAATTAATAGAGGAAAACCACATTGAGGACAAAATGGGATACCTGACTCTTTTTTCATGCTGCAACAGCACAAATAGCACTTAGATACCACCCCCGCCACTGTCCACCTGTCTCCATGGCATGAGCAGGTGCCTTCATACTGATTTTGCACAGGGGTTTAAATACAACCAGGTGGAGTTTGAGGCAGGGATTTGAGGAAGCAGTTGGGCTGCAGCACTTTGGGATGGCTCCATAACTGGACAAGCCAGCCCAGGGTTCAGGCAGCATCCATGCCTGCCTGTGTGCTCCAGCAGCAGCCCCCCTGTGTTGCTACCCCTCCTTTGGGCTACCCTTAGCCTTTTAAACACTACGCCCCACACCTACCTGGCTGTACTGTGGGATACTGCCTGCAGAAATGGGGTCTTCTACATTCCCTCCATCTCAGCCACCCTCAGGATCATTGCCAGGACCAAAGACTGCACCCCCCTGGGGGCCATGCTGCTCTCATGGTGGGGTTTCAACAGCCCTGCACAGGGCCCTGTGCGGGAGAAGCTGCCAGTGCCTGCATATTGCTGCATGCCATTGTAATCTCTAACAGTAAAGCAGCAGCAGGAGCTGCACATCTGTCCCAGTGTTGTTTTGCATGGTTTGTCCCTTTGCCCCAACAAGTGGCACTGGAGCGGGGAGGGGGTAGTTGCTCCAGCTGAGATGAACCGAGGCTTGGCAAGCCCTTAGGAGCTGAATACCCCCGTAGCACAGGGGTGTGCAGCTGTGGGCAGGGCGTCTTCTACTCACAGCGCTCCTAGGCTGCGTTGGGGCACGGGTCACAGCGCTTGGGTAGCGGATACAATGTTTTCCCGGCCAATCTGCCGGGGCATAGTTGCCTGAGCTCTGGGGCAGCCCCGGGGAGGGAGGGCCGTGCCCGGGAGGGTGTCGCCGTGCTGCCCCTGCTGAGCCTATTGCAGGGTGCCCCGAATGACCGCGGTAGGGGTCAATGGTAGGGTGGTGCCCAGTGCTTCCCTGGGGGCTCCTCGCCGGGAGCACCGGGCCCCCGCGCTCGCCGTCACAGCCCGGGGCAGCGCAGGGGCGGCGTCGGCCGCTGGGCGGCGCCAGTGCTCGGGCGGAGCGCGCGCGTGCAGGTGGGTGTGGGAGCGCAGGTGTGCGCGGGCACGCGCACGGGGGTGGGCAGGGGCGCGCGGCGGCGTGCGCGAGCACAGGTGTTGGGACGGGACGCCGGCGATGCTCCAGTGTGAGTCCGCGCATTTGAGCACATGTGCACGGGGCCAGCGTGGGTTTGGGCGAGTGCACAGTGGGACGCGCATGGGAGCGTGTCGGCGAGTGGCCGGAAGCATTCGAACGTATGGCTGTGCAGGGGATACGGCCATATGCACGTCAGTGCACACAAGTGGACACATGTACTCACAGGTGGATGTGTGAACGTGCATTTAAGTGCACACAGCTGAACTCTTACATGGATGAATGCATGCAAAGGCCTGTGATCATACATGTTCACATAGTTGAACACATGCCACGTATGTGAGCGCGAGCATGCAGGGCACAGCCCCACGAGCTGCTGCTCACAAGCACGAGTGGTGAGTGACTGCACGTGCAGGTGAACACACACACGGGGGGACTTGTCCTGTGTCTGATGTGCACATGTGAATGCATGCGCATGTGTGCGCACATGCAAGTGAGCCAATGCCCACATGGGTGAATGCACGCGCATGCGTGTAAGTGTGAATTCTTAGGGCTACTTGTGCAAGCCCTTGCAAATGGATAACTTCAGGTGCAGGGAAACTGTGCCCCATGACCCATTCAAAGCCTCATTGTCCCTTCATGCAGCTCCAGCTGCTGCCATGTAGGACTGTCAGCCCAATGCATGGCAGCATGGCCAGGTTGCTTGGTACAGGGGCCCTCACTACTGGATGTGGCCATGGGATGGGGTGCCTTGGAGATCCTTTTGTGTGTCCCCAGAGGAGATGCAGGCTAGCAGGCCCATCGTAGTATTCAGGGTCCTCAGTCTCCCAGAGTTGCAAACAGAACCCACAAAGATGGGGTAGCCCCTGTCTGTCTGTCAGTGTGTCTGTCTCCCTGTTGCAATGATCTCTCCATTTTCCAGATCCCAGATCTGTCCCATAATATCCCACACATCTGAGGTACGATGAGGACATGGCAGGTAGTGATGGTTTAATGAGAGATTCCCTGCCACATGTGGGAGGTGGGGAATCCTGGAGCATATAAGTCCAAACCCCATAGTAGGTGCCCATTACTCCCAGTCCATTACATCCCAGAAGGAAAGTCATGCATTGGGAAGGGACAAGAGAGCCCTCCCTGTCCCTCTGCTGGACAGCATGGCCAGCAGGAAGGAAGGGATAGAGAGCTCTGCCAGCAAGGAGAGCCCAGAGCAGCAGTGGGTGAGAGATGAGCACAGGGTCCCATGGGACTCTGTGTGATGGAAAGTGAGGCCAGACCCTTTCTCTCTAGAATTAGGCTATTTGGTGGCACGCCCCCCCTCCTCCCCCCCGTGTGCATGTGTGTGTGCTCCAACACACACTCTGGAGCATGTTTATGCAATCACACCTCTGGGGCTATCTGCATGCATGCACACCACAGAATCACAGAAGGGTTTGGGTTGGGAGACATTGAAAGACATTCTGTCCACGCCCCCTGCCATGGGCAGGGACATCTTCCAGGGATGCCAGGTTGCTCCAAACCCTGTGCAACCTGTGCCAGTGCCTCACCCCCCCCCCCCCCCCCCCCCCCAAAAAAAAAAAAAAAGATTTCCTCTTTCTGTCTAACCCAAACACACCATAGGTCACTTTAAAACTGTTGCCCTTTGTCCTGTCTGGACATGCCCTGTGAAAAACTCTCCTTTTGGAACCTCCTTGATATATTGAAATTCTACTTTAGGGTCTCCCTGGACCCATGTCTTCTTCAGGCTGAAGAACCCCCCATTTCACAACCTGTCTCCACAGCAGATGGTTTTCAGCCCTCAGAGCATCTCTGTGGTCTCCTCAACCTGCTCTAACAGCACCACATCATCCTTGTGCTGGAGACCCTGGAGCTGGAGCCAGCACTCCTGGGCATCTCACCAGAGCAGAGCAGAGCAGAGCAGAGCAGAGCAGAGCAGAGCAGATCGGGAGAAGCTCGCTCCCTCATCCTGCTGCCCACCCTGCTGGGGATGCACTCAGGACATGGATGACTCTCCAGGCTGTCAGCACATTTGTGTGCACGTGGAAGTGTGTGTACAAGTAAGTGTGTGGAGGCATCTGTGTGTGTGCTTGGTCATGCCTCCGTGTGTCACAATATGCCCATATAGTTGCATGGCAATGGTGCACATGCTCACCTGTGCCTGGGATGTGCACAAAAATGTGTGTGGCCACGGTGTGAATGCTCACCCGTGCGAGCCATGTGCCAGCCCTTGTCCATGTGGGGAATGCACAAATATGTGCACAGTGGTAGTGCATGTGCTCATCCATGCCCACACACATCTGTGTGCATGCACGTGGTGCATGTGCTTTCCCATGCCTGGGGTGTGCAGGCTCGTGCATTGCTCTGTGGCCACAGACATGGGCATGGAAACCGTGCATGTGCCTGCTTGTGCATATGTGGATGGTGTACACACGTGTGTGGCCATGATGCCTGTACATGTGCTGGCCCTGGCCACGTGGGCGGCGTGCACACAGGTGCACTGCAGTGATGCATGTGCTCTCCCATATCCCTGCATGTGCACATGTGAGGGGAGCATCCCTTTGTGCACGGTGGCAGTGCACGTGCACACCCATGCCAGAGCCGTGCATGAGCGAAAGTGCGTGTGCACACGTATGTGCAGGACGGCGGTATGGGTGCGCGTGCCCACGCCTGGGCTGTGCGCGCCTGGACGGGTGCGGGAGTGTGCACATGTATGTGCTCAGTGGCGGTGCGTGAGCACACGCGCGCCGGGTGTGCCCGCCGTCCCCGCGCGGGCGGGCAGCGCACACGTGTGTGCACGTGCGCTCCCGTGCCCGCGCGGGTGCCGCACGCGGATGCGCGCGGCGGCGCGCGGGTGCCCGCTGTGCCCGCATGCTCGGGGCCGTGCGTGGGCCGCCCGCGCCGCGCAGCAGCGCCCGCCGCGCCGAGCAGGCCGGGGCTTGCGGCAGGGGCAGGGCCGGGGCCGCTTGCGGAGACACGTCCCGGCGGGGCCGGGGGGCGCTGCGGACGGCGGGCCGGAGGAAGAGCGACCTTGCACCAGCGGCGGCGGCGGCTCGGGTCGTGCAAGGTGCGTGCGGGGCGGGGGGCGCTCCGCCTTCCCCAGCACGGGCGTGCTGCGGGATGCTCGGCGGGGATCCGGCACCCGGCAGCCCTGGGGCTGGAGGAGGCGATGCACTCAGGGAGCTGCGGGAGATCAGCAGCGCTGCCCTCACTCCCCCCGTCTCCTCTCCCCGCAACGCTGGTTGCTGCGCCGAGGCACGGCACCGCGGTTGCCGGCAGCCGCGGGGAAGGGGGAGGGCGCGGCGGAGCCGGCCCGCGGTAGGTGCGTTGGGCCCGGCACGGCGCCGTGGGTGCCCCCCGCTACCCCCGGCCCGGGCCCAGCAGCCCTGCTGCCGTCCAGGCTCGCTCGTCGAGGTACGTGTCCCCCAAGTCCCTCCTCAGCCCTCGGTGCCGGCAGGGATGCCGTGGGGAGATGGCTTCCCCGGCATGCGAGAATCCCGCGCTCGGCCCTCCATCCCAGCCCACCCGCAGTCACCTGCTCGGGGCTAGCGACCCATGGGCGCGGGAGGTTCACCCACACCCTTTCCCAGTTGTCGAAGCCAGACGGATGGCAGCGTCCAGCTGCTGCTTTTCGTGAGGATCCCTGCGCTGTCCCCGGCCACACAGGACAGTCCAGCATCTCGGGGGTGGGGAACAAGGGCGAATAGCACAGGCTGCGGGAAGGGGTTCCACCCCTCTCTATGCACCAATGTAACAACGCCCGAGCACGGGGCATCCACACTCTCCTGCGCCCAAGCCAGGGTCAACTTTGGGGTGCCAGGTAGGCTGAGGAATAGTTGGGACACTCTGAAAAAAGACACGGAAGGAAAACTTTGCCTGCAAGGGTGCCACCCTGAGTGTCGTTCTTGGCAAAGAAGCACCATCTCCCTTGATTTCTAGGATTGCACCTCCCAGCTGGTGGAGTCCTACAGGATGAGGGGCCATGTATGCCTCTTCAGGGCTCATGAATGCCTCTTCAGGGCTCTTCCTCCATTCCTATGTGTCCTTGTCTTCCCAGGGCTGTCATAGGAGGCTGCAGAGCTCTGAGCCAAGCCAGGCTGGAAGATGGCTGAGAAGCTGGTGCCTGGGGACCTGTTCTCGAGGAAGACCCGAGAATCAGTGCTGTCCCTGGACTCAGACAAGCTGGCACCCATTTCACCCGAGGTGGGTGGTGAGGAGTCGTCTGACAGTGAGGGCGAGCAGGAGGACAGTTCTCACAAGCTCATCCGGAAGGTTTCCACGTCGGGGCAGATGAGAAGCAAGGTCAGGGTTGAGGGATGCTGTGGGTGAAGGGTTGGCTGGGTGTGGGGTCACTGCTGATAATGGGGCAGGGGAATTTACCTTCTCTAGGGTATAAATCAGTGCCAGGTTCTTGCTGCTGGCAGACTTGACCCAGCAGAGCTGGGAGGGTTCTGGCCCGCTGTGCCCTGTGGGAGGGCACATAGCAACATGCACACTCCACAGTGGTAGTATCAGCATTGGTCCCATGGGGCTGTAAAGCATGGATTTTATCCCACTATCCAGGAACAGGGCCTGTCCCATACTCAGCACATTACCTTCATGCTGCATTTGTATTCCCTGGGTTCCTCTTACCTGTCCCTGGAAGAAGAGGACTCTTTTTGGGAGGCTCTGGCCCATGGATGCCCTGGGGCTGAGATTTAGGGTCATGACAGTTCTGTAGGCTCCTGGGATACCACACACTGCTGCAGGCACTGCATGTGCAGAGCTTTTTGGGTGGCAAAATGGAACCTGCATCTTTCCCAGTGCCCCAGATTAATTTGGCTGTGCTAGTTCCCCTGCAGGCCCCATTCCCATAGATCCAGTCCCCAGTAGTGGTTTGCTGGACAGATGGGAACACCTTTGAGGTTCAGATGAGACACCCATACTGCCCAGCCACTGGCATGAGAGTAGCTGGGGTGTGTGTGTATCAGTTTGCTCAGAAAAAGCTAGTTTGATAGTACTTACAAAATATGGGGTGTGGTACCTTTAGCCAAACAGGAGTGCATGGTCAGATGTCCCAGGTCGGGACAGCGAAATGCAGTACAGGGAGAAATAACCTGGGCCAAACGGCTAGGTGGGATGTGGGGACAGAAGGAGGTTTGGTGGGGGACATTTTGTGGAGGGAGGATGCAGACAGCATGCTGGGAGGATACTCTGGATGATATGCTGGGTGAGCGGTCCCTTTGCATCCACCTTTCAGCTGCGGGAAGGAGGTTATTGAGTGAGTCAAGGCAGTGCCTGCAGCATTGGGTGGCACATGGGGGCTGCTAGAAATTCCCCTACAGATCACTTCTGGTGCCAGCCACCCCTCAGTGGGGATTTGGTGGCTGTGCTTCTCCAGGGAAAGGAGAGAGCTCTGAAAACACAGTACAGACATGCAGTTGTGGAGCAGGAGGGTATCACCAGACTCTGGTGTTGGGTGCTGAGGGCATGAAGGAAGGGGAATGAGGCAGGTCTGGTGGTATCTGTGGGAATGCTTGGGGGTTGGGGCAGGCTCCCTTCCTGCTGTCCCTGCTTGGCTATTGTGCACTGGCAGGAGGATGGGGCAGAGGATGCCTGCCCAGAAGTATGGAAATTGCATGCTCCCAGCCTAGCACTGTGGGGTTTTCCCACTTGGCAGAAGAGTTTTCTGGGGCATGGGGCATTGAGGGGGCTCTTACTGAGTCCCTTTGATGGCTCAAGGAACATGCCTCAATTTACCCTTCTTTGAAGCAGGCTGGCACCAGGTCTGCCCTCTCCAAGTTGGCTGCCAGGTGGGTGTAACGGGGTATGCTGGGTGCAGGGTGTTGGGGGTGAGGCATAGTGGGAAGCCAGGTCAGTGGGCAGGGTCATGGGATGCTTAGTTCTGTGTGTGAGCCCTCAGCACCCTTCCAGAAGGGGAGCAGTAGCCACTGAAATTTGCCATGCAGCACTTGCCATGCTGTGGGGCACAGGGACATCATGGGGACCCATCAATGCCAGGAATTCTGCAGGGAAGGGGCAGATGACTGAGCTATGCTCATGTCCTACAGCAGCAGCACAGGAACTTGAGCATGCTCTGAACCCCAGCCCAATCACCAAAGCCGCCCATACCACCAGCAGGTTCTGGCCTTGCTGCTGACAGGCTGCATATGGGGAAAGGCTGTCTCCCTACCTGCTGTGGCTGCTGCCCACATCCTGCCTGGCATCAGCAATTAGCCATGCAGGAGATGATGCTGTGCAGCATGCTGAGGAGGCAGGTGGTGTGATGGATGGGCAGGTGGAAAGGACCTGTCTGGGTTAACAAACCATGGAGCTGGGGGAGAGAATGAGAGCTGGCAGGGCTGGAGCTGAAGGGGCCTGAAAGTGAGCTGTGTATGCCTCCCTCACCACCTCTGTGTTTCCAGTGTTGGGGTTCAGTGTTTTTCCTGAGGATGCCTTTGCCCTGGCCCAGATGGGCAGGACCACACTTGCCAGCCTAGCCTCTGGTTGGATAGACTCCTTCCTTCCCTATGGAGATAAAGATTTTGAATGAGATTGCTGCTGCCACCCAGGTCGGGCTCACAGCCCTGACATGGCACATGTGCTGCGTGGCACTCCAGCCACAGCCACAGTGTGCCATGGTAGGCACCTTCCTGGGCGACACCCCTGTCTTGACATCCTTGTCACCCAGGTGGGGCTGGGGTAAGGAATCATTGCCTGCACCCCAGGGCAGGTACCTAAAGAACACAATATGGGAGAATTCAGTGCCAGGGTGGCAGCTCCTGAGACAGCAGGTGGTGGGGGGTGTCAGGGCACACTGTCCTATTTTGGGTCATATGTGGCAGGTGGTGTGCTGGACAGGGTCTATAGGAGCGTGCCATGTTGAGGGGCTGGGAAAGGTCAGGACCCCCACCCCACTGCCTATCCACACTGACTGGGGAGACCTTGGTATCTGGTGATGGAAGCAGGCAGCTTCTCCCACTCCAGGCTGCTGTCCAGCCCCTTGGACAGGAGTAGGTGAGGATCATTTCAGGTTTGCTGAATCCTTCAGATTGCTGCTCCCCAATCCCAGTGCTTCTGCCCATGAATGCCCATGCCCCCACATCCTTTCCTCAAGTCTCCACATCAATCACATTACCCCACTACATACCTCCAGGCTGGAATTGCAGACACCCTGTGGGGTGCTTTCTGACAGCATTGGGCGTGGAGGCGGCAAACTCATTGTGCTCAGTGACAAAACCAGCTGCCAGATGCAGGTGTCCCCGCTGGACTGAAAGGCTCCAGGATGGATGGGGTCTTGCTGACGTCATTCACGTCCCCCACCCCAATGCAGCTGGGGGCTGTCAGTTGCCTGTACCAGGTTTTAGGTGTGCGAGGGCAAAGTGGGAGGAGGATGTGGTGCTGCTTCCCAGCATTTGTCCCCTTAGGGCTGTGCGTGGAGAGAAGGCAAAGGGGAGAGAGGGGGCACTGGTTCTGGGGTGCACTAACACATTTGAGTTTCTAGGGGTGGTGGATCACATCCTGCCCATGCGGCTCGGGCTTTTGTTTCCTGGCACTGCCTCAGCACTGGCTCTCCCAGCAGCCGAGTGTGGACAGAGAATGATCCAGTAGTGCTGTTTGGTTCAGCGAGCAACAGGTCCTTGGGTGATTGCACCAGAGCTGGGAGGTGGAGGCACCAAGGAGGCACAGTGGAGTGCATGTCAGGGATCCAGGATTGCCCATGGCATGCATGGGCATGGCCACGGTGGGCAAGGGCCACATGGCTTGTCAGTTATTTGGAAAGGGGGATCGTGTTCCTGAATTCCTGATCTTGAGATACATCACAGCTGCTTGGTGGGGCTGAGGGACCCACCAGAATCCTCCAGGTCAGTGGGGTTATTGGTACTGTGGGGAATGAGGGCCTCTTGTCCTTGCTGCAGGCACTGAGCATTTTGCAGACTCAGGGTGCGCCAGGAATGGGGCAAGCTGTACCTGTGCATATTGGAGTATTGGGCAGCTGTAGGGAGCCTGGTGAGGCAGTGCTGTAGAGCCAGGCTGTGGGTCAGGCTGTCCACCAAGCGCTAAATCCTGGCCAAAAGATTAAGAAAGCTAGGTAAAGCTTTCCAGGCCTGGACCCAGCCAGGCAAGGCCCCTAAAACTGTAACCAAGGTGTCCCACGTTTTTGAAAGGGAAGGTACAGCAAAGAGGGAACCAGGCTCTCTTCAGTGGTGTCCGCCAATGGATAGAGATGAAAAAATAGGAAATTGCACCTCAACACAAGAGAACACTGTCTGAGACCAGGGAGGCTGGGCTTGCTCTCATTAATCAGGGCTCGCCAAGCTGGTGCCTGGGGTGTGAAGATAGTCCCACTGTCACTAGCTGGATGTTTATGAGGTTTCTCAAGCACTTTGCCCTCTCCCCACTCACTTTTTCCATTATGTGAATGTTGCACTTGCCCATCAGCTCTTGCCCACCCCTGCTGGGCAGAGTGGGAGGCCTGGGCTCACCAGCATTGAGGCATA
This sequence comes from Sylvia atricapilla, assembly GCF_009819655.1. NCBI lineage: Eukaryota > Metazoa > Chordata > Aves > Passeriformes > Sylviidae > Sylvia > Sylvia atricapilla. Next base: position 138,338 of record NC_089160.1, read on the forward strand.
AGGAGCAGCAGGGAACTAGCACAGGTTGGCTGATGGGATGCCTGCCAGCAGAATGCTTGGGGCCCTGTGTGGTAGATAGGGAAGCATGACCTCATTTTTAAGAAGCAGTTGCTGGATGATGTGCTTTATGGGGGTTGCCTTTTTTCTGGGGGATCCATTCCTCATTCCTCTCCTGTTAATTCTCTGTCCCCTTTCCCCTTGCCTTGTGGGCATGATGTGATGGCTCATCAGGACTGGTGCTGGAATCTCCTTTTAAGCATCCACTCAGCATGAGGAAGGCATATTGTGGTTGGTCCTGCAATGGCAGAAAGCTTCATCCTCTGGAAGCAGCTGAGCCTGTGAGGCCATAGCACCCGTCAGGCACTGAGCCCCCTGACTGCCCAGTCCCGGAAGAGCTCTGCTGTGTCACAAAGCCTGATAAGGTTTCCAACTGACTGCAGCCCATGGGGTGCCTAGCAGCTGGTGGAAGCCCTGCAGCTGGGCTGTTTGAGGTCTGCCAGCTTTCCTCTGCTGTCCTGATGCCTGCTGGCTCAGCTGAGGGATGAGCTTTGATGCAACTGGACTCCAGCTTGTGCCCAGTGGGCTGCTGCACTTGGAGCAAGAGGGTGGCTGCCTGGAATGATGCTGGTGCAATGCAGGTTGGTGTATTGTCAGGTTATCCTCTTTCCCTTCTCCTCCTACTGGGTGAGGTATCGTGTGGTCACAGGGACAAGTATATTCTTTCAGGAGTGGTGCAGGGTGGCCAGCTGTGTGGGCAGACAGTGTGGTGCTCACCAGCCATATGTGACAGCATTCCTGAGCAACAATCTTCCTGGCTCTTCTCCAGGCACTCATTTGCTGTCCAAGCTGATCCCAGCAGGAAAACCCTCCTGCCCCAGCTGTAGTTAGCCCTGCCTGCACAATGGACTCTTCCCAGGAATGGTGGTGGCAGAGCTGGGAGAGTGGGGTGACAGAACAAAGCAGCATCCTGGGGCTCTGCTTTAGGAGTGAAGGAAGAGCTAGCATTTCAGGTTGTAGCCTGACCTGGAAGAATCCCTGCTGGAGGGTGCTGAGCTCTCCTGGGCTGCTATTCAAGACCCCTGCTTATGCTGAGCCTGTGGCATGATGGCCTCTGGGAACCAGCCCAGTCCTGGCACAGCAGGTAGTTGGTCATCCTCGCAGGACCATTTTTACCTGTGTTCCCTCTCAGGCTCCGCTGCCACTGCCACTTTAGCTGCATCTGAGGTGGCAGTGTGTCTGCGGATGCTGTATGGTTTCATTCTTGTCTTTGCCTTCCTGCCCTGTGCCTGTGGGATACCCCCAGTGCTGGTGCTGAGTCCCTCGGGCTGGAGAGAGCAGGGAGGGATCTCAGTATGGGGCAGTGGAGTGCTGGGACAGAGCCCTGTAGGGGAGCTGGCCTCTGGCTAACTGCTGGGCAGGTTGTACATGGCTCTGGATGTGCTGCCTTGGTTGCTGAGATGGGACCAACACTGGCTTTGCTGAGGCTCTCTGCAGTGCTGCTTGGGGCACTCCAGACAGAAAAGCTGTAGTTGGGGTGAGTGGAGGGGCTTGGGTTTGTTTTGGGGTGTGGGTGACACACTGTGTTTTCAGCTGTGCAGGTGCAGACCTCCCTGCCCAGAGGCCAGGGGCTCCAAGTGTCCCTAAAACTATCCAGGAAGAAGAGGCAGTCCCTGTGCTGCAGGTGCTCAGCTCCAGCTCTTTCGAGCTCTAGGGTACTAACAGCCACTTACTATATTATTGTGGTGACCCTGGTGCCCTGGACAGGGCTTCAGGGAGCCAGCACAGCAGTGGTGATGCCACCCTGGCATGATCTGTCTGCCTTTGCCATCCCCACCCCTTTCCTCTTTGCAAAGAGGAAACACTGGGCTCACCCAGCAATGCTGCTGCAGTGTGGCTTCCCACTGTGTGGCTGGGCCTGCTGCTGTCCTTGGCCATCAGGTGCCTCTCAGGTCTCCTCCTGTTGTTCATTCCAAAAGCAGGAGTCCAAAACCATGGAACCTGCTCCTCAGCTAGAGCAGGTGCTGCTGGCTGAGACACATTGTGGAATCCCTGCAGCCCCTCAGCATAATACCCAGTGTCTGGCCTTGGCAGGATGGACCATAGTACCTGCCCAGCCTGAGAGAGGGACTTCCCAGTGGTGCTCCATGGTTTGCCCCCAGTTCCTCCCCCTCACAATGCCCCTGGCCCTTGGTTTCTCCTCTCCTCGGAGTGTCTTCATTGTCACAGGACTCAGTGACAGGCCCTGTCTCCCCTATGGAATACTGACCTTACCTGCCATTTGCTCTGCCCCACACCTCAAGGTTATTGGCTGCTGAACCCCAAACTTAAGCGGGGGGACAAGCGGATGTCTCACCCTCTTGACTCTGGACCTCCCTTTGGCTCCTGGAAATAAACCTGCTGGAACTGATCTGGTGTCAAGGCCTTCTGCCTTTCCTGGCTGAGCTAACCACGTGGTGTGTGTGGAAGTGTGAGCTTGACTGCTTCACCTGAGTTTCCCCAAGCGGCCTTTCCACTGGAGAGGCTTATTGAGATCTAGGCTCCAGCTCGACTCCTAAATTCCACAATGCCACAACTCATGGTCAAAAAGTGAGGCAGGTGGGTGGCTTACCACAGTGAGATCCCAAACCAGCCCTCCGGCACCCCAGATTTGTGTGCCTGCCCATGGGACAGCTGGGCTCCTGGGCTTATTTTGGAAAGGGGGCATGCCTTATTTTCCCCAGGGAGGGTTTGTGTGGCCCCACACTGGCACCAGTGGAACCTGTACCACACGGCGTCGCACATCAGGGATGATGGAGCCTGGATGGGCAACTGTTGACATGAGCTATGCAGCAATATGCTGCACATGGTAACACAGGGGGCTTGGGCTTTGATACCCAAAGCAGCCCCCAAGGGTGGGCGTGGAGAGAGATGCCCCTTGAGCTTCTCTGCACTGATTTTGCTGCCCCATGTTGGGATGGCTAGAGATTAGCCTGCATTGGTGGAAAACTGAGGCACACTTCCTCCAGCCATGGCATTGGAAGTGTTGTAAAACTCTGATGGGTGTTGTGGTGAAGGTGGGGGACTCCGCCTTTTAGGGCAGCTGCATATTGTCCCTGGGATGGCTAGGACTGTGACATCTCACAGCTGAGTGATGTCATTTTGCTGCTGTCAGGAGCTGCTGCTGGGGGTGTTTTGGCTCTGACTCTCCTTTCCAGGAGTGGGTATCATGCTCTCAGGCTGGCTTCCCTTGTTTTATCCTGCTACCCATGTGGCCCTGGAGTCAGGCAGAGTGCCTATGCCCAGCTGGCTCCAGCCCTTGCTGTGATAGCATTGAGGCACCATCACAGACCCACCTCTTCTTCCTTCTCCTTGTCATCCTACATCCTTTTCTCCTGCTGCCACCGCATGCCGCCACCTCCCTCAGCATCACAGCTTCTCACACCATTCCTCCTCCTGTCACACACTGCCTGTCCTTTGTATCAACAGCAATGACTGCAGCAAACACAGCACCTGCACCTGAGTGCAGCTAGGTGTGGTGAATGTGGTGTTTGGGGCTGTATCCCATCTGGCTATAGCAGGACCCTGGCTTGTCCCCTCCTGGGACAAAGACTGCTAGGGTGCATGGTTTGTGTGTGGATTTGGGGGTCACAGCTGGACCCCACTGGAAGGACCCCTCTGTGCTCTCACAGCTGAGAGGCCAGGGAAAGGACACAATGTGTTCTGGGGTGCTGAAACTGGGGACAACTGGGCTGTTTGAACCTGCAGCAACATTCCCAGGCATCATGGTGATTGACAACAACCAAACTCTGCACCAGTCTTGGGGAGTGATAAAGGCTTAAAACATCCCTCTTCAAACTCCAAGCTGGAAGAGAGCAAGGAACAACATGGTGGGTGCCCCAGGGGGGTTTGAGAGGGTTAGGCAATTGGGGAGTTGAGGCTCAGGGAGCACTCCAGGCAGAGTTTTAGCTTCTTTGTCGCTTTGAAGGCTCCTGCTGTTCCTGGTGCTTTGCCATCTGGCTCAGACCCCTGGGGCAGTAAATGAATGCTAAGACCTGGGGTTGGTGTGTTTGCAGGCTGGTGGGTGCCTAGGTGCCACCTCTTGCAGCACAGGCATTGGCACAGGAGTGCAGAGCCCCAGGGCCATGGTTCCTTTGCTGTGCCCTTATGCCCAGTGCTAATTTAAATTAAATGTGGCTTGTAATCATGTGCCTGGATTGGGTACAACTACTGTGGCAGCTAATTGCAGAGAAGCAGCCGAACAGAGCTGCCGGTGGTGTTTAAAGAAGATACAATCAAAGATGAGACAGTGCCAGAGCATCTCTGCCACCCTGCTCAGACTCATAGCCATGTTGCAAACACTAATTAATTGAGTTTTGTAAACATCACTTCGAGAAGGGTAAATATTGGCAGGTGCTGTGTTCGGGGAGGGCAAAGGATGGGCAGCCAGGTTGCAGTGATGCACTGTGCTGCAGAGGATGCTCGGCCTGCTGTGGGCTACCCTCAGCTCCAGGTTATCCCCTCCAAGGGCTGTGAGGGCAAGGCAGAGCTGGCTGCACGCCAGCTGTCTGCTCTCCAAGCTGGCTGGGGCCTCAGTGCCCAGGTAATGCCACTTCCAAGATGCAGTCCTGATATCTCTGGGGCACTGGTATCCTCTTAAAGGAAGCTCTCCTGGCTCCAGTTCTGCCCTTGGCTTCTAGGGAGCTGCAGCAGGGTGAGGATCTGCAGGCACTGCCCTGGGGATGGAGTGGAAACATCAACAGTGGAGGCTCTGCACTGCTGGAGACCTGCATCTTCCAGCCCTGCCATGCCCAGCAGCATCCTTCCAGATCACAGGGAGTGCCCAGGCGATGGTGGGCAGGGAATATAATTTGCCCTGCTACATGCAGCAGAGAGTGAGCCCCAGAATGTCCAATCTGTGCTCCTGGAGATCCAGGGACTGGTGTCACAGGGGGAAATGGTGGCTTGGTGATCCTGGTGGGCTATGGGAGCTCAGGACACTGTGGTCTCTGCAGAAGAGTGTAAAGGAGGGGCTGTTGCTGAAGCAGACGAGCTCCTTCCAGAGGTGGAAGAGACGATACTTCAAGCTGCGAGGCAGGACACTCTATTACGCTAAGGATGCCAAGGTAGGCTGGGGGGAAGCTGCCAGCATGCTCAGTCAGGGGCGACCTGAGCCTGCCAGCCCAGAGGGGATAGAGATCCCTGACTGGTGGACTGGGATTCTGGTTCTTCCTTCGCAGTCCCTGATCTTTGATGAGGTGGACTTATCTGATGCCAGTGTGGCCGAGACCAGCACCAAGAACATCAACAACAGTTTCACGGTGAGGGAGGTTGTGGGGCTACCAACTGCACCCTGTGGAGGCCTTGGCACCTTGTGGGGAGGCACTACAGACCTCCCTCATACCCCCAGAGCCATGGGGCACTCCATAGCATGACCTCCTGCCGCTGGAGGTGGCACTGGTGTGCCAGAGATCGCTGGGCTCTGTGCTGGGTTCTGGCTGGCCTGGCGGTGGCCTTGCAAGGGAACGTGGAGATGGTGGCTATTGCAGGTGATCACGCCATTCCGGAAGCTCATCCTGTGTGCGGAGAACCGGAAGGAGATGGAGGACTGGATCACTGCCCTGAAATCTGTCCAGAAATGGGAGATCCATGAGGTGATGTGGTCAGGGTGCTGTGTGGATCCGTATTTCCATGTAGAGTGTGTTTGCCTGACTGTGCCTTTGACTGCCAGACAAGAGCTACTGCCCTTGGCATAGCCCCACAAGGAAGACAGGAGTTGGGCTGGGAGGGCTTGGGGGGCCAGGAGGGAGGGAGTGCTGGCTGAGGGTCCCAGGCATTAATGGAGCAGGGCTGTGCCTCCAGGCCACACAGTTTAACATGGAGCACTTCTCGGGCATGCACAACTGGTACGCCTGCTCCCATGCCCGCCCCACCTTCTGCAACGTGTGTCGTGAAGCTCTTCCAGGGGTCACCTCCCATGGCCTCTCCTGTGAAGGTCAGTGCTGGGGTCCTGCTGGGAGGTGGGCAGGGCAGCCTTTCAAGGCTAGGCCACACCAAGATTGGTGCAGGGTGATACCCACTGCACAGATGCAGAGGGGTTTGGGACCAGGGATGTGCGTGCTGTGGGGACCTTCCCTGCTCCTCACTGCTCCCCACCATGCAGTCTGCAAGTTCAAGGCACACAAGCGCTGTGCCGTCAGAGCCACAAACAACTGCAAGTGGACGACTCTGGCCTCCATCGGCATTGAAATCATCGAGGATGAGGATGGGGTAAGCAGGGGACTCCCTGTCAGGGATCCTGGCTGGACAAATCTCCTGGCAGTACTGGCCTTGCTGTACCCAAATCAGGAATCAGGAAGAAACTGTAGCTGCTCCCTGCGCTGTGTGGGCTCTGGGCTTGACTCTTCAGGGGCATGGCTTGGGGACACCTCCTCTGGCACCTGTATCAGGATCCCTTTCTGCTGTCTAGGTGGGGCCACCTCCACAAATTTTCTGGGGACATGTCTGCCCTGCCTCACGTGCTGATAGCTTCAAGGGGCCAGACAGGCAGAAATGAGAGGACATAGGAGGGGTCCCAGACCTGCTTTGCCCTGGTGCATGGCACCACCTCCATGGTGCTTGGGGAAAGAGGTGGCCTATGACCGTTCCCTCAAGCATGCAGAATGCCGTTGGTGGCTTCCCTTCTCTGCAGGTGGCCATGCCCCATCAGTGGCTGGAGGGGAACTTGCCCGTCAGTGCACGCTGTGCTGTCTGTGACCGGACCTGTGGCAGTGTCCGGAGGCTGCAGGACTGGCGGTGTCTCTGGTGCAAGGCCATTGTAAGGATGTACCCATCCCTCTCCCCACCCCTCTCCCAGCACAGACAGCATTGCCCCTCTTGTGTGCATCTCTGGGAAAGCTGATGCTGGGGACTTGGGTACTGCATCCCCCAGCTTTGCTTATACAGGTGCTCCTGTGTTCCCAGGTTCACAGTGCCTGTAAGGAGCTCCTTGGCAAGAGGTGTCCCCTGGGCCAGTACAAAGTGTCCATCATCCCACCAACTGCCTTGAACAGCATTGATTCTGATGGTGAGTGGTGGTGGTGGGCACAGGGCTGGTCTGGTGGGGGTGACAGGCTGTTTGGAATAGGGCTCTGAGTTCTTTGAAGTCTTCTGGGGGCTTTGACTTGTGGGGCTGTGCCTGTTTTGTGGGTCAGTAGGAAGACCACCTTCAGTAGCCAGTGCCCCTCCCTTGGTTGAATGCTGCTTGTTGCCTTGCACTCTGCTTCAGGGCTTGGTGGTGTTCTGTGGGCTTTGGGGTGGCACACCTTGCCTGCATGTGGCTTTAGCTGCTCCTGCCATGCCACCTCTTGCAGTGGCTCAGGACATGGTCCCTCTCTGCTGGGATCAGTGGTGCCAGCTCTATAACCCTGTCTTCTGCTGCACCTCAATGGTTCAGCATCTCTCAAGTTAGGATTAAGCTGTTGCTTGGGTTATTTCTCAGTGTCTGAAGCTCAGCTGGTTTTTTGGTAGTGTTTTTTCTAGCTGTGCAGAACACAGCTTTGCCCTGGCATAGGACACTTCAGGGAGAAGCCATGTGGGGCATGAGGGGAGCCCCCCGGCTATCTCCTTCTCCTGAGGGGCCCAGCTGGCCTCTGCTGAGCAAAATCTCTTCTTCTGCTCTGGATATTTCTTTCTTCATTAATGCTTTTCACCACTCAGCTCAGGTGGTGGCTCATTTGCCTCTTGTTACTCATCAGGATGCTGTCAGGGTAACCATCACACGGCTGCTCCTCAGTTCCAGAGCCTTGGCTGCTGGTGGCTGATCCCTGGCAGCATTTCTGCCCTGTCCCTCTCCAGCAGCCCAGCCATCTGTGGCTGTGACTGTTGCCGGCCTGACTAGGAACAGCTTAGCAAGGCCTCCATCCCCCCTTGTTCTGCCATGCTGTCCTGCTGTAGCATATGGGTACTGCTGGCAGCAAGCTTTTCTGCTGCAGCCCACAACTCTGACTCAGCAGCTCCCAGTGCTTTATGTTACTGGTCTGCTTTACTTAGCTGGGCTGGGGGTAGAGACGGAGTGGTGGCCAGGCAAGGAGGGGGTGGGCTATGGGGATATTGCCCCCATGCTCTTGCTGTGGTGGGGGTGCAGGGGCTCCTGGTTGCAGCCCACAGGGCTCTGAGGGCAATGGCTGCAGGTCTGGTGCCAGTGGCCATGGCAGCTGATGCGGTCCCTGTTGCAGCATTGCTGGGTCTGCCAAGGGAAGGAGCCTGCATACACCAGCCAGAGGGCTGGGATGGCCAGGATGTGCCTGAGGCGGGTGCAGGCTCTGGGCCAGTTGTCAATCCTGCTCTGCCTTGGGCACATTTCTTTCTCCATCTCATTTCTTTAAAAGCACAATTCTTCCTCTTCCCTCTGTCCCTCATCATCTGGACATCCTCATCACTGCCCCTCCTGCCTCAGCAGCCCACAGGTTGGGCTCGGCACAGATGGAATGTCCACACAGCTCTCCTGAAGTGTGTGTGGGGAGTGAGAGCCTGGGCTCATGTGTTTGGGCTTACTGCAGGTTTCTGGAAAGCCACCTGCCCGTCGACCTGCTCCAGTCCTCTCCTGGCCTTTGTGAACTCCAAGAGCGGAGACAACCAGGGTGTCAAGTTTCTGCGCAAGTTCAAGCAGTTCCTCAACCCAGCCCAAGTCTTTGATCTCATGAATGGGGGTCCACACCTGGGGTAAGCACCAGCCTGAGCACCCTGGAATTGCCTTGGTGGGATCCTGGTGGGCACCTGGCACAGCACCCAGTCCCTCTCTCCTTGCCCCCACCCAGGCTGCGCCTCTTCCAGAAGTTCTCCACCTTCAGAATCCTGGTGTGTGGTGGGGATGGCAGCGTGGGTTGGGTACTCTCTGAGATTGATGCCCTTGGCCTCCATAAGCAGGTGAGTGCGAGTGCCTGGCACCATCCCTAGTGCTAGCACACTCTGTGTGCCCCAGGTGCTGCCAAGGAATGGACACAGCAGGGTTGGAGGTGTTACAGGTGCCCTTGGGGGCTGCTTTGAGCCCCCCCACTCTTGTCTCTCTCCTGCAGTGTCAGCTGGGTGTCCTGCCGCTGGGGACTGGTAATGACCTGGCACGGGTCCTGGGCTGGGGCAGCCTATGTGATGATGACACTCAGCTGCTGCAGATCCTGGAGAAGCTGGAAAGGGCAACCACCAAGATGCTGGACCGGTGAGCAGGGCACAGGATACATGCCTCTCTATCCCCCCTACCTTGGCATCTCTTGGACAGCCTGTCCCAGTTCCTTGCCTGTCCCTGTGCTAGGGGGCCAGGAGATGGCAAGCAGCCATGGTCTCTGCTTGGCAGGTGGAGTGTGCTGACCTATGAGGCCCCTAAGCAGTCCCCCTCAGGCCTGAAGGAGGAGGAAAATGGGGACTCCAACATCCAGGTGGGAACTGTTGGCACTTGAGGGCTTGAGATGGGGAGGACAGGCTGGAGGGTGGGTTCCCGTTCAACCCAGTTCAGGGACACACAGGGAGAGGATGGCACAGGAAGAGGTCATGCTGGCGATCCCTGGGGATTTGGTCTATGAGGGGGCTGGCAGTTTGCTGCATGCAATGAAATGACCCTGGCAGGTGTCAGCCTGGTATGTGCAGTTGGGAGCAGGCAGAAGGTGAGGTAGAGCTAGCCTGAGGTAGAGCTAGCTGCTTTGGACTCTTCTGTGCGCTCCCCATCAGCCCTTTGCCTCAGTTTCCCTCCTGATGTGACTGACCTCCCCTCTGCCCAGCAGCATGGGAATGACTGCCCTCAGTGGTGGGGAGTGGGCTGATCATCCCAAGTTCAAGGCTGTCTGGGTAAAGCTCCATCCCTGAGCTGGGCACATGCCAGGGTGGAAAGGCTCCAGCTGTCTCCACCTGTGCTCCCCAGGTCCAGATCTCCCATTATGCCGACTCTGTTGCCTTCCACCTGACCAAGATCCTGGAGTCAGACAAGCACTCAGTGGTGATCTCCTCTGCAAAGTAAGGAGGAGGCTGTTGATGGGAGTGCCAGAGCCCCTTTGCTGGGCTGGAGCTTGTCCCCAGGACCACTGCACCCCCCTCGGCCAGGATGTCCCAACTAGCTGCCAGCAGCTGCCAGCTGTGCTGGTTCCTGGCAGATAATCCTGGCACTGCCCTATGGAGCAGCGGGTGTTATCTCAGCAGCCCCTCTAGGTGGCATCTGTGCCTTGCTGGCCATGCTGTGCCCCTCTTGACCTCCAGCCACTTGCATTGGCAGGTTCCTCTGCGGCACTGTCAATGACTTTGTTACTGAAGTTGGGCGGGCTTACAGGAGGGCAACGGAGAACAAGCAGGAGGCTGAGCTGATGGCACGGAAGGTGTGTTTCGGGGGAACTGGAGGGCTGGGTCAAGCTGGTGGCACAGCTCCTGAGCAGGGAAGGGGCTGCTCTGTAGGCCTGTGCCCTTGTTGTGTATGTATTGTCTGTGCTTGGGGTGCCAAGGCATGGGGAGTCCAGGTGCTTGGGGGTGTCCAGGCACAGTGCCCAGGGAAGCATCCAGCACTGGTGGGGGGCAGCAGCTTGTGCCAGGTGCTCAGTGGGATAAGTGTCCCACAGTGTGTGATGCTGAATGAAAAGCTGGACTCGCTGGTGCGGGAGCTGAATGAGGAGGCTCAGGCCGTCATAGTCCCTGAAGAAATGACACAGGCCACCCATGCTGATGTCACGGACCAAGAGAAAGCTAGCAGCTTCAACCCCAGCCCCATGCCTCGCATCTTCAAATCCAAGGAGCAACTCATGCTGCGGGCAAACAGCCTGAAGAAAGCCCTGAGGCAAATCATTGAGCAAACAGAGAAAGGTGAGGGAGTGATGGGAGCTGGCAGCTTCCTCGATGCTGCAGCAACCTAGCAGGGGCTGTGGAGCCACGGTGGGTTGGTGCTGCACCCGTGCCTTTGTTCTCGCCTGGGATTCTTGGGATGGCAGCAGTGACCCCGCCCTGGGCCCTTCCTGGTACTAGCCCACAGGGCTGACATGAGGAGGGGCCACAGGGCTGCACAGACTCCCTGTCATACCCCTCTTTGGATCCAGCTGTGGATGAGCAGAACAAGCAGACCCAAGCCTACCAGGGCAGTGTGGGCCCCAGCAAGGACAGCTCGGAGGAGCTCAACAAGGAGGAGGAGAAGCTCAGTAAGATGCCAGCAGGGCACGTGGCATTTTGTGGGGGCATGGGGGTGAGCAGTGGGATGAGCTCAGGGTGAGAACCCATGTGGCATCTACCTCCCTGTCCACCCTGGCCAGGCTCTCGGCAGGTGATGGTGACCTCTGCATCTTCCTCCATCATCCTGGACCGACCAGACACGTTTGGCAGCTTGCAGTTCCCTGAAGACCCCAGCAACCTGTGAGTTGGGTGTTCTGTGTGCCCCAGGGACCCTGGCCCACTCTTGCTGCCCATCACAGAGCAGGAGCAGAGCTGGTACCATGCTGCCCCTTTGAGGAGGCTTCTGCAGCAGTATGGCATCCCTGGTACCAGGCCCTCCCTCGCCAAGCAGTGCCCATGCTGGGGGAGCCTGCCTGTGCATGGTGTGGGATCTCTGGCTGATGCTTGGAGCTGGGTGCTCCTGTCTGCAGGCAGGTCCTGGCTGTGCCATGGGTGTCCCACCCTGGTGACTGAGGAAAACGCAGCCATCCCTGCTAGTTTTGGTCAGGTTTCCCAGTGCCAGCTGTGCTGCTCCAGTGGGTGTCACATCACATCCTCTGGTGCCAACCCAGAGTCACCAATATGCAGCTGCTGGTCAACCTGTTTGCTGTTCCCTGTTTGCTGCTTTCAGCCACTTCTCGGAGAAATGCGTCATGAATAACTACTTTGGCATTGGTCTGGATGCAAAGATCTCCCTGGAGTTCAACAACAAACGTGATGAGCACCCCAAGAAGTGCAGGTTGGCTGTAACCCCCAGATTTCCCTAAGGAAAAGCATGTACCCCTGGCTCTTCAGTGCCTGCACCAGGAGGGACCATCATGATGCTGGGAGCCATAGGGGTGACTCGGTGCTACTGTGCTGGGGATCCTTCCTGCACTAGATTTTGTACCTCCACCCATTACTGGGATAAGCACCATTTGGTGGCAGCTGAAAACACCCCAGAAAGGGTGAAGACATGAGGGCTTGGTGGGATTTACTTGCTCTGCACCTGGAGAGAGGGACATTGCCATGCTGGCATGGAAGGGTCAATATGTGGGTGCAACATGCTGCACCTTTGCTATCTTGGGAGGTAGCAGGAATTGAGGAAACTAAGGTAGGGCCAAGAGTCCAGGACTGTTCAGCACGGTGCCCTGGGAGGGGTGTGGAGCCTGTGACAGGCAGTGGGGAGCCCACAGCCCCTCATCTGATTCACTTTGCCCCACAGCAGCCGCACCAAGAACATGATGTGGTATGGGGTGCTAGGCACGAAGGAGCTTCTTCAGCGCACCTACAAGAACCTGGAGCAGCGGGTACAGCTGGAGGTACAGGGCTGGGAGAACAGGGACAGGGTGGGAGGAGCAGCATTAGAGCAGCCCCCCAGGCTTAGTCTTCTCTTGCAGTGTGACGGGGTGCCTATCTCGCTGCCCAGCTTGCAGGGTATTGCTGTCCTCAACATCCCCAGCTATGCTGGGGGCATCAACTTCTGGGGAGGCACCAAGGAAGACAACGTGAGTGCCAGTACCATGAGATGAGTTGGGTGGCATAGTGTCCTTTCCCCAGTCATAAGAACATCTAGGGCTGGAGTGTCCCTGCCTTGGATACATGTGGGGGAAAAGCTGGGTTCCAGAATGAGCCCATTTTGGAAGTCTCATGTGTAGTGGTCCTTTACAGAACTTTGGGGCCCCATCCTTCGATGACAAGAAGCTGGAGGTGGTGGCGGTCTTTGGCAGCATCCAGATGGCTGTGTCACGGGTCATCAACCTCCAGCACCATCGCATTGCACAGGTAGTGGGAAGGGACCCTGCAGGACCCCAAGTGGTGCCTAAACGCTTTTGAGGCAGCAGTGGAGCCTGAGGCAGTGCGGCTCTGCTCAGCTTGTCAGCTATTGATGCCACCCCTGGGCTGTCTGCCCCACAGTGCCGCATGGTGAAGATCACCATCCGGGGGGATGAGGGTGTCCCTGTGCAGGTGGATGGAGAGGCCTGGATCCAGCCACCTGGCATCATCAAAATCCAGCACAAGAACAGAGCTCAAATGCTGACAAGGGACCGGGTGAGACTGGGGTGCTCAGCAAGACCATGCTGGATTGTGGGGAGGTATGACTGTCTCAGAGGGACGATGTCTGTCCCCTGCAGGCATTTGAAAGCACCCTCAAGTCTTGGGAGGACAAACAGAAAGGGGAGAGCTACCGAGCAGCCACCCGGCCACGTCTCAGCTCCCAGCAGTCCATGGAGTACCTGACCGAGGAGGAGAACAGCCTCTTGCAGCAGGTCTCACGGGTTGCCGAGACCCTCATTGCCAGGTCAGACTGTGGAAAGGGGAATATGGTGGGCACAGGGAAGGGGAAACTGCTGAGGCCATGCCAAGGTGCCTGCCCAGCCCAGGGGAGCCCTGGCAGCTCCAGCCCCTGCCACCCACAGGATCCATGAGGCAGCCAAGGCTCACAAAGCTGTGGAGCAGGAGCTGGCGCATGCAGTCAATGCCAGCTCCCTGGCACTGAGTGAAGCTCTCTCCCACAAAGCTGCTGGCACCTCAGAGGTGAGCAAGGAGTGTAAGGCAGCCTTTACCCAGGCCCCATGGGGCCCTGCCGCTCAAGGGGTTATCCATCTGTGCCCCAGTTTCTCAGCAGGAATATGGCTGTGGAGGTGGTGCTGAGCATCAAGGAACTGTGGGCTGAGACCAGGGCATTCCTGGAAGGGAAGACGGTGAGTGAAGGACTGGAGAGCACCCAAAGCTCCCCAAGGCTGGTACCTCTGGGGATAGCAGCAGGGTTGGGTATGGTCCCTGTCCCCCACAGCTGGACTCGCCACAGGAGGAGGAGGCACTTCACGGCCCCCTGTGTGTGCTGGGCCAGGAGTTGCAACGGCTGCTGGACATCCACTGGCTGGGCCCTATCGCTCACCCTGCTGAGGAGGTGGGTACACAGGGACTAGGGTCTGGAACAGCCCACTGTCTGGTCTCAGGTAGCATCCCACCAAGCCTGGCTTCTCACAGGAAGGTGCCAGCAGTGCCAACAAGGGCAGCTTTAAGCTTCGCCTCAACATTCCCAAGCCCAGGAAAGAGAAGGACAAGCTGCAGAAGCAGAAGGCCAACAGTGCGCTCCCAGGTAAAGTGAGAAGTATGCCAGGGAGAACAGGTGGTGCAGTCCATCCTAGAAAGAACCCGCCTGTCCTGACCTATCCCCCCATCTCCTGTCCTGGGCATGCTGGGAAAGAATCCTCAGGAAGGGGGTATAGGGCATCACCTAGCTGCCTGGGGGTATCACCTTTGTCACCAAGAGCCCCTTACAGCTTTTTCTCATATCAGACATGCAGAGCACCCAACCCCATAACTACTTGGCTAGCAGGAGAAGGGGGCTCTGGTACAGCTCAGACCTTTGGATAAGTCCTTTGTCCACAGCTGGTTTAGGGGGAGCAGCTCAGGTGATCTGTAAGTAAGCCAAGAAGAGGAGAGACCTCTGCAGCCTGAGCAGGCTGTGGCCTCTGGCCCTGCTGGAGCCAGGGGTGGGAGGGGGTGTGCTGACTGCTGACCACAGGCTGCCATCACTGCTGCCTGCCCTGCTGCGTCCCACTGCCTCCACAGGCCCCAGCAGTCCTGTCCCACCACTGTGGTTTTCCTCCCTGCTAGCAGACAAGTGGGGCTCCGAGGAGGTGGCGGCTTGGCTGGAAGCACTCGGTTTAGGGGAATACAGAGACATTTTTGTCCGGCATGACATCCAGGGCTCAGAGTTGATTCTGCTGGAGAGGAGAGACCTTAAGGTACAATCCCCTTGTGCCTCCTGAGGGACCCCCAGCCCTGGGGAGCATGGTGTCCTCCATCCCTTCTCTCCCTATCCCTCTTGGTGGCAAGTCAGTCCTACATCTAGGTCTGCAGAGTTGAGCTTGTGCACAGGGGTGGGGAAGCAGGGGAGGGGGGTAGCGTTGGTCCTCCAGCTTTGCAAGGCTCCTACATACACCTGTCCAAAGCAGTATCAACAGCACCCTACCCTCACCTGCATTCAGGCATGGGGATGTGCTTTCATGAGGACAGAGGGCTTCAAGCAAGCACTATGCTCCAGCAAGGGAGAGCATGGGGAGCCAGGGTGTGCCCCATGCTCCACTCTGTGGTTTGACCAGCAACAGCCAAGAGATGCCCCTGGCAAATACATCACTGCCTTTTTCTCTTTCCTGCAGGACCTGGGGATCACCAAAGTGGGCCATATGAAGAGGATCCTTCAGGCCATTAAGGAGCTCAGCAACCTGCCCTAGGCTGACAGTAGGGCAGCAGCCCAGCCCAGCTGCTGGGTGGGTGCTGCCCTCAGGGAACAGGGGTTGGGTAGGGAAACAGGTCCCTGCCCCTGCCCCATATGTATGGAGCCCCCCCGCTTGCCTCGCTTTATCTGTCTGTCCCCAGTGCCCCTGGAGCCACTGCTTCTCCCCCAGCCTACAGGGCTGGAGACACTGAAGTGGAGGTCTAACCTGATGGGTGATGTGGTCTGACCACCAGGCCAGCCCCATCAGGGTCACTATAGGAGCTGGGGTCACCCTCTGTGTGCTCAAGCTGGAGCCAAAGCAAAGTTTCCCCTTCCCTACGTGGGTATTTATGCTGTGTAAATATTTGGAGAGAAGATACTCATTGCTGCTGCTCACATAGTGTCATTACTAAGGGGAAGGTGAGGGTGGGGAGGAGGGGATTGAGAATACCTTTCCAGCCTTCAGGAATACCTTTCCCTGAGCTTTCTGCTCCACACCTGTCACCTTGCTGTCACCCTCTGTCTCATCACAACAAGGGGAAGTACAGTGCTTAGGCTCATAGTCTACAGTGCCAGCATGTATGACAAACACATTTTATTAACAGTTACACATGACTTTTTTTCCCCCCACCCCCACCTCTTCCTCAGTTAAAATTACTATTACTTATGTACATGGTACCACCCTGCTTGAGGGTACCCCATTATTTACAGGCTTATTCACAGAGTAGGGCTAGGAGCTAGTGAGTGTCTCCTCGAGCTTGAGCATGTCCATGGGGGTGACTTTGGCAACCTCAAAGAAGACCCTGGAAAGAACACGTTGGCTTAGAGCTCAACCACAGCCCTGACACCTGTCCACCAGTGCTCCTAGATCCTTACAGAACCCCAGGGTGCATGCTGGTGGTGTCATCCCGTGTGGCGGGGACAGGCCTGAGACAGAGCCCCATGACTCTCACCTGTGTGAGTACTTGCTGCGCACAGCATTCAGCTTGTCGCGGGGCTGGTACGTGAGCAGGAAGTTCAGCCTCTTCACCAGGGGGTGCAGGTCCTGGGCACTGTACCCACTGTAGTACTCCAGTGTAGGGGTCTGCAAGGGCACAGCAGGGCTAAACTGTGTCCTCTCAATGACAGGACAGCCATCATCTTCCCTGTCCAACATCCAAATCTGATCATAGCCCTAATGGATCACCCCACTCACTGGTCCATAGCCTCCCGCTGCAGTGCCTCCCACTGCAGTGCCTCAGCAGGTACCAGTACTCTGAATTAGGCAGGTACTCACCCAACCCCCAAGATTCTTCATGGTAAGTGCCAGCAGCAGGCAGCTGGCAGCCAGCTTCGAGGGGCTCTCACGGGCATAGTCGTACTCCTGCAGGGTCATCTCACAGAGGAAGCGGGCCAACGTCAGTGTCTCCATGGTGGCACGGGCACACTAGAGCCGGTTGACAGGGAAAGGCTCAGTCTTTTGAGCAATGCTGCTCCCCTTCCCAGCCTTTTTGGGATCTAGAATGCTGCCTCTGGGGCACAGGACAGGGATTCCACACACCCAACCTATTATAGACCTCCATGCTCACACTCCTCAAACCTCTTGAGGGGACTGTGGATAGTTTCCTTGCTGCCAGCTGGGAGCCTGAAGCCCCAGCAATGCGAGCCACTGTCCCATGGAGCAAACAGAAGGGGTGCCTGGGGACACCCAACCCACCCTCCGAATGCACTCACCTTCGCAAAGCGCCGTAGGAAGCGGTAGGCGATGGGGATGTTGATGTCAAACTTGAGGGTGCTGAGGATGCTCATCTCCATAGCAATAAGCTCCTCCCGCTTGTAGGCATCATCACAGATATAGAGGAAGTCATCCACACATGGTGGGCACCGCTCCTGTAGGGGAACAACCACTCAGCAGCCCAATGGGGGCTCATCCTGGTCTTCCTCAGGGGATCCTAGCCATCCTGCAAGCCCTGTAATTGTTCACATGCTGCTGGACTCAGCAAGGACTGTTAACACCCCGTGGGACTTTAGTGATGTCTGTACTCCTCCAGCCCTTGGCTTGAACTCCATGCCTGCATTAGGTCAACTAAGGTATCCTGATGGTCTGTGCAGAGCAGAGAGAAGCTGGCTCTCCAGTGACACCAGAACACAGGTTTCAGCCCATCATGACTGTGTTCGCTGCCCTTGGGACAGGAAGGAGGAACATGACAGACATGCCACTCTGGCAGCTCTTAGGAGAGTGGCCTGCCCTTCTCCAAAACCCCACAGGGACCATAGAGGCACAGCCCCTCTGCCCCTGCACCCTAGGAGAACACACGAAGAATCACCTCAAATTTGGAGGCAATGAGGATGGCAGTGGAGCCAATGAGCTGCAGCTTCTCCCTCATGCTCACCACTTCCACCAGGTAGTGGTCCACCAGTTTCACAGCCAGATACAGTGTCTCATGGTTCAGCTCAAAGTTCTCCTGCAAGAATGAGAGCAGGGGTCAGAACAGAGTGTCAGACAGAAGTTAGGCCTGCCCAGCCCCACGCAGTTCTCACACAGGCCAAGGGTGCCAATGGGTTAGGCTCAGAGGGAGGGATGCAGGCTCATCCCTAGCCCACACAGGGGGAGGATCAGCTCTGCACTGGGAATGGTTGCAGGAGCCACTGCCAGCACACTGAGGTCACATATGCCAAAGGCAGCATGGAGGCTGCTCTGCAGAAAGCTGTGCCCTCTCACCTGGACCTCCACCATCCAGTCCACAAGGATAGCACGCATGTCCCCACTGATGTCTGTCTGCTTCTCCATGTAGTCAGGAAGCATGAATTTTTCCTGCCAAAGAGCAAGCTGTCAGGGACAGGGCAGACATCCCCACCTCCAAACAAGCCCCTTCTCACCCTGTGCAGGCACCTGCCAGGTGATCAGAGCCTCTGGGCAGTCAGGGGTCCTGCCTGCAGTCACTCTTTCCCCGGACAGGGCTGTCACCTCCTGGACAGGCATCACTCACCTCTCTTTCCCGCATGTATTCAAAGATCTCCTTGGCATACTCTGCATTGGCATAGGGGTCACCCAGCTGCTCCTTGTCAATGTCCTCCACTGCTGGTACCTGCTGGCATGGAAGAGGCAGCAATAACAGGGAGGCCCTGTGGGTGCCATTCACCCCATCGCAGCAAGGCTGCTGCCCCTCTACAGCCCCCTTTTCCTACCTGCCCTCACACCCTGCAGTCCCTGCCCCACTCTTTCCCAGGGGAGGACTCTTGAAGGAAGATGGTGCTGCATGTTTCCCCCCTCCCCAGCTTTCCGTCACAGTGGCTGAAGTCTCTCCAAGGCCCAGAGCACTGTCTTGTACCCCAGTACCACCAGTGGCAGCCACTGACCAGTGCTGTGATGGGCCTGGGGCAATGCTGCAGCCCAGGATCCCTACCCTCTCCTCAGGAGGCTTCAGTTCCTGCACAGACACGGGCTTCTCTGGCACAGGATTCACTTTGGGCTCTGCAGGAGCTGTTGGGGGAGTTTTCTTCATTGATCTGGAAAGGGCAAGAGCATAAATCATTGCTGGGAGAAGACCAAATTTCTTGTCTGAAAGCGGCCTTCCAGAGACTCTTGCTGCTTCAGGAAGGGGCAAAACCATGCCTAAAATATTCCCCTAGACTCTTAGAACCATTTAGGTTGGAAAAGACCTTTCTTTCAAGATACCGAGGACAACAGTTCCTCCAGCATTGCCATGCTCACCCCTAAACCGTGTCCCCAAGAGCCACATCCACATGACTTTTAACATGGAAGGTGACTCTACAGCTGTCCTGGGCAGCCTGGATCCTGTGCCAGGGCTGGACAGTACTTTTGGGGAAGAAATTTTTCCTAATATCCAACCTAACCTAATATCAGGTTAGGTTGCCACAACCTGATGCCATTTATAGTAGATACACAAGTTTCTTCCTGCATCTGTCTCAGCCTCCATCAACCAAGGGAAGCCCATACTACTTATCCCCATGGGATAAGTTTGCAGCAAACCCCTGCTCCCAGATACTCACTTTTTTAGGTTGATCTCGTTGTTCTTGGCCATCCCCAAAGCATTATGTGCCTTCTGTGCCTTGGGTGGAGCAACTTTCACAGCCTCCTTCTTCCCTGCCACCACCTGGTTCTTGCGAGCCTGTTTGGGTCAGAACAAGAACATACAGGGGCTGCACAATGGAAAGCAAGATATGCCCTGCAGGGAGACCTCTCTTCCTAATAGCACCCATGGAGGGCTCACAGGGGGCACCAGAGCCCCCACCCTCACAGAAGCACTCACATTGGTGATGTCTCCGAATGCTGATCTCTTCTTTGGCCCACCCTGGGGTGATGACGAAGACCTCTTGGCATGACAGCTCTCCTCCTGCAATAGAGGCTGTTAGAAAATGGTGGTCAGCTGTCCCACAGGAGCCACCCCTATAGCCCTCGCCTGGCTTGGTGCTCACCTTCTCAGGGTCGACATTCTCTGCAGCAGGGCCCACCTTGCCTGCTCGGGACTGCTTGGTGGTCAGCATCTTGGCATTGCGTGGCAATGGCATCCTCTCCCTCGGTCTCTGTGAGCAAGCTGGGGACAAAGCATAGGTATCATGGGGTCTGCTGCCGGCCTGCTTCCAGGGACAGCCTACCAGCTTGGAGCAGAACAGGGGGGTAGTTGTCCCTCCTGGGGGTTAGCACAGCAGGACTGACCCCTTCTCTGAGCATGGCAGGCAGGTGGTGCCCCAAGACAAGCCCAGACAAAGGACAAATCTGGCTAGGGATGCTCCCAGCGAGGAAGGGCACGGATCCCAAAGACTGTCACCAAAAGCACTCTGCTGGGCAAGGTGGGAGGGGGGACAGGCAATTCCCAGATTCCTACATCCCAGAGAAGAATACAACGGCTTGCGCACTTTCTCGGAGAACTGGAGGTCTTGGAGATGCCTACTCCCCTACAACCCTCAGCATCCCCTGGGAGAGTCAGGAGTCCCAAATTTCCCCTCTCCCCTGCATTCCCCGGAGTTCGCAGGGGAGATGGGGATTTTGGAAGCCCTTACTCCCTTGCATCCTCCAGGGTCCCCACGCCTGCCAGCTAGGGGTCCGAGAGCTGCTCACCCCCCGCAGCCCTCGAAGACCCTACTCACCCATTGCCGGGGGGCTCCCCCACTCACCCATGCCCGGAGTGTCCCCTGCCCACTCACCCACGCCCGGTTGCCCCCACTCACCCATGCCCGATCCGCTGTGGCGGCACCTCCGGCCCCGGCGCTTTTGAAAGTAGCAGTTCGGTAGCGGCCGGCCAGCACTGGCCGAGCCTCGCCCAATCAGAGTGCGAGGCGGTGCCAAGCGGCGGCCAATCGGAGAGCGCAGAGGGAAGCAGTTGCTAAGGGGCGGGGCGGCAGAGTTTAAAATTCAACGCCGGTGGCCAATGGAAGGGCGAGCATGCGGCAGGGGCGGGGCGAGCGCCAGGCCGGCTGGGCAATGATTGGTGGGAGCGGGCGCCGTTTAAATCAGTTCTGCGGGTCTGGCAGGGAGTCGTGGCGGCTGGGCCGCGGAGTGGAGAGCGCCGGGAGAGCGGCCCTGGCCTTGCTGTCCTTCACGGCGGGTGGAGCGGCCTCCGCGGGCCGCTGGCTCCGCTGCTTCGGCCTGCAGCCGAGGCTGTGGGTCGCAGATCTCGGGGCTACCCCTTCCCACCGGGCTGGGGAACTCTGGTTTGGAGGACAGGGTGTGCTGGCCGTGCACCTTCCTTCACCCGGTGTTGGGATCAGGGGATTCAGATCGCTTGGAGAATCACAGAACGGTTTGGGTGGGAAGGGACCTTAAACTTATGCCGTTGCACCCCCTGCCATGGGCAGGGACACCTTCAGGAGCCCAGGTTGCTGCAAGCCCTGTCCAACCTGACCTTGGACACTTGCAGGGATCCAGGGGCAGCCACAGTTGCTCTGGGTACCATGTGCCAGGGCCTCCCCACACTCACAGGGAAGATCTTTTTCTCATATGTAGTCTAACGCTACTTTCACTGTCTGAGTTACTACAGGAGCAGTGTTCATCTGGTGTCATACAGACATGGCTGACCAAGTTCAGGGTAAGGCTCACTGGGACTAACCCATCATCCACAGCGACTAGGATGGGGTCAAAGTTATCAAGGCACGCATCACAGTCACTGTACTATGGGGTGGTATGAGATACCAGCCCCTTATCAAACATCTGCTGAGGGTATGAGCACTCCGTGTGTATCAAGGACCTGCCTTGAGGGCATTGCAGTTCTTGGGGAGAGCCCTGCCATGCAGCCAGGCTGCCAGGCAGGGAGAGCTCGGAGAAGGCTCACTCAGGCTGTTAGTTGGCTTGAAGTCAATTTCCATGTATCAGGAAAGGAATGTATGAGACTCCTCACACCCACAGCTTGCTTTGTTCCTTGATAAACCAGTCTTGGAAAAGCCACCCACTTTTCATGTGTCAGACACATGATCTATGTTCATATACTTAATGCTCACTGTATCATTCTGCTCCTTTGTGAGTTCATTCTGCTCTCATGCCACTCTGCAACTCTGCCACTTTGCACTCTGCCACTCATCCTGAGCCCTCAGGAACTCTTGGAGGCTTTACTACTGCACCAAACTATGGTGCAAGTGAAGCCCCCACTGAGGTAAACTCAGCAGAGCTCAGCACTGCACCAGAGGAGAGCTTTCCCTAGCCACCAGATTCTCAGAAAAACCTTTCAAATTCCTAAGTGTAACCCAAGAAAATCCTTTTTGGTAATCGCACACCCATGTGCTGCTGTTGTGGGTGGAGCTGATGAACCCTTGGCTAGGCAAACACAGGGGTGCCAGCATCTGAGGGGATTTAAACCTGCTGCTGAAGGGACACATGGGCAGGATTAGGGACATAGCTTGGGCTGTATGGGGGCAGCTCTACCACATCTCCAGCAGAAAGACCTGAGTCATGGACAGTCAGGAGCAGAATTCTGTTCTCAGGTTCAGTGAGGATTTAAACCTGAGTCTCACAGATCCTGGGTCCCTTCAGTCCCCAAAACTGATTAGGGCTGATGCAGCTCTAGCCCACCTTGTTCCCTTCTTGGCCACTTGTCCTCTCCAGCCCTACCTCCCCCAGTGTCACTGCTTCTGTCCTTGGCCAGGGGGCTCCCTGAGGCTTGCTTGATGTTGGTTTGGGATCCTGTGGGATCCAAGTGCCGGCCTTTCCCTATGTATGTTAAGTACATAGCCCAGCCAAAAATATAAGTTAGGTGCATACTGGCCAGGGAGAACCAGGACACATCCCACTGCCAATGGAAACATGGTTATCCTGTGCGATAAGATCCTTAGCCAAAACTCCCATCCAAGCCTGCCCACAGCTCTGTGGAGGCTGGCATGAGCTGACTGCTTTGGCACAGGTTCATGTCTGCCTATCCTGCCCAGGCTTGGCACTGGGAATCTGGCTTTTCCAGTCTCCAAAGTACTGTCATGCTGGTGCTCCTGGTGAGGCTCTTGGGAATCCCGGCCCTGCTGCAGGGGCGTGGCTCGCACACGCAAGCTGAAATTGCCCCTGGACATGGGGCGTGTGGGAGAAAAGATGAGGAGAGCAAGAAGTGCAAGAGGTAGCCATGGGTGTGCAGCAGGAACTGTGCCAGTTGTCCAAGCACTGAGGCAAGACTGTGGTCTCAGTCCTGCCCACAATCTAAGGATGCTGGGGGCCAGCTGGATGTGAGAGTTCTGCAAGCTCTCCTTTGACTCTGACATTCCCTCAGCAAACCCCCAAATCAGGTAGAATGCAGGTCCTTGGCTCCTCCCACAGACTCTGCTGTGTGCTGGCCCTAGAGCATTTGTCCCTTTCGTGAGGAGAGCTGGTTTGCTGCTTCCATCCAGCCTCTTCCCACAGCACTAAAAAAGCCGGCGCTGCATTTTAGAGTTGGAGCAGACCCCAGCCCCAGCCTGGCTTCCTGGCACTGTGCTGAGAAGCCCCTCTGCATAGTATCTGGGGACCTTTGCTCCAGGATTGCTTGCCAGATGGGAAGCCCCAGGGCACAAGAAGAGCAGCAAGGACAGGGAAGCAGCATTCCTGGGACCCGGATGGACTGCTTTTCCCTCTTTCCCTTCCCCTCATCCTTTCCTGTGATAAAACAGGCCCAACTTGTTTCTTCCCATGGCCCAGTGCAAGAAGCACTAGTGGGAGGCAAGGTACTTCTCTGCACAGGGAGGGCTGAACTTTGCTTCTTCCTTTTCCCCCTTTTCATTACTAATGATCAAAGTCAGGGAGAGATATTGTGCCTAAGAGGTCTTGCATTTATTCACTGGAAAAAAACCCCACAGCAAGTCAAAACTTGGAGTTCTTCTGCCACTGGGGAAAGTAGAGAGGAAAGCACAGAGCAACACTGGGTGAACAGAGCTCTTGAATGCCTGCAGGGAGGTGAGATCCAGTGTTGTGCTGAGCTGCCAGTGGCAGCCTGGGGCGTAACTCCCTTGGCACAGCAGGGCTGCATGGCATGCACTGTGGTGAGGCTGTGCTGGTGATGCCTGCTGTGCTTGCACACCCACCCCTGGCTCTCCCTGTGTCCTGGCCCATTCCTGCCTCTCTGCCACTGGCACAGTGCCCAAGTGCAGGGTGTGTTTGCAGCACCAGGAGTGGAAACCAGTACCCAAGGAGAAATAGGAGCAAACAGCCTCAAAAGGCTCAGGGTGGGCTTGGCACAGCTGATCAGGGTTAAATTCTAGAGCCAGATGATACAAGCTGAGAACTGGGAGGTTAGGTTAGGGTTAGTGGTGTCTGTGGCAAAGGAGCCCGTAGCCCAGAGAACCATTACATAGCCCCTCATCACACCGCAGGACTGCATGTCACCCCCAGGTTAGAGGTTTCCACGTTGGTGGAGCAGTGGGCTGATGGGCACACTGGAGCTACCATGACCCTGCTGCAGCTTGGGATGCCCAGTCAACCCAAGGAGCCCAAACTCATGTCTCTCTGATGTCGGATCCCACGGAGCCTGCACCCCTCTGCTCTCCATGCCATTTTCTTCCAGTTCTTATTTGGTGGCCGATTTGATCTTGTGTATAGCATATGGGCTCGACTCTTTGGGCATCCAGATCTCCTCCCCACTGTGGCCCTGGTGCTCCACTGCTCCCTCCATAGCAGCTGTCAGCTCAGGACTGAAGATGCTGTCAGTGGCCCGGTAGGTGCTGGTGAGGCGGCGGAAGGAGGAGTCTGAGGAGCTGTCATCAGGGAGGTCTTCATCCTGCTCATCCCGCAGTTTGGTCCTGCCCAGCTTCAAGCTGCTCCCCAGCTCTGGGTCTTTGAGAGCCTCCCCCACCTCCTGGAGGAAGGTCGTTTTGGGGCTGATGATGCACAGCAGCAGCATGAGGCCTCCTGAGACTCCACAAAGAAAGTAGAGGGCAACTTTCTCTGGGACGCCTGAGGGGAAAAGGAAAGAAAGACACCAGGTACAAACTGCTCTTCAGTGTGTGGGGTATGTGCCTACAAAGCCCCTCTGTCAGGCATATGGGAGTAAGAGGAGAGGAGCAGGGATGCCCTCACCACACAGACTGCAGAGGCAGGACAGACCCTGCCCCAGTGGTCATGGAAGGGTCACCTAGAGCCTCATCAGCACCCAATAGTCCTGAAATGTGCATTTCCCCAAAATAAACCTCCACTGGGATGCAGGGTAGGCAGAGCAGAGGAAAGAATAATCCCTTGGTGGATTAAATGAGTCATTTTCCCTGGCAAGGGAAATTTTTGCCTGCAGAGAGGTGGTCTTAATCAGTGCCTGCAGACAGTGCAGGAAGGAAAAGACCCAGTGGGTAATCTGGCCTGTTGGAAAAGGAAAGTCCAGAGGCAGGACTGTAGCCACACTGTGACTCTTGATGCTGTGGGACTTTGGGGATTGTTCAACCTCTGAGCTCCCACCCTACCTGTCCATCCCAAACCCAGCAACAGGCACTTGGTGACCTGCTCCTTCATGTACCTGTTGGAGGCCCTGCTGGAGAGGTTTAGGGTCTGGCTGCCTCTGAGATGAGCCCTGGGCTGAGCTGGGACCATCCAAATGTTCAGCCATCCCCCAGCCTGTCCTGTTTCCCCGGGTGCTGCATGAGACCCAGGAAGGGCACATACCCCAAAGGTGGGCAAAAGCTGCCAGAGAGCTAGTAAAAATCATGCGGTCTTCATGGAGCCTGGAGAACCTGGGCCCTTTGTACCAGCCACCTGCAGTGACAAGGAGGTGCAGGCTGAGACATGAGGTGCTCCCGGTGCCCCGTGTCCCAGCTGCCTGCTCCTGCCTGTCCTTCCCCATACCACACTCCATCCTTCCTGCACAAGTGCACTGCTGTCTATAGGGATGATCCTGTGTGTCTTCCTCTCCCCTGTTCCCAGCAGCTGCCATCTCCATCCCCTCAGAATGGGCACTGACCAAGGGATGGCTTCCACCATGGGACAGAGATGCTAGGCTGGAGCTGGTACCAGGGATGCAGGGATGCAGAAAAACCACGGAAGGGCTGGTTCAGCCGAGCACGGACGCGATGCCACACTGCTTGTGGTGTAACCTTCCCCCACATTACCGTGCATGTAGTCCGAGAGCAGGAAGGGGTCTGAGGTGTCAGGGCCCACCTCCTCCAGCAGCTGCTTGGGCACTGCAAGGAAAGCACACACCAAGCATCACCACCCTGCTCCTCCCCTGCAGCCCCTGCCTCCCTGGGGAGCCCCATGCCCCTGCCTGCCTGGCATAGGGTGGGCACAGCAGACACTCCATCAGTGGCCCCTGTGCCCCTGGCTCCGTGGGGAGCTCTCACCACAGGTGTAAGAGACTCGCAACTGCTTCTTCATGCCGGGCAGGCACGGGTCCCCGAAGGTGGCCTTGTCAGCAGACACGGTGCAATTCCCCTTGCGGTGGCACTTCTTGGAGACCCTGCGCAGAGCATCTGGAGCCACACACTCTGCAGAGACATGAGGTACGGACTCGTGGGCAGAGCTGCCTGCCCCTCCCTGCTGGGCATCAGCCAGCAGAGGCCAAGTGACACAGGTACAGCCCAGTGGTGGACTTCTGCCATACTTTCTGCACGACTCCTCCCCATCTATGTCTCAAACCATTCTGGCATACCTATATGGGGTCCTCCAGTGTTCAAGGCATCACACTCTGATTTGCCCTTCAGGAATCGTCCATAACTTGCAGAATAAATGGCCAGGATGGATTTTGGTCGACACTGCAGCCTGAGCTTGTCATCCTCACACACAGTCTTGACCCGATGGTTCCCTAGAGAGTGACATCGCTGAGTGCTTCAATGCATCCTGAATCACCTGCAGCACCTCTCTTAGGCCAAGGGGAGGGTTGAGAGAGGGCTGCAAGGTACAGGAGCAGCCATGCTCTCCTTCCTGCCTCATCTGAGCAGTTGAGGTCAGGGAGGGCCCATGCAGTGTTACCCAGATCATGCTCCACCTCACCTGGCCGGCACTTGTAGGAAGTGATGAGATACTTGTGTGTCCCAGGGCATGGGTCTGGCCCAAAGACCTGGCTGTGCACTGAGAACTGGCACCACTGCTGGTCCTGGCACTCAGCCAGCAGCTTCTGGAGAGAAAAATGGAACAGGTGTGAGCTGAGTGAGAAGTCCTGAGGCTGTTCTCACCTCCTGTCTGTCAGTGCCATCAGCAGGCTCAGGAAAGTGGCCTCTCACCCCACAGAAGTGTCCCATAGGTACTCCTGCCCACCTCTGATAGACATCCCAATTCCAGTGCCCGCTCCTGAAGCAGTTCCTGCCCTGCACCCGCAGTGAGCTGTGTGCCAGCACAGGTCTGCTACTCCCTGTGCTGGCAACCCAGTACCACCCCAGTTCCATCCCAGTACCACCCCAGTTCCGCCCCACGGCACGAGTCTCTCACAGCTGTGCGTCCCCGCCGTGCGTGCAGTGTCCCCGCGCGGCCACACGGTGGCGACAAGGGTTCAGCACGGGCCGGTGACGGGGCGGCCGCGGCCTCTCCCCGCTCCTCCTCATGCGGCGGCCCGCGAGTGGCCCTCGGGCCCTGGGCTCTGGCAGGAGTCTCTTGGTCGCCCGACTGTGGGTGGCTGTGGGACTCCCTGTCCCTGTGTCCCCCTCTTTGCCCCGCAAGTCCCACAGCAGTGGCTGCGCAGCGGGGCCGAGGCTGCGGGCAGCAGGGAGCGCTTTATTCCCTTTATTCCCGTCTCCTGACGCAGCCCGAGGTTCCCAGTACCCAAAACGGAGCCCCTTCTCATCTCTCCTTCTCCTCCTCTGTTCCGCCCAGCTCAGGCGTAAGCCTCCGCTTGGTCTTCAGTGGCTGGCAGAAGGGGAATTCACTAAGGAAACACAAGCAATCTCTTTTCCCACTTGCTGCCTCTGAGTCTTGGCAGCAGCTCTGCTCTCTACCCTCCGGACATTCTTGCTCCTTTAGAAGCAGCGGGTATCCCAGTCGTCTGCCAGCATGGCCACCCCACCGTTCACCCAGTATGAACCTGAGCTACACAGACCTGCTCTCCGATCTGCCCTTCAGTTTCCGAGCACCTGTGCCAGGCCATAATCTCCATCCTGCAGAGAGGGGACCCTGACCTGCGTTTGCAGGATGGCTCATGGGGACAGCCTGGTGCTGTGCCAGTGTGGTCTGGCTTGGTGCTTGCTGTGCTCCTGGAACATGCAGGATCCCAGGAGGGATGGTATGGCTGGTGCAGGACCAGTCAGGAAAGTTCTGTGAGCTCCTAAGCAGGACACTGACTCTACAGCTCTTTTTCATCTTCACCAGCTTATTCTCTTTTCTGGCAGGCACCTGCAGTCACTGGCTTTGCTGCCGGTTTGCTCTAGCCCTAGCAAGGAGCTGGAACAGAGTCTTAGAAAAGCAGCATATGAAACGATGCCCCCATTGAGGAACGCAGGCATCAGCTTTGAGGAGGTTCCATCCCTTTTCTTCTGTCAGTCTCTGCTTTCCTACCCTTTCCCTGCACCAATTGCTGCCATCAAATAGGCGCCCCTTTTGTCTGCTTCATCGTTCCACTTCCTGGAACCTGCCAGCACGGGAGGGTGCCGCTCCTGGCTGGGAAAGAGCCAAGCTCTGTGCTAACCCCAGGGGATGCAGCTACAGGGGTGAGTGCAGCATCTCATGGGGTCCTGTCTCACTTCATGAGCCCAACAAGCCTGGCTATGGCAATGCCCCTCGTCCAGTAGCCAGCCCCAGATGCCAGGGCTGTCTCTGAGCCTGCTGCTTCCTGTGGGATTGCTCCAAAAGCCAGCTCAGGACACAGCAGTGCCTCCTGCCAGGCTCTGGGACACAGAACATCTCTTCCACCCTTATCTTCCAAAAACAGTCTAGGGAAAGGGCACCACAGTGAATGATACAAAACTGTGAGGAACTTCTGACTCCCTCAAAGGCAGGGAGGCTCTGCAGAGAGACCCTGACAAATTAGAGGACTGTGCCATCACCAACCATTGGAAGTTCAACTAGGGAAAGTGCTGGATTGTGCACCTGGGAGGGGGCAGCCCTGGGTGTATGGACAAACTGAGGAATTTGATGTTGGAAAGCAGTGCCACAGCAAGGGATCTTGGGGTCCTGGTCAACAAATGCCTGAATATAAGTCAGCAGTACCCTGGCAGCCAGGAGGGCCAGCCATGTCCTGGGGGGCATCAGGTTCAGCCCGGGAGGGGATTGTACAGCTCTGTGCTACATGGGGCAGCCTCACTTTGAATATTGTGTGCAGTTTTTGCCACTGCAATGTAAGATATTAAACTACTGAGGACCCTCTAAAGGAGGGCAACAAATACTGTGAAGGGCCTCGAAGAGAAGCCTTATGAGGACTGGCTGAGGACCCTTGTTCTTTTCAGCCTGGAGGAGTCTGAGGGGGACCTAATTTCAGGAGGGGGGAAGTCTACAACTTCCTAATGAAGGGAAGAGAAGGGGCAAACACTGATCTCTCCTCTGTGGTGACCAGTGACAGGAACTGAGGGAATGGGCTGAAGTTGCATCAGGGAGGGTTTGGGTTGGATATTAGAAAAAGGTTCCTCTCCCAGAGGGTGGCTGGGAACAGGCTCTCAGAAAAGTGGTCTCACCACCAAGCCTAACAGAGTTCAAGAAGTGTTTGTGATTCTTTGATTCTGTGATTCTGTAATCTTGATGAAAACCTCCTCAGAGGGCATGGGGAGGCTGCATTGCCTGCAGCCCCCGCCGCCCAAGCAGGCAGCCCAGTGATGTGGAGACAGAGGGCTGTGCAGTCTGGCCCCTGGGACCCCTTCCTTACCAAGTGGGCAGTGGCAGACGTGCATTCGGTGCTCTCCTGGGAGGCATTGTCGGGGCTAGGGCAGAGGTGGGTGCTGGGCACTCGACGTCCATAGAAGGCCCCAAGGATGCTGATGGTGGTTCTGTGAGGGCAGACAATGAGGAGCTGCTCTCCATCACAGGTGTGGGCAGTGTGGTTCTTCAGCACCTTGCGCAGGTACCCTGGAAGGGGAAAGCAGGGGTGGCATTGTCCAGGAGAGACACCAGGGCTACATCAGTGGTGGCACTTGGGCATCTAAGTGCTGGTGGCAGTGAGGATGTCTTGAGATGAGGCACTTATGGGGTGAACAAGATCAGAGCAGGACAACAGCAGAGAAGCAGGGCTTGTAGCAAACCTTGCATACAGCATTGCTGCCAGGAGCCTGGAAAGCAGCATGGAATAGCTGAGGTGGTTAGCAACAGGAAAGGAAAGCTGGAGGCAATACAGCAGGTCAGAGAAGATGGGGAAATCCCATAAGGAGCTGTCAACTGTTTAGAGAAAATCAGGCTTGTTATGGAGCCATGGTGGGGAGAGAACAAGAGTGAGCCAGAGAGGTTCCCCCAGTGATGATCCCTGGAGTCAGGGTGAGGAGGTGTGCGCCTGATATTTCTGGGTCCGAGAGATTTTAGCAGCTGCTAGCAGGCTAAAATCTCTCAGACCCAGAAATATCAGGCCCACAAGGAGGATGTGTTCTGTCACAAGTTCAGCCATGAGCCGGGTGAGAGAAAGGTCCAGGGGCTGCTGCAAACTCCCACAGCTGGCTGGGCCAGTATGGATGAGTGTGAGCCACAAAGTCATCACTTGAGCCCAGCTGGCCTCAGGACTCCGCTGAAGAAGCCTAGTGTGTTGGTGCAAACTATTCCTGGCCCACAACCCTTTCAATGGGCACTGGCCCTTGCCTCCTTGAATTCCCATCACAGAATGCTTCTTTCTTTCAATCCTGCCTAGTTTGTGTCCCAAACTACTGCCCCATTGTTTTCCCTACAGGGGACAACAAAGTGGGACTGTCCTGCCCAGCCTCTCCAAGGCTGCTTAACATGCAACGTTGGCTCCAGTTTGCACTGGCTGTACTGGGTGGTCAAGGAAGCTGTTTTAGTAACAGCTGCCAGGTGCTCTGAGCAGGCACCAGTTGCTGGAGAAGGCTGAGGAAGCAAAGAAAGCTGATGAAATGTGATCTGCAGGCCCTGAATGAAGCACTTTGCATCTTTGAATAAAACAAAGGGGAACCATCATTTTGAGGTTTGGGAGATGGGAACAGGGCAACATGGGGCTTCTGAGCAGATCACAGACCCCAAACCCCAGCTGTGGGGTCTTTGGAGGAACTTGCACCTCAGCCCCAGGCCAGTTCTGGGGCCCAGGGCAGGACATGCACCCTGTCCCCAAACCCCAGTGTGTCAAACTTCCCCAAACCAAGATGAGAAGATGGGAGCACCAGCTCCCCCCATCTCTGCAAACTAGTGCCAGGCTCAGCAGCACAATAGGCCCCTTTCACCTTCAGTGCTGCCACTAACCCTTCAGCATCTGCAGCTGGGAACATCCATCTGGGAGGTCAGTGGGTGCAGCTGGGAGCTGCCTCTAGCCCAGAGTTAATCTCTCCCTTGGCATTATCCCTCACAAACTGGGATGAGCAAGTGGGTGGCCACAGCATCCCAGAAGCAAGCCCTCGGTTGCTTCTCTGCATGCTGGAGGAGAAAGGAAAGGAGAGGTACAGGAGGGTAGATGGCAGTAGATGAGGTGTTCTAGCCAGGTCACAACTCCAGTGTGATGCAAAGATGCTCTTTGAGTGCCACAGAGCTGAATCAAAACTTGGGGTGCAATGCTCATGAAAAGGGGGCAGGACAAACTCTGTCCTGTCCCTCTCCTCAGGTTGTCCCATATCACTTGATGCTGGAGGCCATGAGGGGCAAAGGACCCTGACCAGGCTGCCAGCCCCCTTTCTCTGCATCCCCTGCAGCAGTCCCACACCTGGCAGCAGTCAGGCTCTCCTGAAGGTTTCAGAGGCACCCTGTCCTTGACCTCTGCCTAGCACTGACTCCAAATCCACCTGCCCATACCCAACACTGCTGGATGTAGGACTGCGTAAACACTCTACTTCTGGGCAGCCTTGGAAGCAGAAGGCTCAGTGAAATCCTAGGGATGGCAGGGAACTCAGGGGAGAAATATAAGAAATGGGTTTCCTCAAATAGAGCCTTGAGGCAGGCACCCTGTTCTGCTGTCATGCTGGCTGAAGGCACCAGTGGTTTGTATTTTAAAACTGAGGCTTGAACACTGCCGTGGGGGCAGAGGTTTCTCCTTCACACTATTTTGGGCCAGTGAGCCATTGTGAAGATGTTTTTTTGAGTGGAGCCATGTCAAGGGGGCTGTAGGCAGACTTTGTCACTGGTTTGTGCCAGTACAGCTGACTCAGTCACTGGTGCTGTGGTTGTGCTGTTAGGTCTGCCCAGATGAAATCATATCCTCCTCACCACAGCTCACTCTGCAGCATCAGGCTTTCTCTCACTTGGGCTTGGCTGAGCAGATGGAATGTGTGTGTGGCTGTTTCCAGATGATCCCTGGGGAATGCCTGGTGCCCAGCCTGCCTGCACCTGTCTTGACTGTTCAAAGAGCTGCGGCAGAAGGGATCACAGATTTCTGCATTGTCTTCATCTATAAAAGGCTCACCAGCACCTGGGGAGAGCTTCTGGCCCATGCTGTGTCTTGTGGCAGGGCACCCTGCAGCACCCATACTCACTAGTGGCTCTGGCTGGGGCACAACCACCTGCTCTGTCTGTGGACCAGGTACAGCTTCAACTCAACCTTTTCCCTCCCTTTCTCAGAGCAGGGAAGGCTGGCAGGGCAGCCCTGGGTGCTTCCTTCAGCTCTACACACTGCCCAGCACCGAGAACATGAGCATCGTGGCAGAGGAGATGCTCAGCACATCTCAGGGACTGGCTTGATATTTGTTTCTTTGCATTTCTGCCTGCAAACTATCCAAGAGAGCACGGCAGATCTGGGGAGCCACTCTCACGCACACCAGGGTCGTGGGATGTGTGCAGTGTGTTTTTAGAGAACAGCCCTGTGTGGGGATAAAGAAATCCTAGCATTCTGGGGAAAATTACTCTGGCTTGCCATAGTTTATACCCCACTTGTCCCTACCCCACCAACCTGCTGTTGCTTCGCCCTCCCATCATACCAGCGCGGTTCTCAGCATCCCCCTCCTCCCCGCCTTCATCCTGACTCACCGGACAGCTCCGGGCTGGCCTCCAGACACACAGCAAAGCAGAGCAGGACCACGGTCACTGCTGGCCGGAGCAGTCCGGCCATGGCACAACCGCTGTGTCCCACCCGGCAGCCTGTGCCCTCGGCGTGGGACCCGCGGAGCCGACACTGCGCGGGGACAATGGCTCGCTTCTCTGCCTTGGCCAAGTCCCGAGGCTGGGCGGGCACATGTGCACTCACTCTTAGCCCGCTGCTCAGGGTCAGAGGCTGCTCGGAACAGCTGGGTCACTCTCAGCACAGGAACATTTCCCCCAGGGTACCCTCTTACGGCTCAGCTGTGCCTTGGCATCCCATTGCTGGCAGAGAAACTGGCAGCCCCTTCCCTCCCACCTCTCTTCCCCCTGGGCAGAGGAACAGGGCTCGGAAAGGTTTCCTAAGTGTCCCCAGCTTTCTCCCAGGCACGGTGAGACAGAAATCCAGACACATGTGTGCTGTAATCTCAATCTCGGCAAATGTCCGGCCATTCACTCTGTGAGGAGGAAGGGAAAGGCTCCCTGAACTGCCTCCTGGGCGGCTGTTCCTGAAGAAAAGACAAACACCCTTCCTGCACGCAGCAGTGTGGGAAGGGACCTCTTTGCTGCCACGTCTGTGCCCCACATTCTCTGTGGGGCCAGGTACTAGGGGGCCAGGTACAGGCACATCGTGTCATACTCTGCCTCTCACCTGCAGGAGTTAAATCCCTGCCCGTTGCTTCAGCCGGAGGGAAATACCATGGACTGGAGCTGCTGGCTCTGCACCTGGCTGAGATCAGCAGAGACAGCAACAGTTGGCAGTGCCAGAGGCTCAGCATTGCCCTGGCAGGGGCAGCTGGGGAGGCTGTGGCAGCAGCGAGGGCTGGCACACATCACCCGGGGTCCACAGCAGGAGCTGGGTGGTGAGTGTTGTGCTTGTGATGAGGGTGATGCCATGGCCCTGTGAGGCAGTCACAGTGCCATCAATACATACTTCTTGTGAGTGACAGTGAGTCACAGTGTCCTGTCCCATCGAGTAGAGTTCCAAGTTCTCCCAAAGTTTTGATGGGGCAGAAAAAAAATGGCCCCCCATCTCCCCACTCCTGCTACTCCTAGTGTTAGTACCTCTCTGGGCTGTGTAGAAGGACCAGGGGAAACATCATCTTTATTGGAGAGACTCCTCCAGGGGTCTGCAAAATCATTTCCCATCCTAATTGCCTTGAGGGAGATTACTGTCTGATTAGGGTTTGATTATTTGGGGAAAGTTGGAGCTTATCTGAGCTGGAGGGGCGAGCTGAGTCAAGCATTGCGGATCCCCATTTTGTGCAATGGTACCAGCTATGTGGTCTGGGGGTGCAAGACAGGTCTTTCCTAAGAGTTAAGCCTGTGTGTGCTGGGAAACTGTCTCTGCTGTCTCTGCAGCCAGGGTGATCTGTCAGCAAACAGCTCCCTCCCATCCCGGGAAAGAAAGCAAGCTGTTCATCCTTCCTGTGAAACAGCCCAATTCCAGGAATGGGGCCCTGCTGAAGGTCAGCCCTGAAGACATCCCATCCCACCATCCTGCCAAGCACCATATAGCTGGGCGGCTGCCAGGGAATTTCTGGAGTTCCCCACTGCTCCCCGGCGTGCTTCAGCATCTTTTATCTCCTGCCTTAGCATAGGATTTTGTAATCCTTCCCACACAAGGGCTGTGCCCCTGCTTCAAAAAGTCAGTGACATGTGCCCAGACTGCTCCACTCAGCTTCCCTGAGCACTTGCCTTGCTTTGGCCAGCTCCTTGCAGCGAGGGGTGCTCAGACAAGCCCACGCAGGGGTCCCCAGAGGGTGGTGGGCTGGGAGAGGAGCTGTGCCCTCCCTCCGAGCCTGTCATAATGCAGCCACAGGAGGCAGCGAAAGGGTCAGTCAGGTTCACTCCAAATTGATAAAGAAGCCCTGGGAGAGTGGCAAAGGGCCAAGACTGGGACAGCAAGAGGAGCAACAGGCAAGACACTTCCTCTATAAACCCCTGCTTCCACCTGGGAAGAGATAGCAGCAGTGCTGTGGACACCAGAGGCGCTGGGGATGCCAGCCCACTGCTCGGAGGCTCTGGAGGAGCGCCTGGGTGGGTGTGACAGACTCTCAATTTGACCAGATAGACCCATGCTGAGTCACGTCTGAGAGGCCCTGCAGCTTCCTCCCCTTGCTGGCGGGTCCAGAGCACACCCCATTGCTCCTCCCTTCTTCAAAGGAAGGAAAGTGAGAGCTCCAGCCCTCTGCAGAGCAAGAGCAGCCAAGAGGCCCAAGCCAGCAGCCCTCTGAAAGCCTTCTCCCCGCCGAGCTCTGCAGGGGACACTCTCCACCAGAGTGTGCGGCCAGTGGTCCCTCCCCAGCCTTCTGGGATGGACGGTCGGCAGCACACCACCAAGGAGCCTGAGATCGAGCTGTTTGTGAAGGTGGGTCTGGGGGGCGGGGGCGAGGGGGCAGTGACTCTTTGGCTCACCCTCACCAAGATCCAGCTGGGTCCAAGTGGTGGAACTTCATGGGTGTCTTCATATTCTGTGAGGCTAGAGATGGGCGCCAATTCCAGCGTCACTCACCACAAAGACTGGCTTAACGGCTGCCCAAAGGGGGAACCACGCGGTGGTGTGGGGACTGTGGGGTGTCACACCCAGCACTCTGAAAGGTGCCCTCGTCTTGTGAGTTTTGTGCACCCTGGTGAAGTGGCACAGCACGATGAAGGAGTGAAACACGCGTGCCTCTCAAAACACTGATAAGAAAAGCCCAGATAAGACAAGCCCCAGCCTGGGAACAGCAAGCAGGAGGGCTGGGAGCAGCCACTTCAGCTTCTTCTGAGAGCAGGGTTATGAAACCAGCGTGGATAGCTTGGGGAACTGGTGCGGGAGTCCATGTGTGGGCGAGATGGGGTGGCATCACAGAGGGGTATTCACTGGAAATAGTTTCTGTTTTTTTCCCTGTAAAGCAATTTTCTGAACCCCTTCCTTGGAGTATTTTAACATTCAAGTTCAAAATATCTGCAGCAGCCATGGGTGGTGCAGAAAGAGAGGAGCTAAAGCTGGTGGCTGGTAACTGTGTCTGCCCACAGCAATGCCAGGGGGGGCCTGGGACATGCTGTCAAGTGACAGTGACCAGGGGGCAACGCCTCTCTGTGCCACCTCATGGAGGTTTTAAGGGTGGTTTCTTTGTAGCCACTCACGTCCACAGGCTTCATTGCTCTCCTCTTGGGGCAGTTTAGTGCCCAAAATGACTGGGTCAGAGGTGCTGGCTTCCCTGACACAGACACCAGCAGTTCTAGGTACTGAATGGTGCCTTCCTTGGGCAGTAGTTAGACGTACTTGCTAGAAAGGATCATCTGAGCCTTCCCAGGAGAGACCTCCCTCATCCCCTTGCCAAAATTGTAGCCACAGCACTTCTTGCTGGACACTGAGCTTGGCTGAGGAGAATCCAGACAAGCGTTTTCTTGGTAAAAGTAATCTGAGTCTTGAATTCTCTGCTTAACACGTCTCCCTGGGATGGCTAGAAAAGAAAACAATACATGAGGTGACTGCAATGGCAGCAGCACATTTTAGGGGGTTTTCAGAGGGAAGTGAAACAGAAAACCAGCAGCACTGCCAAAACTTCCCCTGTGTTGTAATTTAGCGTGAAAAAACCGTTCTGGCTTGTCTGTCCACAGAAAAGTTGATGCTGTGCCTTCCCTTCCCAGCACTCAGGACCCAGCTTTACCAAAAACACAGTGGCTCTAGCTGCTGACAGGCACCTTCCTGTGCCATCGGCACCTCTCCAGGTGGGAATGCCCCAGACACGGCTGTTGCTGTGACCAGTGACAGCTGTAAATCGTGGGGGTGCCAACGCTGGTGCTCCCACAAGTGCCTACTGGTACAACATGGCATGGCATGGCATGGTACCCTGCCTTTCACTTTGGCAAATGCTGGAGTTACCATGGTAAGGATGGACAGGATGCAGAGCAACTTCTGCTTTACCCTGAGGTTGGGGTGGGTGGTTTCCAAGGGGCTGGCAGTTTCTCACTGCCACATCCCTCAGAAGAGCATCTTCTCTCTGCCTGGGAGCAGGCTCTGCTCTGCAGCTCCACCAAGCATTTAGCTGCTTCCTGGCTCTCAGAGTGGCTGTAGGAGCTGTGGCAGGTCCCGTGGGGACCAAATATTTAGCAGTGCCCCAAGTAGGCAAAACTGTTCCCTCCTCCCACTGCATTCAAAATTGTTTCACCACGGGGAAACAGGAATTGCCAGTAGAGTTTCAATGCCCTGTGCAGCCTAGTGATGCCTCAGAAAGTTGGGGCTAAAAGCCTGCAACCCTCCTAGAGATTCTGTCCTAGTCTACGCTGGGTTTATCTATCATCTGAGAACAAAAGATTGAGGAATGTGCCCCTACCCCAGTTCCTGGGGCAGCAGGAGGGGCAGCAGAGGCACTTTGGGGAAGGAAGTTAAGAGCAATGACTCCCCCCACTCTGCTGCTCTGCATTTGCCAGGGAGGGAGGGTAAATGGCTGCAAGACTTCCCTGAGGGCTCCTGGCTCCCTGAGGCTCCCCCCACAGCTAGTGGTGGCCAGCAAGGCCCTTCCAGAGCCTGATAGTCCTCCAGCAGTGTCCCAGCACTGGTGGAGCTCCCTTCCAATTCCTCCAGATAAAGGTTTTGGCTCTGAGCATCCTGGTATGGGCCTGATTCTTTATCCCTGCAGAGACCATCCTGATTTTCTTTTCGCTTTAGTCCAAAATTCCCCACCTCTCTATTTTTAAAAGATAAGGAGGAAGACCAGCCTGAGCAGCTCAGGGACTGGAGCTAGCAGACACGCATGGAAAAACCCGAGGCAGGTGATCAGAGTCTGTGCCCAGAGCAGCCTGAGCAAAGGACAGGGCTCCCCTCACCACTGTCCCAGTGTGGCTCCACCAGAGCTTTGTGCTGCCATGGCTCAGCACAACAGCTCCTGGAGGGACAACAAGACAAATGAAGTCCTCTCATTCCCAGCCTTGTGCCAGGCCAGGGAAGTAGAATAGAGTGCAGCTGGCAGGGAGAGCATGGAGGAAAGCCTTGGTCCTCATGCTAGGCAGCCACAAAGCTCTTGCTGAGCTGTGGATTTCGGAGATACTCCAAAGAATGGCCATAGTTTGGGGTCATAGGTGTCAGGGGTGCTGGGGAGGGGGAGCAGAGATGCCCTGCACTCTTGCCTATGGGCAGCCCTCTAGGGTGTTCTCTGGCTCTCCCCTCCAGCTCTTCAAAGGAGGTCTGAGACCCAGTTTCACCCCTTTCCAAAGAAGTTCTATTTGCTATTAATGACACAGGATGTTCCTGAGCTGTAGCCCCTCTTGGGAGTATTTGCTATTAATAGACACTGACCAGTCTCATGCATAGATTCAGCTTCACTGTTGGGCACATCTTAGGGAATCAACATTTCTCAGTTCCCATTTCCTTCCTCAGATTTCATTACATAATTTCATGACAGCTGAGCATAAAAAATACTTGTTAGAAGTAATTTTCTTTCCTCTGGAAGGACTAAAAGACCTTGGCATGACAGATAAACAGATTCCCTGCTCCAGTTTACTACCAGGAGTATTGGGGGTTGTTTTGATCCTTTTATAGTCCCCCTTAGGGTGAGTTTGATGTGAGTGTTATCTTCCTGGAGAAGGTGAGCACTCCAGATTCCATGGGTTTTTGGGCATCTGTGGTGACTTGTAGCACCTACCTCCAGCCCAGAAGAACCAGGCACAGGTTTCTGCCTCCTCAGCTATCCTGTGTTTCGGTCCCAAAAGAGGTGTGAGCTCTAGAGCCACATCCAGCTGCCCACCGTGGAGGTTTTTGCTGCTACTTGACTCTGCCAGATCCTCTTAAATCTCATCACCCTCCTGCTTAGCCTCAGGACTTCTGCTCACTATCAGATATCAAGGCTTAGTGCAGAGCTGTCCTACTAAGGCTCATGTCCCACCACACACTGCTCCATGGGAGCAGCGTCCCTCTGTGACAGGGCTGGTGTGAGCTGTACTGCTCCTCCTTGCCAGGGCAGGGTGGCCACATGAGCTGGAGCACCACGGTGCATTTGCAGCTTAGGAACCTGGTAATTCTCCTAAAGACATTCAGTTTCCTGTAAGCCATTTTACCTCTTATCAAGCACAACTTTCCTCTCACAGCAGCATCTCAGCCAGTTTTTGTGAATGGGGGAACCTGCCATATCTTCTTGCCAAACTCCCCATAAGGTATTTCAATCGTTTTTGCAAAGGATATTTCCAGCTGCTACATAGCAAAGAAATGTGCTTTCACTCTGCCTGTGGCTGTGCTCATGGAGAGGGGCTGAAAGGGGTTCCTTTAGCACCTGACAGTCATCTCTGTTTCCTCACAATGCTGTGTGGGATGCCAGCACAAATTCTCTTTGGCACAACCCTTCTGTACCCAGCCTGGGGTAGGCTGCTGGGTGGTTCTTGGCCTGGGGACATCCTGCCCTGGGTTCGTTGTGCCTGGGTTCGTTAAAAACACACAAGACCGGAGGCAGAGATGAACAGCACATGAAAACAAACTGCTCTTTTCCTGGCAAACATGAACTCATTTCCCTTCTCCCACCCTCTCCAGCCTGGCCTCCTGGCCAAGCGGACCCTCCCTTCCTCCCCATCCATTAGCAATCACCTTCTCCGCCTGCCTCCTTCTCCACTTCCTTCTGGCTTTATCTCACATTTCTGGGAAGGATCCAACCCCTGGCATCCTGGGTATGCTCTTATGTTCTTTCCAGTGGCTCTCAGGGCCATGGCTCAGGGTGGGTCCTACAGCTGAGCCCCCCTGGAGTTGGGAGGGGCTCCCTGCAGCCTGCTATGCCCCGTGGCTCTTCAGCTCCAGGCATCCTGTCTGTGGAAAGGTTAAATCCTCATTTTTTTGCTTTCCTGGCAGGCTGGTCTGGATGGAGAGAACATCGGAAACTGCCCCTTCTGCCAGCGCCTCTTCATGGTGCTCTGGCTCAAAGGGGTCAAGTTCAATGTCACCACAGTGGACATGACCAGGTGAGGTGGCACTGAAGCCCTGGGCCAGCAATGGGGTGAGACATGCCCTGCTCAGCTCCCCCATCTGCACTTCTTCCCCCTGCCTGCTCTGTAGCCAGTGTGTCACTGCACAGGGACAATCGCTGCCCACAGACTGCCCACCTCACTTGGGATGCAAGTGTGGACCAGCACGCACTTGGGCTACCTGCCAAAGTGCATGGCCCAGGGACTCCTTGTCCTGCTGGATGTGAGAATGACTTGAAGGCACCTCTGGGCAGGTCCAGAGGCTGGGGAGCACTTGTCAGCTTCCTGAAGCCAGCAGAGCTGAGAGTGTTTCTGGTCCTGTGCCCACTCCTAGCCCCCACCCCTGCCATGGACACTTTCCTTGGGGGATGGTGGAGGCAGAGGTTCTACAGGCTCTGAGCCAGCTTGTTTTCTCTGTTCCAGGAAACCTGAAGAGTTGAAAGATTTAGCACCGGGCACCAACCCACCCTTCTTGCTGTTCAACAAAGAGCTGAAAACAGACTTCATCAAGATAGAGGAGTTCCTGGAGCAGACTCTGGGTCCACCCATGTAACTGCAAATTCACTCTTTCCCCATTTCAGGGTCTGTCACAGTGTTGTCCAGGACTTGGCAGATTGGGAAATGGAGGCAGGGTGCCAGGAGGTGCCCCAGGGCAGCCCAGGCAGGCAGATGCCCCCCTCCGCCCCTGAGCCTGTTCTCTTGAGGGGCTGAGTCCACCGGGGAGGGCACGGGGACAACAGGAATGGAAAACAATGGGAGGAAATGCACCAGCCATTGCATCCCCACTCTGGGGGCAGAGGTGGAACATGGGGAGGTCCCTGCAGGGACCCAGGCACTGGTGGGTTTGCTGCAGCAGCTGGTGTTGATGTAGAGGGGAATGTGAAACCCCTTTGCTTGTTTATATTCAGTACACTCAGCTGAGTGAAAGCAAATGCCCTTGCTTGACAGCATCAATGCAGGTGGCCCATAGGGCGGTTTGGGGGTGGTCTTCCCTGAATTCACTGGGGAGCCCCCCAAACCAGCCTCCCCCATGCCCTGTGTGGCTGCAGCCACCCCACTGCTGCAGAAGAGGAAGCTCAAATACATTTGTCACCCGCCTCTTTGAATGTGTCTGCCCTTGCAGCACACCCTGGGACATGTCAGCAAACAGAAGACAGTTCCTGAGGAAGTCATGCGAGCTTCTGGCTTCCTGAGACCCCTTTGTACCAATGTGCATCCTCTGGGCTGGGCCAGAACTGCCTGCAGGCAGAGCTCTGCTCTGGGGCTACATTGCCACCAGTGTCCCCAAGCTGTGGGGTATCTGCCCTGAGATTATCTCCTGGCAAACACCCAGGATAGAAGACACAGCTCACAGGGTGGCAGCTGCAGTAATTCACATCATCATGATTCTCCCACAGCCAGCTGAATATCCCTTGCATCCTCCAGCACCAGCCCTGGGCTCTATGGCCTAGGAACTGACACTGCTGCATCCCTACCTGCACTGACATAAGTGTCTTTTTCAAGGTATCCACACCTGAGCCCAAAATACAAGGAGTCCTTTGATGTGGGCAGTGACATCTTTGCCAAATTCTCGGCATACATCAAGAACCCACGCAAAGAAGCAAATATCAGTAAGGATTGAGGGTTGCTGGACTCTAGTCAATGATGCTGCAGCAGGAGAAATGCTTTTGTCTGTTGGCAAATCCTGCCATCAGGTTAAGGGCCCTGCTGCCTGCCTCTCCAAAACCTTCTTGGGAAGTGGAGGGGCAGAGGGGAAGGATAAAGGCAGTTCTCTGCTCCTTCCACAGGGATAACAGCAGAGCATGGGGTGCTGTAGTCCCCTGGGAACAGAGATTGGCCAGGGTCAATGTTGTGTCTCAATGGTGTGGCCCTGAGGGCTTTTTCCCTCTCTGCAAAACCTGTGAGAGGCTTAGCCAGCCCAGCCCAGCCTAAAGCTTGCCTGGGAGCCCAGGGCACACACTCAACTACTCTTGGTTTCCCTCCCACCCAGATTTTGAGAAGGCCCTGCTGCGGGAATTTCAGCGCCTGGATGTCTACCTGAACACTCCTCTCCCAGAGGAGATTGACCAGGACAGTGTGGAGGACATCACCATCTCCAAGAGGAAATTCCTGGATGGAGACCATCTGACTCTGGCTGATTGCAACCTCCTGCCCAAACTGCATATCATCAAGGTAATGGCACCAGCTCCCAGGGGCAGGGTAGGGGGACACCTGTGCCAAGAGGAGTGGACAGGGAGTATCCCTGCCAAAGCCAGAGAGTGAGTCTCCCCCAGGTCTTGGAAGTTTCAGCCTCCTCCTCCTCCTTCACTCTCCTCTAGATTGCAGCCAAAAAGTACCGTGACTTCGAGATCCCAGAGGACATGACGGGCGTCTGGCGCTACCTCAACAACGCCTATGCCTGTGATGAGTTCAATCACACCTGTCCTGCAGATGAGGAGATCGAGCACACATATGCCAGTGTTGCCAGGAAGATGACCTAACCATAGGGTGGGGTGGGCTGGCAGCATTGCCGTGGCTGAGCCCTCCAACTCTGCAGTCCTGACACAACCAAAACCAGCCAGTGGAGAGATTGGAGAGAATTTACAGCATTGCTAGCTCCTGCCTTTCAGAAACAGCACCTTGCTTCACAGCCCCTGCCACTGCCTCTTCCTTCTGTGCTGCTGGCTGCAACCCCTGCGTACCAGCAGCACTGGCCACATGTATACACTGCTGCCATCTGGATGTTACTGCATCCCTGCTCCCCGAAAACATTTCTCACAGCCTGTGACTATGTGTCATGGGAAAAGCTGAGCACTAGCCTCCTGCAGTGGTGCTTTCACGGAAGAGATGAGACCCACAAATGGCTAGGCCAGCCCAGCCTCCCCATCCCCATCTGTCAGCCCCGTGTGGCCCCAGCCATCCTGTGCTTGTTGTGGGATCCCAGTGCTTCCCCTGGAGCTGTTTGCATTCATCTGTTGCCAACCTGTTCAGCACCTGGGGCTGGCATTTGGGCAGCCCTCTCTTCCAAGACATCAGCTCCCTCTGAAGATATGGAAAGGCTCTGCCCTGGCAGCTCTTTGTAGTGAAAAATTGTGCTCACTGTTGAGGGCTGTGACATGGGTCTGACTCCCCATAGGACATGGGGTAGGTGGCTGCTGGGGGTGATGCCTGGTGCAACAGTTCCAGGACCAGCTGTGGGAGGAAACAAAGGGTCAGGGGACCTGCAAAGGGCCTGAGGATGAAGGGCTGAGGATCAGGGCATCCCTCCCACAATAGCCAGGGCCCAGAGCCCCGTGCTGCTGGCTGCAAGGTCCCACGTAGCTCCTCCCAGCTCAGAAGCCTCTGTGCCTTGCAGGGCTCTGCAGAGGGTGCAGCCATGCTCTAGCTCCATATACCCCTCTAGTTCCCACCAGCACCTCTGGCACCTGAGCCTGGGAGCAGCCACAGGGTAGGGCACACATTAGGTTTCTACACTGGAAAGCCCAGGAGAACAGACAGCAGCTGTTTGGCAAAGTGCTGTGTCTGTGTCTGCTCTGCACAGCCATGACATCCTATGTTGCCCCTCCGACACCTTCAGCTCTCCCAGGACTCCCACCAGAGAATTCGGGCAGCCCTCCCTAACCAGCCCCAGAGCAAGTCGATACTGTACGGTGGGCGTGGTGGGTTCTGTGAGGACTGAAGTGAGCAGAGCCCCATCAGCCCTCACTGCCACTCTCCTCTTTGCACTAAAAGTGTGTCCTCACAAGCCTGCCTCAGATAGTGCTGGGTTTGGGGACTGGGTTTGTTACGAATGGGTTTTGGTTTGTTGGTTTTTATAAACTAAGAACATCAATAAACTATTTTTAATATGCTTTTCTGGTGTGCTGTCAGCCAGGCGCCAAGGCTGCTGGCATAGAGGGTGCTGTGGAGTGGAGGGGGATTTCCTGCAGTGGAAACTCCTCTGAGACTTAGCAGAAGTGAAGCTGTAGCTGCAGTGTGTGCTGGCCTGGATCACTGGCTCACAGTCAGCCCAGCATGTCCTGGTGCATGGGGCTGTTCCTCGCTGGAGGCAGGACTTGGCACTTCTGGCTGACCAGCACAAGGTCTGGCTTTTCAAAAGCTCTGCTGTTCACTGTGGCTGTGTTGTGGTCCCTCTGAACTGGCATGAGATCCATGTTTCTCAGTCTCTTGTGTCCTCTCATCTTGGGGGGTGGGACATCACACTCCAGCACAACAGCTCTGATGCTGCTGCTCTGTGCTGCTTCAAGGACCTACCTAGAGCTACAGAACCATCACAAAGGCAGCTTGCACTGAGAGGCTGAGTGACAGGGCCTCAGTGAGGTCCCAGGTCTTTGCCCTATACACAGATGTGCTGGGCAGCGTTAAAGGTGGCAGTGAGGATTTGGGGTGGCTCTGGGCTGTCCCAGAGAGGTGGCAGGGCAGCTGCAGTGACAGGCAGGAGAGAGAGCAGATAGAGCAGGGTGGGCGCAGGGTCAGAGGGCACCCTGCTCTTTGGAGCTCTGCCTCCCATCGTTTTCAAAGGCAAATGAGGATGGTCCTGGGTACTGGCAGCCTGCTTGATTTTCCCCCATTATTTCAGGGGCCACGATAACTCTCATGGTTGTCAGGCACAATGGTTCCCACTCAGTGACTGTGAAAGT
Organism: Sylvia atricapilla; assembly: GCF_009819655.1. Taxonomy (NCBI): domain Eukaryota; kingdom Metazoa; phylum Chordata; class Aves; order Passeriformes; family Sylviidae; genus Sylvia; species Sylvia atricapilla. The sequence goes on from NC_089160.1 coordinate 182,679, forward strand.
CCCATTAGCTCCCAAAAGGAAATTTTCCACTGTGCACCACTTTCATAGGCTGGCAGCTCTGCTCTCTGAGAATTAGTAATAAGAAATACCCTCTTGCACAGTCCTAAACCCACTGTTTCTAATAAAGAGCTGTTTGAAGCAGCATCCCTCTTGCTGCTTTGATCTGACACCAGCAGAATCAGAAGACACCACAGAGAGAAGGCAGGAACAGCCGATAGGTTGTGGTGAGTCAGAATTCTCACCAGCCCCCACACCAGAACCTGCAGGCACAGCATTGTGCCATGGGCCTGAGGCCACAGCACCAGAGATGGCATCTGACCTCTGAGATGATGGTGCTGTAGGGTGCGCTGGGTGCCCACTCACTGGCTCAGCCCTTTCCACGCTGTAGAGGAAGCATGGAATGCTGAGGGAGGACGTGGCTGTGTGCATGTGACTGAGGCTGCAGTGGTGATGGAGGGACTAGTCCAGTGTCCTGGCAGACCTGCCTGACACTGAGGTCTTGCCTGGGGCTGGGGGCTTACCTCTGACCTGGGTCCATCCTCCAGCACAGTCCAGTCCTGTTCAGCACGTAACAACCTGCCAGGTAGACCAGAGTGCGATCTAATTCAGTGACTTCACCCAGGCCCTGTGCTGCACATAATGGTGACAGGTCTCTCTTGGGACATGCTGGGACCTCACACTGCAGTGAATGTTGCACTTTCTCTCTGTGGCTTTTCAGAAACCTGCATGCTGCTCACACCTCCAAGGCAAAGCAGAAACCTCCTCTCGCATCCACTCGGAAACTTCAGCTGCTGAATGGCATCTTGAAATGTCACAAGCCCTCTGTCTTTTCCAACTCCCCATGAACAACTCTTTCATGTGAGTGGGAGCACTCTAGCTGCTCAACCACCCCTGGGCCAGGACAAGCCCCTGCTGCCAGTGAGGGACTGCCTGACTCACCTATGGGGATCCCAGCACCTCTCAGGAAAGAGCTGGTCCTCTTCTGACCTGCAGAGGCCTGGCCAACTGTGATCAGAGCACTGATCATGCCCCAGTGCAAGCCCAGCTCCCACAACACAGCGGCTGTGGGAGCCAGTCTGGTCCCATTGCACCAGTCCCATGTTCTGGTAAAACACCCAGGACTGGGCTGGAGCAGCACGATGGAGACACTGCTGGGCCTGGACAAGCTCCTGCCTGGGATGTGGCTCCTGCCCAGAGCCTGTGGCACAAACAGCAGCTCTGACTGATGCTCCTGCTGAGAGGTGCCTTGCAGGTGCTTGGGACCACGCAGTGACCTTCCAGAGTGGCATGGGGTTGGAGGCTCTGTGGGCTATGGCGATGAGGCAATTGATCAAACAGTGCTGCAGGCATGTAGGGCTTGACCATGACCTTGAGGCAGATCAGAGGCTGTGCGGGACAAAGGAGATGGCAACTGGACACCAATTTCATAGGTAGTAAAAAGCATATGGGTGGTACATGTGTTCCTCAAACAGCTCTTGGGACTGTCTCTTGCCTTTCGTCATTGTTGTTGTTAATTCAGCTCAATTTCTTCAATACACCACACATCCTCCCATCATGTGTGCAGGATTGACTTGGGCCAGGTGCCAGACACACCCCAAAGCTGCTCCATCACTCTGTCTACAAGGTCCCAATTCCTGTTAGCAAATCTGTTTCAGCTTGGGCTCCTCTCTCCATGGGGCCACAGGTCCTGCCTGCCAGGAGCTTGCTCCAGCCATGATCTTCCCAAGGAGTCGTGGCCTCCTTTGGGCATCTGGTGTGGGGTCCTCTCTAAAGGGCAGGTGGATCTCTGCTCCCTGATGGACCCTTGTGGGCTACAGGGGTCAGCCCGCAGTAGGAGGCAGGGCTGGAACATGGCTGGGGTGTCAGGGGTGACTCACAGGGTTGGAACATGGCCCTGCACAGCCCCAAAGGGTCCCCAAGACTGGCAGCACTGTACCTTCATCCCCTCCACCAGCTGCCTGGACACTAGACGCCAGTTTCTCACCTGTTCCTGGATCTAGAGTAATTCTTGTGAGGCCAGGAGCTGGATTTGTCACGGCAGTTTGACTCCACTGACTCCAGCATGTGTCACAGCACAAGGAGGTTTCCTCTTGCCTCTGTGGCTTCCGGCACAGCTTCAAAACACATCCTGAGACAGCTGCAGGGCAGGGCTTCTCAGCCATAAATCACCCCAGTGCTGGCAGCGGGAATAATAAATGTATCCCATGGTGCTAAAAACCAGTCTTTTCCCACAGGGGAGCGAGACACAGATTGTGGGTGCAATTTTCTGCTGGGAAAACCCCAAGTTTACCCAGTGCCCTTCCTGACTGCTGCACAGGGAAGGGCCGTGCTGGGTCTATAACAGAAACAATGAACAGAGAAGCCAGTTTTCCATAATAAATTAGCGATATTTAAAAACAATTCCAGCATACAATCAACATTTCCACAGACGTAAAAACCCCAACATCTTTTCATTAAAGAGCTTTATATATATATATATGTATATATGAGTGTTACGATAGTATACATACCGTACCATACACGCAGACATACAGACAGATAAACAGATAAGAGTTTCGGAGGTTCAGCTTTGGTCCACGCTCCCTATGCTGTGTCTCAAGAGCGCCAAACTCCAGAGGAAAGCTCTGGATCCCGGCCATCCCGGGAAAATGCCCCTGCCTGCGCGCGGGAGGCGGGCAGCGCCGTGCCCAGCCCGGAGCCGGCGGGCTGCGGAGCCCCGGGAGCCGCCCTGGGCTCTGCTGGGAGCCGGGGCCGGCCGGGGCCCTCGCTATGGCTCACTGCCGGACGGGGCCCGTGGCTCGTAGCCGGAGAAGGCGACGGCCCGCAGGAAGCTGCGCGGCGAGGGGAGCGGCCGGCAGGGGCTGGGGACACGCGGGGCCGCCTGCGCCGAGCAGCCTGGCGACACGCCGCTGTCACCCTGCTGGGGCCCGGGCCCGCCGCCGAGCAGCGGCTGAGGGGCGCAGGGCAGCTGCTCTCCCTCCTCCTCCGCGCTGCTCGGGAGCTTTACCGAGCTCAGCCGGATCCAGTGCTCAGCCGTGCCGAGACTCTGCTCCAGGTACTCCTGGCTGCAGCTTCTGCTTGGCACGGGCAGAGGAAGGTGGCTGCCTGCTCCCAGGACTGGGCACTGGCATTTAGAATAAAGCTGGAAGTGCAGGGGGAGCCATCTCTCAGGTATCTGGCTGTCCCTGTCACCTATGTAGCTGCTTCCAGTCAGTCCCACTAGCACCAGCTGCTCTGGCAAATCATCCCCATCGCCTGCCTCCCCATCTTTCTCCGGCTGTGAGGGCACCTGGGAACCCAAGGCGTGCCCCAGCTGCAGCCTTTGAGTGCAGGATGGGTCCCTTCCCTCGGGGCAGTCTGGGCCAAACCCATTGTCACAGTAGCCACTCACATCCTGGTTAAGGCCTCGGAGGAGCTGTGGGACCACAGTTGATGCCTGCCCAGCAGTGGATGGCCCGTGGGAGGGGAGCACAGTCTGCAGGAGCAGGGCCAGTGGGTTCTCCTCAAGCTGGAGAGGAGGCACACTCAGCTCACTGTTTTGGAGAGCCTGCAAGGACACAAGCAGTGGCATGGTCAGCCTCAGCTGGCCAAAGCCCTGCCAGCTTGGGGATGACAAACTATGCTGAACACCAAGGGCTGCCTGAGACCCCGTCCTCTCCTGTGACCCATGGCTGGCTGATGCCCTCCACCAGTAGCTTCTTCTCGGGGGACAGTGGTTCAGACAGCAGGGGAGACACCTGGGTACCAAAATGGGCTTGGTGGTGTGAGAGTTGGAGGAAAGGAGGTGCTGAGCCCCTGCAAATGCAGGGAACCCTGGCTTGACTATGGCTACACACAAGATGGAGACTGGAGGAAGATCATCACTCACCAGTGCTTTTGGGAGGCGCGTCTCTGGAGGACTGGGGAAGACATGCAGCTGCATGAAGCAGAGCCCAGCCACACTCAGTAGCAGCAGCAGGAAGGAGGCACCCAGCATGGCAGGAACCCATGGAAAGCCTGCCAGGAGGTCACAGCAGGCTGAGGGGGTCACTCAAGCACATCCCTCCCACCCCACCCTCTATCAGTGTTTCCCATCCATGTCTGGCTGGGATGTTTCAGGAGGCAAGCCCAAGGCAGATGACAAGAAAGCATTGCCATGACAGGTCCCCACTGGGCAGCACTGGGCCACAACCCTGATCGCAGTGGCTGGGGGTGAGGGACCCACACCTCCACACAAGTGCTGCTGTGAGCAGGACCTGACATGCAGCTGTGCCAGGTGAGCTGGTGAGAGCTGTCCCACCTGCAGGACCTGCAGGAGTCACCAGGCACTGCTCCACCTCCCGGCTCCGCTGCCTGGCAATGCCCGCAGCCACCGTCCGGACACAGTACTGTGTGCTGGGCTTCAGCTTCCCAAAGGTGCAAGGCACTTCCTCACTGCTCTGTTTGCAAGGCACCTGAAAGCAGATGGGACAGGTGACCACAGCAGCTGGAGAAGGGGTTTGTGCATGGCTTCACTGCTCTGTGCAGCCTCAACAACCCACTTGCCCCATGGTCCCTCCTCCCAGGCACCTCCAACACTCAGTTCTTTGCCCCAGAAGGTGTTCAGGTCCCAGAGCATCTCCTGAAACTCTTGTGGTATCACCTGTCATCTGAACAGAACCAGTCCAGTTCTTCTTGCCCAGGGGAGGGAAGGGGTCTCCTGCCTCCCTGAGGTGGGAGCCCCAGACTAGGGATGCAGAGCACCTCACACCTGCATGCACAGCCAGGTGTGGGCAAGGCTGCAGCACGGGCACCCCCACACCACTGCAACCTGAGACAGTGGCTTTGCTGCACCAGGAAAGCTTGTGCAAGCCCTGCACCTCTGAGCCCTGCCCAGCTACCACACACCTGCTGGATAAGCAGGTCCCCCTCGAACAGCTGCAGCCAATACCACAGCTTCAGCAGCACTCGGTCCACTGGCTTGTAGGAACCAGTTCTTCTCTTGTAGGGAGTGAGTGGTGTGATGATGTTTATGCTGAGGATTTGATCCTGGAGCAGCCAGGACAACCTGGGAGGGCCAACAATTGCTGTAGGGAGGGGGGGTGGGGGGAGAAAAGAAAATTAAGGCCTTCAAAGGAAGGCAGACATTTTGTTTTTCTAGAAATAATATTTTTCTGTCTGACATTCCCCTCTCAGAGCACAGAAGCTCCTTGGGTCTTGCCTGATGGCACTTTGTGCTCTGAAACCAGCTCTAGGAATGGCAGCCACCACACCTTCATGACAGCTAGCATTGATTCTCCCTCCTTTTCACACTGACAGACCTATGGCACCACCAGCTCCTGCTGCTGAGACCTTCATCCCTGAGCCATCCACCAGGGCCTGGAGACATACTGTCAAGGCCAGCAATCACTTTCTAACTGAATGCATCCACTTTAATGCCAGCTGGATGCAGAGGGAATTAACAAGGGAACACAAACTGCCAACACAGAACCCATTTAGCCGCTCACACATTCAGTTTATTGCAACAACCCCTGTGATGGAGGTCAGAGGAGGGTCCTGGAAATTTTCTAGATCCAAGATACTGCCAGGTTTTTTGGACAGAACAGCCAGTCTGTGACTGAGAAGAGGCACATTCCCACACCTGGCAAACACAATAGTCAAGGTGAATAGATACATGACCAGAGGGTCTGCCCCTGCCTGCACCAGCTTCATCTTGCTGGGGCAAAAACTCCCAGACCATCGCAAGGGAGGAAGGTGAACCTTTCAAAAGCCAAGCCCAGAGGCATATCCTCTTTCCTCCCCCATCTTGCTGCATTCCCCAGAGACCCAAATTCTCATGGTGCCTTGGTGGCCTGGGGCCTCCTATCCATCACCTCACTGTGTTTCCTCTGTCCTTTTTTGCTCTTCACCCAGCCCTCCTCTAGCAGGTCTGCCTTATCCCTTTCCTCTGGTTAGAGCTCTTTACTCTTTTCCCTCCAATATCCTAACATGCTTTCCCATTGCATCCCATCAGATCTCTCCAAGGACCCCTTTCCCCACCGGCCCCCAGGAAGAGCCCAGCTGGAGGAGCTCCCCAGTCCTTACTGTCTCTGTACAGCTGCAGCTCGCTGGAACTGGCCCACTCGGACTGCTGACCTCCGGCCACCACTCTCACCCGTGCCCAGTAGATATCATGAATCCTGTCAAAATACAGCTCACACACCCAGGAGCCTCTGCTGTTCCCCCTGCAGGCACCTGCCTTGGTCCAGTTCAAGGTTCTGCCCAGGGAGAAAGCAAAGGGATTGCTTCTTTTCAGCATGTTCCCAGCCCAAAGGGAAGGCTGCCCAGCCAGTGCCATCCTGCCCAGGTGGAAAGTGTAGGAAAGCCCAGGTATCAGCCAACAGCATCCCGGGATGAATGAGGAGTGAGGCCACCAGCAAGCAGACTTCCTCCTGGGGACGGATGGCACCTGGCACTGTGCCCTGACCTGTGCCTTCCACAATGAGAAAACACACAGCCATGGCAGGGAGAACCCACCAAGGAGTTGAGGCTTTTGAGGCTGTGTGGTATGAGGGAAATGGACCAAGCTGTCCAGGGAGCTTGTCCTGAAGTTGTTCAAAACCCACCAGGACACAGTCCTGAGCTGACCTTGATGTACAGGGGGTGGACAAGCCAATCCACTTCCAATTCCACTGCTCTGTTACTCTATGGCATTTACTGCCAGACAGGAGTCAGGGCTCTAGCTGCCAGGGGTCCCCAACAGCCTCTGCCAGGGTATAAGAGGACCAGACCCCTTCACCCCCTCCTTCCCACCTACCTGTTCCTCCACTCCACCTCATAGGTGGCATTACTGGGTGAGCTGGGGTCTGGCTCCCAATGCAGCCGGACGTGGAAATTCTCTGCCTCCAGCCTCACATGCCGTGGCCTCAGTAGCATCCCTGGGGAAGGAACAGAGAGATGTGATCCTGCAGGGTCCCCTTGTGGCCCGGTGCACGGATTCCTAAGCTTCAGCCTGGCATGGGCAAACACTGACTCCAAAGCAGGTGCTCAGCACTTGCATCCCCCCAATCCATCACACACTGAGAACACCCTCTCCACGCTTCTCCAAAGCAGACACAGCTGACAAAACAGGAGAGCCAACATCCTGACACATCTTCTGCTGACGCTGGACTTTTGTTTTTCATCATACCTTGATGACCACTTGGGCCCCTCCTCTTCAGTACCTTCAGTAGGTCTGAAAGGTGTCCCTGTGGCCTCCTCCTGCCTTGAAGCCAGGACCCCACCCCCACTGTGGTGACAGCTTCAGCACTGGCTTACCCTGGAGCAGGGAGCAGCTGGCCAAGAATAGCAGCAGGAGCAAGGCAGGGCTCATCCTACCACAGCCCATCCATCTGCCCCCACACTATGCTGCTGCACCAGAGGCTGTGGAAAGGGATGGGTGTGCTGGAGCTGTTCCGCTACCTGCAGACATGACAGGCTGCTGGGACCTGGGATTAAAAACAGGGTATTATTCCCAGAAGCTTCAGCCAGTGACACTGCCCCATGGAGTCCACATGCCTATCCTGGCTCAGAGGTGTCCACTGTGAAGGGGCAGGGGACCTTCTCCTGCACCCTGGTGGTGCAGCAGGACAGGTACCCTCAGGGCTGGGGTGGTAGGTGGACCCACAGGGACAGTGGGCAGCTGCTGCACTGTGCACGTGCTGCAGTGACCTTCTGTGGCACCCAATTCTGGCACGCCGTGGTGAGAAGGCACACTGCCTTTGTCACCAGGATGTCGGTCTGAGAAAGCTCCTCACCTGATGCTCGAACCACTGGGGAGGTGACTCAACCCATCTCTGGGCATGACTCACACTGGCACAACCTGTGACACCACTGCCAGGACACTCCCAGCCATTCCAACAGCCTCCCTGGTATGGGGAGAGTATGTGACAGCACCCAAAAGGCCAAATGGGGCACAATGAGGGACCCTCTTGGGCTGTAAGCACAGATCTCAGACTGTGAATCAAAGCAGAGGCTGGTCCCACTGGGCACCTGCATCTGACACCTGGCCAGTTGCTTCTTACCTTGACCTTGCCCCACCATTCAGCCACCAGGAATCTTTCCCTGTTCTTGCTGGTCATGGAGGTAACCTTCCCCTGCCGGAGTGGACAGGCAAGGGCTCTGAGGCCACCAACACCACCTTCTGGTCGTGAGGATACATGAAGTGAAGGTGAAGGTGGGGAGCCCAGGGCCATCTCCACAGGCAGAGGGGTGGGAGCACCCCTGGCCAGATGGGACACCCGTGGGGCTGGCTCACCACTGCCACTGCTTCTTGCTCTTCCCATTTCATGCTGACTCTACACTGTTACAAGAACAACCACCTTGGCACGTGGGTATAAAACATTTCCCCCATATTTTCTCTGTCCGTTGCAGAATTAAGAGCTTGAAACAAGGAGGAACAGTCAACAAGCAGGGACATGCAGCTGCAAACTGTTTGGCGAGGGCTGAGGTGAGACCTCTGAAACACCAGAGCCGAAGCACACACAGTTGGTCTAGGGATTCCTTTTGCCCTGAGACCAGCAAGAGTCCTCCTGGCTTTGCAACAGAGCCCATTGAAGGAGGCAGCATTTCTGCCTGGAGGCAGAAAGAGCCTCCAGGATTATTCCGGGAGCTTGTGGAGGCACAGAGCTGGGGAACCGATGGAGACCCTAGGACTGGCTGCCTGGAGGCAGGGACAGGGCTGCTCCCACTGCAGAAGGCTGCACAAGGGGGGCAATGCTTTCCTGAAGCAGCAAGGGTAACTGCAGGCCAGTCGCTGCCAGCCCCCCTCTGAATCCCAGCACATCCATTTCCCTTCTGCCATGGCCAGAGGAAAAATCTCAGCAACTCTCCCTGTGCTGTTGCAATAACTGAAATTGTGGGGATTACCCCCTCTGCTTTGCACATCCTCTCCTTTGCATCCCCATCACACCACCCTGAAACACCAGCACTCCCCCCTACCAAGAGATCCAGCATTTACTCTCTGCCCCTCTGCCACATCAGGAACCCTCCTCACCCACCGCGCTGTTAAAACCTTCAGCTCAGCAACCTCACGTTTTGCTCGAGTGTTCCCAGCAAGCGTTACCACGGTCTGCTCAGCTGCCAGGCTTCCTCCAAATGGGGGACAGTCCGTGTTGCCTGTGTCACCACGCTGGGAGATGTGATTTGACTTGGGTGGTTTGTACGTATACCTCCTTTGCTGAACCAGGGTTTGTTGGTGGTGGTTTTTTTTTTTTTTTTCTTCCCCTTCCTTGCTTCCTCATTAGCAACGTCTCAGCTGGGGGCGGGCGCTCAGCAGTGCCCTCTGCACACCAGAGCTGAGGCACAGCCTATCCCAGCCCACGCCATCCCAGCAGCCTGCACTACCCCTGCAGGGACACCCAGTGGCGTGGCGACAGGCCAGGGGTGACACATCGCAGGGCAGACATAGACCAAGACATCCCAGCAAAACCAGTAACAGGTTTTATGCTTGCCAAGACTAGTGCAGCAGGCTGGGAACACAGGGCTGGGGCCCCTCATTTTGCCCTGGAGACCACGAGGTACCTGCACATGGCTCTGCATCATCTCAAGAGTTCCAGGCCTCTGGCAGTCCACTGGGACAAAACACAGCTAGACTCGTGCTTCCCAAGAACTGCACAACCATTACAAGCCTAAGAGAGCCATTGACAGCAGCACGTGGGACTCATGCACACCCTTCAGCTCTGCCCAGAGCCCAGCCAGCAGCCACTGTCAGCCTTGGCATTCCAAAACAAGAGCCTCAGAGTGGCCAAGTGCCACCCTGGAGGCTAATGCCAACATCTCCACCGTTGTCCCTGCACCACTCCACTGGCGAGCAGTGCTGGGTAGCCAACACATCCCTGGTAGAGATGAGGCTGGGGCCTGGCGGGAGCTGGGAGGGAGACAGACAGCCACGAGGAAAAGGACACACAGCCACAGTAGACTGGACAGGTTCTTTAATATTTAATACCTCTCTCAATGAGAACACTTTGTGCTTGCTGCCTGCTCAGACAAACCACTGACATTGCTGCCCATGTCTGCTCCTGGGGCAGAGGCCAGGCAGCTGAGCAGGACAGGCAGCAGGAGACACCAGTCAGGCAGGATGATCCTCCCAGAGAGAAGGGGAAGATACAAACAGATGTTTTAGCCAGTGCTGAAATGCTCCCAGCTGTGCATGACAGCTACATCCCAGCACTCACCACCCCACAAAGCACTGTTGGCGAGGCAGGCCTATGGCTCCTCCAGCCCCCTCAACCCTTCTCCCTTTTTGGTCAGAGAGTGGGATGAAGCCTGCAGGCGCTTGGGAGGACTGTGGGGGCTGGCAAGCCTGGGTGCAGCAAGCACACTCCAGCCCTGTGGGTAAGGGTCAGGCCAAGGAGGACCCCCACAGGCTCAAGCAGCCCCAAGAGGTGCTGTGCAGCTGCCCCCAGCAGTCTGGAAGCACATCCTCTGCCCAACTCTCACTCAGCATTTTGAAAGCAGAAGGGTTAGAGAGCTGGCCAACTCCACAGTCTGGAAAAGCTGGATGGATGCCCACAGCAGGCAGGACATCCTCAGACTGTGGCACTGGGCTCCTGAGGGGTTTGGGAAAGGCAGGTCTCTCTTAAAGAAGGTGCCACAGGGATGAGGACTCCAGTTGCAATGTCCCAGCTGTTCCTGGGCTGGAGGCACCACCAGCCACTCCCAGCAGGGCACAGGGGGATGCAGAGGGAGCAGACAGTGCCATGATGGGATGAAGCAACAGCACTCGTCATTGCCTGTTCCTGCGTCCCAAGGTTAAACTTTCCCTGGTAAAACCCATCCTCCGAAGGCTTTCTCCAGGTACCGGGCCACTGCCAGCGTCAAGTGGTCATTGTAGGCAGCAGCCACCAGCTGGATGCCCAGGGGCAGCCCCTCACTGCCCAGCCCCAGCGGGCACTGTGTCACTGGCAGGCCCAGGACATTGAAGATAGCTGCAAGAGAGAAGGCTGGAGTGAGCACAATAACTGGGATATATCACTGCCTGGCTCTTCCCCCCTGGGCAGGTAGCTCTGCCATACACAGCACCAAGATCCTGAGAGCTGGTGCTTCATGCAGCAGTCCAGAGACATGGTGACAAGGGACATCACTGGCCAGAGATTCCCAGTGCCCACATCATGTGTATAAACAGCACCCATGAGGGATGGCACATACTGTGGCATGCCAAATTTGGGACATTCCTGCCCCAGGCACTAGCCCTCCATCACTCCAAAGCCAGACAGCACTGACACTGGCACCGAGGTATTCAGAACACATGGCAACCACAAAGGGAGCCCCAGGCTGCACCCCAAGACGTGGCAGGTCTCAGGTTGCTGGTAAACGGTTACAGCAGCAGCTGTAACCCCTCTGGAGCACAGAGGACCTCAATATCACACACAAAGTCACACCTGCCCTGCTGTGGACAAGGGACCTTCAGCAAAAGGTAAAAGATGCCAGACAGTATAAAGCACGACAACCCTCACCGCTCTCTCTGGAGCAGCAAGAATTCAGCCTGCCATCAGCAATGCAAATGCTCTGGGTACAGCACCCCAGCTGCCAACCCACACTGCTGTCACAGGGAGACTATCTTGGCAGCCCTACCTGCAACCCCACAGATGCCAGGGCTGCTCACCTGTGTAAGCAAAATTGAAGGGCTTGCAGATGGGAGAGTGGTGCTTGGGGGCAATGGTGGGGTGTGAGGGGTAGAGGAGCACTCCATCTGGCCCCAGCAGTGCCTCCATCTCCTCCTGTAGGCTCTTGCCCATGCTCACCAGCTTGGCCTTCCCACTGAGGTTAAGGTTCACCAGCTTCTCTGTCAGTCCCAAGGCTGTAGCAAGAAGTAGAAATGGGGACAAGAGCGAGTGAGCAGACTGTGGGCTGTGCAGGGCAGAAACACATTGCCCAGCCACATGCAACATCCCCTGCTTCTGGGGTGGCCCCCCAAGTACCCCTTCCTGCCAGCAGCCACAGCAGATTGCCCCTAGCACAACTTCATGGGCAGCATCCCCCCAGCTCTGGCAAGGGAAAAGCATTCAGCCTGCCCCTTCCTTCCAGCTTTTCCAGCCATTGGGGATAAACAGAGCTGGCAGAACAACCTCAGCACTCATTACACAGCAGCACAACTGCACTAATTAGGGTTCTCTACTACCTGCTGCTATGAAACAAGATTGGTGCAGACCCTGACTGTCCCTCTGAGCTGTCAGCAGTTCCAGCAGGGCTTACAGCAGGAGTGAACCCTGCCCCCAGCTCCATCATCCTCACTCCCCCCAAGATACCCATTCCCATTTATCAAAGATGACTCAAAGACACGGAGTGTCATTACAAAACTACGCTGAGGCTGCTCAGGGCCAACCCTGAGTTCCTTCACTGGGCATTGGAAGGGTAATATCTGCATTTAACAAATTGCCCACCCCACCACTGCCTCTGCACTTCCCAGGGGCCCTGCCAGCATTACCGATAGCTGGGAGAGTGTGAGAAGACATCCCCACGAGCCACTTCATCAGCTCCCACAGTGGCCACACTGGCTTCCCGTGATCCCCCAGCAGGTCCGTGAATCTTTGTGCCTCCTGTAACACACCCACTCCCCCATCAGCACAACCAACATGCAGCAGGGAGGCACAAGCTGGCAAGGGACAACAAAATTCCAGTTGTCACATTATCCCAATGTGAGGCGCTCCTGCTTTCACAGGAGGTGCCCATCAGGAGTACTCCACAGCTCTGACATTGATCCAGGGCAGCAGCAGGAGTATCTTTCCCTGCCACAGACAGCAAGGAGAAGGGAGAGTCCCCCAAACCAGCACCCAGCTGACACGATGCATAATGAAGGCATAATGTCCCAGAAGCATTTCCTCCTATGATATGACCATAGGACCTGGAGAAGGAGGCAGAGGAGTCAGACAAGCCCTCCTTAGTGTGATGGGGCTGGGCTGTTTCATCACTGCCTCTGTCCCAGGAATGCACAAGTTATGACACTCCCAGCAGCTTATTTTATTACAAAATACTTTCCTGTATGCACAGAGCATAGCACAGCAGCTGCAATTCCAGGGAAAAATAACACAAGCAGGCTTCCTGCTGGAAAGCTTCTAGCCCCCTGCCTGTCCTGGCATCCCAAAGGGGGTTAATACCAGCCTACAAGTCAGAAGACACAGCATGGGGCAAAGAGCAAGGCAGGATGCCCCCTGCTTAGCTGATTTACCAACCTACATGGAAAAGGTCAATGTGCCAAAACAACCTCCCCCGCCCTATTACCACATGGCTCCTCTGCTGAGAGCCACGGCCTCAACCCACAGTACAGCAAGGGAGAAGGGGCTGTGCAACTTTAGGAGATGAAAGGAGGATTGGGCAGGAAAATGGAGTAGGGAAAGCTCCTGGGTAGGTTTGGGAAGCCTCTCCACTGCTGGCCCTGTACAGCTGATGCCTCCAAAGCTGTGCCTTTGCCAACTCACTCTGACACACCTGCCCCTCGCTGTCCTTGGATGACATCATGGCTGACCAGATCTCGAAAGAATACTTCATCTTGTGGATTGCCACACGCTGAACCCGGACCCCGAGGTCACTTTCAAGGTGCTCCACCACCTGAAGGGAAGAGCAAGGACAGGTTTATTTCCACAAAAATGTGATGCACTGCCATCAGCCCATGGAAACAACAGAGAAGAGGGTAAGCAGACCTACTCACAAGATCTTCCCCTTGTGTCCTCTTTAGCCCTGAAGAAGAAAACGTTCTGTCCACTTTTTAACCCCTGAAAGCACAGGACTGGGAGGCGAGGCTGCCTCCCCAGTCCACCATCCTGCCAGGATGCGGATGAGCTCCCTGCAGGAGCCACACACAAAGCAGTTCTTTCCCCTCCCCAGGGCTCCTTTGACTCATCTACCCAGCTTTTAACTTCAGGCTCACCCCACTGAGTACCATCCTCTGCTGCTTCCTACCTTCTTTTGGGCCTGCAAGATCTCCTTGTCCACAGGGGATACAAAAATGGACCCGCCGTCATGATCCATGCAGTGGAATTTGATTTTCTCCAGTGACACTTTCTCATTCAGTTTCAGCCTGGGAAAGGTGCTTTGTCACAAACCCATCCCCAGCTCCTCTGCAGCCGCTAGAGGTTCTCACACGCTTGTAAAGTTTCCTCAGGAGACCTGCTCCATCCCCCAGAGTGGCAAGGTGAGACCTTGAAGACACACAGACACCTACTGCCCCACAACACATGCAGCTGCTCACCCGCCCCCTCAGCCCCAGCAAGTTTCTGTTGGGAAAGTTCTTATCTCTCCAGAAGCACCTTGTGATTACAAGGCTGTGATTGCACAAGAGCCAAGGAAAAAGCAAAGTGGTAATGGAGAGAGCAACTGTGTGCAGGCTGTGGCAAAAAGGAGGGCTGCCCCATGTGCCCCATCTCTGCTCTGCTCCCCACTGGCACACAGCAACCAGTTGCACTTGGTTGCATGGACCAAAAACTGAAGGAACTGAACTGGCCGTGGTGTGGGATGGAAAAGTCCTCATTCAACAAGAGGAAAAAGGCTATGCAATACCTAGGAGCAAGGCAAGCCCTGGGAGGGGAGGGAATGTGTGGGACAGAGCTGGGAAGCAGCTCACTGGTGAAGGAGGATCTGTCAGATTGCCCATGGCTGCCAGTTCCTGGGAGCACGTGAGTGGTGGGAAGGGAAGTCCCGGCAGCCAAGGTCCTGCTGAAGCTAGCAGCAGAGGAAGGAAATCACTAACAAGCAAACTGGGTGGGGTGCAGACCTGTCTCGTACAAAGGACTAATACATTGCGAGGACCAGAGAGCTGCCAACTCCAGCTCAGCAGCTGGGAGCAGTGGGAACAACTCACTTGCTGACCCCAGGCCCAGCCATGACTCTCAACACAGGCTCCAGGTCCTCTGCGTAGCGGCACATGGGCCCCGTGCACAGGTAGCTGGTCCTCACCCCGTGAGCATTTGGGAACTGGCCGTCGTTGGGCACCACCCCTGAGAGCAGAGATGTCAGACACTACCCCAAGTATCGCCTCCAGACGGGGACAGCCCTGTTGGGGGTCTTTGGATGCACCCCACAAGTGCTGATGGCAAGGTGCATGGGGTGGGGAAGGGAGGAAAAGCACCCAGTCAGGACACTGAAAGGGAGAGAAACATTCCAGTTGATCTCAACCTTGTGAAAACATCCCACGCTGCAGATGCAATACTTGGGTAAATCTCCGCCTGTCTCCCATGTGCCTGGCGTTCTGCCACCAAAAGCTTTCCAAATGACAACCCCAGCCGTGCTCCCTCAACAAGCTCGCCCCACGCAAGGGGTTACAGCAATCCCACCAGTGAGCAGAACAGGGGTGTCCTGAAGGGGCTCATCCCACAGCTCCCATTCCACTTCATGGCATTTCTGCTTGCGGGGAAGAGGAGGAGACCCCAACACCCACCTTACCTGTTGTGGGCTTATGGCCAAAGACTCCATTGAAGAAGGCGGGCATCCGGATGCTTCCACCGATGTCAGAGCCCACACCTACGACTGAGCAGGCAGCTGCCAGGACACTGCCCTCCCCACCTGCACGGCAGAAAATATGTCAAAAGCCCATCAATTTATGGTGCAAATCATCCAGCAAAGCAGGACCACCTCACAGTGAAGGGGAGGGCCTAAAAAGCAAGAGGGGTAGGGGGCATCTTGGCTTTAGTGATGGTTAGGGAATAGCAGGGGAATGTGGGCCAAAGGGATTTTCCCGCCAAAGTACAACAGAGCAAGCTGAAGCAATGCCAGATGAAACACCCAGAAGAGGCAAAGCAGCTGGACCTCCCAATAGCCTACAGCAGTGCCCAGGAAAGAGGTCCATAAGCTCTGCAAGACCCCAGGGACACATTATAATAGCTGTGTGAAGAAACTTGGAACTCTTCCCTTGCTGCATTTTAATCTGCCACTCGTGCAGGACTGTGCCAAGGTGCTGGGGCTCACCTGAGCTGCCGCCCACAATCCTCTGCAGGTCATAGGGGTTGTTGGTCCGCCCGTAGACCCTGTTGCTGGACTCGTACCACATGCAGAGCTCGCTGCAGTTCGTGACACCCAGTGGGATGGCACCTGCCTGCTTCAGCCGTGACACAACTGTGGCATCTGAGGTGGCAATCACGTTGCGGCGGTTGACCAAGCCAGAGGTGTTGGGCATCCCTGTGGTGCCAAGGTCAACAGGAGGGAGGCATCAAGGCCAGTGCCCTGAGACAACTCGGGGCTGCAGGAAGCAGGTTCCCAGTGAGGGCTGCTCTTCTGAGGCACCACAAGCTCTGCAGCACCCGTGTGTTACAAATGAATACAAATGCAGAAGTCCAGGCAGAGCTTGGTGCAAACCAGGGAAAGGGAGACTACTTCCCTCCAAGCACGTGCCACAGCCACCCACCTTTCTGAGTAATACATCAAGACCTGGAAAGGCACAAAGATAAACCCACCGTAGAGAGAAAAGGCCTCCTTAACGGTGATGGGAACCCCCAACAAGGGGAACTTCTCCTCCAGGCAGTCATCGCCAGGACCCTCTGAAAGCAGCTTATCGACCTGTCGGGCTTCCTGCAGGGCCTCCTCAAACCTGCAACAAAGCACCCGGCGATGTTCTAGCGTCGGATCAGAGGGGAGTGGGCAGGGCGAGCGGACCCCAAGCGCGGCAGGACCTTGTGAGGGAAAGTGAGACTGCCTGGTTTTTGCCGGAGCAGGGAGCGGCATCCCGGCCCAGCCGCCGCTGGGGGCCCAGCGCGGCGCTGCTGCGGTGGCGGCGCGGGGATCCCCGTGCCCCCGGCACAGCGCAGCGGCCTGGCCTGGGGCCCGAAGGGAGGCAGGTGGGGAGCCACTCTCTCCTGGAGCGTGCCCTCTGCCCCCAGCTCACCTGTCCTTAACCACGGCATTGATGAGGGGGTTCACCTCCTTGATTCTCTCCACGTACGCCTCCACCACCTCGATGCACGTCACCTGGCCACGGGGCACAGCGGAACCCGCCGTCAGGCGCGGGCGGCCCGAGACCCGCTGGCCCTCCCCGGGGCGCGGGTGGTACCTGCCGCGCGCGGAGAGCGGCATACCCGCTGCCCCCGCTCCCCCTCCCCGGGGCGCGGGTGGTACCTGCCGCGCGCGGAGCAGCTCCGCGAGGCGGCGCGCGGACAGCAGCAGCAGCGCTCTCCGCGGCGGCGGGACGGCGCGCGGGGAGGCGCGCGCGAAGCCGGCGCGCGGCGGCGGCAGCAGCGCGAGCAGCGCGAGGCAGGCGCGCGACAGCAGCCGCAGCAGCAGCGCGAGACAGCGCTCCGCGCGCGACAGCGCCATGGCGACACTGCGAGCGACACCCCGCCTCGCGCGGAAGTGACGTCAGGGCGACGCGCCGCCCGCGTTGCCGTGGCGACCGTCCCGCCGCGGCCTGTGCCGGGGCTCGTCCCGCTGCCGCCTGGACCGCCCTGGGAACGCAGCGGTGTCCATCTTCTGTCTCGCTGCGCGGCGCTCAGGCCCGCTCTGCCCGCCCCGGGCCGGCTCTGCTGCGGGACAAAGGCAACGAACGGGTCGCACATGGCGGCTGTGCCGGCGGGAGGTGACACCGGCGCTCCCGATGTGCGGCGTGTGCGGGTTATAGCGAGACGCGCCCCGGGCAGGGGCTGCGCTGACAGCCTCAGCTGGACAGGTGTGGTGGCAGCCTGAGGCGCCGGGCTGAGCCCAGCAGCCACAGCGCCTCTGAGCCTCCCGCGAGAACGTTCCGTGCTGGACTGTGAAGGAGACGCTTCTCTTTCCTGCAGAGGTGGTCCGTCCCCGTCTAAAAGCCTGTCCTCAGGGTCACACTGTGCACACGAACGCTCTATTGGGTGTTAGGTAACTATGAGACATTAAGAACGATCAGTTTAAGGTTGACATCAAATTATAATGTTCTTTTGCATTATAAACACCGAGCCTCATTCTTGAGCTTTTCCCTTATAAAATACAGCTATAACCACACTTATTTGTAAACATGCCCTGAGGTGTTCAGGTACTTGGAAGCAGGAAGAGCAGTGTGTAATCCTCAGCCCTCAGGGCAAAAGAATTGGTAATGCTGTGGGGAAAAAGTCTTGTCTTTTAAAGCAAGGATTTAAGCAGCATGTGAGCAGGCCTTACTGTATTTCTTCCCTTCCACATAGTTGAGAATTGAATTATCAGTGCAAAGGAAGGCTACAAAGGGATGCATTTCTTGTGAAAATCTTTCATGACTGCAGAGTCAACACGTCAGCGTTTATAGAACAGTCTGCAGCACACATACCCTTGAAGGCGATGGGCCGACCACTGTCCCCTAAAACCTAAGCTAACATTGAAGTCATCTTGATAGTAGTTCTTTTTCACAGTCTTATCAAAGAGATTTCTTTCTCTCTCCTTGACGGAGGGAGAGGGGAGGGGAGAGGAGACCTCAGGAGTAAGTCAGGTGTCCTCTGTCTTCCAGAGCTAAAATAGTAAAACTCCTCTGAACTACCCTCCTAAATGTAATCTCAGCAATGCTTTTGTCAGTTTTTTCCCCTCAATTTCTTGACTGATTTGCTGGTTCCCCCCCCCTTAAAATCTTGCCCAAATGTTGGCAGAAATGGGCAAACCAAAACATTTCTGTCCTGGGTTTCTGCTTATGTTGCTGCTCTGCAGAGACCTTCCCTAAGCTCTGGCATTTCGTTTGCCATGGAAAGTGTCTTCCTTAATCGTTGTCTTTTAATATTTCAAGAAGAGAGCTTTGAAATTCACACTGGATCAGCTGCTGCATTGCTGTCTGTGTGCCCCTCTTGTTCCTGCTCTTCCTGTTGCACGCCAGCGCTGTCCCAGAGAGCAGCTCAGGCTGCTCCTCCTTTAGGTCAAGCTGAGGAGCTTCCTGAGAGCTGAGCAAAAAGAATGGCTGCCAGAGCTCATGGTAGCACAGTTGTGTTTTGGTTTTCACGAAAAATTGAGAAAGTGGGATACAAAGTGCTGTAGAAAATAAAGCAGTAAGATCTGGAAACCTAAGGTTGAAGTGATTTGGACTGTTTCTCAGTTACAATAACCAGCCAAACAAGCAAACACCACCCTGGATGCACACTAAGAAGCCAGTTAATTCCAGTCTGATTGCCAAGAGCATTGGAGCTCAACATACACAGTGAAGCTCACCCATTCAGACCTGTCCCCACAAGGGACACTAGCTGCTTAGAAAGGAAAACATTTCTGGGTCTTGCACTCTGGGAGTTTATGCTTGTCGTTATCCTCAGTTATTTCAAGCAGTACCAAAAGCTTAAAAAGCCAGAAGAGGTTATCAAGGACACATGGAAAGCTGCAGTGGTTCTGCCAGCTGTGTGGATGTGTGTTGTAACCACTAATTGCCTGAGAAGCCATGGAACAGGCTTGGCAGCTGACTGCAAAGCCGGCGGGAAGAAGAGGCGTGTGCTGATTGGCAATACCACAATCTGGCTGCCTTCATAGTGTTCTCCAAAGCTCTTCTCGATCTAGTCCCCAGTGCACAAAAACCCCCCTTTTTGGAAATTAGAAGAAGAAAAATAACCTGCTAGCACAATTTTTTGTGAAAGGAGTCCTTTAAATCTTGTCCTTAAAATAATGCTTCCAAAGAAACCTGGGGTTTGTGCCGCCCAGTGCTGGGGTGGGGAGGAGTGGGAAGGGATGTTTAAAGATTCAGATTTAAACACAGCGATTCCGATACTTAATTCCTAGCTGATCGCAGAAAAAAACCCTGGATTTGATGGCAGTTCCTCCAGCCTGCCCTTAGCCAGATCCACCACAGAGGGATTCTGTGCTCCGTGTTTCCATCAGCTGTCTTCCTGCGTGCTGGCCCGGGATCCATCAGAAGATGTTGGGTGCCCGTGCTGCTTACTCGGGGCTTGCAGGGAAAGCGCTCTGACCTCACCTTGCTCTCGCTGAGCAGGGCTGTCCCTGTCCCTGCTGCGGCACAGGAGGTCCCCAGCTCCACCACCTCATTCCGGGAAGGGCAGGAGGACGCAGAGGGGATCCCAACCTGCCTGTGTGAGAACACAGCAGCGGGCACTACCGAGGACCTGGGCTCTCTTGTACAACACTGCCATGAGGTCACCACCCACAGACCCACGGGCAGGGCAGCTCAGGGCTCTCCCATCTCGTCCTCGCTTCTGGCGCGGCTGCAGTGGGACTGGGCCGATCCAAGCCTTGCACCGCACAGCTTCCAGACACACTGCCCTGGAAGCAGCCAGAGCCGCCTGTAGCCGGGGGACAGCCTCCCTTCGGAGCAGGGCGCTGGGACGGGGAACACGGGTGTCATGGGGCTTCCTTCTGCTGCCGCCGCGGCGACGGCTGAGCACCCCGGGGTGGGGACCGTGCCACGGGAGGTCGCTCTGCTACCGCCGATCGGCATCGCTGGCCCTGCCCCGCAGGGCCGCAGCTGTTCCCTCTGCACGGAGCCAAGGGTACACTGTGTTCACTCCGAGTCCTTGATTAAACAAAATGTTTATGCGTGCCTCCAGCAAACATCTTGGCAGCTGCACGATGCCTGTTCGCTGCTGCCGCTTCAGCTGCACTGGAACTGGGGCAGGGTCTGTGCGATGCTTCAGCAACCAGCTGGCCTTCCTGGGATGGTCTCCACTCCAGGAGCACCCCATCTGCCCCGATCCCTGCACCTCCAGTTCTATTGGAGGGACCTTGTCTGCTGGGGAATGCTGTGCCTCGCAGCCCCTAGGTGCCAAGCAGAGCTGCTACCCATTTGGAAAGGCTGGGCGGGGGCATGGTTTGCTTCTTTACCCTGAGGGAGTGACACCTACCTCACAAACCCACCACCCATTTCCCACTTAAGCAGGGCTTTGATATGCATCTTGAGATTTCAAGAGCAGCTAAGACGTTTCCTGGGCTCCATAGTGCTCCCAGCGGAGCAGCATACTCTGACACTGTGCCTTCCTGACGTCCGGCTGCTGCACTCACTGATGACAGCCAGGTACAGCACCATGGAGTTGGGTGGGTACAGCCAGCCCTGGCTGGGGCAGCCGCAGGGCTCGCACTGGTTCCCAGGGCCTGATTGCAACTCATGTCCCCTGCCTGTCCAGCCAGTGTTGTCCAGGATGTGTCTGCTTTCTTCCCTGCCTGAGGGGATTGTGTCAGTTGTGCACATCTGGAGTTAACTGGGGACAGGCTGACCCTTCTGTGTCATCTCTCAGGCACCATGCAGCCGCTGATCTATGCCTGGAGGGCAGCCCTCAGACAGATGTGCTGTCACCACAATTACTCTGTTGCTCCTGCTGATATCTCCAAAGCCCTTGGAGGCAGTAGGTTACCTGCCTCTCCAAGCCATATATCCCGTGAGGATGGAGCAGCATGCCCTGGGTGAGTGAAAACAATCATATTGAGGTAATTTACAACCCTGCCAGGTGATATCAAGGGAAGGATTCTGCAGGACTGAGAGAGGGCCAAGACCAAAGCTCACAGCTCCATCCTTGAACTCAGGAGGCCAGAAAGGAAAAGGTGTGCATGGCCACTCAGATGACATCAATCCACACCAGACTCCCAGCCTGGAGTGTTTCCCAAGAGCATGGGCTTTCAGCAGAGCCGGTTGCCCAAGCGGCTTGCCCTTGCCAGGCTGTGTGCCATGGCTCTTGCGAAACAGTGTTGATAAACACTCCAGGGCATGCCAAGTCTTGCAGGATGACAGCTGATGTGCCTGGGCTGGAGGGAGTGCCTGCACACTAAGAGGAATTTTCCACTCCTCTGTGACAAGCGTGCCTGACCCTGCTGGGAGACTGTCCCCAACAGGGCAGAGATTATCTGCTGGTGTCCCAGCTGGCTTGTCAGGCCAAATAAACCCCCTATGCAATGGCTGTCCTCAGGCACACAGCAAAGCAAGGGGTGGTTGAGTTGCCTGGGGCATGGTGGCACCCTACAGGCTGGGTTAGGGTCCCACCATCCCCAAGGAGACCCCACCACCCCCATTTCACCATGGGGCTATTGTGTCCTGTCAATGAACTGCCCCTTAGCTTTCCCTTTCCAAGCACATGGGCCAAGTTGGGGTGAGCCATAGGCTTCTCCATTCCCTGTCCCAAGGACTTGCCTTCCTGTGATTCTGGTCCCCTTTTCATATGCCCCGAGGGCAGTGGGTGATCCTTGACAGGGCCCTCCAGGCTGCGTGGGTAAGTTCTGCCCAGATGTGTCTTCTAGCAAGTTGGAAATGCCTCAAAGACCAGCGGGTTTGTGGTATGAAGAGGGTGTGCTCAGTCCTGTGCTGCTCAGTGTTTGGTAATTAGCATGTGAAAGCCCAATTTGATTTGACCGGTGTGTCCTGGAGCTGCAGTTCCTTTCGTCCACTCTGCCATCCCACAGTGCTCTCAACAGAAGCATGAAAAGCTCATGCAAGGCAACACAGACCACAATGCACCTGTGCACAGTGCCACATGTGTCCCTGTCCCCCAGTGCAGTCTGGCACATGCTGTGCCATCAGTGGCAAAGTAGCTAAACATCAGCCAACATATGGAGAGAATGGGGCAGTCACAGGTCTCCTGTCAGGATGGTATGTTGAATGAGAGCTCCGGGAGGACCCTTCCTTCCTGCCTTCCTTCCTTCCCTCCCTCCCTCCCTCCTTCCCTCCTTCCTCTCTGTTTCTGTTTCTCCTTTCTTCTCTTTTGCTGCCACCTGGACATGCCTCTGCTGCCACCCTCATGCTGCCTTGCTTCTGGTATCTGGGCTAGAAGCAGCAGAGATGCTCACAGCCCAGGGCTGCTCATACCATTTCACACCTGGCTGCTGCCCTGTGCTATATGTGGTGGCTGTCCCAGCCCAGCTGGGCTGTGATGGAGCAGCACCACTTGCTCTGACTGGTCAGGGTCCCGTGTTCCTTCCCACGTCCCTGCAGCCTCCAGGTCAGTGGGTGCTGGACCAAGGCACTGTGGGAGCCAAGACAGTGACAGAGTGATGGGATGCACTTGCAGAGGGTCCTGCTAGGAGCACAACCTGGGAACGGGCACATGCAGGGGTCTGTTGCTGTGTGGGAACCTGCCCTTTGGACGGAGACAGTGGCAAGAGGAACAGGGAGTTACAGCAGCAGACACAGGAACACTGCCGTCTCTTGGCCCCAGCTTGTGGCATCACGGCTTGTGCATGTGGGCAGAGATGACAGTGGCAGTGTAGCTTTTGGTGCCTCCACCTCTCCACTGGGGAGAGACAGAGCTTGGGCAAAAGGCAGCAGCGGCAGCAGTGAGCCCCGTCCTGCCCCTGGGTGTTTGGGACACGCTGTTCTCTCAAGCGATGATAAGGACGATCAATAATAAAAGCAGGCAGATGGAACGCGAGCCCAGCCTCCAGCCAGCGACCTTCAGGAGCTGGGTTACTGGAGCAGGCGCAGGCGTTTTGGCAGTGGCCGGAGCAGCGTCGCTTCGGGAGCCGGTGCAGGGTAAACACGGCTGCTGCAGTGTTGTGACAGCGCTGCCCGAGTGCGTGGCTCGGCCACCGGCCCCCTGGCATGCAGCCTGACAGCGCTAGGCATCGCGGCAGCCCAGGCACACGCTGTGCACCTTCGTAACAAGCTGGGACAGTGACAAAACTCCACGGAGCGTAGGGCTGCGTGTGCTGCTGTCACCGTGTCGCACACGGTGGCGTGTGGCCCGGCAGCCGCGCACATGCGCTGCGGAGGCGCAGCCGGCCGAGCCTCCGGAGTAACCCCGAGCACTTACATAACCATTAGCCTGCACAAACCACTGCACAAACATGACCCACTCACCGCCGATCTCAGCAAGATCCTGATAAAGCAGAAAAACAGCAAGGCCAGCCCAGCGGCCGGACACAGCTGGCGCGGGCTGCGCGGGGCTGTGACGCGGACGGTCGGCAGTGGCGGTGCCGAGCAGCTGTGGGGAACAGCCTGGAAGGTTCGAGCTGGCCCAGCGCCGACAGGCGTCTGCCTTCCAGCAGATTCGGTCGATTTCTGAGCTTCTTGGAGCTGCAGCGAGGCTCAGGGTTTTGCAATTTTCCAGGAGACGAAGGGCTGTGGGGCTACACAAAGTGACACCTCCTGCCCCAAGTGGTCAGTACTTCTGCCCCTAGGGACAAAACAGCCTTTGCAGGGAGGAGGGGCAGGGGGGGCGGGATGCAGAGGATCCCGGCCTTAGACTGGAATGTCCCTGCCTGGTGAAAACACAGGCTGTTTCTTTCTTTGCTGCCCAAAGAGTACTTCCTTCTGAAGGTTGACATGACAAGGGGTTCGGGATGTGCTGTCTCATGTCCTCTGTTTTGGGTACAGGGCAACACCACTCCCATCAGTACTCTCAGTGGCCATGGCACAGGTACTCCACAGTGTTAGCAGGCACCGTGTCCTTTACATTCTTCTCCCCCCTCGTAGGGTCTGGTCTCTATCCCAAGCGTGAATGTGACACCAGCTGACCGGCTCTGTCGGCTCCATCTGGCAGTTCCTGCCCTGCTACGGCTATGTGTGACCCCCTCTGGGGTCACTCTAAGCCCGCGTCTTGTCCCGTCAACTTCCCTTCTGCAGAAGTCCCTCCCTATGCCTCTGCACCTCACCTTGTCCAGGGCAGCAGCTGGACCAGCCCAGGAACCTCCCTGCTGGCACCACATGGAGGAGCTGCCTTCGTTGGGCTCTGGAGAGGTGAAGGCTGCTGCTGGCACAGTTGGGAAGATGTGGGCATCACAGCTCCCTTGTGGAAGGCCAAGTCTTGCACAGCACAGCTGGGTGGGAGAAGAGGAGCTTGCTCCTGTTGCACCACGGGGCAGCAGGTGCTTCAAGGCATATGCTTCCCCATCTGGATCAGGAAGCCCTTCTCCGGCCCTGCACATTGCTCCCCTTCCTCTGGGCACACAAATCAGGACAACTTCTCCAGCCCTTTGAGTCTGCGGCAAAGACCTACTGAGAAAAGCCTAAAAATAACCTAGAAATAGTGGAGGAGAAAAAAAAAAGGGGGGGGGGTCTTTATTGCTTAGCCAACAGCACAGCCAGTCATTGCCTGACAAAAATGAGAGAGGAGCTGGGAATTAAAATAACATCCGCTTGCAGGGACCCAGCCTAGGCAGCCACATTCCCAGGTTTCCTGCAGGCACTGCTGCCTGCGTGGGCTGAACGTTTGGGTATTGTGTTCCTGAGCCACATCCAAGGTCTGTGCTCCTCCAAGCTCCCAGTGGGCATGCAGAGACCAGCAGGATGCTCTTTGCCACTGCCTGTGGTGGACAACTGCCTGTGGCCCCAGCAGTCATTCCCCTGGCAGAGGACAGCAGGATGGGTTTTGTCCTGATATACTGGATATAGCTGGTGCCACTTACAGCAGGTTTGGGCTGCTGGGCTTCCAGCAGCACCTGGTATGGGGAGTAGGGATGTGGCTGGGGAAGCCTGGGAGAAACAATCAGAGTGAGGGAAGCCAGGCTGTGTGTGTTGCCTTCCTGGGTCTGTCGCAGCTGTGGGATAGCTGGTAGGCTCCTTGTGTGGCAGTAATGGAAGCAGCCTGCTCACTGTGCCCGTACCCTGGGTCTGACCTGAGAGCATCGCTGCTGCCTCACCAGATTTCGCTGCAGGAATGGGTAGCTTCTAACACTGAGTGGGGGAACCAACCCCTTCATCCCATTCATAGCAACCAGGCATGCAGACTATGGATGCCAGTGGCTTTCACTTGGAAGGTGCTGAAAGCTGTCAGAAAACAGAGTTATATAAAAAATCATTTACAGAGTCTAGTCAAGTGGATCCGGCACAAGCCCAGCACATCCCGTCCCTCCTGTGGCATGCAAGGCCACTTCTCTGGGACAGGAGCAGCTTGCTTAGGACAGCCAAGAGCTTTGCTGGGCCCTCCCCATCATGGATAGCAGCCAAGTGCTCTCTATGTCAGGAGTCCCTCTTGTGCTTGACCTCAAACACACCTGCAGGCCTGGAGTGGCAGAGGTGGCTCTCATGAGCCCAGCTGCAGTGGTGATAACTTATCTCAGTCTGTGCCATGGCTCTGCTCCTCCAGTGGAACAATGTGATTTCACAGTTGTAAATAAAACACTCTGGGCTCTGCTCCTCCTCAGCACAGAGCAGCCACACTATATACCACAATACGGGTACATCTATTGTGATGTCCACACAGGCCAAGTCCTGCCTTTGTGAAGCTGCTCATGAGCCCAAAGGGGGCAATCTGGGTGGCTCTGCCCTCCTGCAGCCAGGAAAGCCCAGAGCACTGAGCATCTTGACTGCTTTGGAGGAATCTTATGGGTCGGAGCATGGGGTCTTGAGACCCCTAAAGAACTTGACACTTGTGACTAAAGGACTGGGCTCCATAGGAATCTGACCTCATTGCTTTAAATTCTGCTGGCTGGAATATGCATCTGGCCTGTTCTTCTTGTGCTCCTGCCAGGGCTCCTGTGGAGTGGGTGGAAGTCATGAGTGAGCAGAGAAATCAGGAGGTTTGTGCCAGGCCAGAGTGTGTGAGAGCTAATGGAGAACATGCTACGGGGATACAGAGCAGAGCTGGAGTCCCAAATTTTTGTCCCGAGAGCTGAAGCTTGAACCTTCCCTTGTGTCAGGCAGGTTGAAAACAAGTCTGCCCTGAGCCTACAGGTTATGCATTACATATCCATGACACTGTGCTTGTCTCCTGGTCCTCAGACAGAAGATCAGGCTTTCACCACACTCCCTTGGATAGAGGCAAAACCTGTGCTAGTGATTTGGCCTCGGCCCAACCTTGCATTTCTCTCTGTAGTTTCTTGGAAGCTCCCAGTTGCTTCTGTGACCTGGGACCCTGTATCACTGGTTGGGAT
Source organism: Sylvia atricapilla (assembly GCF_009819655.1). Taxonomy (NCBI): domain Eukaryota; kingdom Metazoa; phylum Chordata; class Aves; order Passeriformes; family Sylviidae; genus Sylvia; species Sylvia atricapilla. The sequence continues at coordinate 209,298 of NC_089160.1, forward strand.
GCTCCAGCAGCTGGAAGGGAGGTGTGGTGCAACCCAGTGATGGATACTGGAACCAGCTGTGGCAAAATGGCCTTCCCTTTGATCAAGTAGTGATGTCTCCTCTTGTGGGGTGGACTTTGTGCAACTTGAGGGAATGTGGAAACTCTGCCTGCACAGCCAGGCGTCTATTCCCAGCACTACCACTGCCAGGAGCAGAGGAGCAGGGCACCCCAAGCACCTTGCTTGTTTTCTGCTCTTGGCAGAGCAATGTGTGCCTCATGACCTCACTTCTGGTGGCCAGGAAAGTGAGGCAGAACACTGTGCCACAGTCTGGACCCTCTTGGGCTCAGGGGCTGTGTGGACCATCCTGGTCCCCAAGAAGATGACACCTCAGTGCTGCAGCCCCAGCCGTGCCTTTTACCTGGGGAGGTGATGCTGCCTGTCCCTGGAGAGGCTCAGGTGCTCAAAGGTAACCTGAATCCACTTGCCATCGCCGCCCTTTGGCACAGCCGTATGGTACATTCCTTGGAACACGGCTTGCAGTGGCCTTGTCCTGTGCTGTTCCCTGCCCCAGTTCCCAGTGGATACGTGCTAAGCTGATACGGGCTGCGCCGGGCGGCGGCGGTGCGTGACCCTCGCTCCTGCCCCAGCCGTGGCTCGGAGCAGGGTGCGGCCGGAGTCGGGGTGCCGTGCCACCCATGGGCTGCCCTGAGCCCGGGCCGTGGGCCAGGAGGTGGCAGCAGCCCCTCACCCTGTGCCAGGGCAGGGTCGTGCGGCTGAGACCCCTCCAGAGAAGCGTTCCCACTGCTCTGTTTCCTTCTCTGGCAGCGTGAAGAGGCAGCGCTCGGCCCTGGAGGGGCCCCAGGGACACGTCGGGGTGAGGATGAGGGGACAGGGCGGCTGTGAGCGGCACAGCAGGGCTGTGGTTTAAGCCCTGCACAGCGCTGAGGTTTGAGGCAGCAGCACGTGGAAGTCGGAAAGAACAAACTGTTCAGCCGCCAGCCCTTCCAGCTTCTGCTTTCTAACAGCCCAAACAAACACGAAAGTGCTGGCTCAGCCGCAGCTGGCTGGCCTGGCCCGTTCCTTGGGACACAGCCCATCCCGTCCCTAGTCCTGCAGCCCAGCCTTGCTGGGTCATTGCTTCTCCATAGGTGGGTAAGGGGCTCTGCTCCCTCGTTCATCTCTGCAGCTGTGCAACCCCTTCCAGTGCCACCACTGATGGTGCCACCAGGCAGCTTCTTGGGATCCCGCTCCGGTGATGACTGGTGGTCACTTGTCCCTGCAGAGATGGACAGCCCCATGGCTCAGAAGCTCCCGTGCACTCTGCTCAGTCCTGTTCAGGCCCAGCAGGCAGCATGGGATTGCAGTGGAGATGCCATTTGCTGTGGCAGGGAGACAGGATTGACACAGAGAGGCCACAGCTGATCTGTGTGTAAGAGGAGAGCACTTACCCACCATCAGTGCGCCCATAGCTCTGGAGATGGGCACAGGTTACAGGACCCACATGGTTCAGCCATGCATGGGGACAGGGACAAGCCTTCATGTCCTCAGTCAAGCTGTGGGATCAAGAAGCTGCCAGATTGAAGGATGCAGGAGGAGATTGCATATTGTGCAGAGGGGGGACTGAGTGCCTGGAGAGCCTAGAGCAGAGTTCCAGAGGTGACAGAAAGGGGAAGCTGTGGGCTGTGACCAGCTCTGACAAACGGTGCTGGGCTGTGGTGTCTTGTCACACACACCAAATTCTCACGGGGGTGGGGGAGATTGCAGGTGGGTGGGGGAGCGGGGAAGGGGTGGAGAGCTCTGTTACGTAGAGTGTCCTTCAGCCTTCCTTCCTGTGGCCACGGCATGAGGGTATATAAACAGTGGAGCTATAATTATCTGGGGTGGTGAGCAGTGCACCCAACTGCTGGCTGCCGTGGGCACAGCTGGAGACAGTACTGCAGAGCTTCTGGGCCTGGCACCCACCTCCACTGCTGCCCATCACAGCTCCCCCCTTTCTGTCATAGGCTAACTGCTGTCCATTGCATCAGGGAGATCCGGGTACTTAATGCTTCTGTGGGCAAAATGAACACCTGAGAGTTTTACTGGACATTATCTTTAGGAAATTTGGGCCAGAGGGACTCCAGGATGCCCCTGGAAGGCAGCAATGCCCATATGAGTGCCCTGCATCTCTGGGTGCAGGCAGATGGTTCCCCTGAGCACATCAGTGCATGGTCACTATGGGTGAGAGGAGAAGCAGCAGAAAAGGGTCAGGGCAACACTGCAAACTGCTAGGGGGGCCTAGGAGGGGTGAGAGGGAGTTTTGGCAGGTCCTTGTGTTGGAGACGTGCTGGTGCAGTGGTCAAACAGGACAGAAAGGGAAGGAGCAGAGTGAGTTTGGAGGTTGTTCCCTGGAGCAGACAGAGGTCTGTGGCCTGGGGTGGAGGTGGCTGTGTCCCTCTAGGGCATACTTCACCTGCTCCCTTGTGTGGCTTACATCATCCAGGGCTGAGGTAGCTCCAGTTTGGGCCAAGATTTCTCACCATCGGAAATGGTGAGCAGGGAGTGAGGAACTAATCACTGCATAAAGACACCTGGTCTTTGTGAAAGGCTCAGTCCAGGCCTGGCTGAACAGTGTAGAAAGTGCTCAGGGTTAGTTTGTGCTTAAAATTTATAGCCCCTCCAGCCCCCTCACCCTCAGCTCAGCACAGCGTTGGCTTTTTCCTCCCTGCCTAGACTCCAAGACTGACAAGTTCTGGGAACATTCCATGTCCAGCACAAAAAACCCCGAAAGACATGCAAGAGAAAACTATGTTCACAGCAGGGACACATCCAGTGACAGGACACCAGAGTTTGGCAGAGACCACGTTCCCTTGCAGGGGAAAAGGGGACAAAGGATCGTGTGCAGGCTGCAGTAGCGATGGCTGTAGGCAGACATGGTCCCTGTGAAAGGTCTGCAGCAGGGTAAGGAGGAGCTCCTCAGAGCAGAGGCTCTGCTGCTGCTGGGAGGCCAGCCCATGTTCCTGCTAAGCAGCTCGGGAAGCCAGCCAGCACCTGCAGCCCCAACTCACCTGCCTTGCTCCTCCTCTCCTGTGGGGAAGGACAAACCTGGGATTAGCTGTTCCTAACACATTCCAGATACTTACCTCCCAGGATTCCTGCTCTGAAGGACTTTGTTGATGAAAGACATAAACCTGGAACAGACTGTTTGCTGATGAAAGACACAGTGGAAGCTGCCAGCAGAGCAAGTTCCCCATGTGCTTGCATCAGGCTCTCAGGTTTCACTGGGGTGAGGCACGGCCTATTACACTACGGGTCTTAGGTTGGAGACAGACATATGACAGGACTCACTGAGACCATGCAACAAACAGAAAAGGTTTATTATGGCCGTCCCCTTATATAGAGGGTTTAAAATTCCCGGGCTTAGACAACTCATTGGTCAGGGTCTTATCACTGCCCAGCTCCCTGGCCAGCGATACATCTGCATTCAGGATTAAAGAGAATTGGCTGGGATCCCTGCTGGAGTTCAAATCCATCCTATCATTGCTCACCCAGGGCTTGTTTACTTCTGGGCTGGTTGAGTTTGGGGGTCTGTTATGGCCAAATTTATCTTTGCAGCTACAGAGCAGCAGCAGCCATGACAACATCCAGCACCTTGTGCCTGGCTATGCTTCTGTTTGTCTTGTGGACCTCCTGTCCCAAAAAGTGATGAGGAAGCAGCTGCTGCCGTTTTGTCCTTCTGAGGAGAGTGGCAAGGGAGCTGGAGAGTACAGCTACATTCCATGGGTACCCTGAGAACAGGTTGTTCCCCTCAGCTGCCCTGGGGACAGTGGGAGCAGAGAGGGGGTTTGGCCCAGGGCTGTTCAGGATCTGTGGCTGGAGGGTAAGGTTTGAGGAGGGTGCTGAAGCTGGGGTGGGAGCTGATGTGGCTCTGAGGGTATTGTGCAGCAGGCAGAGGCATGACCCTGCAGCACCAGCACTTTTTCCCCTGTCCAGGTGGACACCTACCCACACAGGCTGACCAAGGACTTCTCCATGAGCGCAGGCAGAGGGTGAACCTCTTCCATTGCAGTGATGCAATCCTGGAATCACCCCTGAAGATGCTCATCCACACTCCACTTTCTGAGCTGACTCACAGTCTGCTTTCATACTGGAACACCCTGTGCCTGCCTCAAGCAGCTGTGGTGGCAAGTGTTTCTTGTCATCTAGCCCTGCAGGTATCATATGTACCAGAGGACCCAGGGGCCCGTGGGGCATGCATGAGCAGCTGGGGCACCGTGGGGTGCAGGCTGGGCTCCTAACCCAGAGCATCAGCAAAACATTTGTCCTTTCCCTGCCCTGTGGAGAGGATGGGTCCCCAGGGCAAAGGTGACCTCCAGTTTGTGTGAGCAGCATGCCACTGGAGATGGGGACCCATAGATGGTTTTGGCAGAGGGGATCCCAGCAGGCATTTCACAGTCCTCATCTGACTGCTTTGGACTAGGCTTAAAGGTGGGCTGTCCCCAGCCCAGTGAGAAGAGCTTCCCTGGTGAGATACCATCTCCTCCTTGGTAGGAGAGTTAGACTTTGAAGATCATTGTGGATCCCTTCCAGCTCAGGGTATTCTATAATTCTACTCCTTAAGAGTTTCTCTGTCCTCAAGAACCTGCCCCTATCCCTCTCAGCCAAAGCTGGTCCCAGAGGGGGGTGTGGAGTGAGCCCCATCTCCATGCCTCTCTTTTACCCATGGGTTGTTTTTCCCCAGCACAAATACATCTGGGCTGGCTCATGAGCTCTGTTTTCTTCCCTGGGCAGAGAGTTGTGCCAACAAAGTCAAGTTTCTTCCTTATCCCTCCCCTTTCTAATTGTTTCCGTATGGATCCAATTTCACCGTGTCCCAGAGCAGGCTTGGGTTCCCTGCTTACATGAAGTTGAAAACAAGGCCTGAGGCACCAGCTGTTGGGAGCAGAACATGTCCTCCCTACATTGTCCTTGGAGCATAGTGTGGCTTCCAGGCTTGGCTCTTCCAGGTGCCTGAGACCTGTAGTTCTTCCTCAGGGAATGAAAGACGTACAAACACTCATGTTGCTGCAGTGGGGCCCCAGGCAGGGCTGTGAAGCCATGGCTGGGCCCTGTGATGGGTCCTGGGCTCATTAACTGAGCATCACACCCCTAGCACTCCTCCCACCCACTTCTCGTGCATCAAGTGTGGCTTCTCCTGGGACAGCACCTGCTTGGGGCTCCTGTGGTGCCACCTGCCCTGCCACAGAGCTCGGATGGCCTGGCCATGCAATGGCCCTGGCAGCTTACCACATCCCACAAGAGAAACAACAAGCCTCTTTGGAAAAGGCTTGAGGCTTTTTGGGTCTGGTTCCTTTTCTGTCTCAGCCTCCTCCTGGCACATGCTGGAAGGCCCTGGAGTGGGACTTCAGAGAGGAGCAGCATCTCACATGGCAGATCAGGGGTTAGGGGGTGCAGAAGCCTCTGACTGTGCATCCCAGGCCAGCCTGGCAGTTTCAGTGGCAAATATGGTCCCCACCAGCCATGGCCATACCCTGATGCTCACCCTCTTGTTGGAAGGAGCCAGCTGGGATGTGGTGATGGTTAAGGACAGGCTGGCTCTGGGACATGGCATGTCACATGTCATAGCTTTACTGGTGTCCAGTGAGGCTGCTGCCCAAGCTTGACTGTTCCTCGCCTGTCCAGCATGACCATGGAGAGATTGTCATTCACCAGGTCATGGTCTAGCAGCATCTGCATGTGTTTGTTTGTGTTTAGGGGAGCACTGTGGTCATTCCTAAATCCTGTCTCCAGAGAGGGGCATGGCTGCACCAGCCCTCTGCATCCTGACTCTGGATGCACAGCAAGGGCAAGCTGCTGTCTCACCTTGTTGGTGGCCTCGTTCCCTGTTTGGCCATTTCTGATATGACTGACATTGGAAGGATGATGCTGGGGGGTGATACCCCACGTCATCTCCCAGCAGCAGAGGGTCCCCAGGTTGCTCTGTGCCAGGGAGCCCAGCGGGTCTGCTGCAGGCTGGAGCTGGTGTGACTCAGTGGGTGCTGCTTCTCCTGCTTGCCTGCAGCACTCAGGGGCACTGGGATGGTTGTGGGGTGCCGAGGCCCTTCCAATATATGGCTTGAGGGGCCACATGGAGTCACATCAAAGGGACACGGGACTGAGAAGGACTTTTAGGATGGAGCAAGGACTTGGTGATCCAGCAGAACTGCAGAAAGCAGCTGGCTCCTGTCTCTCTGGATACCTGGGTGCCCTCCAGCCTCAACAGAGCTTCGCTAGTGCTCCCACCACACACTCGGCCATCACACAGACTGTGTCTGGGGTGGCTCTGGCATGACCTGGCTCCAGGGAAGCTCAGCCTTGTGGTTTGGGCTGTTCTTTGTCACCAATGGTGACTGCAGAGCTGGGGATGCTCCTGACAGGCACAAAGGCCTTTCTGTCTGTGGAGGGCTCACACCGTAATTTTCCGTCCCAGATTCAATGCCATTGCTCATCTTTCCAGAGCAGTGAAGGGGCCTTTGTGTGCCAGCACAGTGTCTCTGTCCCCATGCAGAGTCTGCCCCTCACTGCTTTGTTCGCACTGGGTTTGACCAGACCATGAACTATCTTCTCACGTTCATCTATCCTCCTGGCAGAGCTCTTTAGCCTGGCACTGCCAGGCAGGGAGAGATGCTGGCTGTCACCTCTGCTGGTAGGGCCTCTGTCTGCATCCCTGAAATGGCGTGTCTCCTGTGTCCCCACATCACCATGTGACAGTGCCACTGCCTGTGTCCATGTAGTGTGTGGGTTGGGGCACGATGGCTGTGCTGCTCAGGGGTGCAGACCTCGGGAGGGGTGATGTTCTGGCAGCTTGGATGTCCCCTTAGGCCTGTGGCAGGATAGGGAGGGCAGTAGGAGTCCTCAGGCTCTTGGGCTTCCTGGGCATGGAGTGGTGGTGGAAGGGCTGTGTCTCTCAACTGAGGAAAGCTTCATCAGCCCAGAGCTGAGATGGAGCAGAGCCATGGCTGATGGTGGCTATCTCAGAGCCCAGCTGCCCAGAGGCCATCTGCAGGATGTCCCTGGGGAGCCCGGAGAGTGCCAGCCCTGGGCGTGTTGGAAGTCAGGCCTTGGTTTTCCCAAGGGAGGACTTGCCCTGAGCCAGGAGCTACAGAACCACCCACCCCAGCAGCATCACGGGGCTGGGATTGTCCCCAGCGTGTCTGTAGGATGTATGGAGAAGCCAGGAAGTCGGAGCAGATGCAGTCAGACATGATGGCAAAGGGAGGGCTGAAGCACGAGGCACAACAGGAGAGCAGGCTTGGGAGAAGGCCAAGGCACAGGTTTTTGCTAGTAGAAGAGCCTCTGAGCAAGGAAATCCCCTTTTATTGCCTAGTTTGTTCTGGCTGAGCTCAAGGATGAGGATCTGAAGATTTCCCTTGAGCACCATCAGTGGCCCCAGTACATGGTGTCCACCTGGGGCAGAGCCCTGTGGGGCTGGAGCCAAGTGGGACTGTGGTGGGCACAAAGCTGTGTCTGGACACGCTGAGCCCACACAGACATGCTGCCTGTAGCTGGATCCCAGGGGTCACACAGCCCTGTGGGGGTGTACACGTGTGTGCACACATGCCTTGTGCATGTAGCTTGATCCCACAGGATCTGAATGCCAGCATGAGAGTGGGTGTGGGTGTTTGTGCAAGCACGCTTCTGTGCACGGCTCCGCTCTGCACAGATCACAGCAATCACTGCAAGGCTGTTCCCTCTTCTGTTATTCCTTGACTGTTTTTCTCTCCTCAGACTCCTGTGTTTAATCGTTTCACACGCTGGGAACATTACTGCTTTTTCCTGGCAGCCACACTGGTGCCTTGTGTGGGATGGGGGATGTGTGGAGCTGCAGGCACATGGTCTCAGTGTTGTCCCCTCAGCCTATGCATTCCGTTGCTGAGGCGATGTGACACAATGTGCTGGTTTGGAAATGTCCATCTGATGGAGCCGTATGCCAGGACCTGGGCCAGGGGACACTGTGTTGTGGGCACTGTGGCTTTGCTGTGTCTGGGGTTGGAGCCTCAGTCCCAAGTGCAACACCCCTGCACACTGTCAGATGGGCAGGGCAGGACGAGGGTGCTGGGATGCCAACCCTCTTTTGGACACTGCACCAAGCAGGAGAAAAGTCTCTTTCCCAACATCAGCCACGTGCTGCTGTTTTCTAGTGGGAGAGAAAACCACTGGCTGCACATGTATGTGCCAGCACACACCTCAGCCTAGCTCATTCCACGCCCCTGATCCTCCCGTGGCCCCAGGCTACAGCAGGTCTTTGCAGGTCACCTCAGCCATCCAAACGTGTCCAGCTGCGGCTCTGTGACAGATGAGGCACAGACAGGGACCCTGCTCGTCCTGACGGCCCCTCTCTGGGGCCATCCTGCCCACTGCAGCACCTGTTTTCTCCCACCCGCTCCCTGCCTCTTTCTTAAGGTTTCACCCTTATTTCAACAGGCAAAAGCATCTACCTACTTTGCACCTCCCTCTCCAAATCAAAGCTAATCTCTTGTTTTCAGCCAGTCACTGTCGTGGAGTTAAAAATAACAAGGAATTTACAGCCCTTGACCTTGAACTTGGCCAAGCATTTCCACAGAGTGGAGTGCTTCCACTTCTTGCAGTGTCAGCAGAGCACTCGATGGCTCATCCTGAATTTCCCTCCATCTACACAAGTCTTTTCCCCAGGGCACAGCACTGGGATGCTGTCCAGACTGGCATCGGCTGAGAGGGATACTGTGAGCTGGTCACGTAAGAGGGGTGGGACTTGCCACAGGCACGGGAGGCGGGTGGGGTGTGATCCTGGGAGGTCAAGTCTCCAAGGTGTCATGGGATTTGAGGCCTTTTTCACATTCTGTCTAACGACATTTCCTTCGTTGATGTCATTAGCATGGATTTAGAAAGGTTCCCAGATCTTTTCTTTCATAATTGGGAACACAAAAAACTCAAAGGAAACTCATTTCAATGTCATTGTCTTTAAAAGGAAAACTGGGATTATCACCTAACGCTGGGACTCCTGCAGCCACAGTCCTCGACATGGGCGCCTAGCCCATATTTACAGGTCATTGCTATTTCAGGGACATGACGAGCCTCCACATCCCTGTGGTTCTTCGTGTGCCTCTTATGTGGGGCACCTCCACTCTGACTTGGGCAGGACACTGTCACAAGGGCAGTGGGATGGAAACAGGAGGTGCTACAGCTCCACCGTACCTGTAGGACACAGATGCACCTGCTAATGCACCAGCTGGGGTGAGACATCCAGACCCCTTACTCTTCCCTTTCTCCCCCAAAAAGAGGTTGCAGACCAAGGGCTGTGTACTCACCCCAGGAGGGGATGGAGAGGGCTGATGACACACTCATGGCAGCACGGATCTGAGCAGGCAGCAGTGCTGCTGCACAGATGGACCAGTCATTGGGAGCACCAGCCCCTTGCCAGTGGTAGGGCAGGGACCATCACCTGAATGGGAACATCCTGCACTGCTCCTGGTGCTTCTAACACCAGTGTCAGCTGTGACATTAAACTAGGTGGATATGTTCACCCATATGGATGGATACAGTGGCGTGTGACCCAGCCTTCCACTTCCCATGGTAATCCCAGTCCTGAAAAAGGGTTCTGCCAGGCGCCCCAGGATCCTGTCCCTGCTGTAGGATAGGACTGATTCCTACTGTACAAGGGAAAGCATGTGAGGCTGTGCCATCCTCTTCCTGCCCCAAGTTAGCACACAGGCCACTTGATTGCTTCCTTGTGGGATGAGTTTGGAGAGTGTCCATCATTTGAAGAAGTAACACTGCTGTTACTGCAGGCCAACAGCACAACACTTGCTGTGACAGAGAAGCCCAGAGCCCCTCGGCAGCTCAGCGTGGGCTGGGCCAGCACAACCTGCTATGGTCTTCCTGGAGATGGGAACACAAAGCTGCAGGTACTGCTCGTGGCCACCCTGCTGTTCACCATGTGGCTGCCAGTGTCCCAGCTGCTCATGCTGCTGTCAGCCATGTGCTGAGTCCACCATCTCTGTGCCCTTGGGTGGCAGTGGGTCCCCAGAAAGCTGGGCCTGCTCTCGGCTGGTTTAAGCCAACAGTAGCTGGCATCCCAAGGGGTGGCTGTTAAATTGTCCCTGCATTTTTTAGTTGTGGCTGCTTCCAGTGCCTGCTGTCTTCTTCCCCACTTGTCCTGGCGGGGCAAGGACAGGGGAGCTGGAGCTGCCTGGCTGCTCTGGTTGTGGGAATGCTATGGAGTCTGGGAATGGGGCAGTAAGGTGCCAAGCAGCTCGCAGCATCCTGCAGGAAAGCCGGGTGTGCTGGGCAGGGCAAAGGGCTGCAGGGGAGAGCAGGTAGTGCTGCTGGTGTTGCTCAGGCGACACTGCCCAGGTAATTTTTGCCTGTGTTGTTTCCCAGAGCAGGGGCAGTAAGGTTTGGCTCATGGCCCTCGGGGAGCGGGAATGATTCATCAGCTGAATTAAGCAGATTTATGAGGTTATTTCTCAAATGTGTGTGTCATGCCATCCTGGCTTGGCTGCACGACAGCACCGCTGCCAGGGCAGAGTCTGCCAGACCACAGACCTTCCATCAAAACAACTCTAGTGAGCAACAAAACTGGGATAAACACAGCAGCACTGGCTGGGTCTGCACAGGAGGACACACATCCACACTTCCCAGGGCCAGACTGCTGCTGTTTGCAGTCACTGAGGAGCCCTGGGCAAGGGGAAGGGGCAGGAACACAGCAGAGCTCAAGCAGTTTGAGCCGTGATTGGGGATTTCAAGCCAGAGAGTAACTTGTTGGGGAAAAGGTGCAATTTCTCCTTGTTCCCTTGTCTTGCAACATCTGAGTTGCCCTACCAGGAGCTGGGGGCCACTGTTCTGTAGAACAGATGTCCCACTGGACACTGGATGCCATTAGGGCCACAAATCATCCAGGAAGGACGCACCACTAGAGCTGTGGTGCCTGTGGGATCATGCCAGTCCATGGGCCCCAACAGGGACAGTGGGAAGAAGTCAGGAAGTGCAGTGACTGTGCCCAGAACAGGGCTAGGGTTAGGGGACCCACAGCTAGGATTGTGCTTGGGTTATTCCAAGGAGTGTCCATACCTGAGTAAAGGACACTGTTTGAGGCTTGTCCAAAGGAAACCCTCATCCATTCCTTTGGATGCTCCAAAAGGAGAGCCCTGGCAGTGTTTCTCAGGTTCAGTTTTCTACCAGCACTACCTCTTAGCCATGGTGTACAGCCTGCCTCTCCTTGCAGGCACTGAGACTTTCCCATCACCAGAAAAACATCACCCCTCCACTTGGATGGAACTTTGGTGTCCTCCCTGCAGTGCCCACCACACCCCAGGGCCACCATGGCCAGCCCTGTGGCACCCCCAAACCAGGGACAAGCCTGTCTTGCTAAATGAGTAGAAAATGAGTCCTGGGACATTCCTGCCTGAGAGTAATTTAAAATCTACTAAAAGAGGTTACAACCTTCCAAGAAATATGTCTCTGGGAAGCTGCCCAGTGGGAAAGAGGACAGACCCAGAAAACATCCCAGCAGTGAGGGAAGATTGAAAACAAGCTAGGAATAAAAAAAATGACTACATATATAAACATGCGGGACAGAAAAGCCAGCGCCTCAGCCTGTGTTCTTTGGTGGTTGTTGTTGTTTCTAAAGCTTTGATTTGGAAAATTGCTGCTATTTATAGCCCTCCCCTTTCCCCGCAGTGGTTACTGTGCTGATCCCTTCCAGATGCTGGTTCCTTACAGACCAGTGCTGGGGGGGCTATCAGGAGCTGGGGATAATTTTGCAGCATTGCAGAACTGGGGATATGAAGGGGAGGCGTGAACAGCCTCAACACCCGTGTGAGGGTGGGTTCACAAAACACATGTCAGGAAGTGAACCCACACACAGGCATCATGGCTGCTCAGCTGCAAGAGCAGCTGCTGGGGAAAGATTTCTCCTGGATCCATTCTCCAGAAGGATGAAGGAATCCCCTATCATACAGCCCTGAGGAACCCCAACATTCCTGAAGAGCTTGGATGTGCTCTTGGCAGCTTGTCCTGGTCCCTGGGATATCCCTGTGACATCAACATCTCCATCCACCTCGGTCAACGTTTCTCCCCACCTCAGAAGGTTGAATGAGTTGTAGGAATCCCACGGAAAATATGAGTCTGGGCTTTCCTGCCTATGAGAGAGGTCTGGTGGTGACTCAGTGGCCAGTAACCAGGGCAGCAGCATACAAACATGCAGTATGGAGATCGAGGGAGGCCAGGGGATCCTGGATGGAGTAGGAGGCATGCTGGAGACTCAGGGGAGCTAGAATTGGTCCCTGGCTCCTTGGCTAGTGATCAGGAGGCTGAGGGTATCTATGCTGCTCCATGATGGGGTGGGGGTTCAGAGCCTGCTTGAAAACCACTAAGGAGAAGGTACTCTGTGTCTCAGGGGAGCAAGACAAAGGTTTCTGGGAGCCTGATGCTGCTGTGTCCCAGTGTGGGCACAATGGAGCTCCCCTGGGGTAGTCTAGGCCCTCCCAGCCGAGATGCTGTAGCCCAGGGCAGAGCCAGGGGGGCTGGAATCAGCCAGTCCTTTGTTCAGGTGCACTCAGTGGGGAGCAATGGGCAGCAATAGGGAAGCTGTGATTTTGGGCCTTTTCTTTGCCTTCCCAAGAAAACTGCTCCTGAAAAGCATTACAGCACAGCTCTGGTCTTACCTCCCCCGGGATTCTCCTGTTCACAAACAGATCAGTTTTAAAACACCTTCAGCAGGTTCTGGGTTTGTGTGCTGGGGCAAGCAGAGAGATCCTGGAGTGCCTGGCCATGGAGCACTCTCCTGTGCATTCAGCTCTGAAAAGGAGGTGCGGGGGCAGCCCAGCCTGGAGACTGGCCCAGTGCTGGAGTTAGAGGATCCTCCAGTGGAGCAGAGCTGGGGAGAGAGAACTGGAAACAGGGAGCTTTATGTAATTTGAGTTTAATAGAGGGGGGTTAACATTCTCTGGAGATGCTGTGAGCATTGTTTGGACTGAGCTTCCCCCAAACCACCCTCCTGATCCCTCCCCTGGCTCGTGAACCCGGGATAACTCCAGCTTGGCATCTCACCTGGATGGTTTGGCAGTGAATCAGGATTAACCTGAGGGCACTGGGAAGCATTTCGATTGTGAATAGGACGCTTAAGGGCAGCAGTGTCCTGGTCCTTCCTGGATGCCCAGGATGGAAAGGGGAAGAGGCAGAGGGAGCCCGTGCAGGGGTGGCTCTGCCTGAGTTCTGTCACTCGCACAGCGGGGCCACGCCGGGGGAGTGTTGGCTGACACAGAACCGGGCTGCAGAGCGGGGGACACCCCATCTCCGAGCCCGACCGTGCCAGTCGTGACCCGGGCTCTCCATCCTCCGGCCTGCTGGGCGCTGCAGGAAAGCCACAGGTGCCCACCCGTGGCGAGAAGGGGAGGGCAGGCCGGGGGCCGGGCGGGGCCGGTGGCCAGCTCTGAGTCACGGTCCCGGCCACGCTCCCCGGCCGCCTGCTGACGTCGTGTCACCCGATTTTGTGGGAGGAAGCAGCGAGCGCTGAGCCGTCGCCACGGCAACAGCTGTTTTTCTGCACGCCGGGGGAAATGCTGATCCCATGGGATGTACGTTTTTGGGCTGGTCCCTCTGCTTGCTCACCCCTAGCCTTGCACATATCCCTACGTCCTCGTCAGGGTACTAGCTGGGCTGAGTGGGCAGCGATATTTTAGGGCTTTTGGAGCTATTTTTGAGCCGTGCTGTGAGACACCGTGGGCAAGAGGAAGTGACAGGTTTTGGTTCTTGCTTCCAGAGCAACGGATGGATTGGGGATGGAGTTGGCCGGGGCAGAGCCCTGGGATGCCCGCAGGGAGAGCCGAAGGAGAACCCGGGAGCTGTCGTGGCCAGGAGCGCTGAAAAGATGCTCATGGCAACGCAACATGGTGGGGATCCGGGGGGATGCTGGGGAGGCTCTCCGGCCGCCCGGGAATACCGCCCTGCTGCAGGGGCTGTCCATCAGCTGCTGGAGAGCAGCTGCCCTGCCCTGGGATTTCTGCACTGTGTTTTCTGAGCCGCTGTTTCAGAAGTGAGCTGTTTTCAGAGAAGGCCCTGGCTCCACCAGGCAGGAATGTGAGAGGGCAGTGCCATCTACCAGCTGGGAGGGCTGCAGCCAGGCAGGGGCACAGCCGTGGCACCGGCAAGGGGCTGCATAAGGAAGGATAAAATTCAGCATTAAGGAAGGAGAAAAGGAACTGCTGGGCTGATCCTGTAAGGAGCGGGTAAAACAGCCTGGAACAGCCTGCTTTGGAGCAGCAAAATGGGTCTGTTTCTGCCTCTCCATGTGAGCCTGAGCACATCCCTCCCCAGCACTCCCTGTGCTTGGCAGGGGCCAGCAATCTCCCACCCCGAAGGCAGAAGCTGTCCCTGACCAGGGCGGCACGGGGACAGGAGCGGGTGGCAGCTGCACTTGGGGGCACACGGGGCAGGGCACGGCTGCCATGCCGCCAGCCTCGTGTTCCTACTGCTCCCACCCATCTCGGGAAACGAGTCCCGGAACAGACTTCTGAGTCATCCACCAGCTCAAAAACACCCAAACATGGGCATGGCCAAGCAGCAGCTCCTCCGTGGGCCAGAGCTCCGTGGGCCGGGCACAGCAGGAGCTGCAGCAGTGCTGCGGTGCCTGGGCACGGTGGGGGGCTGCAGGACCCTGCAGTGAGGATGCAGCAGCCCTTTCTGGGACAGAGTTATCAGTGGGGCAGGCAGAGGCTCGAGGATCTCTGTCATCCCATGGCTGTGATGTGCTCAGCTGGGATGTCCAATCCTGCCAGTGCTGCTGCCACACGCAGCCCCAGGCACAGGGTGTGTGTCAGCCACTGCAACACCAGTGGCACCTCCCGAATGTGCTCCCTGTCCAGGGAAGGTACAACAGACATGGGAATGTTACCTCCATGGCAAACACATAAAGAGACCAGTTTAAATAAAAATGTAAGTCCTATTCTTCACGACTGCATTCAGCAGCAGTATAACACTGTGTCCCAAGGCACCTCGACCTGGAGATGCAGAGTTCATGGGGTCAGAGCAGGGTAGGGGTGAGTCTGGATTGGAACCCAACTGGCTGTTTCCAGCTTCTAAAAATACAGGGCACAGCACATCTCGGCTTTCAGCCCAGGGGCCCTCCCCACCAGACTCCATCCGTGCCAATGAGGCATCATCTGTGGGATCTGTTAGACCTGAAAATTGGGAGATTCCCAAAGGAAACAGTTTGCAGAAGCATAGTGCCTCTTTCCACGTTTACAATTCATTAAAAATAATCAGCCCTGCCTGATGCAAAAATTAGGCTTGAAATAGGAAGAAAATGTTTTGTATTTGACATGTCTGGGAGTTGACCCTTCCTGGAGATGGTTTGGCTGGAAAGCCCCTTCAGCTTCTTCCAGGCCCAGTGTCTTCTTGGTCAGTACATGTGTGTTCCCCACTTGCACATGGGCCCTCACACCCGGATGGGATGAGAGGGATTCAGGTGAGGGAGATTTTGGGGGCTGTGAACCCAGCTTTAGCTGTTTAGCTTTTGCCCTGTGCTGCTCACAGCTGGTGGCAGAAGGTGTGAGAGCTGATGAGCAGAGCCAGGCTGAGAAGGGAAACTTGCAAGCTCATGGGAGGAGGAGGAGGCTGAAGGCTGAGCCTGGCAGCATAACCTGCCAGTGATGTGACCATCCCAGGGTTGGGATGCAGTCAGATAGGCTGGAAGCAGGGGTACCAGGCCAGCCTCAGGGTTTGGTTCCTTACCTCAACCTTCCCCATGAGCTTTCCACCTCCATCTGTCCTGCTGCCCTGTGGAGGTAGGAAGGGAAAGGCATTTTTGGCCTAGTGCCCACTTGTCACTGTGATGGGAGCAGCAGGCAGAGAGCAGATGTGCTTATAGAGAGCACTGTGCCTGTCTGCTGGCACCTGGCTCCTGGAGGCCACAGGGCTGAGCACACTGTGGTGACTGGATTGTGGCTGGGGTGGGGGTCAGATGGCAATAGACCTCCAAGCTCTCTCTTTTTCTCAGCTTTCCACCCCCAGCTGCTGGCCCCTCTTGGCCATGGGGGCTGAGCTGAAGTGTCCCCAGAGTAGTGGCAGGGGCCAGGGGCTGGTTCTTCCAGCCCTAGGCAGAAGTTGGTGACCCCAAGATATGGGGTAGAGATGCAGCCCAAGGGTGGGCACACTGGCTGCCAGATCCAGGCCCTGGTTAGACACCCATGTCTTGGAGGGGCATTTGGTCTTCTTGCCTGAGTTCCTGCAGCCCTGGAAGGTCTATCCTGGCCCCAAGCGTGGATTAATTAGTATTGTGGCATTCCCATGTTGCAGCAGTGGTGTTTGCAGCAGCCTCTGGCAGCCTAATTGCACCCAGCATGTGTGCAGAGTGACCCTTGGCCCTGCCCTCAGCCAGCTCTGCCATGGTGCCTGCCAGCAGAGCTTTTGTGGGGGGCACACAGAGGGGAGCAGAGCCAGGTCAGAGCTGTTAAAATGACACGTTCCTTCTCTGTTTCCCCACCACAGGAATTCTGAGAGGTCACAGCCTTAGCGGTTCAGGTATTGCTGGGATGCCCCGAACAGCCAAGGCACAAGGTTTCTGTGTGTGCTCACATGTCCCCGCACATGTGCTCCTTCTCCTAGGCAAGACTGTGCACTGCAGGCAGACCTGCTGCTGCCATAAACCCCTTAGTGTAATCCAGGCTTGGCTTGGAGCAGGGATTTGCTTCTGGGCTGAGAAGGACCTTCCTCCATCTGAGCAGTGATATGGTGGCATTTGGCAGGAGAGGTGTGAGCTCTGTCCCGGCTGCATTGGGCATGGTGAGGCACAGCTGCAGCTGCTAGAAACGCTGCAGGGTGCTCCCAGGGTGCTCAGCCCTGCGAGAAACGGGAGCAGCCTTGCTCCCCCACAGCATCCTGAAATGAGCAGGCAGCTGGGGGCAAAGTAGGAGCGATGGAGTTCCTTCCTGGGTGCAGCTTGTCACTGCTGGGTGTCTGTGGGAGCTGGGTGCTTCTCTATTATAGAAATGTATATATAATACCTAGAAATTATAGAAGAGTGAGCAGCTACAGGAAGATGGGGAGTATTTCCCTTTGTCCGGGACAGCTGGTAAGCTTTTGTGCAATATTAGCTCCCAGGCACTGCTCCACCACCACAGGGGTTTTGGCACCGCTGTTTCACTATGCTGGGAGCTCCAGCTGTGCAGCAGAACCATTCCAGGACCTGGTGGTTGAGAATGATCTCAGGTGACATGGAGAGAGGTGGGCAGCATCCCTGCTCCAACTTCCCGAAGGAGCAAAGCCTGGGCACTGCCAGCTGGGCTGGGTTCCAGCACTTTGGGCTTAGCTCTCCAGCAGCACCAGCTCTGGCTGGAGAGGCAGTGGCACCAGACTGCTGTCCAGGGTAATCTCTGGCACTCTGCAGCCCACAGCCCACACCTGCTTGCTGCTCCAACCCTTAATTCTCTGACAATCGCTCCATGAACAGTAGCCTTTTCTGGGCTGGGAGGAGAGCTGGAAAGCCACATGGGCCTGTCCCATGAGCAGGGCATCCTCCCTGGCAGTGGCAGAGTTTTGAGCAGTGACACCTGCTCTGGCTGTACCCCAAATGACAACATGGCAGGCCTTGGGGACAGAGCGAGCCGGTCCCTGGCAGGGACTGACCTGGGGAAGAGGCACAGCCCTGGGATCAGCAGGGAGCTTTGGAGCTGTGAATGCCCTCAGAGATGGACAGACTGCGTGGGCATTGGCTGAGGCTCTTACTGCCCTGGGGCGTCACTTTCCCACTGCAATGACAATAGCGATGATGCAATGGCAGCCACCTTGTAGCTGTTGCTGTTACTGTAATTACAATAATAACAACAATAACAATAATTACCCAGTGAAGGAGCCTGCAGCCTCTGCTGCTCAGTGCTTTGCCATTCAGACTCTTTGCCTGGGTCCTGGCGCTGTTCCCCTTGGTGCCTGAGCCCCTGTCCTTGGAGGGATCAGAACTCTTGGTGGTGTCAGCACCAAGGATTTCCACCCCATGTCTGCCACTGGACCCAAATTCCCCAAGTGAGGTTGCAGCAGCCAAACTGCTCACACTCTGCTCCCTGCAGCAGTCTCGCCTGCACCTCTTGAGCCTTCAGCCGCCCCAAAGGCTGCCTGGGGTAACCCTGCCTGGGGTAACCCTAAACCCCTAACCCTAACCCTGTCTGCCCATCCATTTTGGGCTTGTGGGAGTGCAGCTCCTGTGTCCTGTGGTGACCAGCTCAGGTCCCCTCAAGGCTCCCCTCGTTCCTGGCCATGAGTGCAAGCTGTGCTTGTGAGTCTTGCTTTGGCCCCTGCAGTGTTCCTTTCCCTACTCCACCCCAGCCACTCTGAGTACCTGTTATATGCTGGAACTGAGCTCTGGCACGGGGAAGGAGGTGCTCAGAGAGGGAAGGCACCTGACTCCCTGGCCCCAGCCCCATGGGGGCCCTGACCCTGCTGGCCCATCTTCCCTGCCCCTCCCTCTTTGTGCCTGGCCAGGGTGGTGGGTAGCTGAGGCAAGAAGGGCTTTGATGTGTTGCTCTGCTTGGTGCCACAGCTTCTGGGCACAGTGGGCTGGCACCAGTCGGCCGCTTCAGAGGTGCCCTTGGCTCACATCCCAGCATGGCACTGCCTTGTTTGTGCCTGGTGAGGCCAGGACAATCCCCAGCATTTGGCTCCTGCTGGGATATGTTCCCAATAAGGCTTATGGAGAGCAGCAGGGCCAGTGGAGGCACCGCCCCAGGAGATCAGGCCACGTGTTACACAAAAGAGCAGGTGCTGCCCTGGGGATGGGGAGGGCATTGGGGGGACAGGGAGACCCTGGGGGTGGCCCAAGAGGCCGCACAACTACAAAGGCTCTGGCTCCTGCATTGCTGAAGTCATCCAAGAAATTGGTTTAATTGGGAGCCGCCATGAGAGGAAGCTGGTCCCAGCTGGAAGCCGTGGGGCTGACATGCAGCTGCAGTGCCCACAGTCCCTTCCTGCTGCCAAGCTCAGGGCAGGGGCTGCTGCGTGAGCAGCCCTGGGTGCAGGGGCTGGTGCACTGCTGTGGTGTCAGTGCAGGGATGGAGACAGCCTGGAGAGACCCGAGGTGAGCTCTCCTGCTCTCTCCTTCTCTGCAGCTGTCGCTAGGCTGATGGAGCCCCTTCACACACTGCAGCTTGGACCTTCCTGGGACAGAGACAGGGCCCTGCATGCCCTGTGCTCACACCCACTCACCCTGCACAAGCCCCTCTGCAGTGCCTTCACCCGCAGGTGCTCCCAGCCTGGCAGTCACCTTGCTGAGGGAGGCCAGCCCAGCCTGGACTCTGCCTTTGCCCCTGCCTTCCCTGAGCCTCGAACCTTCCACAGTCCAAAGGTTCCCTCCTGGAGAATGAGTAACAGGCTGCTGGCAAGGCTGTGGCCACCAGCCCGTCTGGCAGTGGCCACCCTCTGCCTGCTCTCCCACCACAGGACCATCTCCCCAGGGTACCAACCCAGCTGCAATGCCCCTGCCACCACATCACCTTTGTCACTCATGGTCAGCCCATGCCGTGGGGGGCTGGAAAGGAGACCAGGGCAGCTAAGGGCCTCCAGACCCACAGACAAACCTGTCTGCATCACCCTGGCTCAACCACCCTTGGGAGCTTCTCCCAAGTGCTTGGGGCTGTTCAGGAGCAGCAGCAGCTCTGCTGTGATGATGCTTCTACCAGAGTATGCTCATTGAAAATGGGGCCACGCTGATGTTCCATGTCCCAGAGCACCAAAATGCTCCCAGTAGGTCAGGAGTCCCATTTCATGCCTCTAGGACCTTTGAGACAGAAAGTTTAGCTGTATTTGACTCAGAGGTGGCCAAGTACTATCTTTAACTTTGCCAGTGTATCTTCTGCTGTGGGCACAAAAGAATTACCGAATTGACTGAGAGGAGAGTGCAAGAAGGTTGAGAGAGAAGTTTCTTCAGGGGTGGAGGGGAAAGACTGGAAGTGTTGTGCTGCTTTGCACTGTGCATGTACAAACAGAGCCCATCCATCCTCCAGGAGAGTGGTGGCTTTTTGCAGCCCACCTCTTGCTATCTCTTCCAAGCCCTGGCTACCCCTGGTGCCTGCTGCAGTGAACCATTCACCTGAGGTCCCATTCTCTGAAATGCCAGGGCTGCTCCACAGCAAGAAGCAAAGACCAAAAAAAATCACTCCAGCTTGTGATCCCAGAGACAGGAGATCTCCTGCCATGAAGCCAAGCCCTAGCCCTGCTGGGGTTACAGCCGCCGGCCACAGAAGGCCAAGCCCAGGCTGGGTGGCACGGGGTAGAGGAGGGCTCAGACACAACAAATATGCTTGACCACTGCGTGGCATAACCAGCCAGAGTAATGTCTTGCCAGGGCCCCGATCTCCGGTGCCACGACCCGTGACCCGCCGGGCGGCAGGGGCCAGCACCTCCCGTGGGAGCAAAGGGGTGTCACAGCTGACCCACAGCAGCAATGAGACCTTGACTTTGCAGGGGCAGCCAGGGGGTTGGGACCTTCTGGGATTCTGGTCTGTCCCGCTGCAGCAGACCACCAGCTGGCAGTGGGGTGGCCGCACACACCTTGGCTGTGTCAGCAAAAAGCTGTGTAGAAGTTGTTGGGACTTGGCACCCTGCCCTGGCCAGCACAGCCAGTGTTTGCTTGGGGAAGTCATTCCTGCTCTGTTACTGTCCTGGTGGCTCTTGGGTAACCTCCATCCTGGGTAATCATTGACTGGGCTGAGAAGGCTGGCAGGAGAGGCCTCAAATACCAGGGAGACGTGAGTGCTGAGCTCAGGGGAAAATGTCCATGTCAGTGTCTGGAAGTGGTGTAAACCTGGCACAGGGCTGTCCCCGGTGTCCCCCACACCAAGATCACCAGCTGCCTGTCCCTGCTTCAGCACGGCCTGCAGGCAGCCCTGGGCTCGAGTGGCAGTGAGATGTGGAGGAAGCGGGCAGAGATGCCAGCCTTGCCCAGGGTGCAGGTCAACCCTTGTCCCTCTGTTCTGCCCTCTGCTCTGGGAGCCCGGCAGTGTGGGCAGCTGCTTCTGCAGGCAGGGCACCAGGCTGGCAGCTGGGGACTGAGAGAGGCCATGGGCAGCCTCCGGAAGGTCAGGTACAAGACAAGCCACTCTTTTGCAAAGCCTTTTCCAGTGGAGGCAACCCCTTCGTGACTTGTGTCCTCTTGTAAGTCCCGGCAAAGTCTGGAGCCCGGCGCCCGGATTTCCCACACTGATTTTCCTGGGGATTATGCTGTTTCTAATGATCAATTAAAGCAAATTGGCCAGGTCCCCCAGGCCTCTAAATCCCAGTTAATCCCTGGCACCTTCTGTAACTCCAAGTGCTCATTCATTAAGTGGCAGTCCCATGGGGAAGTGTTTGCTCCAAGTGTGGCTCTTCCCACATGAAACCTTCCGGGTCTGGGTTGTTTGTCTGGCTTTGAGAAACTGCTGTTTCTAATTGAGTTGTTTATCCTGGTGCTGTTTGCTCTCAACCAATCTCCCTTTCTTGGCTGGAATGAGGAAGTTCACTTTCTCAGGAACATTTTACTGCTTCGCTGCCTCCTTATCGCCACTAATGATTCCATTAACCTCCTAAGAGCTGTTGCACTGGCTCTGGCATGGACAGGCAGGAGGCATCTCAGGTTGTTGGTGTCTTTTGCACTTTTGTCACCCTCCTGCATGACCCACCTGTTTTCCACCTGTCTCAGCAACTTTTGTCTTTTGACAGCATCTCCTGCTTTTCCCTAGCAAAATCCTACACACTCCATCCCCTTCTCTCTTCTCTCCTCCTCTAAGCTTGTCTCCTTGGGGTTGTTTGATCTTGTTTCTACCTGGGAAACTGAAGTCCTTTTGCCACAGCAGGTCCCACAGCTGTCGCAGACCTGGGGAGTGTCTGTCCAGAGGATTACACACATGGCCACCTCACCACGGGTACAAAGCTGTGGCTCCCTGTGTGCTGACCCGTGGGAGAATGTGGGCAGATGGCTCCTAACTGGGCTACCCTTTCTCCAGCTGGGTGGGGATGAAAGGGCTGCCAGCATGTCTGGCTCCCAGAAGCATGACAACCCTGGGCCACAGGCAGGGACCTACAGGGATAGCTGGACCCAGCCAGACTAAAGTGTCATAGAATCCCAGAATGGATTGGAAGAGACCTCTAAAGGTCACTTATTCCACCCGCCTGCCATGAGCAGGGACACCTTCCACTATCCCAGGTTGCTCCAAGCCCCGTCCAACATGGCCTTGAACACTTCCAGGGTGGGGGCAGCCACAGCTTCTCTGGGCAATCTGTGCCAGGGTCTCACCATCCTCACTGTAAAAAGCTCCTTTCCTATATCCAATCTAACTCTGTCCCCCTTGTCCTGTTGCAACAGGCCCTGCTGACAGGATTTCCCCCACCACGGGACTTGACCAGGCTGGGGACACAGCTGCAGCCCACAGGCCACAAACCATGGCATTATTTTCATTTTTCCCAATGGGAAAACTCATCCTGCGGCACAGGAGGATGCAGGAAGGATGCCTGAGGACTGAGAGGATGAGCCAGTTGCTCTCCTTAGGCATCCCCAGCAGTCCTCAGGGCAGGGAGAGGTGCTGTCCCAAGGGCAGCTGGTGATGGTGAGGTCTCGGCAGGAGTGCAGCTCACCCTGTGCGCCCACAGCACTGGGGTGGCTGCGGTCTTGCTGCCAGGTTACTGCCTGCTGTTTGTTTCACTTCCTGAGATCAACAAATGTCTGTGGCTGGGCGTCAGGGCGGGGTGCTGGGGACACAAACCAGCAGGGAACACTGAGTACCCATCCAATCAGCCTGGCCCCCACCCCAGCCCTGAGCCCTGGGCAGAGGCATCGCTGCCCTCTGCAGCCAGCTGCGCTTGCTCCGGCAGGTCCCTACCCCACTGGGGCTCTGGGGGCACTGGGGCTGGCAGTGCCCCTGGCAGGGGGGACAGCCCTGCGACCTGGGATGGGGCCAAAAGCCCTGAGGGGGCTGGCAGCTGGCACTGCTGGGTCCTGTCCCAGCCCTCAGCAAAGGGCACAGGCCTGGGCTGGTTCCCCAGTTATATAAGGGTGGCATGGCACTAGGACAACAACAGCTGCAAGGACTGCCTGTGCTGTTTTGGGATGTGCTGCCTCTACCCCAGATGTGCCTGTGGGCTGACAGTGCTGGCAAAGGGCACGGCTGCAGCGTGCCTGTGGTGGGCAGTCCTGCCAGCAGCTCCTGGCATGCATGTGTGCTGGGAACAGCTCCCTTCCCTCTGCCTGGGCTTGGGCCTGCCTGCCATGGAGGCCTGAACACATCTTATCCAGCTGGGACTGCTTGGAGGCGTGCTAGGCTCTCAGCCTGACCCAACCTGGGAAAAACCCCCTTCTCAGGGGACATGAACAGAAGGGAAACTGAGGCTTGGCAAAAGGGTGGCTGAGCTGTGGGGAAGAAGACAGACTAGATGAATACCCTCAGCTCTGGTGCATCCCCTCTGCACACCCCACCCACCTTGCTGCATGGGTTCTTGGGGGATGGACTCCACATGTTTGGCTTGTTGCAGGTGCATCCTCACACTTGCATCTCTCTGTCTCCAGCTGTCCGAGATGGGGGGCTCCCAGTGCTCATGCTTGTGCAGGTGTCCTGGAAGGCTGCTGCACACAGAGCCCCAGACCTGGCACCCTGTGTATGCTCCAGCTGGTTCTTGCTCTCACCATGCACCAACCCCATGGCACTGAGCTGCCACTTGCTGGCACCACAGCTTGTGCCACTCTCCAGTGGGACCCTACACTGTGCAGCACAGCTTCCCTTCTGAGAGAGTCCCCAGGCCTCCCTGTGTGGGCTGATGCGGATCCAGGGGGATGCCGCACTAAGGACTGCATGGAAAATCCCATGCATGCATCTATCTGCAAGGCTCCCTCAGGGCTGGGCTGGGCTGGGACATGGTGTTCGATTTGAGGAGCAGGGAAGCACACAGTGTTTGAGGCGCAGGGAGGGATGTTGCATAATGCCCTTCTGCCTGGCTGGAGTGGAATCTCCCTAGGAGAACCCAGTGAAGGAGTGGGAACATGCAGGGCTGGGGCTGTCTCCCCTATATCCTTACCCTTGGGCGGACCCTCAAATCCTGCTGCCCTCCCTGTGCTGCTCCAAACTTGCTCCCAGGCTGCTGCTCACCTGTGCCTGCTGCACTAAGCATCATGTACACGTGTTTCCCACCCTCTGCAACAACATGCACCCCCTGGCCCTTTTCTCTGTCATGCCCCTGAGCTGAGCCAGTCAGGGTGGGTCCAGGGCTGGGAGACACCGGGGGGCCAGGGGAGGCCGGGTGGAGGGGGTCAGGGGGCGCGGGATGCTGGGCTGTGTTAACCCCTGGGGCACCGTGGGGCAGTGGGGAGGTGGGAGCCCTGCAAGGGCTGCCCTGTGCCATTGGCTGGCGCTTTGTCACACCATACAGCAGGATGGGAAAGGCTCTGCCTACCCGTGGGAGGAAGGCTGAGCTCTGAAACAAGTGGTTTGGCACGGGTGGCTACAACGAGCGGTTTTGCCACAGCCTGTTCCCCTGTGCCTCTGTGCTGTGGGGACAGAGGACCGGGAGAGGCAGCAAAGAGGACTCCCAACGCCATCACTGCACCCCTCGAACGCATATGCATTGAGGGGGGCAATTAGAACAAATGGGGCACAGAGCTCATTTCTGCAGGCCAAAGCTTCCGCAGCCAAAAGGGGCCAGAAGGATGTCCAGACCCTTTCCCAGCACCCCCAACACCCACCACCAGTGACCTGGCCAGTGCAAGCACAGCTGGATCCAGCTGCCTTGTGGAACAGCTCTAAGTGTGAGAGGCTGGCAGAACTGGTGTTCTGCTGTGTGCGTCCCCCACAGGCTGCTGCAGTGCCCGTGTGTGCAAGGCATGTGTTATGTATAGGGTAGGGCGGCCTGAGACTGTTTACACACACACAGGAAAAGTCATCAGACACACATGTACTCACAAGGCACGTGCGTGTGCCCTTGCACTGGAGCACTTGCAGGGCTGCCTGCACAAGGCTGCTGTGGGGTCACCGTGTTGGGACAGACAGAACAGGGAGGACAAAGCCACCCAACAATGATTTCAAGCCCCTGTGGCCTGTGTTTTGCTGTTTACCCCACGTTTCCAGGGTGCCAACCACCCCCAGCTCCACCGTGACTCACACAGGGCCGGGGCTGAACCGCCCTCACCACAGCAGAGACATGGAACCGTGTGGAGCTGTGCTGCTGTGGCACAGGGTATGGTCACCTACCTGCTCCCCGGGCCCAGGCACTGCCGGCCCAAGGGTGGCTCTGGATGGCCCAGGAGTTGTTCCCAGAAAACCCTGTGGGAGGATACTGCACCTTGCCTCAAACATCCTGCCAGCCTGGGGCTCTGCACAAACACCTCTGGGGTTTAACCTGTAGTAGCCATCAGCAGCCTCAGAAATGGAGGGTTTGAAGATTTTTTGCCCTCCCTCATATACCCCATTGAGTTGAATCAAAAGCTGGCTGTGCCCTTGAAGAGGGTTGGGGCATCCCCCAGCCCTGTCCAGCACCATTCAGTCCAGATGACCAATCCTCCTACTCTCATATCATGTTTTGAGATAGCCCAAAATGAAAAAAACCAAACCAAACAAAAACAAAACATAACAAACAAAAAAAAAAACAAACCAAAAAAACCCAACCCCACAAACCAAAACCCAAACAAACAAAAAAAAAACCAAACCCACAAAAAACAAACAAAAAAAATCCCCAAAAAACTAAAACAAAAACAAACCCCAAAAAATCAATCAACCAAGCAACCAACCAACACAAACAAACAAAACCCCACCAAAACCAAAATACCCCAAAGAAAGAAAAAAAACCCCAAAAATAATCAATGATGGCTGTGAGAACAAAACCACCACAGGAAGAGCAGAGCTGGGGGTACATACAGCTCCACACGGCCTGAGAAGAGCTTCCTTCCTGCTTGTGCCCCCAAGTCTGCCCTTGCACAGGTGTGACAGAGGGGACAGAGACCTGCAGGTTCACAGCGCTTTTCCCTACCACACATCCAACCCCTGGGAAGGGGCTGCCTGCTCTTATCTCCAAAACCCGTCTTGGCTCAGCCAGGACCATCTATGAGGAACTAAACCCCCCACAAAGGTGGAGAGCTGCCAAGTTTTCCCAGGTGGGGAACAGCACCAGCCCAGTATCCTCACCAGTCCCATTCCAGCAATTCCCAGCCTCTCCCCAGTGCCATCACTCTCCCCCCTCTTTCCAGCCACAGACACAGTTTGGGGCACAGGTATATATAAAAAGTAGAGTTTATTGCCATCTCTATTCAGATTTACACAACAGTGTCACCGCTTCTGACATCAAAAGCAATGTCCCGTCACATCCCAGAGAACAGGCCAGGGACAGAGAGGAGCCCAGGAGCATGGGCTGGCTCCTCCACCCCAGTGGGCTGGAGCACAACCTGGCTTGTGGCTCTGCTCAGTGGTCAGTCAGATCCTCCCAGCGCTGCCACACAGTTCTGTCAGGT
The DNA here is from genome assembly GCF_009819655.1 of Sylvia atricapilla. Taxonomy (NCBI): domain Eukaryota; kingdom Metazoa; phylum Chordata; class Aves; order Passeriformes; family Sylviidae; genus Sylvia; species Sylvia atricapilla. The sequence continues at coordinate 235,729 of NC_089160.1, forward strand.
GGGATGCCAGACAGGAGTAAAGCTGTCCCCTCCTCAGTGCCACTTGCAGTAGTTGGCTGCCCACTGACAGGTGCTCACCATTCCAGTCTGCCTTCAAATGCCCCAGCTGTTCAAACGGGCACGGCTGACCCAGTGTGTGCACCCCACAGCCTCAGAGGCACCTTTCGTGCACATGTTTATACATAGATACAGCTACAGAAGATGCCCAAACTAACAAAACAAGCTTTTTTTTCCTTGTAATCCCCACACTGCTGTGCGTTCGGCCACGGTCTACACTGCAGCTGCCACCCCCGGTGCTGCTCAGTCTGGGTCGGATTCCAGCAGGCTCCTGGCTGGGTGGCTCGCGGGACGTATCTGCTTCGCTCACTGAGCATCCATCTCCCTCCAGTGTCAGGCTCTGGCAGCAGGAGACACTTCCCTGCAGAACGCAGCCGTGGCCTGGGCCTTGGCGGGCGCTCCTTCCAACCGCAGGTCACCATGGCAGGGCCAAAGACTGCCCGGCTCTGCCCCTCAGCACAGCTCGGGACAGGTACCGCATCTCCTCCTGGCACCTGCTGGGCGGTGGGATGGGGACGGGGGTCCAGCTGCCCCTGTCTTCCTTGCAGAAGAGCATCCTCGTGAAGGAGACAGCCGCTGGCTCTGCAGGCTGGCCACGGCTGCCCCAGGGGCACGGCTCAGTGCCAGGGTCTGGCAGCCCTTCGTGTGAGATGAAGGCAGAAACGATTTTGCAGGAGATTAAGTAGAAAGAGTTCTGTGGCTCTGTCCACCCCGAGGACAGAGCCACCTTACACCGCAGAGCCCCCGGAGTGCTGGGCCGGGGCAGCCACCCCGGGGCTCTGCTCCTCAGGGCACGGCACCTCTGCTGGGAGCCGGGACTGGAACTTCTCCAGCTGCTCAGGGCTGGCCAGGGTCTTCAGGAGGCTGTTCTCACGCTCCAGCTGGGAGTTTTTCTCCAACAGTTCCTTGATTTGCTCTTTCAGGACCTCCACCTCCTCCCGCACAGCATACATCAGATGATTTTTCACAAGATCCTGCAAAAGGCCATGAAAGAGACTGATCAATGGAGAGTAATTCCCTGGGGGTTGCTCTCTCCTGTTCTCAAGTGCTGAGGGCAAGTGCCAAATGCTGCAGAAGCTTTTCCCAAGGACTATCCCTCCCCACCCCAACCTTGGAATCTCGGCCAGGGCTCAGTGCTCATCCAGCATAGCTCCCTCAGCCACCATCTCTCTGGTTCTCTTTGCATCCAGAAGCACTCTCCGGCCCCCTCCCCTGCCCTGGCATTTGGGGGGGGGGGGTGTGGAAGAACCAGGGAGCCCAGCTCGGGCAACCCCAGAGCCCAAAAGTCCCCGTCCATGTCCACCCTCACTCTGCGCACTGCGGAGCAGCTGGAGCCAATGAGCTTCGCGGCGGCTGCAGACAAAGAGCGCCTCTGCCTTTGCAGAGGGCTGGCGAGCGCGGACCCCCGTGGGCAGAGGGACCCTGGCGCCATGGACAGAGCACCCACCCGGAGCGGGAAGTCCACCCCCGGGCACGGCACCCGCGGGGTGATGGGGGAAGGTCGGGGGAGAGGGCGCAGCGCTGCAGCTCACCATCGCCTGCTCGATCTTGTTGTCGATGGCCACCACGCTGGCTCCGGAGGCGCTGGAAGAGAGCGGAGAGGTCGAGGGTCAGCATCGAACATGTCCCTTCCACAGGGGTCCGCGACACCTCCCCCCCAGCGGCGCATCGGGGCGTCCCCCCTCGGCAAGGGAGTTAATGAATTCAGTCGCGGGTCGCGTATGTCCTTCGCTCCCGGAGCGGCGATGCCCCCCACCTCAGGACCGGGCTTCGCAGCCGCCCCCCGGGCACTGCACACCCATTCCCCCAGCGCTCCGCGGCGAGGGCACCGGGGCTGCCCCTACCTGTTGTCGAGCTTCACGGAGACCACATCCCCCCCGAGCAGGGAGGAGAAGAAGGAGATGGAGAAGTTGTGGAGCTGGTAGACAGCCACCTCCATGGGGGACTGGTACATGCCGGTGCTCATGGCTGCAGTAGCGACACACGCTCACACAGACGGCGCACAACGCAGTGCCGGGCCTTCCCCGCCGCCCCCGCTTATATCGGCGGTGCCCGCCCTGCCGGGAGGGGCGAACACGGCCGGGACCGCCCGCCGCCCGCAGCGCCGCGCCGGGGGCTGCTCCGGTACTGCCCCCGGTACGGCACACTGCCCCCCGGTACTGCCCCCCGGTACAGCACACTGCCCCCCGGTACGGCACACTGCCCCCCGGTACGGCACACTGCACCCCGGTACAGCACACTGCCCCCCGGTACGGCACACTGCCCCCCGGTACTGCCCCCGGTACGGCCCCCTGGTACTGCCCCCGGTACGGCACACTGCCCCCCGGTACTGCCCCCGGTACGGCACACTGCCCCCCGGTACGGCACACTGCCCCCCGGTACTGCCCCCGGTACGGCACACTGCACCCCGGTACTGCCCCCCGGTACAGCACACTGCCCCCCGGTACGGCACACTGCACCCCGGTACTGCCCCTCTCTGCAACCCGTCCAGCCCTTCCAGTTAAATCACAGCACGGCGCCGTCCCAGCGCAAGAACCCCTCGCTTCAGCACCGTGTCCCCCCTAATCTGCACCCCTCTTCACAGCCCTCGTCTGCTGCAAGCAGAGTCCTGGCACCGCCGGTACAGCCCCAGAGTCCGCACGCCTGAACGTGCTGTTTCTGTTCTCCGGGGCACCCAGGATGGGGGTTCGGCCGGGGGACACACGCACCTGCCTGGGGGCTGGGAGAAGGGGTGAACTCGGTCTGCATTTGGAGATGCAGCCGGCAGGTCCCGCACAGTGAGGCCCCGGGACTGTGAAGGGGAGGCAAGAGGGGAAGAGGAGCCACGGGCATTCAAAATAGAACCTGGGCTGAAAAATAGAAACGGGAGGGAAAAACAGAAACCTGTTTTTCAACAGGTTGAAAACCTGGGCTGCCGAAAAAACCGGGGTGCATAACAGAAACGAGGGTGCAGAACAAACATAAACAGGAGTGATAACAGAAACGAGAGTGGAGAAACAACCTAGGCGTAAAAAACAACTCCAGCAGGGGAAACGAAAACCTGCGCGCAGAGCAAACCCGGGGCGCAAAACCAGCGCAGGGTACAGGACACGCCCCGAGGTTGCAGAACAACAACTGCGGAATGCAGAACAAACCCGGGGTACAGAACAACAGCCCCAGAGTGCACAGCGGCCCCTGGATACGGAACAAAGTGGACGTACAAAACGAACTCGGGGTACAGAGCAAAACAACCCCAGGGTGCAGAGCAGACCCGGGGTGCAGAACAAGAACTCTAGAGTGCAGAACAGTGACCTTGTGGTGCAGAACAAATTCGAGGTACAGAACACGCCCTGGGTGCGGAACAACCACCAAGGGATGCAGAGCAAACCTCGGTGCAGAGCACTAAACACCATCACTGCTGGGCTGCAGAACAGTCCGGGGGTACAGAACAACAGCCGGACAAGGGCCGCGGGGCGCAAACACAACCCCCGGTGCGAAAGGCAGCGGTGCCCAAGGCGCCCCGCCCAGCGTTACATAACCCCGCACCGGGCGGCGCCCCCCCGCGGCCACGGCCGGCACTGCAGGGGCGGCGGTCTGCCTGTGCTTCTGCCGAGCGGCATCCCCGTGGGTGCACACGCGTGGGCAAGGTCACGGCGGGTTCTCCCCGCCTCCACGCAGCGGTTTAGACATAAAGCAAGTGGGTCTCCTCCGAGGAGTGGAAGCAGGGCCCCTAAAACGCCCCCCAGCATCCCAGGGGCTGGGGTGTGCCACCCCATTGCCCTTGGCCACCCACTTATCTCTGCCCTCTAGACCTGGGTCTGGGGGAACTTTGCTCAGTGGTTGCGTGCTGCCCCGGCCCCGGGGGCTCATCCCCTGCAGGGCATGTTGAGGCTGATGCTGAATGGAATAGTATCTAAGAAAGAGTTAGTGCTGGCAGGACATGCGCACCCCAGGGATGCTGCAAAGGACACCGAGTGTCCTGATCCAGGCGGTATAAATGTGCCTGGAATTGACTGTGGAGAGAGGCCAAGCAACCCTGACTTGTGGGTGTGCTGCTATGCCCCTTCCTTGAGTGGGAAGAGGGAGCAGAGTGGGACTTTCCCTATCAGAAAGGGAAACTGAGGCACACTGCAGCACAGCTGCTGCTGGGAGCAAGACCCAGCCAGGCAGCTCTCCACAAACCGCAATTCCCTCCCAGGGCAGGGTGAGGATGCTGTGCTGTCTGGGACCCGCAGCCGGGCATACGCGGGTGCCCTGGGGTTTGATGTGGGGATGTGAGAAAGCATTTTCTCCCCGGTGGGACCATCTGTGGGAGGGATTATGCACAACCCCCTGTGTTAGCACTACTCCAGCCCACACAAAGCTGCTATACAGGGGCTGAGCAGGGTGCTGGCGCTGCAGGGAGTAGGCAGGTGTCTGTCCCCCAAGACCCCAGGCTGGCCTGTGCTCCCCCCATCGCCCACACCAGGCCCTACTTACCAGTCCCTCCTTCTGAAGAGGCTCGGGGAGTAGAGCGGCTGGAAGGCCATGCCACCCCCTGACCCGTTCCGGCCCCTCTGTTTCTAGCAGCGATGCTGGCTCTGCCTGTGGCTGCGTCCCCCCAGTTTGCAGTGGCAGAGACAGCCCGGGTGTCGGCTGCATCCAGGGGCTCCAGCCACAGGGTAAACAGGCTGGGAGATGACCTCAGCTGCACTCAATTGGCCCTTTCAAGTCCAATGGCTAGTGTGCCATCCCGAGCTGCGGGGGTGCCCCCCTCCCTGGGGAGATGAAAGGCCTCTGTGTGCACTTGTCCCCAGAGCGGCTGGTGGTGGGCTTGGTGGCAGTCCCTGGGACACAGCTTTGTCCCCTTGCTGGGACAAGTCCAGACCGCTCACACCAGGGTTCCCTTGACTGAGTTTGCCACTGCAGCTCCTGAAGCATGATGGTTTCACTGTGGAGAAGACAGGAGAGATGGGAAGAGCATTTTCTCCCACACTGGTGCCATCTCCTGTCTTCTGCAGAGAGATGTCAGCAGCAGGGAGATGGGGTGGGTGGGCCCCAGCCCTGGCAGCTGTTCCTGTTTTCCCACCTCCAGTGATATGCCCCCCCCCAGTCCTGGCTCAGCCTCCTTCCCAAAGGAAGCCCTAAATCATTAGTGGCAGGGACTGAGGGCTCCAGAACCGACAGACCAGACCCTGGCGGGTGGTCCTTGTCTCACGGCTGGAGGTTCCTGGTCCCTGCCTGCTACCTTTCTCATGCAGCACTCAGGCACAAAGGACTGACGGCAAAAACGAAACATTTCTGCAGCTGCTGGAGTGAAGCTGGAAAACACTTTGGGGGGAGATTGCTTCAGCTCTGCCACCTCCAATATTTTTCCCATGGAGCTGGGACTATTGCAAGGATGAGCCAGAGTAAGTCACTGATTTTCCTGCAGTCCTCCTGGGTTTTTCCACCCAGCCCACATCTCTGCACAGGGCATGGGCTCCTCACTCACGCTGGGCAGGATGCTGTCGGCCCTCAAGAGGCCCCAGGGAGGGATGCTCTGGAGGGATGGAGAAGCAGAAGTTTCTTTCCTGGCATTCAGTAGATGAGGGATCCCTATGCAGCCGTGGCCAGGGCAGGTCAGGCTGGGCAGGGGGCTGTAGCCCCCCTCACAGCCCCTCGCTTCATGTGGGGGCAGGGCTCCTGAATGTCTCGTGGGGTGCACACAACCACAGCACACCTTGCAGCCCCTACAAGCAAGTCCTGCCTGCACATGTGCGTGCACACGCAGCACACCCACACGTCCGTGCCCCCTGCATGCACATGCGTGTTTGCAGCCCACAGGAGCATATGCTTTGAGCACAGGAGCATGTGCACATTGGTGTGTCCTGCTGGCACACATGTGCAAGCACATTAGTTTAGTACCTGGAGCTGATGATCTTGAGGTCTTTTCTGACCTGCATGCCCCTGTGACGCCGTGACATACACTCTGTGTGCCAAACAAATGCTGCTGCTCTGTGTGCAGATGCACGAGCGATGCTGGCACCCCCTGAGCATGCTGCCCTGACTAACCCTGCACACCCGTGTCAGCAGCGTGGCACTGGGCAGCTCCACATGCTCCTGCTTAGCGGGAGGGCACCCTCAGCACTTGGGTGTCACCTGCGACCCTGCTGGCACTTCCACAGTGGGAGCAGCAGCTCCCAGCTCTGCTGGATCCTACTTTGTGCCAGCTCTCCCCAGGAGCCCCTCTGAGCTGCCCCAGTGCCCCTGCAGCAGCAGAGTCCTGCACTGGGCTCCAGCTGCACCCCAAACGGTGGGGGGCCATTTCCTAGCACACCACAGCCCTGGCCTTGCCAGGTTGCCTGCAGCCTCCTCCTCTCCCACCACCTGCTCCTGCTGCTCCAAGCAGAGCAGGGTGGGCAACACACCACCTTGCTGTTCCTAACGAGCAGGTTTCCTGGTCTCAGAATTACCCTATGGCACCACTGACGGGCACTTGGAGCAGGCTGGGCCAGAGGGGCAGTGTCCTGCATCCCTGAGGCAGCAGCATGGCATCTCCTGTATCCACACACAGTGACAGGAGGTTCATCAGGCTGGGCCCGGCTTGTGCCTGTGGTTATTTTGGTAACAGCGACAGCAGCTGCAATACAGGGTAATTGTGACACTAATTGTTGTGCTCTCTGGGGAAAAAAAAGGCACCCGCGGTTGTCATCGAGCAGTGAGGAGAGGTGATGACACCAGCCAGTGGTGATATCACCCCAGCAGTGGCCTTGCAGGACACCCCAGAGCTGCCAGCAGCCCCGCAGCCCTTATACAGCCTGTGCCTTAGCTCAGAAGATGCCGGCCCCCCTACTGGCTGACATTAAGTGACAACCTCCTCCTCAGCAATGAGACTTGGAGTTCTGCAGCCGCCACAGGGCTCTGCCAGGCTGGAGCAAGGGGTGATATGGAGCAGAATGAGGGTATTACCTCTTGCTGCCTGGCATCCCACACCTGCACAGTGCTGTGGGTCATGGGATGCCCTTTCCCCAGAGCCAAGACGTGTTTCTGTACTGAGCCTGTATGCTGGACCTGCTCCAGGTGCTTGCAGTGCCTGAGGACACACCAAGGGATGCTCCTGTCCCAGTAGCAGCCAGTGGAGCCAGAGGGGTGGCTGGGGCTTCAGGAGCAGCCCTGGCTCCCCAGACTTGGCTCTCCCCCTGCTCCAGGCTGTGCTTATGGCTCCGTGGCAGTTTTCCTGGCTTGCTCTCTCCCAAGGACTCAGCTCAATGGGAGAAAGGCCCTTCAGAGGGTCTGAGGCGTGGGAAATGTTTATAGCCTGGCCTCAGAGACACTGGAGAGAAAACTGGGAAAGGCACAGAGCCAAGGCTGCCCAGGCTGCTCTGCAGAGCCAGGTCTCCCGCTCCAAGGGTCACAGCAGAGTGGGAGAGGAAAAGCCACTGCTTGCAAACACAGCTAAGAAAAATCTGCCTGTCACAGCCCAAAATCCTGCAACTGTGGTGGTACCAGCCAAGGGACTGGGAATGCCTGCACCAGGGCATCCTGCCCATGCCCTGCAGGAAGACAGGGAAGTGTGGCTGGGGACACTGGTGATGGCTGGGGCCTGAGGGAGCCTATGGCAGGAAGGGCTGTGGGACAGTGCTGAGGAGCTCCTGGTCTTGACTAGCAGCTCTGTGCTGGTTCTGGGAATCGAGGGGTAATGCTAGGGGCTGCCCACGGGTGAACAGGTGGCTGAGTCATCTGCCATGCCAATTCCAGGATCCTGAACAGCAACTGCCTGCCCTATGGCACTGCTGTGGGGCTGTTGTGCTGGTCCCAAGGGCTGGGGGCCTGGCACTGCCAGAGCACTCCTGTTGTCCAGATCTTGGTTTCTTCCTCTCGGAGATTTCCTGGCTGAGCTGCTCCCTGAGGCCTGGCAGTACCCCTTAGCACCTCTGGTGCCTTCCAGGAGCTGTGTGGGACATGCAGAAGCCCCATGCAACCAGGAGCCGTTTGATATGGGTCCAGATCATGCCCATGAGACCCCTTGGAGGGGTGATAAATCCCCCAGCCCAGGGCATGTGCTGCTCCAGAGCAGTGGGTAACCACTCCTGGGCACACCTGAATGTGCCTGGATAGGGATGCACCCGCTGCCTGCAGAGCTGGTGCTGCTGGCCTTGTCTGGTCCCAGTCCCAAGCCAGGGGACACCAGAGTCATGTGTGGCCCACACAGAGGTGGTGGTCCCTGCCATGCTGGGGGAAGCCCAGGGAGGGTTTCAGTGAGGGAAGGCTGGAGGGGGAACCTACCCTTGGGAAGACTGACAGGGAACATGTCCTCCTTCCCTTCATGCCCAATGGAGGCAGAATTAGCTCTGTGGCCATGGGCAGGGGACAGAGGTGACACACCCCACCAGGCAGCAGGCATGGGCACGGATGGTGGTGTGGAGACTTCTCCAAGCTGTCAGGCTGGAGGCAATGTGAGATGGTGGAGGGAGCCCTGGTAGGCTCCTGTGTCCAGCTGTGGGGCTGACTGCTTCCTCTGATAAAGGTACTTGGCTGTACTCCCAGTTCTGGTTTTTTCTAGCATGCAAGTGCACACCCTCGAGCCAGCCTGCTGAGAACTGCAATTTTTCTTTAACTTTGTCACCAGACCCTCTTCTTCCTCCTCTGTCCCTAGCAGCAGTTGCTCTCAGCAGTAGTGTGAGGAGAGGAGGTCAGAGAGCACGCAGTTCCAGCCAAGCCCTCCTCACCATGTTGGAAACCCCCAGAGTCACAGCTTCCCCAGGCATGCTGGCGTAGGAGAGGAAGAGACAAAAAGGCTCATTGGGTTGTTAGCAGCCCTGGATCATGTGGCCAAACGTTCCCATCTTGCTGGTGTTTCTCAACACCAGCCCCATGCTGCCGCCCAACCAGTGCAGGCACCCTGGTGTGTGCCCTGCCAGGGGCTGTGGGGCACCCTTGCACCTCACCGCTCCCCACAAAGGGTCTCACCGCTGCCAAATGCTGAGGTTAGAGAGCCAGGTATAGCACATCCCAGTGAAAACCCCACAGCTTTCTCTGAGCATCATGCCTGGCTGCTGGGGCAATGCAGCTAACCCCCACCATGCTGCCTGCTCCCATGGACCAGGGATGCCCAGCTTGTGAGCGAGGATGGCAGGCTGAGCCCCTGGCACAGCTTTCATCCACAAATCTGTCTGTAGAGCAAAGTGTTTCACACCCACGGGCCGGGACTGGAGTCTTGTCATTGAACTCGGTGTTATCACCTCCTGGTTACCCGTGCCCTGCCCCGGCGCTCCTGCCAGATATGGCTCTGAACTCCACGACTCCACAACTGTCCCTGCTTCTTAGCGGATTGTGTTATCCCGGACAGCCCCGGCTGGATCCCCGCAGACCCTGGCTGCCCTCTCCTGCTCCAGTTCCAGGGCCCTGGGGACAGAGCACGGGCGCCGCAGTCCCTGAAGGCTCCTCCCGCAGCAGGAGGCTCGGCGGGGCGCTGCACGGCAGCAGCCGCGGGCAGGGGCCGGCCAGCCCGGCTTCTCCTCCCCAGCCCCTCACTCAGCCTCGCAGGGATCCGCAGCCCCAGAGAGGTCCCCGAAGCGGGGCCTCTGGCATCCCCCAGAGCAGCCCTCGGGCCCTTTGGAGGCAGGAGCGGGCTCCCGGAGCCCCGCTGGGCGCTGGCAGCCGCTGCCCTGCGGCGGGCGGGAGTGCCGCTCGCTAATTGGGAGGCAGCTCATTATGTAATGAGGACGGAGGCAGGCGAGCTTCGGGAGCCGCGCAGCGCGCTCCACGCTACCCAAATCTGCTCTTCCAGCCCGGAATAAGGCCTGTTTCTGGAGGCGCTCCGGCTCCTCGCACAGGCGCTGGAGCCTGGAGCTCTCCCGCCTCGCCCGACGCTTGTGGGCAGCCCCGGCAGCCCCCAGTGGCCGAGGGACAGCGGGACCCCCTTGGGGCTGCGCAGCCCGGACAGACGGGACCCGGCGGGGCTGGGGGCACAGGAGCTGTGCTCGGCTGCTGCAGGAGCCAGCCGCCGCAAGAAGTCAGGCAAGGACATGTAGGGCAGCGCGGCTTCGGCAGAGCCGGTTATTAATACCCCGCCTGGCCTTTGCAAGGAATCCCGGGCATTTCAAATCAGAGGGCTTCTGTGAAACCCTGCCGTCACTGACATTTCAGAACAATAACAACGTGAAAGACAATCAGTTGCCGGCAGGACGTATACCTGCGGTGCTGCTGTTGCTCTCTGTGTGCCTGACCCCGGCAGCCAGCCCTCCCCTCGTTTGTGCCAACTCTCGGGGACAACCTGAGACCACCCATCCCCTGCCTCCAAACCACCCCGGAGTAGTCCTGCTCCTTTTCACTGGCATATCACTGTGATGGTCTCATTTAAGGACATGGAAATGTCCTGTCCTGCCCCATGGCATCTGCCACCCTCTGCCAATCCAGACGGGGCTGCCATCCCCAGGGAACTGCAGGTAGGGGGTGGCAAGGACTGGATCCTACCCTGATACTGGAGTCTGGAGGGCCCAGAGTTCCTTTCTGCCACCAGAGTTGTTCTGCAGCAAAAGCCCCCTCCAATTTATATATATATATAAATATAACTCAGCACTCAGAGGATGATCTCCTGTCCCAAAGCCAGCCATTTGCAGCACCTGGATAAATATAACTCAGAGCTCGTCTGCGAAGCATTGGAATGGGTTGTAGGCTCTCTTGCCTCTGCAGCCCTCTTCCCCTGACACACACCCTGGGCTAAAGTTGGAAATTATGATCTCAGAAGTCTTTTCCAACCTAATGGGTTCTGTAATTCTCTGCCCTCTACCAACAGGGTCGCAGTCCTTCCCAAGGGCAGGATCCACCTGGAGCCTCACTGGCCTTGGCAGTCCACATAAAGCGTACAGACCCATCACAGTCACGTCGCCTGGGCACACACACAGCTTCCAGGCTCTGACAACATATATCCCAAGCCTTTCCAAGCCCTTTGGTCCCATGCAAGTCACAGTGCTCCCCCAAAGTGCAGAGTCAGCTTTAACCCTCTTTGTGCTGGGCAGTGGTCAAGGAGGTGGTGTTTGGTCCCAGCAGAGACCATCCGGGATCAGGCCATGTCTCACCAGGAAGGGATAATGTGATGCTAGAGGAAGGGAGCATGATGCTAAAATCAGGGCAGACCCCTGCAGACTCCTTCAGCTCCAACCTCTTCCATACCTTTACAGTTCAAAGCTAGAAAAAAATTCTGGCCAGCCTTTTCCCCATAGGGCCATGCTGTCATCCCTGGCTGACCTTGGGACAACTACTTTTGCCTGTGCAGAGCCAAGCGCCTGCCCTAGCAGATGGGCAGTGCTGGAGAATCCCCAGAGAACCAAGCTGACAGACTCCTGAGAACCTGACGTTGGCATCACCAGACTGGCTTAGCTGTGCCAGCCCCCTTGGCCATAGCCTTGTGGTCAGGGGCAAATGGCTCCCTCTCAAGGGGCTGAGCAGGGCTTTCCTGGGCTTCAGAGAACGTTACGAATGTCCTTCTGGAGGGAGCTGGGTCTTGCAGGAGCAGGCAGGGACAGGCATGGTTGATGGTGTGGCACATGCTGTTTCCAGCCCTGCCAAGCCATGCCAACCCAGTGTGCTGTGGCAGAGCCCCTGTGAGCCTGGTCTGCTAGGACATGGGCCCCAAGTCTGCTGAGTCATGGGCTGGGGGTCCCAAAGTGTTGGGATGCCTGTGATGGAGACCACGACAGGCTGAGCGAGCTGCCTGCTTGACATCTTCCCAAGGGTAGGAGGATTTGGGTATACCAAGGGGAGCACCTCCCAGAAGTACAAGCTACTCCTGCCACTGAAACAAAATCTCCCCAGCACCTCGGTGGTGTGCAGGGCTTGCAACCAACACTGCAGGCCACAGGTCAGGCCATGTGCATCTCTGTCTTGAGGGAACAAAGCAAAGAAAGCCCTGGTGCATGGTTCTGGAGGGTGGTGGTCTCCTGGCTCCCTCCATGGCAGAGCCCTCTCAGGGCCAGAAGGAGGAGAGTAGGACAGCTCAGTCCTACACCCACACCTCTCTCACACTCACTCATGGCCCCTCTCCCCATCAATGTGTCCTTGTTTCTCCAGCCCACTCAACCAGCTGGAATGCTTGCCCTGGCCCTGCTGCCCCGGCATGCCCTTTATGCCCTGGCTCCCCTCTTCCTGCATTGCTGCTGCAAAGTGACACCCAACAGACAGGAACAAGTGGTGCTGAGACACAAATGCCACCCTGGTACTGCTGCCCTTACAGCTCTTGCTTGCTGGCCCGACCTTTCAGCAGGAAAGGCACTGCTGCCCTGCTTTGCCCAAATCCATGCTTCCCCAGCTCCTTACACAGAGCTTCCCTCCGTCCCTGTCACTCCCGTGGCTTGCCCAGGCCACAGAGAAAGTGGCCCTCAGCTCCTTTCATGGCTCACACCAAAGGATGGAGCAGCAGGTCTGGCAGTGCCTGCAGATGATCTGGCTATGCAGAGGGGTCTCCCCTCACAGCCCGGAGCAGGATGGGCACAGGCTGCCAGGTGTTGCCCAGGAGAGGCTGGGCAGGAGTGATGGCATGGCTGGCTGCTGTGGGCAAGCAGCTGGCATGTACCTTCTCTCCCCACTCAGAGCCAGGCTGGTCCCCCTTGGATCATGTTCTAGGGCACGCCTGGGGTGCTGCTTCCCCTGCAGTGCTGACCTCCTCCCACCCACTGGCTCTGCTCAGCCCCCTGGCCCAGGGAAAAGTGCCACGTGGTCATGGGCCTGCTCTCCCTGACCTACACGCAACTGGGCTTGTGTCTGGCTCTGGGATAATGGTGGCATTACAGAGGGATGGCAAAGACCTTTCTGCCCACTTCATTGGAACCTGCAGGGAGAAGGTGTGCCCAGCTACCTCGGTGGGTGTCCTCCCTATACCTGGTGCTTCCATGTGAGCTTGGTCCCTTGGCACTGCTGAGACATCCCTGGAAAGCAGCTTGTGATGTCCTGTGTGAGGACACAGTGGGGAGAAGCCCTTTCTGCACAGGATCCCGTGCACTCCTGGAACAGCAGGGCTTTCTGCAGGAGCATGAGCCCAGGAAGCAACTGGTCTGGAGCATGCCTTCCTTGTGCATCCCTAACATCATCCCTGCTGTGAGCAAAGGGTATGGAGAGCCTGGCAGGGACCCCCCAGCCAAAGAAACCCAGAGGCAGGTTGGACATGCTGAAAATGTGTGCTGTCTGAGAAGTCCAGCACTGATCTGACCCTGACTATGTTGTCTCCAGGCAGCCCCAGAGCCAGACTCGACTCTGGGTTTAGGATCTTAGGGATTCTGTGCTGTCCTGGATGTCAGCCACACACGAGGATCCACACAACTTTCCCCCACTCTTGTATTGCTGTAGGAGCACATCAGCCAAAACAATGGGTATCAAATGGTCTGGGTTCCCTGGTACAAGCAGCAGGATGCCCTTATCAGGCATGTTATCGGGGTGTTCCTCTGGCACCCAGAATCCTCTGCTGTGTATGCTATCTCCTTTTGGATGTGTTGGCTCATTCCCCAGAAGGAGAAAGTTCAGGCTGGAGCAAAACAACTGCAAACACAGGTGTGGGCACACCTCACTCCAGTGCCTTGGGGCCATCACCCGGCTCTCCCATGCTGTGCCACCTAGGGGTGACAGGGGATCACCCAGGCAGCCTCCAGACCAAGGTGTCTGGACACTGGGTGTGATAGAGAGACACAGATTTGCACCACACCGTAGCACAGCCTGTCACAAACACAAGGCACGGAGCCTCTTGGGACACATCACACAACGGGGCGTGGAAGGCAGGCAGCAAGGAATGCTAAGAGACTCTGACAGGGAGAAATCCTTGTCCCCTGGAATCTCTGCTCACTCCCTACCTCACCAGGAGCACCACAGGTCCTGCCTCAGCAGGGATGAGTTCAAAAGCAGCCTGCTGGTGGCCTCTGGCCCAAAGGCACTGTCACTGACTGCCCGAACGAGCAGCCCAGGTGCTTGGCTCTGACCCCAGCCCTGGCAGCCCGTGCTGGGAACAGCGTCTCACTTTCCCGTTCACCCACGGTACCAACTGGCCGCAGCCTCCCAGGGAGGAGGGGAACCTCTCGCTCCAGCTCCTTCTCAGGCGGGCAAGTTCACTGCTCCCCGTACGGGCCAGGTACCGGCGCCTTGGCGAGTGGCCCAGCTCCTCCCTTGCTACCTGAGCGGCAGCTCGGCGTTATGTAAGTGCAGGAAGAGCGTCTCCGCCAAGGCCGGCTCGAGGCAGCAGCCTCTCGGCGTCAGACGCTGCCGGGCGAGGAGGCGGGCGTGCGCCGGGGTGGCTCACACGCGTGGGGCAGCCACGTGTGAGCCCACCCGCCGCCGCTCCGCGCACGGCCCGGGAGCGTGCCCACGGTGCGTGTGCGCGGGGGCCGGGAAGGGGATGGGGAGGCGTCTCGGAACGCGTGCTGCTCCCCCTGCGCCTTACCCACCCACGGCCGAGCAGCAAGCCCCGGAGCCGCTGCCTGCCGCGCCGGCCAGGCAGACATCTGTACCTGCCGTACTGACGGGCCACACATCCCCTCCGGTGCTGTGTCCCGCCTGCTGAAGACACTGGCAGCCTCGGGCACCTGTGGCGCTACGGGCCCAGCTCCGCTCCCCCAGGCCGAACTGGGGAGACCCAGAGCCCGGTACGAACTGCTCCCGCACAGGGTGTCACCAGCCCTCTGTCACCAGAGCCAGCCCCACACAGCGCCAGTGCAGGACCTGAGACAGCTCTGTCCACTCCTCGCCTCTGGGCTTCACCTCCTCAGGGCTGGGGAGCTTGCAGAGTGGCAGCCCCTGGGAGCTCCTGCTCCGTCTCCTCTGTCCTCACTGCTAGAGGCGGGGAGCAGGGCAGATCTGTCTCCTCAGTCCAGCAGGAAATGGATGGGAGCAGCCCCCAGCATGTTTGGCCGTGGGGGCACGGGGAGCCTGCCCAGAGCAGCCCCGAGACCATTCTGGACTGGGCAGAGCCCTACTCCAGGGACGGGCAGTACCACTCTGGGCCAAACCTGCGTCCGCTTTGGGGGGGCCAGGGGAGCTGTCGAAAGGGCAGGAGCTGGCTCTGGCACTCTCAAGCTCCCTACCCAGGCTCTCAGTGACGCTCAAGATGGCTTTCGAGGCAGCCCAGCTGCTTTCCAAGGAACCTGCTGTGCTCTCCACGGAGAATGGAGCCGATGCCCGTCTGTAGCTGGACACTATCCATGCCCCTGCGGGCACTGTCTTTGTGGACGGAGGTAGCCAGGGAGATGAGCACAGAGGCCAGCGGCCAAGACACACAGCTGGGGGCTGTTGTCACTGCCCGGCAGACACGGGGCACACACAAGAGGGGCACGGCGGGCATGGCGGAGCAGAGCCACCCGGACCCGCACCCAGGGATGGGCTGGCACCACGTATGGACTCCGTGCCAAACGCGGCCTCTCCCCACCCACATCCCACCGCCGCTGACATCCCCCAGCCCCGGGGTCACACAAGTTCCCCTCTCTTGCCAGCCCCACACCGCTGCCACCTCCGAGCCCGCTGCCCCGGGGCGGCCGGCCCCCGGCAGCTCCCGGCGGTGACACCCACCTGTGAAAGAGGAGGAGGATGGAGAGCAGGGTCTGGTCGATGTTCCTGTTGCAGATGCCCTGGTTGAAGAGGTAGCAGGGGTCCCGCACCACGGGCTCCAGCGAGTCTTGGCGCATGATGGAGCTCAGCTTGTCCGTGTTGAGGTTCTGTTGGACCAACTGCTCCCGCAGCTGCCGGAAGCTGCTCACGGTGGGGCTGCCCGGGTTGTTGTTCTCGCCCCCGGCCCCCTCCTCCAGCACGCTCCGGTTGGCCAGGTCCAGACAGCAGCTGCAGCAGTCCAGCCCCACGGGCGACCGGCACTCTTCCGCGGGCGACGAGGACATCCCGGGTGTCCCCGCGCCTGGCCACGGTGGCGCCGCTCCCGGGGCCGCGGAGGGCGAGCGGCTGCAGGACGCGCCCGGTGCCGAGCGCCGCGAGCGGCCCCCGCCCGGCCCGGCCCGGCCCGGCCCCCGCCCGCCCCGTTCCTCCCGGCCCGGCCCCGCCCCGCTCCGCCCCGGCCCCGCGCCTCCTGCCTCCGCTCCTCCGCTGTCCTCGCCGCTCCGTCCCGCCCCCGCTCCGCCCCGGCCAGCCCCTCTCCGCTCCCCGCCCCGGGCAGGCGTTCCCGGCCGCTTGGGGCCGGGAGAAGTTCCCGAGTTGTAGCGTGGGGTGACGTGGGGTGACAAAGGGCCGCGGTGCCCCCTTCCCGCTGGGGACCCTCGGCCCGCTCCGTGCTCTGAGGGGTGGCGTGGGGGCGCGGGAGTCTGGCGTTGCCGCAGCATCCCTCCCTGAAGCACTGGCGGCATCCCGCGTGGCTCCGGAGATGGGGCAGGAAAGAGGAAAAAGGGGATGAAAGGCCCCAGGATGGGGGCAAAAGGCAGGAAGGACCTGGCTCCACTGTTGGGAACGTCTAGGAGCCGCCTCTCCCGGAGCCAAGGCAGGCACGGGTGAAACGCACGAAGCCTGGGGGCTGTGTGGATGTTGGCCACGTTGAAACTCGCGGCAGGTGCTTGGGGCTCGGGGATTTGCGAGGGAAAATGGGGATTTTCTAGGAGGAGGAGAAGTGGCTTCTTTGGCCCTGTTGCATCTCTGGGTGAAGATTTCTGCCACCACTGAGCCGCACTGGGGAGCCGGTGAAGAGTGGTTGGGAAACATGTTGCTGTCCTGGTGAGGCTGGGGCAACACCTCAGAGACGTGGGGACGACTGGCGCGGGATCCTCGAAATGAGGTTCGGGAAGGTGCCGAGGTCGCGGCTTCGAAGCACGTGCAGAGATGGGGTGATAAGGGACCACGGGGCTGGGCTGCCATCGCTGCCGGGCAGTGAGCCCCGGGGACAGCCCGGGGAGCCCTTTCAGAGGGGTGAACAACCGGGGCCGGGTGGGGAAGGGCTGGGCAAGGGCCCGAGGAAGCAGAGCTGCCGAGGGGAGGAGCAGGCAGCCTGGGGAAGCCCGTCACGGGCAGGCAGGACCTAGGGGCGGCCGGCGGTCCCTACAACGGGGTTGCAAAAGGGCTCATGGAAAGAGCTGCGGGAAGCAGCGATCGGAGGATTGCAGCATGTCTGAAGGGCACGGGACTGATAAGAGATAAACCGGGTCAAAATCTGGCCGGGCAAAGCCACCAGATCACTGGAACAGCAGAGGGGCCGGTGGCAGCGCAGTGCGGCCGGGGTTGTTAACAGGGGAGCTGCTGCCACTGAAGGAGCGGCAGGAGTGCCCAACAAACATTGCTATTCCCTGTTTAGCGTGAAGAAGGAAGATGCATACCATGAGGATGAAGCAGTTTCCAGGCCATTAGTAACCAGAGGAGTCATGAGACTCACAGATCCACAGCCGGGAGAGTGGCCACGGGGATCTCGGGTAGACGTCCCGTGCCAGGCCCCATCGGACCGGGGGACCGGCGGGATCCGGCTCCCGGCGGATGTGGCGCCAGCCTGGGGTCCGAGTGTGGGCGGGGGAAACTGTCAGCCCTGGGATGATGCTGAGAACAGGTGAATACCTGAAGGACGGAAGACCCACAAGCTGCCCCAGGAGCGTCCCCTCCTTCTATGCGCTGGTGGATGCTGAGGGCTGTTTTTGAGGTGCTTCCTCAGCCCTTCTTGTGGGCGATGGGGGAGGGAAGACAACTGAGCCTTACCCATCTGCCCTGCGGCAGGGGCTGGTGAGGGGGGTCCCTGGTGACCTCACTATTGCCAGGACCCATGGAAACAGGAGGGCGCTGAGATTTCATTGCTTCCGTCCTTCGGGTGTCAGAGCGGCGCCGTGCCCTGCGCTGCGGCGGCAGCCCGGGCGGAGCGGAGCCGCACGCCGCGCTCCGTGCCCGCGGGACGCTGCTGCCATCCCGTGGGCCTGGCGAGAAGGACGCGCTCGGGGCGGCAGCGCTTTCTCGGCCCCAATTCCCCCGGCGCCTCTGCCCCGGGCCCGGGGCGTCCTGCCCGGCGCCGGTGGCGCTGCAGTTGGCTCCGGGTGCAGGTGGCTGGCTCCTCCAGGTTCCTTGTGTCCTTTCCCTCCTCGCCCGCGGCCCCTCCAGCTGCACCAGAGCTGGCACTACCCGGCTTGGGGCTGCTCCCCAGCCATCGGCTCCTCGCTCCTCATCTGCAACCGGCATGCAGCACGGGCTACCACCTTCTCACGTGCAAGCCAAGACGAGCTCCCTAAAGCCCCAGATCCGGGAGCCACATCCTGGTTCAAGGTGATCAGCTGGTGGCGGCAGCTGGAAAGTAGGTTTCCTATGTTTAGCTCTGGCCTTTTTGGGTCCCAGTGTTCACAGGACTGGGACGGTGCTAGTTTCTGCACACCCGCTTCCCTCGAGGGCACCCACGTGCTCCACACCCAGACGTGTCATTGCAGCCCTAAGCCACAACTGGTTCAGGGTGGCCTGCTGGAGGGAGCGAAGACTCAGCGGCTGTGGGGCAGACCAGGAGGGCAGGGACAGCTTTGGCCCCGAAGCCTATGGTACTCCAAGGGGCTCCATGAAATGCAGGTGTTCTGCTCCCAGCTCAGGGCAGGCGCTCCAGTCCTGCCCCGACTTTTTCTGCAGCCCCCCGGACAAGAGACAGCAGGGGGAACGTGTGGGGCTGTTGGGGACTTGGGTTCAGCCAGCTCTTTGCCAGGCATGTCCTCAGCTATGTGCCATCTGTCTGTCCTGTGCCTGTCCAGGTCCCCCAGCCGCAGCCCCTCTCCCCTGTGCTCACTTTGGGCAGGCCCTACCTGTGGAGTCTGGGAGAGAAGATGCACCCCGTTGCTGTTCTCAGGCGGTATCCAGATCACCTCCTCTCCTCGAAGACCCCACTGCAGTCAGAGCCCGGCAGGGCTCTGGGTATAATGTGCCTGTCTTGCCTTCCCTGTTCCTTCCCCGCTGGTGCGGTGGTGAGAGCTGGCTCATGCCGCGGGGCCATCTGCTCCAGGGGAGCCCACCAGTGCCAGGCCCCCTGCCAGGAGGCGACCCCCCCTCCCCTGCGCCTCCACGGGCGCTAAGAATAACCAGCGCCGTCAGCAGCCGCGGTACGTGCAGGCACCGCCGGTGCCACCCCCATGGAGCCTGCTGGGCACAGCATCCATCTGCTGCCTGACGTAAGCCAGCAGCACCGGGGCACACGGGTGGGCAGCCGGGAGGACTCCGTGTGGCTGTGAGGAGGGCTCCTGTCCTGTCCTACCCACCTGAGCAGGAGCCACGATGCTGTGGTGAGACATGGAGTTATTGCTGCTCGGTGCCCAGCGTGTGCAATGGGGAGCTGCCTGCCTTTCTTTTGTCCTGGTTTTCCCAGTGTTCCACAAACAGACAGGCTGTCCCCAGCTCTGCAGCACCCCTGGGAGATCGGGGCAGTCCCCAAGGCTGGTGACAGTAGCTCTGCCTTCCTGCCTGCAGAGGGCTGGGGGCCCAGCAGGCTCAGTCACCTAGAATCTCCATTAAGGGAGAATAGCCACCCCAGAGGTGGTGCAGAGCAGTGTGTGGGGCAGCTCCTCTGGGCACCAGAGCAGCGCTTTCCCCTGTACATGAGGCCACAAGGCCCAACGCAGCTCCCTGAGCATCATGTGTGTGGTGGAGTCAGAGATCTGCAGCTGGCAGAGGAGTGGGCTGGGGATACCTCCAGTTGTTGCCACCCTGTAATTGGGGGTTTCCTCCTGGACTGTTCCCCAGGAATCCAGAGCTGCTTCTTCTCCTCTGGGACCCATATGAGCTGCATTTGCATCTGTGTCCAGGCCCTGAAGAGAGGATTGTGCACGGATACCATGCTCCTACCACGGGCAAACAGTGCAGAGCCTTATTCCCAGGCAGTGATGGTGAGTCATGCAGAACCAGGCTGGGATGTTTTTTCCTCTCTGTGTGACACTTCAGTAAATCATATGAGGTGTCCTGACAGCCTGGGCCAAGGCGACCTGTGGCACATGGGGCTCCTGCATCGCTCTTCTTTCAGCATGGGGACTCACACAGCCCTGGGAGTGGCCCTGGGCACAGTTGTAATGTCAAGAGGCATTTCCTACTGGGACAGAGGGTACTGGGCTCTTCCAATGCAAGGGTTTCCAGCTCACTGGGGAGGGATTAAAACCAAGCTGGCATTTCCAGGGGATTGATGAAGGACTGGGGTTTCTGGCAACAAAGAGGTAAAACTTCCTGATCATCCACATGGCGAGCACTAATTGGCATCTAGAAACCATCTTCAGGCTCTGTGAGGAACACAGCAAAGGGTCATAGGAGCTGCAGGGATGCTCTGGGGGAGTACTGAAATCATTATGGCACTCAGCAGTGTGGGTGCTGCTGGCCTGTCTGGCAGAGCGTGGGGTGGGCAGGCAGGGCTCAGCTCTGTGCCACTTCACCCGTTTGGAAATCTGGGTTTGGAGTTGAGCAATCTCTGCCCACGGTCGGAGAGTGGGGGCACTCCCTGGAAAGGGCAGGTAGGGTTTGGGGTAGAGGTTCAGTAGGGATGGAGCCACACTGGTAATCTGGGCATTTACTGATTTTAAATTTTATTTTATTTCTTTTTAATAGCCTGTGCTTCCCTCTGGTGGGGAAGAATTGCTGTGTCAGGGGGAAAAAGTCCATGGGTGCAATTAGATACGTCATACCACAGTGAAAAACCCTTCCTGGGTGCCCACTGCTCTGACAGTGGCTGTGGGTGATGAGCCACCTGCCGTGCCACCCACAGGTAATGCCCCTGTCTCCTGTGCCTGGAGCTTTGCAGTTACCACGTTCCTGCCTTCATTCCTAGCCTGTGAGTCCCAGCATGGTCCCAGGTGTGCAGGGAGGTTGCTCCCTCCGTCTCCCTGCCTGTGTTAGGAATTACCCTGTTCCTCAGGTGAAATGAACCCCAGTGGGTCCCAGAGCTGTTGGCTCTTGCGCCGCTGGAAGAGAGGACACAGGGAATGGCAGAGGCTTGGGGAGGAGGTAGGATGGCAGGATGTGGGACACAGGGTGCTGGAGCAGATCAGGATCATCCCAGGTCAGAGGCAGGGGGAGCAGCCGAGTTGTTGCAGAGGATCCAGGAGGTGGTGGGAGCCATCCCTCCTCCCTGCTGGGCTCAAGGGGACACAGCCTCCCAGGCCGGCACCTGTGTGCCTGCACACGTGTGTGTCTGTGTGCGTGTGTGCGTGCTTCTCTTCCTCATCCTCACTTCTGTGGGGTTCTCTGTGCTCCCGCTGGTGTTGCCAGTCATGGCAAGGAGCAGGAATGTCTTCTTTTTAGTGGCATTTGAAAGAATGTGCAAATACTCTGTGAGACATTAGCTCTTTCCCCTGAGACTTGTGAGCTGCCTCACCACAGCAATAAACTCCAGTTTTGAGCATTTTGAACTATAAGAAGTGCTTTTAGCTGTGAATCCCTCTTTCCAGCCTTTTGGGGAAGGGGCAGCAGGGTGTGTGGGTTCTACCTCAGGGCTTGCCAACGCACCCACCTTGCCAGCTCAGAGCAGCAGCAGTGGATTTAGCCTGAGGTGTTACTGCCTGGCACCTGCTGGCCCTGCAGGTAAACCCATTACTGGTGCCACCACAGACCTGGTGCTGATGTGCCACTCCTCTGACAGGACTGCCTGGTGTGCTGCTGGAGAGGCAGCAGATGCCATCCCTGTCTTGGTTTGAAACACAGCTATCTGCTAGGGAAGGGCAGGACCTCCCCAGCAATGGAGAATTCAGATCCTCTCCCCCCAAATTATTATAATTTAGAAAATTAAAGGGGCTTTCAGGCGAAGGAATGGGGGTAGGAATTACAGTTCTTTACTAGTATGTACAACAAAGCAAAACAAACAACAACTACAGCGTTAACAACAAGGAGCAGGGCTTGATTCAGCCCTCGCCTGTGGCCACCCTGGAAGACAGGGAGCTTCTCCTTCAGCCCCATCTGCCCAGAATGCTGGCACCAGCCAGGGGTTGGTGTTTGCTCAAGGTTCAGCCCAAAAGAATCCCTCCCACGCCTCCTCCTGGAGCTGATGAGTGCCCCAATCCCTCAGTCTCTCCTGTGAAAGTGGAAGAGTTGCAGTGTCAAAAGTTGTTGCTGGAGGAGCTGTGACACAGCAGCAGGGCTTTCAAAACCACCTAATTTGGGATATTAAAAAATAATCGTCCCTGCAAAGCAATTCATTTCCCTGGAAAGCCCCCGCAGTTTTGGGATTGTTTCTTCTCAACACTTGTTAATTTATGGGAGACATTATAAGTGTTAATTTACAGGAGAGATTATAACTTACCACAAAGCAGAAGCAGAAAAGCCACCGTTACAACTTCCAGTTCTGCCTTTAATTAACACTGGTGATGGACTGCCCAACTGTGGCAGTACCAGGAGATGCCACACAGTAAATCCTGCCTGAAACACTCACCTGCGTGATCGCAGAAATATGAGCTTTATTAATATGAATTAAAGTTGCTTTATATTGAACAATTTAATCGTGCTCAACACTTACCCAGCTGATGTCCGAGTGGGTGGACAAAATCTTGCTCTTGCCAAGTTTTCCGTGGTCGAAGATGAAGATGGAGGCTGGCCAAGCTGTGGAGCTGAGCTAAAGTGGTTCTGGATGCAGGAACCAAAGGCAGACCTGCGGCTGCAGCCGCACTCCCACACGCAGACCCCGGCAGGCGTGTGTGACCAGCGGCACACAGAGACACGGACACGCGTGGGTTCCTCGCGCCGGGGCCGCCGGAGCCGAGTTCCATCCCCGCGGCAGCAGCCACTGGATGGCAGCAGGTCCCCGGCGCTGCCACCAGCGCCACCACCAAAGGCGACGGGTACAAGGGACCGCAATGTAAGGGATGGAACCGTAGAATCATCGTTTTTGTTGGCAAAAACATCTGAGGTCGCTGAATCCAACCATTCGCCCAGCACTGCCCTGGTGCTACTTGGCCCACAAAGCTTCTTGAGCCTTTCATCCTAATTCTTGCAGATGAAAGCACACTGGCTGCCGTCCCTGTGGTGGGTGCTTGTGCAAACACCAGCGGGAATTAAAGTCTTACAGCAGATTCTGTAGCAAATGGCTTCTGATTCTACAGATGTGCCCTTGCACAGGAGGGTGCCTTTGTGCAGACACGAGCACGACACCCCAGCCTAATCCAGGGTTTCACACCTCTCTGGCACTTCTGGATCAGCAAGAGAAAAGCAGCTCCCGGGCTGTTGCCTGCAGGAGCCCAGAGGAACATGGAGCTCCTCTGGAAATGCTTCCAGCAAATGAAGGATGCTGATGGTTCAGGTGCAGAGGGCTCCTTGGGTGAGAGAATGAAGGGTCTTTACATCCATTGAAATATCCTGGAGATAGTTTATTAACACACAGGAATGAAAAAGAAAAGAAAGAAAATGACACACCGTGGCCAGTGCCAGGGACACGAATGTGCCACTGAGCAGAGGGACAAGCGTGTCTGGCTGCAGAGCACAGCTGACCTGGGGCTCTGCAAACCAGTTCTGCTATTCCAGACATGCTGGGTTTGCTGTGAGTGTCTTTATCCAGCAACAGCAAACACTGATGAGATAATTAGAGCTAAAACATGGAGTGCAGCAGGAGAGCGCTGCCCTGCACTGCCAGGGGCTGTGAGATGTTTGGAGTTGCTCTTCCCACAGAACCAGGAAGGCCTCCTGCATATGTGCTGATATAAAACCTGCTCCCTGGGTGATTTCAAGTGAGTGACAGGAAGAAAACAACTTTATTACCTTGAAAAACTAGCAGCTCTCATCGCTTCTGCTGCAAGGCAGATGGGCACTGCCGAGAGTGAGAGTCAGCTCAGGAGTGGGCAGTGGTTGGGGGCAACTGGAGAGAGAGCTGGCAGTGCCTGGGGACAGCAGAGCTGTCACCACCAGTGCAGGGAGCTGGGGGTCTCTGAGTTGTGTCTGGGCTCCCCAAAAAGCCCTTTCAGCACCTTACTCCCTTTCAGCTGAACTACCCCAAATCTTCAGTCCACAGACAATTTGTATCCCTGCCAGATGATTTCTCCTGCTTTAAGCAAGGGATTTTCAAGGTGATGATTTTCAAAACCCATCTGTATAGTGAAGAGTAGTAGACGAAAATATCACTGACAGTACAAAAGGCCTGGGGAAAGATGTGAATGCTGCTGGGAAGGTTTTTTAGATGAGTAGACACTCAGAATTGCTTTGCCAGTGTTTTCAAGGTATCTACCATTTACCCACAGGATGCTCTAGGTCCCCTGTGATGGCCCTGAAGGGCTTGCCCCCAAAACACACAGAGGGATTTAATAGAGAAACTTTTAACAAACACTTCTGGTGATTTAAACTATTTTAATTTTTTTCTCTCTGGGAGATCCAACACAGCCAATACATCAGTGTGTCCTGGCCAGAGGAGTCAGGCAACATGACCCATTTTTTTTTGGGGAACTACTAATACAATAGCTCAAGAGACTGTTTAAAGGGTCACAGTCACCAAGGAGTCACTTGTGTTGCTCTAACATAGGTCTGGGGTGAAAAGGGAGGTTTGGGACTCTGGAGATGATGACACCCTGGTGTGCTCGTGAGGGCTGTGGGGGCTGTGGGGCCCTGTGGGTCAGGGATAAGTACAAGCATGATGCTGTGCGTGGCTTGGGATGATGCTGTGCATGACCAGGAAGGATGCTCTGTGGGTGCAGGGAGCATGTGGCTGCAGAACCAGCTAGTCTGGGCTTTCTGGTCTCAGGGTGCTGGCAGAACAGGCCTCCCTGGTGATGTGGGGACCTCCACAAGCCAGTGCTCACTTTCTCCCCTTCCTCAGCATCCCAGCCCTGTTCCGATTCTGCCAGTCTCTGGCTCTTTGAAGCTCTTTTCCAGAGTGGGCTGGCAGGCTGGCTGTGGTTTGAAGCAGAAGCTTCTGACACACCATCAGCACGTGGTGATCAGAGAGTCTGCAGGAGCTGTGAGAGATGCGGTGAGATGCCAGGGCGCAGCTTTGAGCTGCAAGTGAGGTGGAAGCCCCAACAGTGAGGAGGAGGCTCCGTGCAAGAGCTCCAGTGGCTCCATCCCCTCAGCATCCTGGAGCAGGAGCCAGCTGCTGGGACACTGAGGGTCTTCTGGAAGAACCACAGCACCCATAAAACCCCGGCAATGGCCTCTCTGTTGGTGAGAGCCTTCATCCTTGCCCTTGCCTTCACCCTGCATCCCCCTGGGGACTGGTGATAGGTGGGGACAGCTTTTCCTTAAGACCAGCCCTGCTCAGAGGCAAAGTTCCTGCACCTGCAATGCTCTGGGGATTTTGCTGCCCTGTTTCTGTGCCCCCAGCAGGCATCATGGGCTCCCTGGAGCAAGAAGAGCGGCTTATGGTTCTTCTCATGCTCCTTCCTGCACAACAGCACAGATCTGGGAAAAGTGGGTCAGTAAAGGGCTGGAATGTGCTGGTTCCTCTCTTCCGGGCTTTAGCAGCTGGGAAGCCTGGTGTCCTCTGGCAGCCAGAGCCGCCCGTGGCTCCTCCTGGGCTGGGGGAGATGGAAGAAGAACAGCAAGTTCCAGATTAATTGCAAGTTCAATGACTGTGTACATGAATATTTAATTATCTACATCTAACATGAATATGCATGATATGCAGATGTGAATGGCAGCCAGCGGGGAGGTGGGTGTTGGCAGGAGTGCAGAAGAGGACTGGAGTGGAGGAAAAGCTGGCACCAGCAGCACCAGTTCCCAGGGAAGCCATGCGTCCCTGCACTCTGGCACAGAGGGACCCCAAAGGGAAGAAGCTGTGGGACTGCAGGGGACAACCTGGGGCACGCAGGGTGGCACCTGGGGTGGTGTGTTCTGGATATGCTTTGGATATGCTCAGGAAAGTGTGACATGGATCAATGGCACAGTGGCACTGGGGTCATGTCTGGAGCTATGCTGTCCTCTACACCTCTGCCTTGGGAACCAGGGTGTCCATGAAGCCCTCCAGCATCTTGTGAACATGGAACAACAGCACCCGTGGTGCTCAAGTGTAAGGGGAAGAGCACAGGTGCTTCCACCTCTGGAAGATTACAGGAGAGGAGGACATGTGCTCATCACCCATCCCTTGAAAGTGGTGGGTGCAGAACTACCTGTCCTGGTGCTGCAAAGAGCCCACCTGCAGCACAGAGCCACTGGCCCTGAGGCATTCAGAGAGCCTGTCATGGAACCTGCCCCCACGCTGGGGTGGTGGAGAGCAGGGCTCCCACAGGGCTCCCATCCAGAGCCAAGCTTCCAGCCCAGTGCCACTGGGCACCAGAGACCACGTCCTCGAGACCTTTCCCACCTGGGAGAGGCTGCCCATGAGCCAGAGGGGTTGGCACTGAGGGGACAGACTGCAAGGGGACCTTCTCCTCGACTCAGTGTTGTCCAAGTGCTCTGTCAGGGAGCTGGAAGGAAAGAGGCATTTTCAGGCTGCTGGGGTTTCAAACATCAGCAGAAACCGGGCAGGTGTTCATTGTGGTGGGAGCCAGAGGGAGGCAGGCTGGCCAATAATGTGGGGGCATCTCCACTCTGTGCAAGAGGATCCTCCTCTCTGCTCTGCAGGCAGGATGCCTGTGCTGCCCTGTGCATGGCAAGATGCTGAGGGGCTGGGAGAAGCTGGACAGCCAGTGACAGGAGGGTGGGCTTGTCAGAAGGACTCACATCAGCCTGTGAAGGCACAGACACGCGGCAGGATTGATGTGCTGGGGCTCAGCTGCTGGGGCTGACCATCTGCATCGCTGCTTCCAGACTGCTGCCTCGGCATTTTCCCATCACCTGCTCCCACACTCTCACCTCCCAGTTCTGTCTCCTCACTGAAGCTCCATGGGCAGAGACCCCCTTGGCTGAAGGAGCACGAACTCTTGCTCAGGGACAGCAAGACTCCCTGGAAACCCATCCTCTGGAACATGGGAGTTGCACACAAGGCAGAACTGCTCCCTGTTCCCAGAAAACATGTCTGGGAGGAAGAAGCAAGCAGTCCACATGACCTTAGTGCATGGAGAAAGGTTCTGCTAGGTCTGAGAAGGAGCTGACACGTGAAAAGTGCATCTCTGGCCCCCGGGAGCATCATGGTCTCTCACAAAGGTCTTTGAGACCTTTCATTCAGAGATTGGAGACAAGTGGCTTCGTCCACTGTGCTATCAGGGAAGGCAGCCCAGGGGGGCCAGGAGATGGACACTGGTGCCACTGGTGCCTTTGGTGCCAGGCAGTGATGGGCACAGCAGAAGAGTTCAGGGTGCAGACACCTGCCCTGGCACTGGGCTGTGCTCCGGCTGCCACAGCAGCACCAATGGTCTGTCTCTCCTGCTGCTCTCTCAAAGCCAGTCACTGTCATCAGGGCCACCAGCACTGAGAAAATCAAAAGTCTGGGAAACTGCTGGGGTGAGAATGCTGAGGATGCTGGTGGGAAGGGTGGAGATGTTGTGCATCACAGCCCTTACTGCCAGGATGGCCCAGTACTATCCATCAGTAATCCCTTCAGTGTCAGCTGAAGGAAGAAGAGGATAGGACAGAGTGGAGAGGAAGCCCCACACTGGCCTCTTGTGGGTTAAATCATGCCTTGGCAAACCTCTGTTCCCACTGCTGGGGACCACAGTGCATGAATTCCTGCCCTAACACTGCACATCCCATCACTTCTGTTCAGGAGCAAGAATCTACTGTGAGAGGCCATTCAGTACCTCTCAACACCGAAAATGTCTCTCCTCAGGAGCACACAGAACATTTGTTTGCAGCTCCCACCCAGGACTGCTGGGTGGTGTGGTGGGAGGAGGTTACAGCTGGGCAGTTCTGGGTGGCTGTAACCAGTGAACTGCCCAGGTAACTGAGTTCCTTCACAGCTGCCTCTCCCTCTGCACAGGGATAGAGGTGACCCTTAGCTCAGGACCTGTGCTAGAGTTTGGCCCAGCTGTAGCCCGTGGGCAGCTCCTGGCTCCAGACTCTGGGCTGTGAACAGTCCAGGAAGGGAGAGAACAGGGTCAGTCCAGAGCCAGCCCTGCTCACAGTCCCTGTCCTTGGACTGAGCCAGTACAGAATGAACCAAACTGAGAAACCAGACAGCTGAACAATAACTCCTCTTTCTTGTCTTTCTTTTTCTTTGGGTTATTTCTCAGCTGGATTTGTCCCTGCTCTGGTTCACAATGCTTTGCCCCTGCAGCGGGTCACAGAGGACTGGGGACAGCAGAACAAACTCCTCCAGCTGTCCCTGGAGCCACGGGAGGTCTGTGCCAAGCTGTGCCAGGAGGGACAGGGCCATGGGCTGGGGCCAGTGTGGTCAGGGCTGGGCTGTCCAGCCCAGCTGACATCAGCCTGACCTTCAGACAGCGTGGGAATGCAGTGGGAACTCTGGAGGGGACAGGAAACTCTGGGTTTGGGCTGTAGGCAGAGCAAGCCATTTCCTGAGGGGCACAGACAGCAAACGTTGGTACCCTGGGGTTTGTACCCAGAGGTATTTGGGGCCGTGCCTGCCCCATGCCTGCATGTCCTCAAGGCAAAGCTGGACAGGACTTGGAGCAACTTGGTATAGAGTACGGTGTCCCTGGCATTGCAGGGAGATGGAACTAGGTAAACTTTAAGGCCCCTCCCAGTCTGTGATTCCGTGATTTTATGATTTACACGATGGGATTTGTACCCTGGATTATTATTTTTACCCCAGGGTGTTGCTGTCTGAGTTTTTAGACATCCAGCCAGAAAACAGGGGAAAATTGAGGTGCCCACTGTCTGTTACCAGCAGCATCCTTCCCCTAATTGCCTGTGGTTGATGCCAGTCTCCAGTCTTCCTCTTCCTGCCCACCCTGCCCAAGCTGCCCCATCAAAGCCCCCCTCCCCAGATCTACAAATCATTGAGCAATGGGGACAAATTCATTTATTACATCTATTAAAACATCACTTCCTCTTTTTGTTTTTGCTTGTAGAGAAACAACAACAGTGTCAGGAAGGTATATAATTATGGCTCATAATGGCAAATTTTACATCCCTGAATTGAAGTATTTAATTAAATTGGATGTTATAAAGCTCTCGTTATCCCCTTCAGATGTTAATAAACTCAAGAACTTAAAACTCCCGGTATTTGCAGCTCTCACCACCCCAAACTGCTGTTATTTATACGTTTCTAGGCTGTTTCTAAACAGAACAGAATTTCATTGCTTTCTGGCCATATGCCCAGAATGAATGGGCAAAATTTAGGGGAAAAAATTAAAAAACTGGAAACTTCTCTGTTTTTCTTTCCTCTGCCCCTTTCACTGAGGGGTGCATGAGCTGTGGAAAACCCCCCAGGGGTTAATGTTGCAGGAGTTGTGTCCAAGACCATCAGAGGCTCCTCAGGAATGCTGGAGGGGAGCATCCTGTGAGGGCTGAACAGGAGACACTGCCCTTGCCCCGTGTCTGCCTGCACGGTACTGCTTTGGGGTTTTTTCTGGAAATGGGTTTTCCCTGATCCTTTTGGGTGATGTGCTGTGTGGCAGAGCTGCAGGACAGATGGACACAACACAGCCCAGGGGCCAAGGCATGATGGCAGAGCTCAGCAAAAGGGATTGCCAAGGCGTGTGTTTGTTCACACTGTCTGGGGGTGTTGGCTCAGCACTCAGACTCCACAAGGATTTTATTCCCAGGGTTCTGAAATGACCACAGGGTGATATCTTGAGTGACCCCAAGCATTCTTTGCTGAGCTCAGGCAGCTGTACCCAGCCGAGCTGCTGCTCTCATCCTCATTAATTCTGTACTCTGGTGTAGAAGCTGCATTGACCAGCTCTGACCATGGCAATAACCCATGTCACACAGCATTGGGGAGCACAGCAGCTCCTCCTGGTGAGGGGATCCACTTCCAGAGCGGCCTTCTAAATTAAACTGACTGGGGTTCACAGGATGGGAGCAGTTGGAATGCTGAGGACTGGAAAGGACCATCACTGCCAGACCAAGCTGAGAATCCACGTGAGCTGGAGCCTTGTGACAGAACATCAGGACTGTGAGAACAAGCTGCAGAGAGGGGCCAGCATCCAGAGGAGCAGAGGAATATGTCAGTCTCGGCACAGTGAGCACTGAGACAGGCACAGAGGGTGCTCTGGAAAGCCACCTTCCAAGCAGGAGGCACCTGTGGCACCTTTGCACTCTGAAGCAGTTTTGAACAGGTTCAGTAAGAGGATCAGAGCTGAGAAAGCACATCAGGACCAGTGAGTTTTTTTATGAATTCAGGCACCAATTTTGTCTGCAGGTTATCAGAAAAAAGTGCTTTGATTTGCAGAAATTCCTTCATTATTCTCAATTTTTTAGAGCGCATTGTGCAGTCTCAGCACTGCTGAGGGTGCAGTGCTTGCTGTGATGGTGCCTCCTCATCCCATCCTGGGGTCTCAGGCCAGTGCCTGACTCGGGCCCTGTGCTACGACTTCTCACCAAGACTCCAGTGCAGGGGGACAAGAGCAGCAGGATTCCATCCTGACTGAAGAGCTTTCCTTGGGGATTTCTCACACCAGGGATGTGTGACCAAAAGTGTGACAAATGGTGTAGGTGATGCATGCCTGCCATCACCCCAAATGGTAAGCTGGTGTGGCTTTCTGGAGTGGGAAATGCTCTCTGAAGTGGGAAAACCTGCTTTTACAAATGTTTCACAGAAGGGGATCAGCGAGCAAGCTGGGCACATGAGGCACATCTACCTTTTAGAGTAGCTGTGGCTGACCCGTCTCTGGAAAAGGCCAGGTAGAACAGGGCTTGGAACAGCCTGGGATAGTGGAAGGTGTCCCTGCCCATGGCAAGGGGTGTGACTGGAAGGGTTTTAGGGGTGGTTTCCAGGAGCAAAACTCCTGTGGGCTGCAGGCTGAGGCCAGTTTCAGGGCTGGAGGTGCTGGAGCTCATCCTGACTTGCCCCACACAAAGCCAGGCAGTGATCCCACCTTGGTTCCCCTCAAATCACCTCTGGTCTGGGGCACGTGGGGTACTTCCAGCAGCACGGCCTCCTTCTCCGCTAAAAACAGGAGGCTCCTGCTCCCCTAAAAACACTGTCTGCACATCCCAATGGCACAACACAGCCCCGGGGCCGGGAGCTTTGGCAGCAGGGCTGGTCACAAGAATGGGGAGCAGAACCGTAGCTGAAGGCAGTGTCACCAGAGGGTCACAGGGGCAGGGCTTCAGCCAAGTGCTGTATGGGCTGCATCCAGCCACTGAACTGCAAAACACCTTTAAAAGGCACTGCCTGGGGACAGGGAAACTGTCACAGGGATGCAGTCACACCCCTGGAAAACACAGAGCAATGTCCCCCTGTACCACATTGCTATAGCTGGACAAAACAGAGCAAAATTGTCTATAAAGACTTGTCCACTTTTATCCCAAAGTCTCCATGTGTGCCTCTGCCTTCAGGCAGATATGCTGTTGACAGCACAGCAACATTTAGGGATGCATTGTAGGCTTTCCCAGGAAAACATACTTGAAAATCCTAATCTAAGCCTTGTACTCATCTGACCTACTCAGCACCACATGATCCGTGTAGCAAATCATCTGGATACCGAGTAATTACAGCCTGGTGCTAATAAATGAGTGACAAACTCATAATTATCTGCAGAAGTTTTGATGAATGATTTTTGGAAAAGCCTTCGTGAATCTTGCTAAGTTTGGAAGGACTCAAATCTATCTGTGCCTTCGGGAATGAGCCAGTGGGAAGGACAATGGCTCCTGGCAGTAGCATGGGGCTGTCACTGATGTCCTGGCTGGCAGGGGAGGGTTCTGTGCCCCGGGAGGTCTCTGGAAAGCTCCAGTTCCTGTGGAGCATGGGAGACAACCTGTGCTCGGTGTGCAGGGAGAGCCAGTCTGCACAGGGACAGTGACAGTGGCAGTCGGGCTGGCCTCAGGTGGTCCTGCAGGGGTAGTTCTGGTGGCCATCCAGGGCATCCCTCTGGTGTCCCATCCAGCTGGAGGGAGCCAGGCAGGCAGCATGTCCCAATTCAGTGGTGAGGGGCTGGCAGGGTGCTGCCTGTCCACCCTAACCCTGCCTGGTTCCAGCACGGCTCCTGCTGTGGCCCAAAGCCAGGAGAGCTGCCTCTCACTCAAAAAGAGCTTGGCATCACCTGATCCCAGCCACAGATAACAGCAGCACTGGGTAGGAACCCAACCAAGGCGGATTCTGGGCCAAGCAGCACGAGGGCTTTGCAGCATGAGGGCTTTGCAGCACTGCTCTGCAGGTGTCCAATGCATCCCCAGGATCCCTGGGGAAGTCCTGCTGGGGCAAATCCTGCTGACATGGAGGGAGTGAGACCACCTTTGGCCAGACCTTCTCCTGCAAATATCCACTGTGCAGGAAGGGGCTTCTCTCCTTGTTCCTGCTGTGCTCAGCACAGGGTTGAGTTCCCTCTTCTGACAAGGTCCCACTAAGGTGGCCCCTGGGCTCTGCTTCCCCAGCCTGACATTTCTCTCTGCACATGGGGATGAAGGCTGAGGATGAGGCTGAAGCACACATCAGCTCAGCTCCATCACTCCATCTGTGGTTTGTGCCTGGGCTCAGCACATACCCAGGCCCTTGAGACTCTTCTGGATTGTGCTGCTGCTCCCTCCAGCACAGACAAGCCCTGGGAGTATGTGGCACTCTGTGGCGATGCTCTACAAAAGCTATGGGCAGCCCTGGGGCTCCCCTGCCCGCTGCAGCCCACACAGCAGCACCCTGGGGTTCCCAACAGGTCCCACCCTGCCTCCTACGGAATGCCTCAGGAGGTGCTGAGCTCTGCCCAGCCCACCGAGCACCAACCGCTGCCAAGAGCAACATCCCCCAGGACAGCAGAATCCCTGCCCTGAGCCGGCTTTCCTGCCATCCTGAGCTGGTGGAAACAACTTTCTTCAAACCTGTAAACCTTTGGGAGTGGCTATAAAGTTGCAAAAACTCACAGAGTGCACTGCAGCACCTGTGAGGACTGATCCAGGTACTCCCTGGGGCTGCCTGCTGGAGGCAGTGAGTGTGTTTCCCAACGTTCTGCCCGGTATGAAAATGAATTTAAATTGATTTTTTTCCTCACTTTGTGGAGCCAGCAATGCATTCCCCATACACAACCCTCAGCTGGCTGATGGGGGTCTCAGAGGGCTCCTTCCCTGACAGGGTGAAACACCTGAAGCAGAAGGGCTCTCCAGAAGCCCTCGTACCCCTGATTTGTGATGATTTATCCTTGGCAGTGTGTCAGAAGCCATTAGGACGTATGTGTCTCTGAAGGAGCACATTTCTCCTGTCCCTGAGAGCTGCAATTACAATAATGAGCTGTGTGAGGGTGAGACCAACTTTTCCAGCAGCAGCAAAGCAGCTCCACAAACCCTGGGATGCGACCAGCATGAGGAGCCAGTGTTGGGAAGTCCACTTCCATCGAACAAGCATCAGATCTCCTTAAAACCTTATACCAACTTTCTCTTTGCACCTGCGAGTTTCCAGGAAGGCAAAAAACTTGCCTTACTTTAAGGAGATGGCGAGGTACGACAATCCTCCCAGTGCTCCAGGAACTGGAGCTTTACAAATAAAAATGTGAGGTCCCCACTCTGCAGGAATTTTGTGCCTGATGAAGACAGATCCTCGGATAGCTGCATAGTGGTTTAGTCTACCAGGAGCCTCTCTGGAAGAAAAGGAGATAAACCACCTCCACAACAACACTTCAGAGCTCTTAGATGGGAAGTTTTTTACCTTTTATCTCCATCCAAATGAAAAATACTTTTGTTCTGCCATGTCAGCTGAACGGACCCTCCCCAGGGCGTGGGGGCAGCCGGGGTGACTGGGCAGCTCACCACATGGATCAGCTCAGCTCTGGGTCCCCTCTCTGGGAACAGAGGGCAGGCTGGTGGGCGTTCAGAGCTGATGGTGGAAATCCCACCACAGTCCTCAGTCAATGGTTTGAGTAACTAACCAGCCTGTGTGCTGTTTCCCCTCTGAACTGCTGGGTGAGACTCTCAGCTCTGCCCTTGAGCCAGATCCGTGCCTTTCACCCTTTCTCAGGTGTAAGAAGCTTTTCCCACTTGGTGTCAGCTCCCTACACAGGTTTTCGTGGGCTGGACTGGTGTCACCATGACCTTTGCTACAGAAGCAGCTGAAATTTTGAAGACTCGCCACAGCTTTTCATCTTCTCTGCATAGTTTTAGTTCCCAAATGGGATGTCCTTTTGCTTCACCAGCCCCAGCAGCAATGGAGGGGGCAAGACAGTCAGTGTATGTGTACACCTGTGCATGGCTCCATCCTCCACCTCTTCCTCCTCCAGACTTCAATTCCCCATCAAGCCTGAACATCGCTTTAATTTTTGAGCCAGCACCCACCACTCTGCCCCCGAGCCCCAAGGCTTCTGAAGGAGGAGCAGAGGAGCAGGCAGTACACCCTGCTGGACCTGCTAGTCCAGGTGCCTGTTCCACAGGGAATTCCTCTCCTGATGCTGGGGAGTCCCAGCTGGGTGAAGGGTGCAGGGAGCAAGGGGCTGGAGCACAGGGAGCCTTCACTTGAACCTCCCGTGTGCACCTGAGGTGACAACCATATTAATGGGTAGGGTCTTCTCCCTCCAGGCTCAGCCCCCTCCATCACTGTCCTTGTCACCTCCTGCAGCCTCACCTGCTCTGCTTACAGCTCTTACACACAGAGATTGTGGGCAGCCAGCCCATGGTGATGTCCGAGTCCATGCAGCCTCTATTTCACAACCTGATTCAGTAAATGCCTTGAACGTGCCTTTTGCTCCCTCCCCGGCCTCAATTACAAAGACAGTGATGTTTGGAGCACAAGTTACTTACTGAGGGTGGGCAGCAGGCTCAGGACAGCCTCATGTGCCCCACACATTGGGATGGGCACCTGCTCAGCCAAAACAGAGATGCTGCTCTGGCAAACCTCAGTCCTGTCTCCCCAGTTCCCTGCCAAGCACTTGCTCATACCCAGAGGTGCTACTGTGAATCCCAAGGGAGGATCTGCTGTCATTTGTCTCTCCTTGAATTCCCTCAAGCTCAGCATTCATTTTTTCTCTCACCTTCCAGCTGATGTGTTGTGAACAGGGAGGAGGAATCACTTGTTGGGTGCCACAGGCAAGGGGGTGGGAGAATATACAAGCTGTGAGGGCACATTTTTCCTTTTTGGAAAGTCTTTGATGTCCTTTGAGTGCAGATGATGACCGTTGAGGGAATTTTGAGTGCTCTGGAATGAGCATATTGGTTTTTTCTGGTTATAAGCCTAAGCCTGACCTAGGTCTTACTAAGTGCGTATTTTCTTTGGTTTTCTTTTCTTTTCTTTTCTTTTTTTTTTTTTTTTTTTTTTTTTTTTTTTTTTTTTTTTTTTTTTTTTCCTAAGGTAGCCTAATGCTGGGGTGAAAAAACTATAGCAGTGGAATAGCTGTTACCTGTTGGTGTGTGAGGCTTAAAGAAAGAGGGAGATGAACATGGAAGGGCTGCCCTGAGTGTGTGTGAGCTGTGAGCTAGGGAGAGGAAACACTCCTTGCAGCATGGTGAGTCGGGGCAGCTCTGGTGATTCCAGGAGCTGCCTGGGGTTGAGGAAGGCTGGTTTGGCTGCTCAGAGCTGGTTTCTCTTTTGCACAGCACAGGGGTTACCTGAAGCATCCTCCAAGCCTGGTCGCTGCCGGAGGCCCCTGACAGCAGGCTGAGCCAGCCTTGGCCAGGAGCTGGTGAATGCCGGTGTGGTGTCACTTCCCTCTTCCTTTGTGCTGTCATAGGGATGTGTGTGTACAAGGTGACATTCACAAATGCAGCTTTGGAAGTATGTCAGAAGAAGAAGAAATAATCATAAAAAAGCTTTAGAAATCTCTGTGCTTTGAGAGCCAATGTTCCCCTTGGATGCTCTATTTAGCAGGTCCAGCAGCCTGAAATCAGGTTAATGGGGAGCACTCCAGCAGTGCTGCCCTGCTCCTTGCAGTGCATGTCCCACTGACTGCAGTGCTGGGCTCTGCAGTGTGTCACCTTGGGAGTAACTTCTGCACTTCTTTCTTGGTTTATTTCTTACTGAATTGATTGTTTAGGGGTCAAAATCATGTAACTGTGCAAGGCCGGGTGGGCTTGGGCCCCTTTCCCATCCAGGGGCTGCTGCAGGTGCAGCTTGGGCCACCACAGCTGGCTTTGTGCGTGGGATGTTGTGCCAAATGCAGAATTACAGATCTGTAACACTGAGCCCTGGGCTCCACGAGCATCACGCGTGTTTTTCCAACATGGATATGTGACAGCAGGATGCCAGGGAAAACTACAGGCAGCATGTCATTCCTCTACATGCCTGACCTGAGGGGATCAGAAGCCTTTTCCTTGGCACAGCAGTACTTTGTGAGCCAATCTGTTGCTGTGCTCTGGCATGGGAGAGTGCAAATGGCATTGGCAGTACCGAGACGTGCAGGAGATGGCTGGAAACCCGGCTGGATAGTTTTCACCTGTCAAAGCTTGCCTCCTTTCCCTCTTGAGGGTCCTGGGGAGCGGAGGCAGAGCAGGGGATTGCTCACAAACAGGTTGACACAGAATCCTGTGACCCTTCTGAAAGAGCTGGGTTGGACTGGGAGAGCATCAAGGGTTGGTTTGAGTGCAGAAAAGGGATGCACTTGGGCAAACAGACTTTCCTCTTCAGAGCTCAGCCCTCAGAGCCCGTGGGACAGCTCATCTGGCTTCTGGGGCCTCGGCAGCTCTGTCAGACCACTGCCACCGAGCCCTTGTGTGAGGATGAGGCATCCCTCTTATCCAGCAGAGGAAATTCCGAGGCAGATGAGAACTCCACCTCCCTCACCATGGGAGAGAGCTGGAGCTGGCATCGGGCTCTGAAGTTCCAGGCCTCAACATGAGGTGGTGCACAGCATCCGCTTCTGTCCCTGCTCTGCCGCTCCCTGCGCAGCAGGAGGGAGCACAATGCCTTAGGGAAGAGCTGGGGATAGAGGAGGTGCGAATGAAAGCTAGAGAAATGAAACCATCAAAATGTACAAAAGAATCGACAAGAAATTCTTCTGGGGGAATTCATCCCTCTAGCCCTGCTCATCTCCACACTGCCTGCCTGCTCTTCAGGAGTGGGAAGAGGGATGCAGAACTTAAAAGGAATTTTTTTTCCTCTGTGTTTCTTCCTCTGTGTTTTGGAAGAACAAGTTTTCGAGGGGGAATCCTGCTTTATAACCTCGTGTAACTTATTCAGTCGGCATGCCAGGCACGCGGCACAACTCGAGTGTTTCCATTCCTGTCTGTGCAGCGGGGATCTGAGCACAGCCAGCCTTGGGCAGGAAAATCGCAATTCCCTGGGTCCAAGGAACGCGCTCACAGCCGTGTGATGCAGAAACCGAGATGGTCCCTATTCAAACCCACAGCTCCTAGAAGGGCTGCTAAGCACTTGCCACTCCAACACCAAGAGGCCTTTGTGGGTAGCAGATTTCCCTGCCCTGGACTGCTCAGCACATCAGCGAGGACCTCTGCCCTCCTGCAGCACACTAAGGTACCATTTGAGCCCTACCGCTGCCGTGTTTTGAGCACGTGCACAGACGAAGCCACAGTAATTGTAAATATTTGCCCAAGGTCACATCTGCCACCTCTGCAGTTAATGCAGGATCCCAGCTAATCCGGCACCCATCAGGCCTCGAGGGAGGCATCTGCAGTGATACATGAGGAAAACTGCCCGAGGGACTTAAATATCCTGTGTCTCTGAGCTATGGGCCTTGGCAGTGGGTCTGTTCAGCAGCTGGAGCCACAGCTGTGCACATCCACCGCAGCCCCTCAGCTTGGGAGTGCCAGCAACAGCCAGATCCCACAGAACAGAGCAGGCACCAGGGCTGATCTCCACTGTGGCCTCCCAGCAGCTCTCCCAGCCCCACGAGCTGGTTCCCAGTGTGCCAGGAGACACTGACAATGATCTCTGCCGTGTCCCCCCTGTAGCCTCTTCAGGCTGCCCTGGCCCTGGCCATTCTGAGTGACACTGGAGCTGGGACCTGGAAGGACATGGGCACACTGTGGAGCTGGCCACCACTGCTCGGGGACACCGGCTGGCCTTTGTGTCCCTGGCTGTTGTGGGTGGAAGGCTGAGCTCTCAGAGGTCAGGGCTCAGCTGCCACTGGTATCTGCTCTCCAGCACTGCAGTGAGCACTGGCAGTCAGGCTGTCACCAAGAGACCCTCGGTGGTGGGACTTCACTGTGACCTCCAGCCATCTGCTCATTTTCACTGGTCTCAGTTCCCTGCAACCTAATGTGCCATGTCTGGGGACTGCCTATTTCTGCTCTGTTGCCCAGCCCCGAGCTCCAGCTGTGCTCAGAGCCTCAAACTACCCCTGGCTACCTGCTGTGGGCTACTAGTGGCTCTGAATTTGGAAAAGTGGCTGTGGTTGAGCATGGATGTGAGGTTGTTTTCTCTAAGGAAGTTATAGTATATATTGAAAGCTTGGTTGACCAATAGGAGGGTTGTTCACACCTCTGGAGAGCCCAGGCCTAAATCAGAAATCCCAAGTGACCCGTCCCTTTTTCCTCTCCCAGCTGGCAAGAAGTTAACATCATTTTGTAAGTCAGGGGCTGGGTCCAGACCCTGCCACCCCCCTGGTGGTTGGGGCTGTGAGATATGATATGATATAATTCGTGCTTAATGTGATATATATGGTATAAAGCCATCATATGGTATAAGTATATGGTATAAAATCATTCATACTTAAGAATTAAAAGTTTCCAGGAATTGTGCCACCTCCGCCAGTAACAGGGGAAGAAGCCTATTTGCAATAGAAAGAAGGGTGCGGGAATAGGCGCTGTTCCCCGCCCCGGGGGAGGACACAGCGCTCGCTGTCCCCAGGAGCACACGGTGTCCCCGGTAGCACACGGTGTCCCCAGGAGCCTCGCTGTCCCCAGGAGCACACGGTGGCCCCTATCCTGCGGGAGGGAATAGGTGCTGTTCCCCGCCCCGGGGGAGGACACAGCGCTCGCTGTCCCCAGGAGCCTCGCTGTCCCCAGGAGCACACGGTGTCCCCAAGAGCACACGGTGTCCCCAGGAGCACACAGTGTCCCCAGGAGCCTCGCTGTCCCCAGGAGCCTCGCTGTCCCCAGGAGCACACGGTGTCCCCAGGAGCACACAGTGTCCCCAGGAGCCTCGCTGTCCCCAGGAGCCTCGCTGTCCCCAGGAGCACTCGCTGTCCCCCGGAGCACACGGTGTCCCCAGGAGCCTCGCTGTCCCCCGGAGCACACGGTGTCCCCAGGAGCACACGGTGTCCCCCGGAGCACACGGTGTCCCCAGGAGCCTCGCTGTCCCCCGGAGCACACGGTGTCCCCAGGAGCACACGGTGTCCCCCGGAGCACACGGTGTCCCCCGGAGCACACGGTGTCCCCAGGAGCCTCGCTGTCCCCAGGAGCACACGGTGTCCCCAGGAGCACACGGTGTCCCCCGGAGCACACGGTGTCCCCAGGAGCACACGGTGTCCCCAGGAGCCTCGCTGTCCCCAGGAGCACACGGTGTCCCCAGGAGCACTCGCTGTCCCCAGGAGCACAGTGTCCCCAGGAGCACAGTGTCCCCAGGAGCACAGTGTCCCCAGGAGCCTCGCTGTCCCCCGGAGCACACGGTGTCCCCGGTAGCACACGGTGTCCCCCGGAGCACACAGTGTCCCCAGGAGCCTCGCTGTCCCCCGGAGCACACGGTGTCCCCAGGAGCCTCGCTGTCCCCAGGAGCACACGGTGTCCCCAGGAGCCTCGCTGTCCCCAGGAGCACACGGTGTCCCCAGGAGCCTCGCTGTCCCCAGGAGCACAGTGTCCCCAGGAGCACAGTGTCCCCGCCCCGGGTTCCCGCGCTCCCGCAGCCGGCGCGGCCTCACCTGCGGCGGGGCGGGGCCAATGGGGGGCGGGCCCCGTGAGCGCGCGCGGCCCCGCCCCGCCCCGCCCCGCCCCGCGCGCGCCGCCGCCGCCGTGTCCCCGCGCCTCCAAGATGCCCGGGCAGCGGCGGGGAGGCTCCCGCGGGCCGCCGGTACGTACTGGCACCGGGGCGAGCGGGGGGGCACCGCGGCGGGCCGGGCCGGGGGCTCCCGCGGGCCGCCGGTACGTACCGCCATCGGGGCGGGATGCGGCGCCGAGTTGGGGAGGGAATGCCGCGGCCCACCGGTAGGTACCGGGGCGAGAGGAGGCACCGAAGCGGCCGTCGGGGCCCCGGCGCGGCCCTCCCCGCGGGGTTGCCGCAAGTGCCGGGGCGGAGGGCTGCCGCCCTTCCCGGGAGCCGCTGCCGGCGCCCCCCGCTCCCCATCGCCTCTCCCGGCTGCCGAGCGTGTCTGCCGGCCCGGCCCGGCACCTCCCGCCACTCGGCGGGGAGAGCCGCTGGCCCGTGCCCGCCCGGCGCTGCCCGCGGCCTTCCCGCTTCGCCGGGAGCCGTCCTGCCGGGCAGCGGCGGTGCCTTACGGACGGAGCGGGTACCGACTCGCCGGCTCCTGGCTCCCCGCCCGCGCCTGTGGGGATCCCGCGCCCACCGCGACCTCCCTCCGCCGTCGCCCCTGGTGCCGGGTGTCACGGCGGGGAGTGCCGGGTGTCACGGCGGGGAGTGCCGGGTGTCACGGCGGGGAGTGCCGGGTGTCCCCGCCGCTCGGCCCCGTGCCCGCGCTCCAGCCGCCGCCGGGCCGCGGTGCCGGGTTCTCGCTGCCGCAGAGCCGCTGCGGGGCCGGCGCTGCCCTGACCCTCCTGGGTCCCCCGCAGCCGTCCCCCGGCGCGGCTGGAATCTGCTAACTCCGGGGCCGTGGAAGTTCATCGGTAGCTCCGTGACCGCGGCTTGGGAATCCGCAGAGGAGAGACGCGACCGCGTGTGGGGGGCCGCCAGCGCTGCCCCCGGGCACCGGCGCTCGGGAGGCGATTCCCGGGCGCTGCCCGTGCTTTGGGGGCTCTCTGCTGAGCTGGCAGCGGAGTGTGTTTGCTTGCGCCGAGGATCCGTGCGGCTGCTGGAAAACGTGCCCGAGTGACACCTCGTTCTCGCGCTTTATTTTCGTGTTTTGCCTCAAAAAACATCCCGACCGCAAGTTTATTGCCCCTGTGCGCACATCTGACAGGGCTGGAGTGCAGTGAAGGGCCGTTCTCGCCAGCGGTCGGCGGAGTTTCTGGAGAGGGCAGATGGCTCTGGTTGCTCCGTCATCCCTCAAGCCCGGACACGCCGGCGTTAATGGCTCCTGCCCTTCCTGGCTGTCGCCCAGCTCTCCCCAGCCAGCCCGGAGCTTTCGGCTCAGCTTTTGTT
Source organism: Sylvia atricapilla (assembly GCF_009819655.1). Classification (NCBI taxonomy): domain Eukaryota; kingdom Metazoa; phylum Chordata; class Aves; order Passeriformes; family Sylviidae; genus Sylvia; species Sylvia atricapilla. Next base: position 276,722 of record NC_089160.1, read on the forward strand.
GTCGGAAGGCGGCTTCAAGGAAACCGGCTCTGCCGGAGGAGCTGCCGCAGCCGGGTGGGAGCTGGTAGCAGTGCCTGGCAGAGCACAGGGCACTGTTGGCTTCCAGGTGGCAGGGGAGCATCGTCGGGCAGTGCCTGGCGGATCTGGGAGGTGTCACCGGCCTGTCAGCCTGCCGGTGGGGCGTTGTGTCAGCCGGAGCTGCTCCGTGACCCTTCTGGTGTGGTCAGCAGTGCCCTTCCCTCCTGTACCCCCGCTGTGGCGGGCGGCGACCCTCGGTCTGTGCCGGAGGGGCTGTGCAGAGCTGCCTCTGTCCCCGCGGCTGCCGCGGGCTCTGTGATGAGCTTGTCGCTGCTACTTTTCACCGTCGAGGAGCAGACCCGAGATGCCATGCTTGGCCTGTGCCCCTGAGCAGTGGCTGGTAAAAGTGGCCGCAGCACCGAGGGAGGGAAGAAGGGAGGCTGGCCCGGGCAGCAGTGCTGGAATGCTCTTGCCCTGGGGGGATGTTCCCTGAGGATGCTCCTGGGAAAGGACAGTAAGTGCGGTAGGAATAGGAGGGATGAATTGATGCCAACGACAGGCAGCAGCTGTCTCGGTTCAGGCAGGTGGCTGCAGAGCCCTGGGTGTGCCGGCTGCTGCCATCCGAGCTGGGTCTGTGCCCTGTGCTGCCTTCCGTGGCGGCTGCGAGGCCGTGCCTGTGCACAGCCCACATCCTGCCTGCTTTGGAAATGCTGCTTTGCAAAAGAAATGGAGCTGCAGTGGGTGATAAATCCCTGCCTTGCAAAGCATGCTCCGGGTGAGCTGAGCCGCCCTCCGAGGTGCAGGCATGGCTCAGGGGTGTGTGTCGGTGTGTGTGCAAGTTTGTGAGCAGGGCAGGACCAGCCCTGGGACCATGTGAGACTGCCAAATGACTTCTAGAGCCATAAACTCAGGTTTATGTTGTCTCCTGCTCCATCCCCTCTAGGGATGGATACGTATTTCCAAACCCACACTGCGACTCCTCTGGGCTATCTGTGGGTTTCTGAGCTGTCGATTTGGGCTTCTGTAGTGAGGAGAGGGGCGTGGAGCCTTTTAGCCCTTGAGTCAGCCCCTCGGTGTAGGGGGTTGGTGCACCCTGAAGGCTGGTCACTGAAGAGACCAAGGCTGTCCCATCAGAATGCTGGAACCAGAACTGTCCCTGGATGCTGTACAGCTGGTTCATCCAATGAAGCTGCTGAGCAGCGTGATTATTTTGCTCCTCTGGAAGGAGTTGCTACTGCTTATTGCAAACACCTTCTGTACCAAACCCACTTTAGCCTGCTCAGAACCCCTCCGAGGCTGGTGGGGTGCTCCCCTCATTGAGCTGAGAGGGTCTGAGCTCCCTCCTGGAGAGGGACAAAGCCTTGGGGAGGCTGGAGCCTATGCTGCTGCTTTCCCTTGTTTTTAGTGCTCTCTGCCTGGAAAGTGTGTGTGTGTTGCAGCCTAATGAGTGCCTGTACCTTCATCTTGTGCAAACGGGCAGCCCTGGCAGCCCCTCTGATTAGTGAGTGCACTCGTGGGGCTGCTGCTGGCCGGCCTCAGGCTGCTGCCTCCAGCACCATGGCTTGCCATCGCTTGCTGCTGTGCAGCCTGGCTCCCAAAAATGCCAGGGCAAGGAGGTCACCAGCGGGAGAATGGTGTGTCTGTGTGGCTCTGAAAGGCGCCTTGTGCTGTGCAAGGGCGGGGGCTCCAGTGGCGTGTCTCACCCCTCGGGTCCTGGGTGCCTGCGTGTGTTCCTACACAGGGCTGGAACACTGGCTTGGAGCTTTGTGCCAGCAGCCCCAGGCCTGCCTCTCGTCCACGGCTGCAGAGAGGGTCACAGTGCTGAGCCCGGGGCTTGTGGCTGTGTCATCCGTGGGAGGGCGTGGGGCAGAGCTAGGCATACTGCAGCCCTGGTGTTTGGGGTGCCAGTGGTGGGGAGCTGCCTGCATCGGCATGATGTGGTGGCTTCAGCATCTGCCCTTTTCCTGTCTTCATCCCAGCCCCTGGCCCAGGGAGCATGGCCAGAGGCAGAGTTGCCCTTTCTGTGGCTCTGCAGTTTCTCAGGAAGCAGCCAGCTGTGGCTTGCTGGCAGTCCATCACTGTGCCTCCGTCTGGCCCTGGGCCGGGTGGGTCCTGTGCCCAGCGTGGGGACACCCTTGCCCTTGTTTTTGGGGCTCCCCTCCTTTGGGGAAGGCAGCACCCAGCCCCCATCATGCCCATCAACACAGCAAGGACTGGAGGGGGTTACTGGCCCCCAGGGCTGCTCCAGTGGGAATGGGGCTGGGTGACAAAAGTCTGGGATGCTGATGGGAGGGTCAGGCTGGACCACTTTTTATCTCCTTTTCGTGCTGCCTCAGCTCTGTGGTGCCAGTCAGCCTCCATGCAGCTCACGGGTCTCCGTGTCACTGTGGGCTTGGCTTCCTCCCCAGCAAACAAACCTGAAGTGCCCTGGGTGCCAGGAGGGCAGGGGACATCTCTCCGCTGGAGGAATTCCCTGTGTTTCTGAGCTGCTGTCATCCCTCTCACAGAATCACAGAACAGACTGAGTTGGAAGGGATCCATCAGGATCATTAAGTTCAATTCCTGGCCCTGCACAGATACCCCAAGAATCTCATGATCTGCCTGAAAGTGTTGTCCAAGTGCTTTTTGAGCTCTGGCAGCCTTGGGGCCATCACCCCTTCCCTGGGGGGCCTGTCCCAGTGTTCAGTCACCTACTGGGTGAAAAAACTTCCTGATGTCCAGCCTAAAGATCCTGTCCCTGTCCCCTTTTCCCTCCTATGATGTCCCTTTTGTCAGAGCATGTTTGCTCATAGGAGAGCTGTCCCAAATGTCCCCTGCTGCTACACCAATGGCTGCTCCCAGAGCCCAGGACTGGGGAGGGGACACTGCACCACTGCTGGTGCCATCAGGTCCCCCATTCCCCAGGCGTGTGGGAAGTTCTGTGTTTGCCCCCACCTCAGCCAGGGCTGCCCTGGCATGGCCCAGGAGCATTTTGGACTGTGCTGAACTGGGGGAGTCTAAGTCAAAGTGGAGAAGGCTTGTGGTGATTGTGATGGAAACTGTTTATTGAAGCTGTGCTGGCTGGGAGGTTCCACTGAAGAGCTGCTGCAGGAGCCCACGCTGTCACCAGGTCTTCCTGACTGGGTGGTGGCATCTGGTTTGCTTCCTTTTGGGCACTTCCCGTGGGATTTCCGCCCTTGGACAGGAAAAGGGTGTGGATGGGATCCGGTTGGAATGGAATTTCAGCCAGAGCAGCCTGTGAATAAATGGGGATGCTGCTGTCACTGTGTGGGTTAAATTGCTTCTGAGTTTTTTACTCTCAAAAGAGTAGAGTGACTGAAGGGAAGTGGGGGAGAGGGAGGGGAGAGTTGTGTGGGGATTTTATTTGTTTGGAGGAGTTGGAGTTCTTTATTTTTCTGGGATTTTTTTTCCGATGTTGCAGTTAGATGCTGCAAACTCTCAGGCCTCAAAACTGTATTTTATAAATCTCACTGTCTGGTGACTCTGTGAGGGGGGAGAAGGAAAACCCACAGGCTTGTGAAAAGCCAGTGTGAGAAATAAATGAAAACTTGCTGCATCACTGAGACTCTGAGGGCAGAGCACACAGCATGTCCGAGTGCCAGCTGCGTCAGGGCTCCCCCAGCCTCAAACACTTTCCGTGGGATTCCAAAATGAAAGGGCTCCGTGCCTCTGCGGAATGTTGCCTTGTTGTTTATAGCTGAGATTCGTGTCTAAGAGGGAAATGAATTGCTCAGTCTGTGTATTTCTCATTTTGCAGATGCAGGAAATGGACCACGCTGGGGTAATGGCCTAGAAATTAAATTTTGCTTTAATACACAAACCCATATTGAGTTGGTTGACTGAAGGAGAAAAATGACATTCAGGCAGGAAGCAGAGGCCTGGCTGCAGTGGGGTTCTGTGGGGGCACAGGGGAGGTGGGAACGTGCCAGCTCTCCAAGGTGCAGCCCTCAGCATCCTCTGGCAGCACAGCAGGGATGTTGAGGAATAAATCAGCTTTCTTTTCCAAAGAGACACAGAGAGCTTCAGTGCATTTTGTGGATGGTCCTCACAGAACCCCACAAACCTGGTCGTGTCACAGAACAGAGCGCAGCGAGGCAGGGAAGGGTGGGCTCAAGGATGCTCAATAACCAGGGCAGGGCTGGGCTGGGGAGGTGGCACTGGCCTTTGAGCTCAAGCTATGGGGCTGTGGGCAGCTGCTCACTGCCCCTTGGGCCTCTGTGGGGGCAGCAATGGGGGGTTATGAGCTGCAGGCTCAACACTTAGCTCTCAGGAGTTTTGGCTGGCTGCTGTGCTGCCTCTGGCCACCCACACTGTCGTGCTGATGCTGAGACCAGTGTGACACTGTGATGGTGGCACTGCTGGCTGCAGTGCTGCTCAGTGCTCCAGCACTTGGGTGAGGGAGACCAGAGTGAAGACATATCTATACACATAACGCTGTGAATTTTTTAAAGGCGGGATTTTTTTTAAACTGTTTTGGTCCTGTCAGTACTTTCCCAAGCCTCTGGCCACCGTTGTGGTCAGTCCTGGAGTGACCCTGCAGAGGGCTATGCTCCCTCCAGAGTCCCAGGAATTTGTGTCCACTTGTCATTCCTCAGCAGCTGTGAGCTTTGCCTGTCTGTGGAGCTGTTTCCCACGGGGAATCACGAGTGTCAGGTGCTCTTGGAGGCGCCCTGGTGTGTCAAACCCCCAGGGAGGCTCTTGGATCGTCTGTGATTGTGACAAATGCAAAATTCGGAACGTTTTGGGCTCCTTTCAGGTCGTTAAAGAACTTATCAGTGTGTGAGAGCAGATACTGTCTGTGCCTGCCTCTGGCAGCCCACAGGGAGAGAGCAGAAATGGCCCGAGGAAATGACCTGTGCAGGTACCTGCTTCATCCCCTGAACTGCAGCTGAGCAGAGCTGCAAGGGTGGCCACATCCACAGCTCCTGCATGTTGCCAAAATTACCTTGGCTGCCCCTGAGAGCAGAGAGGAGAACTTTGGAGAGATGCAGTGTGCTGGAGCCGGGCTGGTTGGGAACAGGGGTGATGGAGGCAACCAGCACGGTCCAAATCCTGCACCCAGCTGGGTGGGGACGGTGGACTTTGTTTGCTGTGCTCTGGGATGCAGCCTGTGCTGGCTTCAGGGTTGTTTCCTGCTCCATTGCCTGATCCGTGGGGTGATGGGATGAGCTGTGTGGCTCTCCCCTGGCCCTGTGAGCTCCAGGGCTGCCTTCAGCAGGTAATTGCCGTCCTGGCATAAGCCAGGGGAACCCATGTCCTGCCGTGGCACGGCTCTGCTGGTGTCCTTGGCTCAGGAAACCCCTCCTGGGGGCTGGGGAGTGAGCTTGGGGCTGGTCCCAGAGGATACAGTGAGGTACTGCTAGTGGAGCATCCTTTGGTGTGCTTCATAAAGTGAAGGACAGCACTGTGGGTGTCGGTGACATTCAGAGCAGAGCATGGGACATGGGGACAGCCGGTGGCTCTGCCATACCTGTCCATTCTGTGTGCTGGAGCCTCCTCCTCCTCTCTCTGGAGTCCCATCCCTTTGACGGGGGATATTGGAAGGGGAGGCTGAGCCAAGGGGAATTGATGAGGTTTTGTTTATAAACGTATTTCATGTATTTTGTTTTGAGATGACGGGCAGAAGTGCTCCTGTGCAGCAGTGGAGAGGCTTCCCCAAAGAGATGCTAATGGCTTTGAGTCACCTCAGGGTTCGGGAGCATTTTGTCTTGAAAGGCTTTAAATGACCTGTGTAATGCACTGGAAAAGTGTCCGGGGAGCGCTGGGTCTGTCATTCCGCAGGAGGACTGGAAAATCTGGTCTACAGAGCGCTCCCAAGGGAGTGGGGCAGGAAAAAAGGGCTTTAAATCGCTGTGGCTTGAAAACAAGCCCTAGTTGGGCCTTCAGTGGAATGAGGAGGAGGTGGCTGTAGGAAGAGCAGATCCTGGCTGCGGAGGGAGGCGTGGGGATCCCTGCGGGACACGGGGTCCCTTCCTGGGCACAGGGTCCCCTCCTCTGCTCGGGTCCCCTCCTCTGCTGCCCTTGCGGTGCTGCTGGCTGCTCCGGGCGCTGCCGTGGCTGGCCGGGCTGTGCCGGGAGCTCCATCCCCAGCCCTCCTCTGCCGGGACTCGGTGTCGGCCCCGCGGCCGCCAGCGGAGCTCCGGGAGAAGCGTGTCCTTGTCCCCGTGCGCCGCTGGGGCCCCGGGCTGAGCCCCGGCAGCGGCGCCTTCCCTCCTTTGGGGGAAAACCTTCCTGTCTTTGAGCTGCCTCGGTGTGTGCCTCTGTCTCAGCATTGCAGGGGAGGAGGCTGGAAAAGTCCACACTATCTGCTACCTGCTTGCTTTCTGCGCTGGGCATTAGCGCTAATTATCCCCCCATTGTCTCCAGTTCCTGCAGGAAGTCTTGTTTATCCTTCCAGCCTTCCAGGAACGCAGCCCGAGGAGCTGTGCAGACAGATTTAACCTTGCCCGGAGCAGCACAATGGCCCTTGGCTTCGCGGCGCTGTGGTGTCTGTGCCAACCTGTGCTGCTGGGGCACGGAGGCTGCCGAGGGCACTGGGTGGGGACAGCGACAAGGCACCGGGCTGGCCGCAAAGCCTCCGTGGCCGGCGTGGGGCCGGGCTCTGGGGGTCGTGGGGCGGCTTTCCTGCTGCCCCACTGAGCGGCAGGATGGGCCTGGAGCGGTGCCAGCAGCAGCGTGGGGTCCGTGGTCTGGGGGCTGCTGTGGTGCTGCTTGGAGCTGTAGCAGGGCACAGGGCAGCCCTGAGCCGGGGAGGAGGTGTCAGAGCCTTTGTGCCAGACAGCAGCTCCCGTGCCCTCCTTGCTCCCTTGGCCCCGTGCAGTTCTCTCCCTTCCCAGCGCGGCTCGGGTGGTGCAGAGGGGCAATGCCCAGCACGGGTCGGGGGGCACGGTGACGGGCTGCCCCTGTCAGGCTCTGCCTCCCCTGCGGTGGGATTATACCCTGCAGGCATGGTACAACCCTTCTTTGGCTGAGGATCTGTTATTGCATCCCCCGAAGACATCCCTGCAGCAGAGCTTTGACTTCTGCACATCGGGGGGCCCTGGGGGCACTGGTGCAGGGCCAGCTCCTTGCTGAGGTGCACTGGCCCCTCACCGCGGTCACACTCATGTGGCAGCAGCACTGGTGCCTTCCCCCGTGTGAGTCTGTGTCTCCTGGCTGTTCCCTGTGGTGGGCTTCACCGTGAGCCCACCCTTCCCTTCACTGTGGTCATGCATCTCTTTGAACTCCATTCCTCTCTGGGTGACTCGTGCCACTGTCCTGTGCTTGATGTCCTCTAGGAAGCTCTGGAGTGGGGATAAACCTGGGGTGCAGACCCTGAAGGATGCTGATCCCCTGGTACAGCACTGGGGCTGTGAGCTGGGACCTGGCTCTGCTGCTCCAGCCTCTGGAGAGACCGAGGGGTTTGCCTTTCAGTGTCCTCCTCCTCCTCAGCAGGATGGATCTCTGTGCAGGGCTGGATGATCTCCGCAGTGTCCATCTGGGGGATAAGGGCCGTGACTCGCTCTGGAGCCCAAAGGTTATTCCAGAGCACCAGCTGCCACTGCAGCTATCCCTCCCTCATCCTCGCTGGGCCAGGGGCTGGTGGCTGCGGAGGGATGAGGCTGGAGCCACATTGCAGGCGGTGGCTGAGGAAGAGGGGAAGGATGCAGAGCCACAGGATGTGCCTGGAGACAGGCTGGGATCAAAGGGCTGCTGCCATGTGTGGTCTGGCAGGAGGCAGCTGGGACAGGGGCTGTTTCCAGGAGCTGCTGGGGCAGACATGAGTGCTGGGTCTGCTTGCCTGCTGTACAGCATCAGCTGGGGAGGCTGGCAGAGCAGGGTGGCAGGAGAGCACTGAGCTGCAGGAGAGGAAAGGGAGGGGAGACCTGGAGCAGTGGAGTCCTGTGGCAGCAGGGGAGGAACGTTCTGTGGGCAGTGGCAGGGGAATTGCAGGGGAATGGCAGGGCTGTGTGAGTGCTGGATGTGCCAGTTTGGTGGCATGCCCAGTCCTCAGCTGCTTTTCTCAAGGGCCAGGCTGGAAGGGGGTCACTCCCATCTGTGATGGCCTTGGGAAGCTGGGTCTGCTCCCACTAAAGACACGTGCCTGTAGCTGTCCCTGGCAGTGCCACAGCCCCCCACCCCAGCCCTTGGCATTACTGTGACCCCCCAGCTCCAGCTGAGGTTTCAGCCCCTGAGCTATTGGGGGCAGCTGCTGGCAGAGAAACAGGGACTGTGGGTTTCAGCATGGCAGGGGGAATGGGATGGATGGGTGGGTGGATGGGTGGGTGGATGGACATATGCAGTGTGTGGAAAAGGGGGTTACCATGGGCTATGGCCTGACAGAGCCTGAGACTGGCTGCTGCAGCTCCAGGTTTCATGGATTAGGAAGGGGAGTGCTGGGGACCCTGGGGAGTTGGTGTCTTCCCCAGGAATTGGAAGTAATTGTGCTGTGCTCCAGGGATCTGCCACAGCAGAGGGGCTGGAGAGGTGCCCTGGGCCTTTTGTGTCCTGTGAACCCTCAGGCCACTGACAGAGGTGGCAGGGGAAGGTTCTCACACGGTGTCAGTGGGAATTACCCCATAATGTCCTGGAGGACAGTGTGTGCCATTGCTGCCTGGGATGTCTTCAAACCCCTGCAGCTGGTGAGGAATCCACGTGGCATGATTCCTGCTACATGGCTGGAGGAGCTGGGGGATAACTGCAGGGAATCCCTTCCTGATCCAGGCTGCAGCTCAAGGACTCCCAACACTGCATCCCCTGGGAGCCCTTGGTGGGTGCACGCCGTGCTGAGGAGCTGTCACCTTCCTGGGCACTGTTTGTAGAAGAGGCAAAATCTTCCCTTGCACCAGGATATCACTGGAGATCAAACAAAGGATCTTTCTTTGGTGCTTGCATCTCTGACACCATGGAGGTGAATTAGCTGGAGACCTTGTAGGCTTTAGCTGGAGCATCCTTGTCCCATGCAGGAAAGCCAAGACCGCCCTTCCCAACCCTGCCCCCTGACAGGAGACATTCAGGAGTCAGGGGATTTTGTGATGGAGCAAAATGGTCTCATCCCATCAGTGAAGGCAGTGGTGAAGGTGAAATTCCCAGAGGGAACAAGGTGCTGCAAATGGAGGAGTTAAAGAGCACAAATGGCCAGTGCCTGCTGGGCTTTTATGTCTCCTCTGGAGGGTTCCAGAATGAAGCAGCTGACCTGCCAGCACACAGGGAAGGGAACCGCTGCATGGGAATGCAGCCTCCCGCCTCTGTCCTTCATTTGAGAGATGGAAATTATGTGGAGCAACCTTGCTTTAGCACCAAGCAAATTGGCTGGGAAAATAATTAAAGCTGATATGGAAATGCTGCTTCAGTTTGGTGGATTAGGGACAGCAACACTGGTTTTATGGGGGGAATCCAGTTGAACTGCAGCAGGCAGTGTTCTTTTTCTAGTACGGCAATAAAGTGATTAGGGAGGGCAGCTGGGAGACGGATCACTGGGATTTTCAGAAAGCCTCAGACAAATTTGTGGAATTATTAAGGTGGGAGTGGTGGGAGGAAAGGCCAGGTTCTGTCTGGTGTGTTCAGGTGTGCTGGGAGGGAGGAGCAGAGGCGATGATGTGGCCAAGGGGTGCTCTGTGCTGGCTGCAGCTTTGAGCCTCAAATCTGTTGTTAAATGTGCACAGCTGATGCAAATAAATCACAGAAAAAATAGGTAATGATGGATGTGAATTGGCTGGAGGAGCCTGATGGCCTCCCTTCTCTCTGGGCTGCCTTCCTTAGGTCAGAAGCTGTTGCTGATGACGCAGCTGGGGCTGTGTTCCCTCCCAGCACCTTGTTTCTCTGGACAGACCCATCCCAAGGGCACATTCAGGGAGGTTGGTTGGGAGGGCTGAGCTGGCAGAAGTGCAGGGTCACTGAGTCATTGACAGCAGGGAAGTGGAGGGGGATCTCTTTGCCCTTGAGTTGCTGGTGGGTCCCTGCTGCCGTGGGGGAGATGTGGCTGATGCATGGGCTGTTTGTTCCGTGCTCCCCTCAACACTGAGCCAGTTTGGAACTCATTTTCCCGAGGACAAGAAAAAGCGTAGAGACAACTGCTGCTCTGATTTTGTATCCTACTGTCAGTGGGCCAATTAAGGAAAGGGTTGCTGTATTTTATTACTTTTTTTGTTAATGCACGGGTGGAGCAGCATAACTCTTCTAAAGCCTCATTCTTGGAAGGGGCTGAGAAATGTTGGCTGGAGCTTTTTTGAGGGGGGAAAGAAAATAAGAGGGATAAAAAGGGGGAGGGGAAATAAATAATCATACGTGGTGTGGAAAATACCAACCTGCAGAATTAACATTTGTCTGAACAGGTCTGGATATCCTGATGTGGGACTGTGAAGTCTGGCCAAACTCTGCCCAGGGTTCATGCTGGGGGAGATCAGAGGGAATTTTACGTGGAAAACATGTTAAAAAAGGGCCTGGATGTTGCTTGAGGGAAAAGCATGAATTTTGGGTTGGCTGCCTGTGGCCTCAGATGCTGCACACTAGAATGTCCCCCCTCAGTACGGATGGGATGATGTGGGCAGCATCCCTCCTTCCGTGTCTCTCCTTCCTTCTTCTCTTGGTGCCATCTGCATCTCACCTGACAAACCCGAGGCCTTAGGGCAGGGATGAAGTGCTTTTGAGATTGAGAAAATATTAATTTGGGAGAAGGGGTCGGGGAACCTTTGTATCCAAGACCCCTTGGTGTAACTTGCCAAGGGTAACCTGTGCCCCTCACCACGCTCCTGCTGCTCCAGGCTGGAATACAGCTTTAGGAGACCATCTGGGCTGCAAGTAAAAGCAGGGGTCACTGTGTCCCAGAGGACCTGGCCCTGGCCCTGCATCACCCTCAGCTCTGCCCACCCTGGGGTTTGCTGCTCTTCCCTGTCTCCTCTGTTTTGTTAGTCACTGATTCACACACCCCAGCCCTTCCCTCGGTTCTGGGCAAAGCCCAGATGAACACAAAAAGCGTTTGGTTGGAAGGTGTGTGTTGTTAACCTGCTGTGCTGCACATCATCATTACAGGCCAGCATGGGCAGGGCCACTGACCCTTGGGCACCAGTGACACAGGGCTGTCTGTAAACAGTGTTAGCATTTGATAACTTTCGTATTTAGGGAGTTAATGACTTTAAAGAAAGCAGATTTTAATCCAAACAGCTATTCTTTGTGCTGTGTCAGTCCTGGACATCAAAGAGAACATCAAAGTGGGAGCATGAAAGGCTTCGATGGCAGCATGGCTGCTTTGCCAGGTGTAGCATCTTGGAGCAGGGCTCCCCTCCCTCCTCCAAGGGGCTCCTGCACCTGCAGTAGGGTTCCTGCACCCCTGGGCAGGCTGCTGTCCCTGCTGCTGTCCTGCCTTGGAGCAGGCTCCTGTGCCTCCTGCACACCTCCCAGAGGACTCCTGCTGCTGCCCCAGCCTGAGGCTCCTCTTGGATATGTCACAGGTAAAGCTGTTATCCCAGCAGGGAAAACACGATTAATGTACAAATGGGCCTCAGTAACAAAACCAAAGGCTGCTTAAACTTTTTGCATTGTTTTCCCTTGGATAACAGTGGAGCTGCATGTGAAACATGATGTTGGATGTGGGAGCTTGTGGATCCAGTGGCTTCTCCACTGTCTCTCTTGGGGAGAAAAAAAGTTATTTAAAATTGGTGTATGTGTGTGCAAGGCTGCATTTGGCCAGCAAGAGCTGCTGCAGCAAGAATGTATCAAAATATGCAATGGATTTATTTTATAAGCCCCCTGAGCTGATGCAGGGAAGAGCTCAGGGTTTCCCCCAGGCACTTGCAAATCCCATTTCAGACAATGGGGGGGAGATGGTGGGGTGATGGTGTGGCCATTGGCAGGTGCTGGCAGCAGCCTGGGGCTTCCAGCAGTCAGAGCCTCTCCTGCCTCTGGGTCACCCCCTACACTGGTTACAGCCCAGGCTGGTTTGGGTTTGGGTTGGAAGGACCTTAAAGCTCATCCAATTCCAATCCCCTGCCATAGGCAGGGACACCTTCCACTGTCCCAAGGTGCTTCAAGCCCCTTCCAACCCGGCCTTGGACACTTGCAGGGATTTGGCAGCCACAGCTGCTCTGGGCACCCTGTGCCAGGGCCTCACAGGGAAGGTTTTTTTCCTCTTCTCCCCAAGCAGAGCCTGTGCAGCACACCAGGGTGTTCCTGGGCTGGGCACCACATTGCTTCCCCCAGGGTCAGTCCCTGCAGCAGTGCCAGGGTGGGGGTCCCTGTGGCTGTGACTAAACAGGGCTCTTCCCACACCCACAATGAGGGACACCACAGTGGGCATCACGGGGAGCCTGACTTGCTGTGGCTGAGGAGAGCGGGAGGCACCACTTGTGCACTGGGTGGTGAGCGAGAGAGGAGAGGCTGCATCTGGTTCCTCTGTGTGGCTGTTCAGGAACGTGCTGGGATGTGGCAGGGGCTGGGTAGCACTCGGGGTGCAGGTCCTGGTGCTCTGCAAACCAGCGTTGGGAGCAGCAGGTTGAGTCGCCTGCTGGGAGCTGTTTTCCAGCCTTGTGCAAGGGAAAGGAGCTAAAAATACAGCTTGTTTGCCTCCAGCTGGAGTTGATTTAGGCATCCCTGGCTGTTGTGAGTGCAGTGGAGGACAGCCAGTATAAGTTTGCTGACTATAATTTCTCTGTTCTGCCCTCCCCACCCTGCTCCCACAAGCAGTGGCCAGGAGAAGCAGGGAGCAGGATGGGATGTTGAGCTCCCGACCTGCTCTGCTCAGTTTCTGCGGTTTGTTTTGCCTTTTCCCCTTCACCAAGACACAGGCCTGGAGCTGCTGGAGGGGATATTGAGAGGTTTATCTGTGCCATGCAGAGCAGCCCTTCTGCATGGAATGCCAGCACGGCCCCACCCCGCTCTTGGCAGCACACACCAAGACAAACGTGAAATCATGTGGTTTCTCCTGGTTTTGTCTCCAGCCTTTTGGTCCTGGTCCTGCCCTGGCTGGGCTGGAAGGTGTCAGAGGAGCTGCTCCTCCTTTCCTGTCCCCTCCATCTGGCTTCTGTCCTGCTGCAGCTCCAGGCTCTGCTCCATGTGGGGTGAGACGGCTCCAACCTGTGCTTGCATGGGCCTGGCGGGGCTGGATTGGCAGCATCAGAGTGCAAAGGATGTCAGGGTGCTGGGGGGCGACGTGTCCAACCCCCAGGCGGCAGCTGCTGGAGGACAGGAGCAGCCCAGGAGCGCAGCTGTAGTCTCACATCTCCGCTCTCCTTCCTTGCAGGTTCCTGACCACGTTCCCCGGTTTTTGACGCTGCATCGGGATTGTGTCAACTAAAGATGGAAACACTGGAGTCAGAACTGACCTGCCCAATCTGTCTGGAGTTATTCGAGGACCCCCTCCTGCTGCCCTGTGCCCACAGCCTGTGCTTCAGCTGTGCCCACCGCATCCTGGTGTCCAGCTGCTCCTCCGGCGAGTCCATCGAGCCGCTCCCTGCCTTCCAGTGCCCCACCTGCCGCTATGTCATCTCCCTCAACCACCGGGGCCTGGAGGGCCTCAAGAGGAATGTGACCCTGCAGAACATCATCGACCGCTTCCAGAAGGCGTCGCTGAGCGGCCCCAACTCCCCGAGCGAGAGCCGCCGCGAGAGGACCTACCGCAGCAGCCCGACCATGTCCGTGGCCGGCGAGAGGATCGCCTGCCAGTTCTGCGAGCAGGACCCGCCCCGCGACGCCGTCAAGACCTGCATCACCTGCGAGGTGTCCTACTGCGACCGCTGCCTGCGAGCCACCCACCCCAACAAGAAGCCCTTCACCAGCCACCGGCTGGTGGAGCCCGTGCCTGACGCGCACTTCCGCGGACTGACGTGCCTGGAGCACGAGAACGAGAAGGTGAACATGTACTGTGTTGCTGATGACCAGCTCATCTGTGCCTTATGTAAACTGGTCGGGCGCCACCGGGACCACCAAGTGGCGTCGCTCAGTGACCGCTTCGAGAAGCTGAAGGTAAGGACACAGGATCCCTCCAGGGCTGAGGCTGCGCTCAGTGTGATGGGAACCTGTGTGGAGGATGTTTGACCTGTGTAAAGTTTGAAATCCCTCTCCGTCCCCTCTGCATTCTGAATGAGCCTGCAAAACACTTTTCATTCCTTTTTTTTTTTTTTTTTTAAATGAAAAAAGCCTACAGCAGGTCCCATCTGAGGTCATGCTGGTGAGGCCGTGGCTGTGGCAGCAGTCTTGTTCCCATTAGAACCCTGCTCATGCCTTTCTCAGCTGCTGCTTCCTCTGGCCTTTGTCCCTTCATGTTCCAGGCTCATTCTGCCCCAAAAGTGCTTTTCTGGGATCTTTGACCTGCTCATGTTCAGAACAAAACCACTCTCTCTGCTCTCATGTATTTTGAGGGCAGAAGGAATACTTCATTGCTCCAGCAAAAACACAGAATGCTTGGGGGGTTTTTGTGCAGGCCAGATTATTTTTTTCCTCCTTGTTTTTAAACAAACTGGTACCTGGACAGAAATCTTCCTAGATGTCCAGTTTCCTGGGCTGGTTTCCCATCTCCCCGTCTCCAAACTCTCCTGAGCCTGCTGTGAGGTGCTGGTGCAGCTTTGCCTTTGGGTTAGTGCTGTGAAATGGGGCCTGGGGAGGCTCGTTTGCCTGCCTGTCTCCCATCTCATCATCCTCACCTAGGCTTCCCCAGTGTGCAGAGCTGTGCCAGCAGCCCTGTCCATAGTCCAGGACATTCTTTTTCCATGAGGAAATGTCTCAATTAGCAAATTGGAAACCCTTGAAAGCAATGACCATGTATGTTTGCATGCAATAAAACCTGGGCAGAGAAATGAAAACCCTGGAATATTCCTCCCTGGTCCAGCCAGGCAAATCCATCTGAGGAAGCCTTACAGGTTGCCAGAACACCATTCTTTTCCCTTTTAAATAAGAATCTGGAGTGGTTTTGGCTACGGAGGGAAGCTCTCCCCTGCTGAAAGCATTCTTCCTGTGCTGTTGATCCTCCTCAGTCTCTGCAGGACTGGAGCTGCTAGGGGAGCAGGGATGAGGATGAGGGTTACCACAGCTACCTGGAGAGGAGCTCAGTGTGTGTCCTTCTGGTTCATCCTCCAGCACATCCCTGCCTCTGGCTGTGCATTGGTGGGGCTGGTTTTGGGTGTCTCTTGTCCTGATACTCTGCCTCCGCTGGAGGAATTGTTCAGGATTGATTCTGGGCTTCACCAACGAGCCAGTGTTTGTTTTGGCATCTTGTGCCATCGCCTTACATGGCCCTGGTCCAAGCTCCGACCACCACGTGCTCCCTGGCAGTGATGAAAATCCTTACAAGTACCTGAAATACTCGAATTCCTTAAATATATGCTGATAGGATGCTGCTGCCTGGGAATCTCTTGCCAGTGGAGCAGCTGCTGCCTCCCATGGGCCTGCCCCACATCCCGTGCCCATGGCAAGGCTCTGCCCCTCTGTCACCTCCTCAGGACATCATTGTCCCCTCCTCAGGACGTCACTGCTGAGCTCGGTGGCTGCTCCTGAAGCTCTGCAACACTTTCAGGCAGCCAGCAGTGAGCAGATGCACTTAATCCCTGGCTTTGATCCCGCATCTTGAGTGAGCTGGGAACGCCTTTCAAGTTGGATTTTTTTGATGGAGAATTGGGTTTCTGAAGTGAGTAACTTCCTGTTGTCAGAAAGACTGTGCTTTCTACAGAAACCTTTGGTGGGGAATTTTTTTTGTCTCTTAGAAGAGCTGAGTGCCTGAAACTGGACTGGTGTGTGTAAATGACAAAGCTCCTCCCAGTGCTCCCCTTTCTTCCAAGCTGGTTTTACATCTGAAGTCTCTAGCACGTGCCAGCAGCCTGGCTTCCCTGTGGGTGCTCTGCAATGATCCATCCATACTGTATTATACACTTCCAGATGTTGTAGGAACCATTTTTAATCCCTTTAGGGCATGTAAAGGGTTTATTTTGTGTATCTCTAACTCCATTTGTTTATGTCATAAATTGCGATTCCAGCCCGTGTGAGCGGGTTTCTGGATTTCAGCAGGGACCACATGGAAGCTGGGCAGGATGGGGCAGAGGATGGAGTCCTGGATCGTGTCCAGAGGCTTTCTGAAGCTAGGGTGGATGCAGGGACGTTCTGTTTCCCTGGGAAGGGTCATGTCAAGGCTTATCAGCTGCAGGTACCATTCCATGGTTCCCTGACTCCCCAGTCCAACAGGCAGCGCTGACACTCCTGCTCCATGGGAGCAATCTGAGGACATTGGGATGATGGTGCTTCTTTTCCCTCTCTGTGGGTTTGGGAGGGGTCGAGATGCTGAGCACAGTCAGTGACAAAAGTCATCTGCTGGCTCAGCTCACTGGCTGGAAGTCGACATTAAAGAAGAAATTAAACCTGTGTGTAAATCTTAATCAAGAGCAAAACTAATGGCTTGACCTAGATACAGCAAGTGCCCAGGACAGCAGTGCGTTATCTGCCGAGTGAAATCTCAGCCAATTATAAATTCAGATTGCTTGAAACTTGTAATTAGCATCCTCTCTGTGGTGCCTGCCTGGCCCTGCTCGTGCTGCTGCCATGCTGGGGCTGGGGCAGGGTTACCCTGGGCTGCAGCAGGAGCAGCTCTGTGTGCACAGCTCCAGCTGCCTCCTCTGTCCCTGATTTCTGGTGGAGAGAGTATCTGAAGAAAGGATTTTGCCTTAATTACTGGCCTCTGTTGGTGGCTTTTCCGTGAGCTCTGCTCCCTTTAAAGAGCCAGAGAAGGGCCAGCTCTGAGGATGCTGTTCTGTGCTGGTGCTGAGTCTTCTGTAGATTGACAGGCTGGAAATATGCAAAAGAAGAAGAGTGGTGTTTTGTAACAATTACATCCGCTCTCTGCTGGAGAAGGAGCCAGGTGGAAAACCCATCCTCTGTTACCTGTCAGAGCAGCCCTGCCTCCTGTGGGGCTGTGGGAGTGAGCCCAGGATGAACAAAGCCTCCCCGTGCTGACAAACTGTGCAGAGAGCTGGTAGTGATTCCAAGGCTTTTGGGAGAGTGGTAGGGTAGAACATTGAGGAAAACCCTCCATCGTGCTTCTGTGTGGGACCCGTTCACCTGGGAGCTGCAAGTGTTCCCACCAGTGCAGGGTGAGTCACAGATTGCTGCTTGATTTGTAATGTACTGCACTGCCACGGGGCTCAGAGGAATTTTGGTGTGTGTATCTCTATTTCTTCTCACCAAGAAGAGTCAGCTGAGGACAAGGGCTGCAGTTGTGACTGCTGAGACTCCCACACAGCAGATGGGGGCTGTTCCCAGCTGGAACAGGGTTCTGGTGATGTTGGAGCTCTTGGCCCCTGAGCCTGAAGCAGGGATACTTTGGCTGCTGTATTTTCAGAAGGGGGGAGAAGGGGTTGCAGCCCCAGCCAAGGCTCAGTGGTGGTGGAGGCTGGAACCCCCCACTGCTGTGGGGACCACAGGAGGGGACACGTGTCCCCTCAGGTGTCACAGCCTCAGCTGTGGGGCAGGGGGACTTTGGGCTGTTCCAGCTCAGCCATGAGCTTCTCCACAGCTCTGTGTGTTTGAAGTGTTATCTCAGGGCTACTTTGTTAGCTACTGATCCCCCTGAGCAGGGGGACCTGTGCCACACCTCAGGGTCCCCACCTCAGGGTCCCCATCCCCATCGTTGCCCTCAGTGGCAGAGCAGCAAGTGCTCAGCTGACACTGAACACCCTGGAAGTCATCCTCATCCCTGCTTTAATACTGATTGTTTGGAGGTCACAGGGGCCAGGAACCAGCACTGAGGGCTGGGATCTTTGATAATTTGCGTTGCTTCCCAGAAATCATTTTAGGGAGGGTTTTCCTTTTTTACCTTATTAATAACTAAGCTGTTATGGATATTGAGATAGCAGAGCTGCAAAACTGCTTTGATTAGATTATTCTCTCAGTTTTTCCAAACGTTTATACACATCCAAGATGATTGCAATGTTGCTATCTCAAGAGCAGCTTTGAGCTAGAAAATGAAAGCATTAAACTGTGTGAAAATCCCTTGGTGACACTATGTTTGGGATGAGGCTGGAGGATTCATCTCTAGCCTCTGTATCCTGGAAGGTGGCAGCCCAGAACTGGAGTCCGAGCTCTCTGGAGGGAGAAACTCTGGATGGTTTGTAGATGAGGTTCTTTCGAAATAACAGGTGTCATCTTTGATCCAAGTCGTTGTGTTCCTGCAGCAGGGTGTGGTTACCTGTCTGCTTCTCCCCTCTATAGCTGCAGGTTGTTGGGCTGTTCAGAGAAGCCTCCCTTGCAGCTGACTGACCCCCTTGCACTGAGGGGCTGTGGAGGGTGAGTCTCCATCCTTCCCCATCCAGTGGCTGCAGTTCTAGAGAGCTCACAGCAGCTGCATTTTCTGTTTGATTGGGGTTTTCCCCTCTCTCTGCTCCTGGCACTTCAGCCATGTCAGTGACAGGACTGTGCAGGCAGAGCTCAGTGGGATGGCACGAGGGGGTCTGGAGCTGCTTGTGTGCAAGGTGCCACCCTGTGAACACCTCACTTGGGGAAACAAAGTCTGGTTTTGCTTTTAAACAACGTGTGGCCAGCAGTGTTGGAGAGCACAGTCCCCCCTGAAGGCTGGGCAGCTCCCCTGGCCCAGGAGCAGCCCTGGGGTGCAGGCTGGGGGCATGGGGCTGTGTGCCCGTGCAGTTCTGGGCTCCAAGGTGGCTGCTGCAGCCCTCCTGCCCCAGCACCAGCTCCCGGGGACATGGGGGAGCAGCAGTGCTGTCCCTCTCCCCACGGCTGGCAGCCCTTCCTGCCCAAAACAGCCTGCAGCTTGGCTGAGTGATTGCTATTCCTGCCCTGAGTAGCTGTTGTTTAATATTCAGGATATATTGCACTTGGCACAATGAATATTCAAGAGTAGGGATGAGCAGAGCTCAGCTGATGCTGCTGGCTCACCCCTGGGGGTAACACTGGCTCTCCTCAGGCTCTGGTCAGTGATTCCTGGTGTGTGCATCCCTGAAAAATGGGTCCCAGCAACATTCAATGGCCTTGAGCAATTTGGAAAGTCGACTGCATGCAGCTGAGTGTCAGATGAATTTCTCAGCAGGCTCCAAACCTTGTTCTGTGATACTGAATATTGCTATTATTATCACATTAGCCTGTGAAACACCTGACAGGTGTAATTAAGTGATTTTACCTTGACAGCTGATGTGTTTTTTTAAAAAAACAACTTTGAATATCCAATTGAAGTAGTTTGATGTGCCTTTTTGCAGAAATCAATATGCAGTTAGCAGCACATTTGCTGATAAATCCTCCTGTGTCAAGAGTGGAGACGGATCTCAGGGACCTTGGGAAGGAGGAGCTGTAGGCTGGTCCTCGGGATGTCCCAGCTCTTGATTTGTGCTTTCAGGATCTCCAGGGAAACCATCCCCTTGCTGAAAGGTGCTTGTTGGCTCCTGTGGAGCTGGGCACGTCCCCTAGAGCTGACAGACTCTGCTCCCCATGGGAGCTGTGACCTTTCCCTTGACCTCAGAAGTCTTTTCCACCCCAGAGGATTCTGTGAGCAGCAGCAGATCAGCCTACCTGGGTTTGATCTTTATCAACATGCAGGTAGGTCTGTGATGAGGAAAGCAGAGGTGTGTCCCCAAAGTGTCGTGAGCTGCCTTCCAGATGAACAAGTTTTTGCACCTCTGATATTGTTTCCAAGCTCTGGCTGGGTGGTCCGTCAGAGGGCACATCTGGAGCAGCTGGAGAGGATGTCATGCACCCGTGGGGCTGTATGAGGTGCAGTGGGAGCATACAAAGTCTGTACCTGTGAGGTGGAGCACTGTGTCAGGAGGAGGAAGGGGAGCTGTGCAGCCAGGCTGGGTGGCAGCACTGGAATGGCACCTAGTGTGAATTCCTGCTGACTTGTTGCGTTTATGAGGCACTCAGTCAGGGAGGCTGGCACAGCCTGGGGCAGGGCCCTGGGAGGACAAGGGCTCCATCCTCAGCAGGGACCCCCTTCGCCCCTTGCAATGCCCCTGCCCTGGGAAGCCCAGGCCTTTGCCCAGGACGGTGTTTGCTCAACCCCTTCTGCATCATCCCTCGTTCAAAGCCAGCATTTCTGTTTCATCTGATGCCACTCAGTTCTTAAATCTGTGATTATGGATTTCACAGTGTTCCTTGTCAGTCCCAGCAGGAAATATGTTTGGGACCAGTTGGGAAACAGAAGGGGAAAAAAATTACCAGGGGGAGGTTTTTTTTCACTCCTTTGATCTGTATTTGTTTATTTATTTATTTATTTATTAGCAGAAAGCGCAGCGAGAGCACAACTCGTCTCCCACAATCTGTTTGCTGCTTGCTGGGTGTTAGAGAATGACACCAGCTGGGCTGGTAAAGAAAGTCTCAAATAAGAATAATCCCAAAGCCACATTAGCAATTAAACATGTCACTGCCTGAACTCTGGAGTTTAATCCATTTTCTTCCCGCTTCTTCTCTTTTATTTTTTTTTTAATCTGATTTTATTCTCTCTTGCTTTGTTTCCGGGTTCTGGTCGGAGGCTGTGCTAGGTGGGGCTGTGCCTCAGACCGATGCTGAGTTATTTTACATTCCCCTCAGGCCAATGAGTGCACTGCACAGGGACTGCAGCTGGTGGCTGTGCTCTGGCCCCGGGGTGAGCTGGGCACTCAGAACTGAGCCTGGGTTTGAGATGGTGAATCATGGACCCGTTACATCTGGAAATGACCTGTAGGATCATCAAATCCAGCCATGGACCAGCACCCTCACCTCGGTCATCACCAACTCGTGTCCTCCCGAACCGTTGTGTGGTTCTCACCCAGCAGCATGGACAAAGCCCCTTCTGGACAGGAGCAGAGCCCCAGAGAGCCACGGGAGGCTGATGGGGAGCCAGAGCCTTTGCACTCGGGGCACAGGGAGGCAGCAGGGGCTGTTCTCCAGCCCCACCTCCCCCAGTCGGGCTGCAGAGGCTGGGCTGGGGGTTTCCCATCCTTTCATCTGAGCTGGTGTGGGCAGAGCAGAGCAGGGGGTGCCTGGGGTACAGCCCTGGCACTGAGCTCCATTCACTGCTGGGCTGAGGCACAGCGAGAGGGAGGAAAATTAAGGAGAATAGAGAGTAATAAACGTGACGGTTTGGGAATAATTGAAATCCAAGTCATGCCCAGCCAGGGAGTTTATCTTTCAGGTTGCCCACGGCTGAGCTTTGTGTAACCTTGGGTAAGTGAAGGGATCCCACACACCTCTGGGATGATCTGGGGTGAGTTATTTAGTGCTCCAAAGGTGCTTTTTAACTGTTGTAAAACACTGCGATCAAAAAGTAGAAATTAAGTTCTAAAGGGGCTGTTCCAGAGCCCAGGCCAAGGCCTCTCATGGAAGCTGTTGCTCACAGCAGCCCTGCCAGCACATAAATCTCTGGCGTCAGAGGGAACAAAACGTTCCCATTGGCAAAGATAGTCTCTAAAGAAAGATGAGGGAACTCGGGGGAAGAAAGGGAAGAAAAGCGAATTAGATCAAGGTTCAGTGAGTGACCCTCAGGGTTGGGGTCTGCCAGGAGGATCAGTGTGGGAGGGTTATTCTTGTGCCTTGACACTGTTCAGTGTTGAAAGAGTCTTTTGACCCGTCGGTGGATGAGCAGGAAAGGGGCTGCTGGAGCGGGCAGGGAGCAGGATTCCTGTGTCAGTCTTTGGTTATAATAACTCAGGATCTGCTGCAGAGAATGGCCAAGGTGTCTTGGCTGATGCAGCTGAGCTCCTGGTGTGGTACAAAGAGGTGAGGCCATGATTTTTGTGGATGTGGAAATTCCTGTTGTTCCTTCCATGTACACAGTCCTTGTCCAGTCTCTCTTCCTTGGAGAGAAGCTCCAACGTTGACTCAAATCCACTCCAAAGACTGGGAAAAAAAAAAAAAAACAACCAAAGAGCGAACCCACAAGGTGTTAGTTTATTTTCTAGGACTCTTGGGATTTTCCAGGCAGCCTCATGGCTCCCTGGGCTCTTCCTCACTGAGATGGGGTGGGATGGGAGGTCTGCACTGGGCAGCTGAGGCTTGGTGGGCAGGGGCTGCCCGGGGGCTGCTGCTTGCCCCTCGAGAGCCCTTGTCTATGCACCTTGTCTGGCTGCTGCACACCAGTGGTGGTGGTTCCAGCCTGACCCAGGGCTCTCCCAGTTAAACAGGTGGATCCTGGTCCGTGTTTGGAAACTCTGTGCCTGTGGAGATGTCTGCATGTGTGGGCAGGGGGTGACAGTGACACTGCCCCCTTGGCAGCTCCCCCGAGGGTCCGTGGGTGGCCCTGGGGTCCTGCCCACAGTGTTTGAGGCTCCCCTTTACTGGCTGTATCATAGAGCAGATCTGTTTCCTTCCTAGTGCAGAGGAGAGAAGGAAATTTTTCCTTATATCAGAAATGGATTATTTTTTCTGGAGACGTGAGCAAGGGCTGATGGGAGCTTTGCAGTTCACTGTGTGTAGCTCCAGCCAAGTTTGAAGCAGCTGGAGCAGGTTTTGGCATGAGCACTTACCCTGTGCTCAGCACAAAGGCTCCAGCCGTCCCTTCCCTCCGCACTTCCCAGATGGTCTAACTTTTGGGAAACTCTGCCTTGGGTTGGTTCCCGCTCTCATTCCTGAAGGTGGTCTGCAGAGAGCTTCGGGTGCTCCTGCCCCATCCAGTGGCTCGTGGGGTGCCCAGCACCACTGGCTGGCCCATGGCCATGGGGCTGGGGGAACCAGGAGGGCGATGGGGCTGGCTGAAGGCAGGGCTGGGCAGATGGGCTCCCTCTGCACTGCCCAGCCCCGCTGCCTTTGGGCGCCTTGGGGCACCTGCCAGCAGCACACCGTGTCCCCAGCCCCAGGGAAGCCGCAGCAGGGCTGTTTGCTCCAGGAGGGAAAACCTGTCCAGGCATTTTCTCTCGTGCCCATTGCCGTAAGACATTGGAGCTTGAGTAATCCGTGGGGCTGGTGCCCAAGATCCTGTGGATAAGCTGCCGCTGGTGTTGTGCCAGGACAGCCCAGGAGCGTGTTGGGGTGTACTGCAGGAGGCCGTGGGCTCAGAGCCTGGGCTGCTGTGGGGCTCAGCCCATCAGAATCAGCAGTGGTGCCCTGGCTGTGCAGGCAAAAGTGCACAAGCTTTGCTTGCCCACGGTTTCTGTGGTAGCCACAGTGCCACTTGCTCTGGTGGGGCTCTGGGATACAGAGGCTCTGAGAGTGCAGTGTCCCCTCCACATCTCTGCAAAGTCCCCTCTAGTCCCCCATCCCACGCATTGCAGGGGCAAAAGGAGTCACCACGCAGTGCCAAGGCTCTGAACACAGCAAAGACTCTGAAAATGCTGTTTGTGCCATTGCTTAGTGATGGTTTTGGTGACTTTTTGGTAGGTTTAGGCATTTCGTTTACTTTTCCAGAAGCAAAAGAGCAAAGGGATACAGGCAGAAGGACTGGGCCTCTCTGCTTGCGTGTGCACAAGGAGTTAAAGCCTTCTCCAGTGCTGGCACGTTCACCCCGAGGCTCAGTTTGTACCAGGTGCATCTATCTCAGCATCTCCAGCGCTGGTTTGAACAGTCTCACCATTGCTTCACATAAGGAATAAATCAGCCTGAATAAGCCCCATCCCAGGCGCTGTTGGCACGTTGCTTCTTTCCCTTCCCAGCAAACCCTAAGGCTTTGTGTCCTCCTGTGTGCCCTGGCAGTGCCCACACGGTGCCCTGGCAGCCCGGGCACGGCCGGGGCAGGTGGGAGCAGGAAGGGGCAGGTGGGAGCAGGATGGGTCAGGTGGGAGCAGGGATGGGTCAGGTGGGAGCAGGGATGGGTCAGCTGGGAGCAGGGATGGGCCAGGTGGGAGCAGGATGGGTCAGGTGGGAGCAGGATGGGTCAGGTGGGAGCAGGGCTGGGCCAGGTGGGAGCAGGATGGGTCAGGTGGGAGCAGGGATGGGTCAGGTGGGAGCAGGGATGGGTCAGGTGGGAGCAGGGATGGGTCAGCTGGGAGCAGGGATGGGTCAGGTGGGAGCAGGATGGGCCAGGTGGGAGCAGGGATGGGTCAGGTGGGAGCAGGGATGGGTCAGCTGGGAGCAGGGATGGGTCAGCTGGGAGCAGGGATGGGTCAGGTGGGAGCAGGGATGGGCCAGCTGGGAGCAGGGATGGGCCAGCTGGGAGCAGGGATGGGCCAGGTGGGAGCAGGGCTGGGTCAGGTGGGAGCAGGGATGGATCAGGTGGGAGCAGGGATGGGCCAGGTGGGAGCAGGGATGCTCCCGGTGCCAGGTGCCAGCATTGCCGGGCTCCTGCTGCTGCCCCCGCAGCCAGGGGCTGGGCAGGGAGCCCACAGCGCCCACACAGCCCGGCTGAGCAGCTCGCAGTGCCCTCAGCATGGCCCAGAGCCAGGCGGGGACAAACCCCGGGACGCGTGGGGTGGCCCTCCTGAGAGGGGATGAATGTGCCCCCAGGCTCTCACACCGGTGTGAGAAGGTGGAAGGTTGGTTCAGTGCAGGCACATCAGCAGGAGCCTGGGAGGAGGCTCTTCATGCAGCAGCAAGTCTCCACGGGCTTTACACTTCACAGGATCACAATATCCTGGGTTGGAAGGGACCCACCCCTTCTGGCCACCTCCTCCACTTTTTCCATCCAAATTCGTTCCTCTGCCTGAGGAGGTGAGGAAGGGAGACACTGGTTGTGGTGTCATCCTCCAGCCCAAGCCTGCTGCTGCTGCATGACAGCCTCTCCCAGCAGGAGACAGCTGTGGATAAGAGGGGAGGTCTCCCAAGGGGCACAGTTGGCTTCATTGTTCCCGTTTACTCCTGTCCTGCCTTTCCCAGCAGTGGGATGTGGGTTTCTAAACCATCCTTGAGGGCTCTCCTTGCTTGGCAGGAGCGTGGCAAGGCCCCAATGGAAGAACATTTTCATCAATGGCTCCCAGTGCTGCTCTCCCCTGTCTTCAAGGTCCTAAGGGAAAGTAGCAGGTTGTTTCCTTCAGCAGGCTGTTCCCTTGTCAGTCCAGAACAAACAGGGTTGCCAGGGCTGTGTGGGGACATGCTCCAGGATCATCCTGGCTGTCCTTGGGGGCTTCAGGCATCTTCAGGACAGGGAGGACTTTGTACTGCTCAGTGCTGGGCTGTGCCTTCCTGCTGCTGCCTGCCTGATGCCAGCTCCCTGCGTCGGGGTCAGGTGCTGCCGGGTGCCAGCAGGTGTAACCAGGAGCCTCTGGGTGCTGCCAGCTGTTTCCAGATGGGACAGCGATCTCGAGGTGCCAGCAGGTGTAACCAGGAGCGTCTGGGTGCTGCCAGCTGTTTCCAGATGGGACAGGGATCTCGGGGTGCCAGCGGTGCCGGGTGCTGTCTCTGACAGCCCCAGTGCCCAAGTGCTGACAAAAGGTTTGCAGCTGCCTTTCAACCCTGACACTGATGTTTTGTGACGATTAATCTTGCTATTTATATCAATCTAATTAGCAGCGTTATTAATATTATCGAGGCGCCACAGTGGTAATTATATGTCTGCTTAACATGTGCTATCAGTGCTCTTCCAATCCAGTGTGATTCCGCCTGACATTATCCCACCATTAGCATTGTTGTGTGCTGCAGAAGGTAATGTGATGCTCCTAATCGCTGCAATCCTCATTAGCAAAGTGTCCCCACGTGCCCAGGCTTTTGAGAGCGATGCCACCAAGTGGTGTGGCTTTCCAGGGATGTGTCTCTGGGAAATCTTCCCCGTTTGGGGAGTTTCCTGTCCTGCAGACTCTCCCTCAGGAGGGAGATCCTTTGAAGATCCTGTCCCCCAAAATAAAGCCAGTAGATCTTTGCTCTGGCGTCTGCAGGAGCTTCTCTAGTATTTTGCTTGGGAAAGGTTTTAAACAGAGGAGTCCCTTCGGTATGGGACAGGTGAAGAGATGCGTGTGATTGCTGACATTCTCACGCCTGCTGTTCTGCCTCAGCCGCTGTCCCGTGGCCCCGGCTCCTCGGGCTGCTGCTGCAGGGATGGGGGAAGGAATGAAAAAGGCTCCTGAGTGTGCGCAGGAGCCGGATCAACAGGGAATTAAAACCCAGCTGCTGGAGCGTTTGATCATCGGAGCTGGAAGATGAATTTTTAGGGCATGCTGGGAGAGGGAAGGCTCCTGAGTGCAGGCTCTGAGTTCTGTTATCAGGCACTGGCAGCCAGCTCAGTGCCTCTCTCTGCCACAGACCCCTGGTGGGGAGTGTGGGGGGAAGGCTGTGAAAAAGGAGGGCTGAGGAATTAATATTCAGGCGTCTTGGCAATGGCTCGTCCTGTATCATGCTGGGAGGGGCTGCTGAGGCAGGTGGTTCTGGTGCTTCTGACTCCCCAGCTCAGTTCCTGCTGTGGGATGCACCCCAGAGGTGACATGGGTGTCACAGCCCTGGAGATGAGTGTCACAGCCCCAGAGATGAAGGTAGGCAGGGTGGTTTCCTTCCCTTTGGGTTCTCACTGAGCTTTTCCTGTCAGGTGAAAATGTCCCTCCCCATCCTTGGACACTGTCACCCAGCACAGCCTCTTCCTCCTCCTCAGCCCTCCTTCCCTCTCCACTTGCAGCTCTCATCCTTGCAGCATGGACTGTCTGATTTCAGGCTCAGCTCCCAGGTGGAGGAACTGAGAAGTACTCCACAGGGACAGGAGCTGGGTGCCATGGCAGGTAACAGTGAGGTGCTGATGGAGCCAGCAAAAGCATGAGGAGAATGTGACACCAAACAAACCTCAGGCTGGGACAAACAGGCTGGAGCCTGAGCCATTTGCAGACATAATTTATGCATTTATTGCCAATTAATATTTCAGATCAAAGCTGTGTTCTGCAGTGTAACATTTTAGATTAAAACTGTGTCCTGCAGTGTTTTGGCTCAGTAAAGCTGAATCCGATGTCATGCTCACAGCACAAGTCAGGCTTGGTGTTACCCCTGTCACTTGTCAGGTCTGCTGATCTCTGCAGAATTCCCTGTGTCTCCTGCCATAATTTAAAATGCAGGAGCTTCAGCTTCATTCTCCAGCTAATTTTGTATTTGTAATTCAGATCATTTATTCCTGGTGTTTAGGAGTGAATTCTGCTTCGCAGCCACTTTATGTGTTTCCCATTCAGTTTGGGAGCAGCCAGAAAGTGAGGACATGAGGAGCAGGTACCTTCTTCAGGGTTCTTCTTTACTTTTTGCTTGAATTTTGCTAATTTGGTTTGGGAGGTGAGATAGGAATTGAATAAAATGATTAGTAAATCTTTGATAAACCCATTATCTGGTGAAAATCACAAAGTCGCTTTTTTGATGTTGAATGGAACCAGATGTTCTTTGGGAATGTATGAATCTTCCATGAGTTTCTCTCTAGCACTGAACTCCCTGCTCAGTGCATTCCCTTTGAATTCATCTCTTCATTTCTGCCTCAGACACTTGGTTGTTCATTAAGTGGAGATGGGAATTTGCATAAATGACTTGCCAAATCCCAGATTTTCTTTAGCAGCCTCAGATGGGTGTTTGTGGCCCTGAGATGATGTCAGTGCTTGGAAAGGCTGTGGGAGCCTGTGGAAGGCCAGCCCTGCCCTGAGCCAGGTGTCACAGGTGCCCATGGGATGGTCCCATAGCTCCTGAGGATGTGTCACACGTCTCAGGGTTTTCCCTCATGAGACTTTCCTGGTTGTGAATCACACAGACATCCTTAGAGGGTGAGGAGGAAACCTTAATGGAAAAAGTGTTTGTTGATGCTCTTTCGGGTAGTTTGTCCTCTTTTGCCTTTAGTCAGTGTTGTGACACTGAATCTCCTGCTATTCAGATGCACCTGTGTACCTCATGCTGTATGTGTCAGGCTTTTTCCCTGGGAATTCCATCTCTGAATTCTCACACCCCTGCGAGGATTCCAAGGGGCTCTTCCCAGCCAGTTACCTGCAGCAAGAGCAGTTAACATGATTGCAGTGTCCTTAGAGCACCCCTGGAGGCTGCTTTTCACTGGAGTTGTGTTCCTTTTAGCTGCCCTCCTCTTCTCACCCCTACCCTCCTGTCCTCTCCACTCCTCTCCTCTCTTGTGAGGAGAACTTTGATGGTGTTCTTTGCCTACCATGTATTCATAGAACTCCTTCAAAAGATGCGTCTTCTTTCCACCAGTCAGCTCTTCCAAGAGGATATACATATTTATGGAATAAAGCATTATCTCTCTTTTATACTTTGAAAGGGTTTTGCTCACTTTGGTTGCAGAGCCGGCAGTGCCAGGGCGCCAGCTGATGCCTGACAGTCAGCCCTCAAATGTGGGGCTCTCAGGATGTCTCATGGTCTGATCTCTCCTTGGGCTGTGGTGGTGTTGGTGTGTCCTCTGGTTATCCCTCTGCCTTCTGACAGCTCCTCCAGGCACGTGCTGTGGGCTGGTTTCTAATCCTTCCCCAAGCCTGAGATTGTTGCTCTGTGTATCAGGCTGTGGCTTGTGCCTGTCCTTTGGAATCTGCCTTCCCAGGGCTGTGGAGGACTCCTCCTTGCCCTTGCCCTGGGGCTTGCTGGGCTCCTCTCCCCTGAAGCTGGTGGAGCTCTCTGGGCAGGCAACACTGAGCCATCCACCCCTGGCGGTCTTGCAGACCCCAGATCTGGCAGGATTGCAACAGGGATTTGTCTACCTGGGTATCCTTAGGGATCTGGGGAAGGATCTGCACTGCTGCCATCACTTGGATCCTCCAGCAGCAGGATCCCCAAGAGGAAGAAGACTCTTGCTCCCTTGCAGCTTCCACAGAGTGGTCCTCCTGTGCAGGGAGGGCTTTGGGCATCATCCCCGAGGCCACAATGTCCCAAAAGGGTGACACATTAGTGCCTTTTGTTGCACAGCAGGGACAGAAACCTGAGAGGATGGAAGGCTGGAAGGTTGAGACTGAAGGAGCAGGTGAGCATCTGCAGTGTCTTCTTTCAGGTTTTTTTCTCTTTCCACAATTTCTGTGGTTTTGTCGGTGAGGCAGAATAAAATAGGATCATTGTTAATGGCTTACTTTTCTGACAGAAGGGATTTTTCAGGGAAGGAGGAATTCCAGCAGCACTTGGCTCCACTGGGGACAACAGAGCTGCTTCTTGGGTTCCTCCCAGGATGACCCCTGGGGTTTTCTGGGGCTGGTGTGGGGAGACCACAGCTGGGAGGGAGCTCTGGGGCTGCTGCCAGCACTGGGGGTTTTGCTCACCATCACCCATCCTGCAGTGAGCTCAGAGAGGGGGAGTGGGGGGCTGTTCCCCAGCCCTTCCACCCCTCAGGCTGTGCAGCTGTGGTGGTTACTACAGGACAGCATCAGAAAACGACCCCCCTGTAACTCCTGGTTTGGAAGGAACCAGGAATTACTCACTGGAGAAAAATTCCTGGAAAGAGGCATTGCTTGCAGTGCTGGAAATCTTTCCTTCCACTCTATCCTTTTAAAGGAATAAATAAAAATAGTGGGAAATGCACAGATACACTCTGGGCACACTGTAGTTTGGGAATTCTTTATAGCAAATGTAGCACAGTTAATAAGATGTGTGACAGTCACATTCTTTTAAGCCGAAAAACACACGGCCTGAACTGGGGTGAAAATCTTGGTGTTTAACTAGGACAGCTCCGACAGGCAGATTGTGTCTAGATGACTTCAGGAATGGAAACTGGCTTATCAAAGTCAGGATGAATTTAATAAATATTTAAACAGTTTTCAATACTTCTGTAATGATACAGAAAACCAGGACAATATCCAAGCAGAGAAGAATGGCTTTGGAGAGATTAAAGGATGTAAAGACTGAAGGACCTAAATCAGCCATGTGCATTTCTGCCAGCATCCCTGGAAGTGCACAGGGCCAGGGGCTTGGGGCAACCTGGTCTGGTGGAATCTGCAGGAATGTGCTGTGCTTTGCCAGGCTCCTGCCTCGTGCTGACTTTATAGTGAGCCACACACTTAGGATGTAGGAGAAGATCTGGATACCCAGTAACAGGGAGGGGATCAGCTGCCTTATTCCCATCCTTTTTCTTACCTTAGCCAGGAAAACGGCTGTTGGGAGGAAAGTGTTAAACCGGGAGATTTGGAGAGGAGGAATACTTTTGCTCAAAGTGACCTTGCAGCTGGGAATGCTAAGATCATGAGTGTGGGAAAAGTCCATTTATTATGCCGAGTTTTCTTCATCCTCTGCCTGCTTTGAGAAGTAGAATCTCTGTGTAAGGGGTAGCACACTCTGACAGACGTGCTGGAGCCTCCTGCTGGGAGACAGAGTGATCTCAAAAACGCAGCCTTGTGATAAACTGTGTGCAGGAAGATCTGTGATACCCTGGGGCAGGCAGCCAAAGGAGCAGTGTCCCAGCAGTGTCCCTGTGTGTCCCCGTGTGTCTGTGCCCCTGGATGAGCTGAGGCCAAAGGAGCAGTGTCCCAGCAGTGTCCCTGTGTGTCCCCATGTGTCTGTGCCCCTGGATGAGCTGAGGCCAAAGGAGCAGTGTCCCAGCAGTGTCCCCGTGTGTCTGTGCCCCTGGATGAGCTGAGGCCAAAGGAGCAGTGTCCCAGCAGTGTCCCAGCAGTGTCCCTGTGTGTCCCCGTGTGTCTGTGCCCCTGGATGAGCTGAGGCCAAAGGAGCAGTGTCCCAGCAGTGTCCCAGCAGTGTCCCCGTGTGTCTGTGCCCCCCAGCACTGTTCAGTGAGGTAAGGCAATGTGTTTACTCCTGCCGTTTCCGCCGTGCCGTGGTGTCACCCTGGTTACCTGTGTGTGTTATTCCCACCACAGCCTGGTGTGCCTTGCCAAGGAACAGCTCGTTCCATGGACACGTGTGCGTGGCCCAGCTCCAGCAGCAGAGGTTCTCCACCAGCAGCAGCTCTTCTCCCTGCAGTGAGGCCGTGCCAGGGACTTCCAGGTGTTCGGGCTCTTACAGTATTTCGCCTGAAGGAATATTTTTGGAAGCAGAGCCCCTGCTGCTGTTGAGTAGCACAGGGACAGGGGTAAACGAGGAACAGGGAATGTGCACTCTGGAGCTGCACCAGGCAGCCAGACACAAACCTTGCCAAAACAATGCTCAGACCACGTCTGCAACTAATCAGCGGCTTTGGAGAAACAACAACATTAAACTAATTTGTGTGACTTTTCCCCCTTGTGACTTTTCCCCAGGACAGCTTTGATTTACAGAACTAGCAGCACTCCCCACCCCTCAGGTTGTCTGCAGGAGCAGGAATGTTGGCTCACATTGCTGGGTAGCAGAGGCCAAAGGGTGAGGCTTTGGGAGGAGGTGAGTGGGACCCTAGGTCACTCCCTCGGCAGGTAACTGAGCAAGTTTAACCTGCAGCCATTTCTGTCCCTCTCGTTTCCTCAGTTGAGATGTACCCCAGCAAGGCAGCAGCTCTGCAGGTGTAATTAAATGCTGGGGCTGCTGGGGACGTGTGGCACTGGTAATGGTGTCCCACAGGGGTGTGGGGATGAGTGACACCTCCCCATGGGGAGGCAGCTGCGTGACAGATCTGGAGTGTGCTTTTAGGTCAAGTGGTGGCACAAGCAAAAGATTTGCTCCCCAAAACCAGGCCGGTTTGGGCAGTGCTGGTTGGCTCAGCCCAAGAGAAGATGCAGAAGAAGTGACAAGACACAGATCCAGGATGTGCTGAGTCGGCAGCACACGTGCAGCGGCTGCAAATCCCACGCTCAGCTCACCCTGTTTATCGGGGTTTCTGCTTTAGTTTTTCTCTCCTCAATTTAAATTCCCAAGGAGACACAAGGCACAGTAAGTGCTGATGCTGGAATGCTGTGTGCAGGAGCGTGCATCCCACCTGCCTGCCTGCCCCCGGTCCTGCTCAGCCCAGCACAGCTGCTCCTGTGGGCTCTGGACAGCTCCTTCCTTTCTTTCATCCCATTTACAAATTGGAGCGTGGCCACTGAACTGGTGGATTTACCCCACTGTGAGCAGGCTCCAGCCCTAGGTCTGGTCAGGCTGGGATTACCCTGTGCTTTCTGTGAGGTGAAGGGAGGGGCTGGGGCCACCCCCAGGCTGGGCACTGGGGACACAGCTGGAGCACTGTGTGCCTATCTAACGTGGGTGACTGCCACCACAGGGCTCATGATGGATGTGGCTGGGAGCCCTGGCTGTGACAAACCTCCCCATGTGTCACCTGCATCCCCAACCTTGCTCCCTGTAGGGAGCTTCCCTCCAGAGCTGCTTCCCAACTGAAGATGAGCATAGAAAGAGGCAGTCAGGGTTTAAGCCTAATAAATTATCAGGGATTGAACTGGATGAATGGATTTGGAATTGCTCTTTTATTGCTCACACTGATCAGGGGACATGTCCCCTACCCTCAGGTGTGTGTTGGTCGAGTGCATTGCTCTGGTTCCCATCCCCTCTGTCTGAGGGTCACTGCCAGGGCCCCTTTGCCTGGCTCAGGCTCTGGCTCTTGACCCTTCAGCCCCATCAGAGAGCCGCTGCAGCCCCATGTCCTGCAGAGCCACTTGGTTTCTAGGTCAGCTCTGCCACTGGGGCGACAGCAGCCCGAATGCTGGCAGAGGTTTCAGCT
Source organism: Sylvia atricapilla (assembly GCF_009819655.1). Taxonomy (NCBI): domain Eukaryota; kingdom Metazoa; phylum Chordata; class Aves; order Passeriformes; family Sylviidae; genus Sylvia; species Sylvia atricapilla. The sequence goes on from NC_089160.1 coordinate 309,063, forward strand.
CTTGTTCAGTCTGCTTTGCTCCGAAGCAAATGCATTAGTGTCACACATGGCAGCTCAGTCCTGTCTCCTTGTCACTTGTGCCGTTGTCTAGGGACATTCTCTGAGGAATGTCAAGGCCAGTAGCTGACTGGCTTTGCATATTTTTCCCCGAAGTTTGTTTTATTCTCGGTGGTGGAAATTGATTCTAAACATAGAATTGTGGGATCACAGAATGGTTTGGGTTAAAAGAGACCTAAAGCTCATCTTGTTCTACCCCTCTTCCTGGCCAGGGACACCTTCCACTATCCCAGGCTGCCCAAGCCCTGTCCAGGAATTGGTTTTCCTGCCCCTTTGGCATGCAGGGAGCGTTTAGGAGTGGGTTTGACTTGGTGCCTGTGTGCCTGCACGTGGGTTTGTGGATGCACACATGATTTGTGTTTGTGGTGCACAGGAGGATCAGGGCAGGGATTTGACTCCATTATTGAAAGTGATTATAGATGAACAGGGGCAATGAGAAAAGCCCTGAGTAAATCACTGGAAGTATCGCTCCAGTTTTGGCTTCTTTCCCATGGAGATAAATGCAGAAACCTGTCTGGGGTAAGGCAGAGCCAAAGGGCAGCCTCTGTGCCATTGTGCCAGGCTTCTCTTGCCCCTCAGAGCAGCTCTGAGGGATGGCAGCAGCCACCCACCAGCCCTGCATTTCTGTCCCTAGGGCTTTCCCAGCTCCAGGGTTCTCCAGGTCCTCAAGTCCCTCGCCCTCAGGTTCATGCTGCTGGGGGAGATCTGAGGCTTGTGTGGCCCAAAACCCTGGGCACCTGGCTGACTCCCTCAGCCTATGTGATGTGTTCTTTGGCCACGTGCTGGGGCTCAGAGCCTGCTCTGTTCCATCTCTCAGCTGGTTACAGGCACAAGGCTGACAGTGTTTCCCAGAGTGAACCAGATTCCAGGCTGGTGGATGAGCTGGGGACCAGCCATGGAGAGCCACTCTGGCCAGGTGCAGGCAAGGCTGTGTTTGGTGAAGCACAGGGAACAGGAGGACACCATGTATTTATAGTTCCTGAAGCTGTCTTGAGCCTGCAACCTTGATGCCTTCTTCAAACAGAGAAATCAATGTTTAGTTCAACTGCTTGTTTGGAGGAAAAGGAAAATCGAGTTGTTGCCCATTGTGCCCGTAACTGAACAAACATGAGCATTGGTACTTGTGAGCATTGTACTGTGTGTCACACAGTGCTGTGGGACTGCTCTCCTCTGGCTGGGTGGGAATGGATTTATTGTGTAGCTGGTCACTGGCAGGAAAAGGGGTGCAGGTGCTGAGCTGCTCTGTTGCAGTCGTGGGAGGGTTTGATCCTGTGGGTCCGTGACACTCAGGATGGAGGAGGTTCAGCCTCTCCCAAGGCGCCTGGGCACTTCCCTCTGGTCCTGCTGTGCCTGGATGATCCAGGCCCTTCTCCCCACGCAGCACCAGTGACTCCTGCTTAAGGCCTTTTTAGCACTTTTTCTCATTTGTCTCCCCAGCTGTAGAGAAATCACCTATTTGTATTTCAGGAGAGAAGGTGGAGGTTTCGGAAAATGACGGGCATTTTATAAAGCAATTAAAGCCCAACCCCTGTAATTGCTGTAATTTATATACACCTACAAAATAACCAGCTGGTGTGATCCAGGCTTCAAGCCCATTTTATTTGTTTCAGCACGTCAAAGAGATGGAAACATTCCATCTGTGTTTTCCTGGGATGCAGAGGAGCTGGCAGCAAGGGTCTGTGGGTGCAGTGAGGGGCAGGGAAGCAGCAAAGGGTGACACCAGTATAGCACCTCCAATTGCCTCAGCGTTGCCACAGAGATGTGGGATGAAGGGATCGGTGCTTGGACAGGGCTCGTGTGTGTTTGTGGATGGGAGGAGTGATGCCATCCCCTAGAAAACTGGGGATGCTGCAAATGGGGTGTGCTTCAAAGCTGTACCCCAGCCCCCCGCCCTGCCCTCCATCACACTCTGGAAGATGAAAGCAGATTGGTGTGAGTTCAAAGCTTCAAACCTCAGTGCTGCCACGCTGGTGACGAGGGAGGTAATTAGCAAGTGAAATGTTAGTTGCTGTAGTGAAATGATGTTTATAATATTGGGCTGGAAGGAGAGGGGGGCGGGAGCAGCTGGCTTTTCCATTATCCATACCCCACTCTGCAAACCCCTCTGGCACAGCCAAGGCTCCCTGGGTTTTATTCCATTTCTCCAGCCTGTTCCTGTGTTCTGCCTTACTCGCCCTTGGCCAGCAATTTTCAGGGATGCAGAGGAGCGTGGAGTATTTTAGGAGCCAGTGTTTTTTCAGGAATGAGTGCTCTGCCTGTGCTCAGTGCCTGTGATCCAAGTTCTCCTGGCTCCCAGTTACCCATCCGTGTGGAGAGGGGCCATGTTTATGGGTCTGCTGGAGTCAGATGAAAGCCTCAGACTGCAGTTCCTACCTGCAGATGAATGAACCACCTCGGGGACCCTCTTCCAGCCCTGGAGTTTCCCCTTGGCAGAGCTCATGGAACTGACAATGCTGCGTTTCTGAAATTGTTAACACCCACAGACTGTGGATATTGATACTCCCTCAAATGGAGTCTTCATCCATGCTTCACTGGATCCCCTCCTTCTCCCAGAACAGTGCAGCCTGTGAGCACCAAGGCAGGCTCAGGCATCTCTGTCCTCTTGGGTCGTCATCTGCTGGCCATGATCCACTGGTCAGGACTTCCTGATCAAAGCTGCTGCTGGGATCCACTGCCCATGCTCCACTGCTCACGCTCCACTGCTCACAGGCTTCTGGCCCAGATCCACTGGCTGTGATCTGCTGGCTGCAATTCACTGGCCATAATCTGCTGGCTGAGATCTGCTCTGGTGAGCAAAGGGCAGTATGGCAGGGGACTGAGAGCCAGCACAGTGCTGCTGAGCTCTCCCTGCCTCTACCATTGTACGTCCAGCTGAGATGGTTGGCAGAGGAGACATCCCTCTCCATGGCTCATCAGGCTCTTCTTCATCCCCCTCACCCTGTGCAGAACAAAACTGATGATGAAAATAGTCAAAATTTGCTCTCCAAAGGAGTGGCAAGGGGCAGACACCCACACTGTCCTCTCCAGCTAGTGACACCCCAGGGTGACTGTGGTGCTGGGCTCGGTGTCCCTCCCATGGCACAGCCCCCTGGCGTGGGCAGGAGCTGCCAAAGACCCCCAGAGCCTTTGCCCAAAGTTTCTCCAGTATCCCTCCTTCAGGCAGTGTGCTGGGTGGCAGAGGGTCTCCGTTGCTGGCAGGGGACTGGGGACACTCCAGCTTTGCTGATCTCTGTATTTTTCCTCTTTCTCCCATTTCTGGACCTGCAGCAAACCCTGGAAACAAATCTCACCAACCTGGTTAAACGCAACAGCGAACTGGAGAACCAGATGGCCAAGCTGATACAGATCTGCCAGCAAGTGGAGGTGGGTGAGGGCCAAGAGGGGCTGGGGGCGGTGGGAGGGACAGCTCCCAGCTCAAGGGAGGCAATCCCTCCAGAGTCCTTTGCTGGGGCTCCTCTGGGAGCACAGATGAGTGTGGGTGGTAGTCCCAAGCAGTGGGGATGGGCCCACTCTTCCTCTGGGAATCCAGTGCAAACAGCTGCCCCGGTGTTCAGAGCCTCAGATTTTTATCCAGGCAGGAATGCTGGGCTCCTCCCCTTGGGTGGAGCATCTCCCAGTGGGGTGATGTAATTTTATCAGTCCTGCAGTGAGACTCAATTGCCCATTAACAGAAGATACCCCCCTTAAGGGAGGATGGGTATTGGAAGAGAGAAAGAACATTGCCCCACCTGGTTTTAAGAGCTGGCCCATTAACAGAAGACACTCACACCCAGAGTTATGAGGAATGGAAGAGATAAAGAAACACTGGCACACCTGGTTTTAACAGGTGGCAGTAGAATACATTCTTTTGGTTACATCTTGCATTACAACCTAAAACAATTGTGGAGGAGGGATGGGATCCTCTGCTCCATCCCTGAGCTGCCGGGGTGCGCAGGAGGAGGTTTGCTGTGTGTGAGTCAGGCTTAGATGTGGGCTGAATTGCTGTTTTCTCATCCCCATAAGGTGCAGGGCAGGCTTTTCCCAGAGCTGAGTTTATTCCAGGACTGTTGTTCCTAGCACATTCCCCCCACCACTGAGGTGGGTGAAGTATTTTTTCTCTGTCTTGTTACAACTCAAAGCTGCCCAGCCTTCCTGCAGCCATAGCACCTGCTGAGTCTTCATCCCCAAACCCAGCATTTACCTTGGAGCTGATTCCTCCCTCCAGAGTGGTTTGCCCAGTGTCCAGGTGTTCTTGAGCCAGGGATTTGCCAGTGGAGCAGTGCTGGTCTGCAGTATCCCCTCCATGCTCTGCTGGCCCTTTGGGGAAACCCAGCCTTGAAAATGGTTATTTTTTGGCAGAAGGCAACTGGGAAAGGGACTGTGGTGTCCTCTGTAATTTTACCTGCCTTCAGCCCCCCAGAAGATGAACATGGTTGAGGGCAGATTTCTTGCCCTTGGCAGGGTTTCAGATGTAGGCTATGGATGGCTCCAGATTTATGTTGTCCTGTTGCCATCCTGGAAGGGGAACGTTCCAGGCCTGAGCTGGGCAGCAGCTGGAGGGATGCACCCAGGGCTGAAATGCTTCAGCCTCATCTTCCCTCCACCCTCAGGTGACCCAGAAGCTGAATGAGAGAGGGAGTCCAGGTTTGTGTTCCTGGGAAGTTGGGGTGACAGCCACCCCTGTGGGCACACAGCTTTGAGGGACCAGGGTGCTGCCAGATCTGCCACAGCATCAAAGGCACAAGAGCTCTGCCACAGCAGCTCTGTCACAACAGCTCTGCCACAGCAGCTTGCTGCAGGCTCCAAAACCTGGGGCTGTCCCCGCCCCCCTCCACATGCAGCAGATTGGGAACATTTTCCGCTGTTTTTCCTCAGTGGAGTTCTCTTTGCAGACCATCAGCTGTCTCCCACTCCAGTGTTGCATAATCTGCTGGCCAGGTTTAAAAAAAGATCCTGTAGCAAAAACGTGGTTCACTCAAGGCTGTCTTGTTTCAGAGGGATTTGGGAGCATAAAATGAGGAAAACTGATTTCTGTCCTGTAGTGTGCTTTAATGAAGTGCTAGGGCTTGATTTCTCTTCCATGAAGTGCATTCCCCCTGTCCTGTCCTGTCCTGTCCTGTCCATCCTCCCATGGATGCTGGTCTGCCCTGGAGGCAGAGAACTGGAGTCTGTGTGGGCACCACTGTGAGCACAGCCATGAGAGTGTGGTGTGTGCCCTTCCTAAAACCTGTGTGCTGTGTGTCCCTCCCAACACCTGTGTGTGTGTATTTCCCTCCCAACACGTGTGTGCTGCTGTTCCTGCCAGGTGAACACAGCCATGCACGAGGCCAAGCTGATGGAGGAGTGTGATGAGCTGATGGAGATCATCCGCCAGCGCAAGCAGGTCATCGCTGTCAAGATCAAGGAGACAAAGGTGAGGGCTCCCAGTCGTGTGTCCCTGGTCCCAGGTCCCCTCCTGTGCCCACGGGGGGGCTGCTGCAGGGTCTGCCCCTGCTCCTCGGAGCAGCACTCCCTCAGCCAGGGACACTGGGACACGCCAGGCCCAGGCAGATGGGCTGCATCAGGGCCTTTGCCTTGCCATGAAGGGTTTGCTTTGGGCAGCACCAGTGCATCTCCTTGGCCAAACTCAGGTGTCCCCTGGTGCTGCCCTCCATGCCACCCCATATCCAGGTGTCCCTCCCTGCTGCTGTCCCAGCGCTCCTCTGCCAAGGACAAAGGATATACTGGCTGAGACTGGAGGAGGAGCAGTGTGTTGGGTAGCGTGACAAGTTGGTGCAGAGGCTTGGATCACTCCAGACAGCTTCCTCAGGGCTCTTCACCGCTGTGGTTCTAATAGAATAATGTGGAATTAATACTGAAGGACTGTAGTCCAGTGCTGCAGAGAGAGCAGAGGCTGCACACTCTGCATTGCAGCACAGCTGAGGGTGAGCTGCTTCTCACCCTCATCCTTGTGGGAGTGTTTGGACCTTTCTTCCAGTGGTTCCAGGTGTTTCCCAGTGGTTTCTACATGTAGCATCCCACCCCAAAGGGGAAGGGAGCACCCAGGATTCATAGATGCTCATGGTTGAAAGGAATGACAAATGTCAGAGGGTCAGCAAAAGCTTTGAGTTTTATTAGGCAAATACAAATAATTTATTTGGCATGGGGATTGTTATATATTGGTCTCCTAGTACAAGCACACCGTGGTGGGTTTTGGATAAAGGGGTAGGGTGAAAAGGAAGAGAGAGAGGGAGGTGGATTATAGCAGGAGAGAGAGAAAAAAAGAATGCAGATCATCAATCCTGCTTCAAGCACCAATCCAGTTAACAGAGTGTCCAGGGTCCTGGGGACACTGCCTGTGCTTCCTGGGGGAACCTTTTTATAGATAAGTTTTGCCTGCCCTGGGGTGTTCTCACTTTCTCTACAAATCAGTTCTCGTGCACAGTCCATTCTTCCAGACCTTTCAGGAAATGGGTCAGGGGCTTCAAGGGTCTTTGGTGGTCTTGATCCGCCTGCAGTCCGTGCCACTTCTCCATCTCACACCTGTGCTGTGCTGTGTTGTGCTCCTCACAGCAAGGATGTTTGTCCCAGGACAGCACTGCCCTACCTCCCTTTTGCAGCCCTGACAGCCCTCAGCTGGCTCTGCAGCTGTCTAGCTGCTGGTGTTTGAGACATCAGCCTCACCTTCTGGGCTGTCCACGTGCAGCAGTGAGAGGGCTGTAGCTCTGAGGGTCCAGGGGAGCCTGTGTGACCCCAGTGCTGTTCTCACCAAGCCTGGGTGTGCCCTGGGGTCCCACCACGGTTCCCCTGGCCAAGCCCCAAGTCCAGGTGCTGCCCAGGCAGTTTGGGAGTGGATTCCACTGCGTGTGTAGGCAGAAGAGCCACTGGCATGGCTCCAGGACACCCTGGCAGCAGTGGGAGCTTTGAAATCCTGCTTCTACCCCGACCACTCGAGGGAACATATTTTATGTAACGGTACCGTCTGCCGCCCAGCTCTCTGTCTGCTTGCTCTTCCCACCCTCTTCCCTGACTGCTCCAGGCTCTGCTGTCCAGTTCCAGCCACGCTTAGAACAACCTGGTAGCTCCAGGATGATGTTTTCCTACAGCTGGCAGCTGGGTAGGGGCAAAGGGCACAGATTAGTCTCCAAACCCTCTGCAGAAGCAGTGGAGAAAGGGGTAACCTTTAGAGGCTGTGGCTGCTTTGAAGTGCTCCAGCTGAGGAGTGAGGAATTCTGCTTTCCTGCTGGATTGCCATTTGGTTTTCCATTTGTTCTGCCCTGCTTTTCCTGGCCCAACAGGAGCATGGAGGCTGCGAGAAGGGAGGGGGAGAACATGCAGATTCCCTCATACCTTGGTCAGTTCAGTTCAGCAGCTGCGGATGTGCCGTTTCCCATCAGCTCTGTAAATGTTTCCCCCTGTTGCTGAGGCTGCCTTGCCCTGTGCTGAGTGAGGCAGGAGTCCCACGGCAGTCTCATGCTCTCTTCAGGTGGCAGTGAGGGGTGACACTGTGTTTGCCTGGGAGGAGCGGAGAGAGCAAGCACAGGCTGTGACCCGGGGCTTTCCCACTCCCAGCAAAACTGAACGTGGGAAGTGCTTTGCCCTGCTCCCTCCCCAGAGCCACTGGGGCATTGCCGGGCCATTTCAGTGCCACGATCATGTCCTGGCGGGGCTCCGTGTGCCTGTCCTGAGCCCTGCTCTCCGTCCCCCGGGCAGGTGATGAAGCTGCGGAAGCTGGCCCAGCAGGTTGCCAACTGCCGGCAGTGTCTGGAGCGCTCCACGGTCCTCATCAACCAGGCCGAGCACATCCTGAAGGAGAACGACCACGCTCGCTTCCTGCAGACCGCCCGGAACGTGGCCGAGAGGTGCGCTGGGCTCGGGCCGCTGCCGGAGCTGCCCGGGGATGGGGCGGGTCCCCGCAGTCACTCCCCGGAGGTGCCCTCACTGTGCTGTCCCCACCTCAGCCCCAGGGTCACAGCCTCAGCCCCAGGGTCACAGCCCCACTGTGCTGTCCCCACCTCAGCCCCAGGGTCACAGCCTCACTGGGCTGTCCCCACCTCAGCCCCCAGGGTCACAGCCTCAGCCCCAGGGTCACAGCCTCAGCCCCAGGGTCACAGCCCCACTGTGCTGTCCCCACCTCAGCCCCAGGGTCACAGCCTCACTGGGCTGTCCCCACCTCAGCCCCCAGGGTCACAGCCTCAGCCCCAGGGTCACAGCCTCAGCCCCAGGGTCACAGCCTCACTGTGCTGTCCCCACCTCAGCCCCAGGGTCACAGCCTCACTGTGCTGTCCCCACCTCAGCCCCAGGGTCACAGCCCCAGGGTCACAGCCTCAGCCCCAGGGTCACAGCCTCAGCCCCAGGGTCACAGCCCCACTGTGCTGTCCCCACCTCAGCCCCCAGGTCAGGTTCTGTCCCTCCCTGGGCAGGGGCAGCTTCTCACCGTACTGTGGAGGCCAGCCCCTTCCCTGGGCTGGGAGAGTGGTGGAAATGCCAACCCAGGGGAGGTGAGGGGCCGGTCAAAGCTGTAAACCCCGGGGATGGAGCCCTCCCACGCTCAGGGGACCTGTCCCCAGGCTGGGCCATCCTCCTGGCTGAGGGCAGTGCTCTGTGGTTTCCTGACAGCAGGTGAGGCACACGGAGGCTGCCCCCATCCCTGGGCCTCACTCGTGCACCCTGTTGCCTACTGATGGTCCCTTTTCTCCTTCCAGGGTCGCCATGGCAACTGCATCCTCGCAAGTCCTGATACCAGATATCAATTTTAATGATGCCTTTGAAAACTTTGCTTTAGATTTTTCCAGAGAGAAGAAGCTGCTGGAGGGGCTGGATTATCTAACAGGTGAGTGCTCAGGGGTGCTCCACTCTGTATCTCCCCTCAGCCCTTCTGCCCTGTGCTCCCCCAGGGGCTGGCAGACCTATTTCAGGACTTCACCAGTAACAAGCACCAGGTCAGCTGCGGCAGAGCAGGGCCTGTGCTGTCCCCAGGACAGTGACGTGTCCCCATCCTCTTGTTTCACCCTGCCATTCCTGGAGGACCCATGGAAAAGTCCAGAAAGCTTAAAAACGATGGTCTCCGTGACCTGGTGGGGGAGGCTGATATCCATAAGGGTGCAAGAGGGATAACGACTATATAAGGGTCCATGAAAGGAGGAATGATGAATTAACCAATTATTATACTTCTAAGGCACACTGTGCTTTAACATTTCCCTTTTCCTGCCCTTTTTCTGGGTCACTTGGTCCTAAATGATGAGCCCTGCTGGGCAGGACCTCAGCGGTCCCTCAGTGCTGCCCTGAAGCTCCAGCACAGACTGGTGGCTGCCCCTGGGGGTGTGGGAGCAGCAACGGCTCCTGGAGCAGCCTGTGCTGGAGCACTGGAGGGGTGAGAGCTCCTGGAGCAGCCTGTGCTGGAGCACTGGAGGGATGAGAGCTCTGGGGAGCTGAGGACATCCTTGCTCACCCAATTCGGATTTTATCATCATGAAGCAAATCAGCTTTTGGTGAAAGATTAGCACAAGCATATCCACATCAGATATGGGATAAAATACTGATTCCATAACCAGTGCAGGGAAATAGGTGGATTTGGAAGTGGGTTCTCCGCCTGTTTCAGGGTGGGGGTGTCAGACCTGATGGAGCAGCAGTGAAAACCCTATGCTGACCTCTGGATGGCTTGTTAAACTAAGGAGTTTAGTTCAGTGGGAAGCACAATGACAGATAAAATGAGGGAGTTTTTGGTGTTGAGAGACTCTACTCCTGCTGCAAGCCCGTCTCAGCGCTGACATGGGTGCTGGGTTTTTAAGGAAGGAAAGGCCAAACTGACCCAAGTGTGTGCTGTGTGTGTGCCATCCCCCAGCCCCGAACCCGCCGTCAGTCCGTGAGGAGCTCTGCACAGCCTCCCACGACACCATCACCGTGCACTGGATCTCCGAGGATGAGTTCAGCGTCAGCTCCTACGAGCTCCAGTACACCATCTTCACCGGCCAGGCCAACTTCATCAGTAAGTCACCACACTCCCCTTCAGCGAGGAAACCCGTGTAGCCTGGACAGTCTGTGGCTGCTCCATCCCTGGAAGCATCCAAAGCCAGGTTGGAGCAACCTGTGACAGTGGAAAGTGTCCCTGCCCGTGGCAGGGGGTCTCACCAGATCAGCTTTAAGGTCCCTTCCAACCCAAACCGTACTGGGATTCTGTAAGGAAAAGGTTCTCGGGTTCATCAGTGGGTTTAAAGGCTGGGTATTTGTGGAGGAAACCACAGCAAAGGATCTACCAAGGGCTGGTGGATCAGAGCAATGGACACCTCCCGTGCTGGGGGGGCTGTCCCTGACGTGTGCTGGTCTGCACTCGGTGTCATCAGCCCTGACCTGGTGAAGCATCATGAGCACTGGAGGCTCCTCCAGTGTTCGTCTCCCAGCTCTGTGTACCTGGGATTGTACAGCAGCACTGCCTGCTCCGTGGCTGATAACTGAAGTGGTTTATAAAACCCTCTGGAACAGCTCTGAGGCATATTTCCAGGTAATTTTTCATTAAAATTACTGCCATAGCTAGTTGTTTTTCCACACTGACGCAGATTTCTCTCAAAGGGATGGGATTTGATTTGAGGACTGAGGACAGAATCACTGACAGTCTGTGGCTGGTGAGAGTTTTATTTCTGGTTTTCCTAGCAGCACTTGCCATTGTGAGAGGTGCTGACAGGGTTCCTCAGAGTGGGTGTTTGGGCTGCCATCAGTCTGTCCCGCTGGCTGGAAGGACGTTGGCACCAGCAGCACGGTGTCACAGCTCTGGGAGGCTGCTCAGTGCACTCTGAAATGTACAGGAAGCTGCCAGAGAAAGCTCCCAGTGACTTTCCAGGCTGGATCTCACCTCCCCAGCCCTGGCCCAGCCTTTGCCCTTGTTTTGGAAAACAAGATGATGTGTTTCCTTTCCATGAAGGCTGTCAGGTGCCAGTGCTGCCGCAGCCAGACCTGCCCTGCTTGGTTCTCCTCTCCTACCCAGCTAGAGCACTTTGTGTCCAGCACTTTGTCCTCTGGAAGCCTGGAGAGCCCAGCCACCTTTCTGGCTCTGCTCTTGGATGACCACCAGCTCCACGTCCCCTGCACTTCCAGCTGCAGACAAGATGGGGACTTGCTGGTGTTGCTGAGTGGTTTTGGTAGGGAGGGACTGAAGGGCCCTGTGCCAGCCCTGTGCGGTTTGGGCTGGCAGGTTGCTCAGGGCTTGCTCCTTGAGGAAGAAGGACTGTCCAGGGATGGAGTGTCTGGTGCTTTCTCACCCTCAGCTGGGAGGATTTTGCCCTTTTCCACTCAAGATTTCCCCTGCTGCACCTTGTGCCCTTGCCCTGGGACAGTGCCAGGGAAGGATCTGGCTCTCACCTTTCCCCACGTGCCACTTTGGACACACATGACCTGGAGTCCCATACACCAAGGGACTTGGGAGTGAGTCACCTGCCCACCTCTGGGGTCTGGCACAGGAAAGGAGGAGTGAGAATGAGGATCAGGGAGGGTAGTGCTGGAGGAGAGCCAGGAGGGCCACATGTCAGTAGTGTCCTCCTTGGCCAGCCAGCAACCTCCAGGTTGCTCTTTGTAGGAGTGAAGAAATCAGTTAAATCGCTGAGAAGTAGTAACTTACTGTCCCTTGGAATAGCACAGTTTGGGTGATGGGACCATTGAACCCTGGCTGAACTCATGTGAAGAGACACTGGAACACTGAGCAGGAGCTGGGAGCCTGACCAGGAGAGGAAATACCTTTCCAAGGTGTGCAGAATTGGCCTGTGGAACCCATCCCCTTCATGCTTCCATCAAAGCCAAGAGCTTGGCAAGAGCCAGACATTTTTATGGATGATGAATGCTACAATAAAAGGGATTTTTTAAAGGTTTGGCAAGGGTAGGAGCAAGGAGGTTGATTGTCAAGGCCAAGCTCTTTGAGGTTGTTTTGCAAAAGAAACCTGCTTGGAAGGTGAAGTTCTTCTCATTGTCATCTCTGAGCCATTTGTTCCTCCCGATGGTGCATCCCCAGCTGGTCCCTCCTGCAGGAAGGTGACACCAGCCAGGCCGGGCTGGGAGCTGTGCACTCCAGCCAGAGCAGCTCTGTGTGCAGGCTGCAATCAGGATCACATCTGTTTTATCTTCTCCTTCACATCACACTGCTCTGTGCCCCCCGACCATTCCCACGTGTGTCCCAAACCAAATTCAGGGTGACAGGGACTGAGCCTGGCCTTGTCCTGCGCCTGAGCCAGCCACTGAAGGTAAATGAGTTGGAAGCTGTTGTGAAAGAGGTGTGGAGCGTTCCCAGCTCCTGCCTCCCAGCCCTGCACATGTTGAAACCCCCTCTCCAGTCACCCCAAATTCACACTGCACTCCTCACCTCTCACCAGATCTAGGAAGTCTCTAGCTACTTCTTCCATGCTTCCTTATTCCTTTCAGCTGAAAGCCCTGCCCCTGTGCTGGGGTGGCTGCCCTGGTTTCCCCTGAGCCTCATAGCATCTTGTCCCCCAGCTCCGGCTACTCAGGTGCTCTTGCCATCTGCAGGTGATCCTCCTCCCAGTCGTGCTGGTGGCAGGAACAGCCTCCATGGCACCACATAAGGCTTTTCCCCTTCCTGGAACACTGTGTCACCCCATCAGGGATACAGCACCACGTTTCCACACTTGCCAGGCCCTGTAGCTCAGACACTGCAAATCACTGCAGCAGTCAGCTTGGCATCTCCGTGGTCCTGTGTTCTTCATTCTTTCCCATTTCCAGAAAGACTTCAGCCTCCTGAATGGTTTCCAAGCATCTGGATCCCTTCACTGGGAGCTCATTTTCTTTGAACCACTCTGCAGACCAGTCTTTTTAGGGAGCCAAGCATCAGCCTCCCTTTAGCCATGGATTATTACTTCCCACTCTGGAGCACTAAGGACTGGGCAGGAGCAAGATTCAGTTGCAAGCACATCAATTTGGTGCAAATCAATCCCTTTCTGCTGCTGGAATTGCACACTGGGGCCCTGGAGCAGGAGGGAGGCTGTCCTGCAGGAGCAGAGACATGGGAGAGAGGGATGGTGGGGTGGTGGTGGGACGATGGTGACCATCACTCCCTCCCAGGCACCAACAGCTTCCTCCACCATCTGCCTGGGCCAGAAGATGCAGCTGGCTGAATTTCCCTTTCTCTGCACCCTTTCCCCATCACTTCCCGTGGCAGCATCCCAAGAGGCCAGCACTGCAGCCCTGGCCCTGCCTTACCAGCATTGCCTTCGTGTGATAGTGAGGAAGACTCTGTGTTGCTGGGATTTATTATCTCTGGAAATTTCCCTGCAGACACTCTGAACTCCACGCAGGTGGTAAATCCTTCCGAGGGACGTGCGGTCATGAGCTCTGCATTAGCAGCTCTGGGGCTTTGTGTTCTGCCTTTCCCTGGGAATAAATCTGCCCCTCTGCTGCACTGCAGGTCTCTACAACTCCATGGACAGCTGGATGATCGTCCCCAACATCAAGCAGAACCACTACACGGTGCACGGGCTGCAGAGTGGCACCCGCTACATCTTCCTGGTGAAGGCCATCAACCAGGCGGGCAGCAGGAACAGCGAGCCCGCCCGCCTCAAGACCAACAGTAGGTGCCCAGCACCCAGCTGGCTCTGGCAGCTCTGGGGGGAGAGTTTCCTGGGCAGTGGGGTGCCCCGGGAATGGCTGAGTGCTCCCAGTGAGCAGGCAGTGGCTGGCAGTGGGGTGGAAACACCGTGTTGTTAAATCACTGGGATGCCCTCTCCCCCGGTGTCTCTGTTCCTTCTCTGCCTCACGGATGGTCTCCTGATACCCTCTGTGGTGCCAGGGGCTCCCATCAGCCCTCTGCTCCTGTCAGCACCCATCCTGGGGTCCTAGGCTATAATGGTGCATTCTTGTGGTGCCTTTACATCCCTGAGCTTTTTGGGGCTGATGCAAGGAGTCAGAGCAACAGTGTTTTGTGTGTGGCTTGGCTTGCAGAGGGTTGTGATTTGGAGAGCCATAAGGTTGAAAAATGTCTCCATGGTGGTGCATGGGGCTTTGCAGCCACACACAAAGCAGAAGTTTTTCTTTGCAGTGCCCTGGGATGCCAAGAAAGGTTTAGGGAAGGCTGAGCTCTGAGGGGAGTAAAGCTAGACCTGTCCTGGCACAGACAGAGCTCCAGGGTCTGTGCTGGGAAACGTTTTTCCATTGACAGACAGCAAAGACAGCAGAAGCACTGGCACCCACGGCCTGAAGGGTGACACGGGAGGGAAGGTGTGAGATGTTGGGGGAGGAATAAGTTGGCTCTCCAGGCTCCTGCCTGCCCCATGCCTGTGCCTTCCCTGAGTGTCTCTCCTGGTGAGCACAGCCTTCCCGTCTGTCCCTTTCCCAACAGTTGCTTCTGTTGGGAACAGAACAAGGCTTTCATGATAATTTATCACCTCTTCCTCCTCCTTTTCTCTGCACAACAGTAAACTGAATAAAACAACATCGAGGCACTGGGGCTGAGGGAGCTGCTGAGGAGCAAACTTCAACCCAATCTGCCTGTTCATTAAAAATTTATCCCTCCTGCAGCTGCTGTTTCTCGGTGCTTCCCAGCTTTGAAAGGTGCTCGCTCTGGGAGTAAGGAATGGGTGGCTTGGGAAGCTGGGAGTGAGGATGGATGGCTGTAGAGGCAGCTCTTCTGGACAGGGTTTGCTCTCTGTGATTTTATCTGGTCAGGGACCAGATCTGCCAGCACAGCCCCGAGAGCTCCTGCCTGGGGATGGACTGGGTCTGCTCAGACTCCAGTCAGGTGTTGTGGCCCCCTTGCTGCAGGGATGTGTCTGCAGCAGCTTCTTGCAGGTTTTAAACCTGGAGCAGCCCCACCTGAGACACTGCAGGTTATGTGTGATTGTGGTTTTCTGTGTGCTAAAGGCCCTTCCACAAGAACCTATCCTCACCTCCCACTCAGGTGTTGGGCAGGAGAGGCATGTGGCACTGATGGGCACATCCCTTTCTGCCACCACTTCAGTATTCCTCTGCCATCTGTGTTTGTGCAAACTTCTGAATTCATGAAAGTTGGATTTAGCCATATAATATGGATATAATATATATTGCTTTATTTGCTTCTATGGCCAGCCTCAGGGGACAAGGGCTCCTTTAAGTGTCCAGTGGTGCTGTCACCTGTGCTGCAGCTCCAGCATGTCCCCACTGGCTTTTCCTCCTACTGGTATTTGGGACCAGGGTTTCTCCTTTTCCAGTGGACAATATGCAGAGGATATCACACCCACGCTTTCCCACTGCTGTAACCTCGGTGGAAGTGTCAGCAGCTTAACACAGAAACAGCCATTAGCATATTTCACAGCCCGTTCTGTTCCTGAAAGGGATGTCTGGAGAGAGCTCCCTTTGCCAGAAGGCCAGTGTCAGGACACATCCATTTCCGCAGCATCGGCGCTGTCAGGGCTGGCACTTATCTGCATTCCCGAGCAGAGAGCCCAGGGAGAACAGGTTTGGGTTAGTGACAGAGACCATCCTCTGCTGAGGCTGGGCCTGAGCAGGACTTATTTAGGAGAAAGTGTCCAAAAGTTGCTGAAAGTGCTGGAATGCAGGGACAGGCCCAGCTCTAGCCATAAACAAAGTGCAGGGATGTGATTTTTACAGCCCTTGCCTTAGCCACTGTATCCTGGCCTTACTTTCCCTTGCAATTCTGGCTTTTCCAGATTCTGCATCTCTTGGCAAGACCTCAGTGTGCTACAGGATTCTCCATCCTCATCCCATGTGAGGTGTCAGGAGTGGGTTTGATGTCTGAGCAATGGGCTGCAGGGTCACTGTTACTGACTGAATCATGTTAGTGCAGGTGTTTTTAAGCAGCAGGATGATCCTGCAGAAGCTTCCCAGTAAGGAATCTGTGGAAAGATTCATAGATTTAGATGGGTTTATGGCTTTGCTATGACTCAGCAGTACAGTGCTGCAGAAGGTGGTGTCTTCAGGGAGGACAGGATGATGCTGGCAGCTATTCTCCATGGTCGTCCTGTACCCCACAGGTGGCATCTTGGATGGCTGGTGGGAGTAGGGACACTGCCCCTGGAGGCAGAGAGGAGTGACGGAATGCAGGAAGGGCTGGCTTTGTGTCCCTGTGTCCCTGCAGCTTTGTTTGCTCTCTGGGCAGAACGTGGTGGGTGCCTGCAGCATCCTTGGGAGCAGAGTTCATATCCATCCCTTCTTTCTCTCCACATATTTGCAGCCAAATTCAGCTGTCTGCCCTCTCCACTCTGCCCCATCCCTGTGCCCCCACAGCCAGAGGAGTGGGGCACAGGAGCTGCTGTGCTGCAGGGCACTGGTGGCACCAGTGACACCCCTGCACTGCCCCTGGTGGGGTGGTTGTTCCCAGGTTTGGCTGAGTGCTGGATGTTGTCTTCTGCTCCTGGGATCTCATTCCAGTTATTTCTGTGCCTGTTATGTAAAACGGCAAGCAGCCTGTCCTCGCTGTCCCCCTGGGTGGGTGACAGGAGTGTCCCAAGCCGGTGGGCCCCTGCTCACTGGGATGGGTGCAGGAGCCCTGTGAGGTCAGGGCAGCAGAGTGTGTGTCTGGGGTCCTGCAGGGTGGGATGCAGCTCCAGCACACACCTCCCTCTGCCTGGCTCCATCCCCACATTCCACTGACCTTGACCATGCTCCTGGCTGCCTCCTTTTTGTTCCCACACACCCAGTGCCAGACAGGATTTCCTCTGCTCTGCTCACTCCGGCTCTGCAGAGAAGGGAGGGATAATCCAGCTGATAAGTGCCCCAGGGGTGCAGTTGGCTGTGTCCAGCCCTGAAGCTCCCCACAGCTCCCGAGCCTTGTGCAGGGATGACCAGCAAAAGGCTGTCAGGAATATCCCAGCAACTGAATCTGTGGGATAAAGGTCACCTGAGCGACCAGCCCAGGAGATACACATTAATGATGAGAGGAATCATTAATGATGAGAGGAGTGATGGCAGCCCTCAGCTCTCTGCAGGGCAGGGCTGGGGGCTGGAGGACAGTGACTGGGGGACCAGGGGCTGCTGATGGTGGGTGAGCAGGGAGTGAAGGCTGCATTCAGAACCTCCCCTTCCTCTGGCACCTCCCACGCTGGTTGGGATTGTCATGACCTCTGTGAAATCTATATTATTTCCCAGTGCTAGAGTGATACCTTGGGAAGGGGGTTGATGGTAGCAGGTGCCTGGGTGTGTTCTCTGAAATACCCTCTGACCCCTCCCAGCCTGCCCGTGGCACACACTACCCGTGGATGCAGCTCAAGGGCTTGCTCCAGGACATGCCAGCACAAACCAGTCACAAGGGCTGGGCTCCAGTTCTTCACACTGACCTTAGCAAGGGGTTGCCTTCAGAAACAGAGCTGTGTGTGTCTCTCTCCTGATGGAGCCAAGTATTTTTATACCTCACTTCCTCAGAGCTTGTCTCTTTGCATTACTGCCAGGAAAAGATACGGCAGAAAGATCAGAGCAGCCAGAAGAAGGAGGGGGCAGGTCACTCCCAATTTGCAGCTTTACTTTCAGGCTTCTCAACTCAATTATTCAGCAAATTGGGCTCTGAGGAAAACCAGCACGAGCTACCATCAGGTAACAGAGCACAGCACAGATGAGCTCAGCTCTGCAGCTGCAATTGTCACTGATGGTGCAGCTCTTTGCAGAAGTTCCCAGCTGTCCTGGGCTTCTCCCTGTGTGTCTGTTTGCAGAGCTTCCTGCCTGTTCTGGGTGTCCCATTGCCATTGTGGAGTCTGTGTTTCTCCTTGCTGGGGCCGTGTCTGTAGCCAAAACTGGGAGCATGCAGGAGGGCACTGCTGGTCATGCCCCAAGCCGGGTACCAAAACACGAGGGTGAATGTATTGGCCAGACTTGGGGTGTTCCCTGCAGCTGTCATTTGCTTTGTCCTGAAGCAGGTGAATCCCTCTAGAAATGCTCTCCCGGTATCTGTGTGCACTTCACTGCATCTCACATGAAAACACAGCAGCAAAACCCACCTGAACTCAACTTGCTTCTTTGTAGCGTCTTGGGGTTTTGTTTTCAAATCCAGGGATAGTCTGAGGACTTCCATGGGGAAATCATTGACAAACAAGGAGGTTGGTTGAAGCTCTGGGACACCTGGTCTGGTTTGGGGGAATACACCCAAGCAAACCACCATCAACTATGCAAAGCAGAGAACACGGGATGTGAAGAAGCCCCTTTCCTGCACCACAACGCTAACAATGCAAATCCTCATCCATGTGTCTCCTCCCCACAGGCCAGCCCTTCAAGCTGGACCCCAAGATGGCTCACAAGAAGCTGAAGATCTCCAATGATGGGCTGCAGATGGAGAAGGACGAGAGCTCCCTGAAGAAGAGCCACACTCCGGAGAGGTTCAGCGGGACAGGCTGCTACGGCGCGGCCGGGAACGTCTTCATCGACAGCGGCTGCCACTACTGGGAGGTGGT
Organism: Sylvia atricapilla; assembly: GCF_009819655.1. NCBI lineage: Eukaryota > Metazoa > Chordata > Aves > Passeriformes > Sylviidae > Sylvia > Sylvia atricapilla. The sequence continues at coordinate 327,449 of NC_089160.1, forward strand.
GGTGGGATCCTCCACCTGGTAAGGCTCCACCTGTGTGAGGGGGTGTTTTCCCAGCCCAGCCTCTGCCAGAGATGCCCACCCTGTGCCCTTTTACTGCAGGTGGGCTCTGAAAGCACGAGGCGCCCTGGCCGTCAGGGCTGCGCTTGGTGCTGAGCACAGCTTCTCTTCTCCTGCAGGTATGCCATTGGCGTGGCTTACAAGTCAGCCCCCAAGAACGAGTGGATCGGGAAGAACTCCTCCTCTTGGGTCTTCTCCCGCTGCAACAACAACTTTGTGGTGCGGCACAACAACAAGGAGATGCTGGTGGAGGTGCACCCGCAGATGAAGCGCCTTGGTATCCTCCTGGACTACGACAACAATGCGCTCTCCTTCTACGACCCGGCCAACTCCCTGCACCTCCACACCTTCGAAGTCTCCTTCATCCTGCCGGTGTGTCCCACCTTCACCATCTGGAACAAATCCCTGATGATCCTCTCGGGGCTGCCTGCCCCAGATTTCATCGATTACCCTGAGCAGCAGGAGTGTAACTGCCGGCCCCAGGAGTCCCCGTACGTGTCGGGAATGAAAGCCTGTCACTAGGCTGCCCAGGCCTGCCCGTGCCCCGTGACAGCACTGGCCATGCCAGTGGGTGCAGGTGGCCAGAGCTGCCCACTGGCAGCCCGCTGGAGAGCCGCTGTGGCACCCGAGCAGTCGAGCGCCGTCCACACCCAGCTCCATCTTACTGTAGTGGAAAAGTGGAAGAACCTCAAACCACATCTGGAAATGAACTGCTGTTGGTGAGCTCCAGAGTGCACAAGAGTGGCTGGAGCAGCCCTTTGGCGGTGGCTCCCATCTCTCCCCAAGAAGATTGTCACCTGGATGGTTCTGTCTTCCCTCGGGGGCTGGAAACAGGGCGGGTTTCAGGGGGACCTGAGATGCCCTGGTGGTCAGGGCACGGCTCGTATGTACCATGAGGCTCAGGTTGGGACAGGAGGGATGAGCTCTGGAGCCCTCTGACAGTCGGTGTGGGGACCCAGAGCACTGAGCAGCACTTTTCAGGGAGGGCCTCTGTATGGCTGAGGCTTGGTGGCTTCCCTGGTGGGATGGGTGAGGCTTGGAGCCCTTGGGCTCAGGGAGCCCTGGCAGTGGTTGTGTGGTGGATGGTAGTCCCCTGGAGGGAGGGGGGTGGTCTGTGGGAGTGAAGGTGGCACTGAGGGTCTTCCCAGTGGCTGTCTGTGCTGCACATGGCATGCTCCTGATACATTTGTGGGGTCCTGCAGTGGAGAGCCAGGGACCCCCAGCCCACCATCTCCTCTTTTGAGAGCTTCCCAGTAACCGTGGAGGCCTGCATCCTTGAGGAGCTTTGGCCCCTGGTTTGGCAGCTGCTCCTTCCCAAGGTGGGGTCTGGCCAGCAGTGCCCTGCCCCACAGAGGCCTCCATTAGTGTCCTGTCTGGTGTCCCAGCAGCAAAAACTCCTCTTCCTACTCTGAACCCACAGTAGAGTCCTGCTCAAAGACCATCTCTGCGCTTTATGACTCAAAATCTCAATTTATGACCCCAAATCTTGACTTTTGGTTTGTTCTCCACCATGCCAGGGAATTGGACTGGATGCATTTTAAAGATCCCTTCCAACCCAAACTGTTCCATGATTCTGTAGTGGTGTGAGTGTGTAGCCATCCTGTTTACGCTGTGACAAAGGACTGAGTCTGTCCCAGAGGCTCAGAGACCCTGGTTATTGAGAGCTCTTTGGCTGTCACCAGTATTCCCAGTAACCACAGGCATCAAGTCCCCTGGCCAAGCTCCAGTCTCCAGATTTAAGAGGCCAGGAGGAGCTGGGCTGGCACACAGTCCCTGTTGTCACCATGGGGGTCTGTGGCACAGTTTGGGACCACTGGGCGTATGAGTGGCTGGGACATTGTGGGGGCAAGGATTTCAGGCATTGTGGTGGCCCAGGGCAGCTGGTGCTTGGCTTTGCTCTGTGGCATTTGAAATCCATTTCCCTCCTCTGGATGTGGTGCCTCAGTGGGAGTGGGGACCAAGGAGCTGGGACCACCCAGTCTCTCCCAGTCTCTCCTTCCCATGGAGCTTGCTGACAGGGAACTGTCCCTGCTTTTCAAACCTGATTTCCTTCTATGAGAGGGTTACCCCCCTGAATGATCCAGAAAGGCCAGGAGATAGAATCTTTTTGGACTTTCGTGAGCTTTTGATACAATCTCTCACAGGATCCTTCTGGACAAAATGTCCAGCCCACAGCTGGATAAACACATCATGGGGTGGGTGAGCAACTGGCTCAGGGGTTAGGTACAAAGGGTGACATCAGGCTGGCACTAGTCACTTGTGGGGTTCTGCAGGGCTCCATCTCAGCCCTGTGCTCTTCAGCATCTTCATTAACAACCTGGATGCAGGACTGGAAGGAAGACTGTCAGTTTGCTGACAGCACGAAGCTGGGAGGAGCTGTCAGCTCTCTCACGGGCAGAGAGGCCCTGCAGAGACACCCAGACAAATCAGACAGATGGGGAATCACCAAGCATGTGAAGTTTAACCAGGGAAGGCCAGAGATTCTGCACTTGGGATGGGGCAGCCCTGACTGTGTATGAGCTGGGGAACGAGAGGCTGTGGAGCAGCTGTGGAAGGGCCCCGGGGGTCCTGCTCCATGGCCAGTTGGATCTCAGTCACCAGGAGGGAAATCCATGTTCTGGGGGCATCAGGCCAGGGAGGGAATTGTGCTGCTCTGCTCTGGGCTGAGGCAGCCTCACCTTGAGCCCTGAGGACCGTTTTGCACACCAGAATATCAAAAAGGCATGAAGCTATTGCAGAGTGAACAAAGAAAGGCTGTGAGGACAGAGAAAGGTCTGCAGAGGTCTTGTGAGGAGTGCCTGAGGTCAGTTGTTTTGTTCAGCTGGAGAAGAAGAGATTGGAGGTGTCTGTCATCTTCAGCTCCTCCCAAGGAGGATGGAGGGGCAGGTACCATCTCCTCATCCTTGTGACCAGTGACAGGACTGAAGGAAACGGCTGGAGCCGAGTCAGGAGAGGGTTAGGCTGGATATCAGGAAAAGGTTTTTGCCTCAGGGGCTGGTCATGGCCCCAGGGAATGGTCATGGCCCCAAAGCTGCCAGAGCTCAAGGGGCATGGGGTTGTTTGGGTGTCCTGTGCAGGGCCAGGAGCTGCACTTAATGATCCTGATGGGCCCTTTCCACCTCAGCCTATTCTGTGATTCTGTGGCTCTGGGAGTGAGTGGCTGCCTTGGACAGGGCACTTGGGGCTCATACCATGGGGGCTGTGGCAGAGGCAGGCTGAATTCATCTGGAGCAGTTCAGAATTCATCTGTGACCCCTCCCAGTGACCTGGCCAGGGGAGATGTGTGTTGGTGAGTCTGGAGGTGACAGCTCTGTGCAGGAGGAGTGTACAAGAGAGCCCATTCCCCAGCACGCTGTCTCCCCGTTGTCTGGGCTCTGGTTTTTGGGGAAGGGAGGTGGGCAGCCCCTTGGGAAGGGATCTGCTGCCAGCCCTGGCCAGCTGAGAGGGGTTTCCCTCTGATACAGGCTGCTTCCCCGTGGTGCCTGGCAGGGCAAATGCAGGGGATACACCCCTCCTTCTGACTCCTCCTGAGCAGAGAGCAGCTCTGTTTGCTTCTCCCAGCCCTGGGGTGCAGGAGCTCAGGGAGGGTGCAGTGGGGGCACGTCTGCCATCCCCACAGCCTGGCACATGGCCCCATTTAACTTCAGGAGGTTAAATCACCCTTTTAAGTTGGATGTTTCTCCTGGGAAGGTCTCACAGAAGTCCCTTCCACATGTGCTGGCCCCGTGGGGCTGCTCATCCTGTGTCCCCCTGGGAGGATGCCAGGCCCTGGAGGTGGATGTTGGCCCTGGCAGTGCTGAGGATGGCACACTCAGCATCCTCAGCAGAGACCACGAGCCCTTACCATGGCATTTGCACCTGATGAAATTGCACTAATTGTGGGATCCCACATGTGTCTCATACTCAGCCAGGTGGGGGCTGGGGGCCTTTCCCATTCACCCGCATTGTCCTCCTGTGGTACTGAAAGTAGAAAGTATGACCACCCAATTGTCATCGTGGTTTGAGGAGCAGCAGCCACATCCCCGGGCCCTGCTCAGGGCATGGAGGGGGACTCGGAGTGCTGCTGCTGGTTCCTCTGCTCCTTGGCTCCCCTCAGCCTCCCCTTCCACGTGTAACATTCCTGCTTCCATTTTGGTTGGGGGGAGGGCTGGTCTTCCTTTTGGGTTTTTCCCTTTTCGGTTTTTTTTGCAACTTCTTTGTTAATGTGTGTATATATATATATATTAAATATATATAAAATATAATATAATATAATATATATATATACGTTACTGGGTATGTCTGTGTGTGAGGGGGGCTGTATGGTGAGGACAGCCCTGGGATCTTCTTGCTGCCCACCACAGTGTTCCCCAAACCTGGCAGAGCCTGTGGCCATGCATCCACAGGAGCAGAGGGGACTGTGGTGCCACCAGCAGCAGCTCTCCTTGTGCTGGGCTCACCCTGGAGAGCCCGTGGGCTGGCCAGGCACAGCGTGTGCTGAGCTCCATCCAAAACATCTGTACACAGAAATACCGAGCACCCTGGATGATGTCTCGTTATGCAGGACACTGAGTGTGCCAGCCTGCTCTTTCCCCACTCCTGGATGGCCACAAGGATTCTGGGCATCTCGGAGTGCCAGCCGTGTCTTCTGCTGCTCTCGGCCCCGCAGGGCCTTGGGGAGGGTGGGGATGAAGGCAGAGGTGGGGCCAAGCTGGTGATGGGGCTGAGCCCTGGCTGTGACAGTCCCCTGCACAGAGGAGCACAGGCACACAAACCACCAGAAGACAGAGCCCATTTTTGGAGCACAGCTGCCTAAAATATTTATTAAGTGGAAAACACATGGTGCAAACCAACACTGTGGAATTAAATATTTCTTACTTTATGCCTTTGCTCCAGGCTTTTTCCTGTTAAAGTTTAACCAGCAGCACATGGAACCTGCCTGGAGGATGAGTTGCAGCTTCCACTCTGAACAAACCTGTGGCGTTTGCATTGGTCAGAGCTCTGCCCAGAGCCCCACACTGTCCACGGGAGGGGACCTGCTCTCCCCTCCATGAAGCTGACAGGGCACAGGAACCTTCTTTTCTTTCAAAGTGAAAAATAAAACCTTCCAAAGGAGAATGGCCACAAACGGGCATTGAGCAGCGGAGCCTCGGCTGGAGAGGTGAGGTGCCGCTCCCTTCTGCTGTCAGCCCAGCCCGAGACTGCCGTGAGCCCACGGCCATCAGTCCCGGTGAGCCGTGGCCATCAGTCCCGGTGAGCTGTGGCCATCAGTCCCGGTGAGCCGTGGCCATCGGTCGGGGTGAGCCCACGGCCATCAGTCCCGGTGAGCCGTGGCCATCAGTCCCGGTGAGCCGTGGCCATCAGTCCCGGTGAGCCCTCGGCCATCAGTCCCGGTGAGCTGTGGCCATCAGTCCCGGTGAGCCGTGGCCATCAGTCGGGGTGAGCTGTGGCCATCAGTCCCGGTGAGCCCACGGCCATCAGTCCCGGTGAGCCGTGGCCATCAGTCCCGGTGAGCCGTGGCCATCAGTCCCGGTGAGCTGTGGCCATCAGTCGGGGTGAGCCGTGGCCATCAGTCGGGGTGAGCTGTGGCCATCAGTCCCGGTGAGCCGTGGCCATCAGTCGGGGTGAGCTGTGGCCATCAGTCCCGGTGAGCCGTGGCCATCAGTCCCGGTGAGCTGTGGCCATCAGTCCCGGTGAGCCCTCGGCCATCAGTCCCGGTGAGCTGTGGCCATCAGTCCCGGTGAGCCGTGGCCATCAGTCCCGGTGAGCCGTGGCCATCAGTCCCGGTGAGCCCTCGGCCATCAGTCCCGGTGAGCCGTGGCCATCAGTCCCGGTGAGCTGTGGCCATCGGTCCCGGTGAGCCGTGGCCATCGGTCCCGGTGAGCCGTGGCCATCAGTCCCGGTGAGCTGTGGCCATCAGTCCCGGTGAGCCGTGGCCATCAGTCCCGGTGAGCTGTGGCCATCAGTCGGGGTGAGCCCCAGCTCCCTGCAGGGTTCATCCAGGGCGCTCAGCCCGGCTGGCACAACAGCAGGGGCCGTCTGCTCAGCGCCTCCGGAGCTCCCAGAGAGGCAGGAATTCCCTGCAGGGGTGTGTCTGGCGCTGTTCCCCCGTGCTGCTGGCAAGGTTCCTGCCTCGGTGGCTCAGGCTGGGAGTGGGCGCTGCCGTGAGTCACCAGGGTGGATGTCAGCCCGGTGCCTGGGGAGCTGCGGGGCTGGGAGGGGCTGGGAGGACCCGCCTTGGCACAGAGGGTCCCGGGGGTCACAGCCGCCCATCCTTCCTCCCTCCACCCCGATGGGACGAGAGGGAGCTCCGGAGAGCTCTCCGCTGTCCGTGGAACGACCGTGTGGAGCGGGGACATGAGTGCTGGGAGGGGAGGATGCACCTTCCTCAGGGGGATCCCAAAGGAACCCATTATCCCATTATCCCTGACCTGAAACCCGCCTCCAGCAGAGACCCCAGCCAAGGCCCGTAGGGATGAGGGGCTCGGGACTCATCCCGCCGGGGCTGTCAGCAGCTGGGGCCGGCCAGAGCAGTGCTGCCGAGGGCAGAGCGGATGGCACAGGAGCAGCCTGTTCTGACACGGTGCCAGGGAGGGAAGGTGGCAGTGTCACCCCCGTGTGCTGTGCCCGGAGCTCCCCGGGAGCCGTCCCCCCCGTGGGGCTGTTCCCTGTTCCCTGTTCCCTGTTCCCTGTGGCCGAGAGCTGCTCCGGGCCGGGGACTGCCCGGGGCTCCGTGCCCCAGCTCCTGGGAACCGGGGCAGGCGGCTCAGAGGCTGTCACTCCTGGTCACCTCTTTCCCGACAGCGGCCAGTGGCAGCACGAGCCCGGGAAGGAGCTCTTCCCACTCCTCCTGCTTTCCCTGTGCTTTCCCTGTCAGCCTCGGGTTTCCAGGGAACGGCATCCTCCTTGTGAAAGCCAATTTAAAACCATCACTCACAGGGCACGCTGCTGCATGGAAAGGGAAAGGCTCCTCCGAGATGATGGAATGAGCTTCGCCGCTGATTTCCAGGAATGTCCTTTAAACACAACAGGTTTCAGCATCACAAATACCGAAAATCGAATGGGAAATGGATTCCTCAAGTCAACCAGGAGGGGAAAAACCAGCACGTGGCATGGGCGTGGGAAGGCTGATGGCAGGTCTTGGGGCACTGAGGGGAAGGTTGGTGTTGGCTTTTTACTTTCCATTTCTTCTGTAGTCCATGAAATAGGAAATTTTAAAAGTCTCTCCCTTGAGAAAGCTTAAAAACCCACTGCCTGGGAACCCGGGGGCTTCCCCCCTGCACCGGGAAGCTGCAAAGTGAAGAGATACGAGAAATCACTGGGTTTATACAGCAAGTGACATCAAGATGTCTCATCTGTCCTATCTGCAGGAGCAATGGGGTGCGATAATCCTCACGGGGAATACATGCTACAGCTCTCTCATCCAGAAATTAAAATCCCTTTAACTGGTGATTTCACTCCAGGCTGGAAAAAAATGTTAAATGAATGGACAGGGAAAAAAATTACACTCATAAGCTGCACCAGGCAAACGAGTTAAAGTCTGAGCTGGCCCAAATTAGTCCTTAATTGAACTTGAGGTTTTAAATACTCATCTGAATAACCGGCCCCTAAAACTGAGTGTTCTTGATTATTAGACTGAGCATTGCTTAACGTTCTTGGTCTGGCTGTGGAGTGACACCTGGAATGAGAGCAGGAGCCTTTACTGAAGAATTCTGGGGTTTAAGACCTGTGAAGGGGAAGGAGGGTGGCAGGAGGGAGGTGGTGAGGACATCAGTCCTTGAGTCTCAGACTAAAAGTGGCTGCAGGGGGAGCCTCAGGAATTCTCCTCAGCTGCAGGAACTGTCCTGACCCACCTCAGGCAGGCAGCTCGAGACTCCAGCCCTTCACTGGCCCTTGCAAATCCCACCTGGCCCCTCTCCTGAGAACATCCCATCCAGGCTCACCGCTGCATCCTCCAAGCTTTGGAGCCAGGCAGGAGCAGCACAGGGACTGTTAATGGAATTGGGTCCAGTTCTCCATGGCAACGAGCAAGAACTGGGTCAGCACAGGATGTGAGGAGCCAAGCGCTCCCGGGAGTTTTAGAAGTAAACAGCAGCCAGAAAATAAGGCACAAAGAGCCGGGGGGACCCTGGGACCCCCAGGGCTGAAGCAGAGCCCCCATCCCACATGTCACAGGGAGCAGTGGTGTCCCAGCCCTGCCCAGGAGGGGGGCACAGGAAGGCTCCCGTGGGTCTTCTGCACACGACAGTGGATCCAGGGCTGCACAGAGCAGGAGCTGCCTGGTCCCCAAGACACACACAGTCCTCCACAGCCACAGAGAGCAATTGATACTCAAAAATTCCTTCAGCCTCCCTGCCCGTATTTCCCACTGCTTTGGGCCAAGTGCCTTCTCTCCACACAGCCCCTGGTCTCCGGCCTCCCTGGCTCTGATTTGTCCCTGTTTATTTATGCAGGCAAACAGGCTGACATCCCTCACTGGGGTTCTCTCTGCAGAGGCTGGCTGCGTGAAAATCCTCATCCCAGCTCCTCGCTGACAGGAGCTGTGCTGCCTTTGATCAGCCAGGCGCTTGGAGGAGCCTGGATGTGCCCCCGGGCAGCTGGGGGCAGAGCCCACCCTCGTCCCCCCACCAACGCACAGGGGCTCTGCCATCACCTGCCAGTGGTTACCTGAGCCGTGGGGCAGTGCTGAGCTGCCAGGGCAGCAGTGATGGGGGAGGTGGTTGGGTTGGAGGGGGCTGCAGGGCAGAGTGGGGAGGACTGGGTGGAGCTGGAGGATGGAATTGGATCATTTTTAAGGTCCCTTCCAGCCCAAACCATTCCATGATTCGAGGAAGCTAAGCACCAGAACAATGAGAAAATTACCTGCAGAATTTCTTCAAGGCCCATCAGAGCCACGAATTCAGCAGCTGTGGTTACTGATGGTCATGAGGAGCCATCACCACCTTCAGCTGGTTGGATGATTTAACTGACACCTGGGCTCTGAGCTTTCATGTACCAAAATATATGTCCATCATTTGGCAAACCTTTGCCCTTCATTTGTCATTAAAATCCCTCTGTTCTGTTCTCAGTGTGTCACCCTGATGTGAGTAACTTCTCTTGAGTGGTACCTTAATTTGTAAAATGGGCTTTTTAATCCTGCTCCACCTGATGATGAATGAAACACTCTCTTAACATTCACACAGCACCTGGAGGATGGAGAGAAGTGCTGCTGATGACAAAATTACAGTGTTATTTTATTTCACACAGCAGCGGCATCCTCTGAGCCCATTAAGCACCTTCATCCCTGTGCCACTCTGGAGCCTGAGCCCTGTCCCCTGCACAGCCACCAACTGCCCCAGCTACATCCCAGCTGCAGCCTCAGGCACTTCCCAACCCAGTCCCCAGCACAGAGGCCCGAGGTGGCCGGCATGGAGATGGCCACAGCCCCACATGGCCTGGAAGGGGACAGGGGGGAATGGCCAGGTGGGGATGTTCCCTGTGTGTCACTGCGACCCTCAGCTGGCCAGGGCAGTTTGGGGCTGGTTGATGGCACGGGAGCCCTTTGTCCTTGATGGCATGAGCACAGCAGATGTCGTGTGAGGAACACCTGCATTCCCAAGGCTCCTCAGCCAGATGGGATTCTCCCCTGGATCAGTCAAGGTAACCAATCCTACCATGCCTGGTCCCATGGGAGCTGGGATCTCCCCCCTGTGCCCTCTGCACAGCCTCACCATGGATCTGGGCCTGCCCCTGCTCTGTATTTAACCTGACTTTCCCCTCAAGTTACTTAGAGTCAGAGAACCTCCTGAGCTGGAATAAACCCATCAGGATCAAGTCTAATTCCTGGCCCTGCCCAGACCCCAACCATCCCACCCTGGGCACCCCTGGCAGTGCTGTCCAAACACTCCTGGAGCTCTGGGGCTGTGCCCGTTCCCTGGGCAGTGCCAGTCCCCTCTGGGGAAGAACCTTCCCTGATCTCCAGCCTGCCCCTGCCCTGGCACAGCTCGAACCATTCCCTCAGGTGGAGAGAGGCTCAGCAGGAGCCAGGTGGGAGGGAACCTCTTCCTGGACCTCCTCTCCAGAAATGCCTGTGCTCCATGGCCAGCTCCAGGCCGGGGCTGCCGGGTGACACCTCGGCAGAACCCAAGAGCTGCCCAATTATCCACGGACCCGAGCAACCGGAAACTGGGGTAGTGGAGGAATTTGTAATTAAATTGCCATTAGATGGGTAACAGATTGTCTGGCAGCTGACAGTGAGTGAAAATGCTCCATTCTGTCATGTTTTATCAGCATGAAAACCATTTGCAAGTGCTCTAATTACATTCCTAATTGCCAATGTGATTAGGGACCTGCAGCTGTTCATTAAGCGTGTGTCACCCTCAGCCAGCAATCTGGAAGAGAGAATATTTAATTAATTGAATAGCACATTGGATGAGGAGGTGGCTGGACCTGGAAAAGCTGGGAGCCTTGTGCTGGACAGTGCTGGTGGGCAGCAGCATCCTCCTTCCAGCTCTGGGCACAGTATCACACAGCCTCTGGTGGGATCTTAATAATCCTAAAACCCACAGGTTTCTGTCTGCATTTTTCCCACAGGAGCTCTCCTGCCCTGATTTTTATCTTCTCAGCATGTCCTGCTTCTTGTAGGTGGGACAGTGTCATCCACGTGGCTACAGCTCCAGTGCCCAGGGCTCAGTCCCAGAGAGGGACAGAGCCTTCACAGAGTCCCTTTCCCTGGCAGTCCATCCCTCCTGGCCACTCTTCCAGCCCTCCTTTGTTCCCAGCCTTCTCTTTGTCTGTTCTCTGTCCCTCCTCAAACACACCAACACACCCATTGGCACAGGGGGTCCAGAGAGGCCGTGGCTGCCCCATCCCTGGAAGGGCTCAGGTCTGGTTGGACGGGACTTGGAGCCACCTGCAATGACAGAGATTGGCCCTGTCCATGGCCAAGGGTTGGAACCAGGTGTTTTTTAGGGTCCCTTCCGACTCAAACCATGCCATGACTGTGGAATTCCATTTGCTACGGCTCTACTTCCAGCTCCCCGTTTGCCTGAGCAGCCACACAGGGACAGGGAAAAACACAAGTGCACCCAGATCAGCTCATTTCTTCAAATTTAACATACTCCAGTGCTTAAAATATTCCTGGTCACAACAGGGACAGTCTTAGGAGGCTTCACCTTAATCCCTGTTTAATTTCCACTTAAGAAAATGTCACTGCAGATGTTTAATAAGAATTAATTCTGGGTTTTGCACAGTTACTTTCAATTAAATAGCCCCAAGTGTTCCCTGACTCTTCAAACAGACACTAAAGCACATCGAATCCTGCTCCCCATCCATTAACTCCAGTGCTTCTGTCCCTGCAGCCTGGAGGTTCCAGTCCTGCAGTTTCTCCAGTGCCCAGGGATGACGTGGGGCTGCAGCTCTGGGCTGTTTCTGCCCTGCCAGGCGTCAATTTGGGATGAGGCCAGGGTCCCTCTCAGCCTGGACATCATTTTATCCCAAATATTCCAGCTTTCTTGGAAGGGTGGGGCTGCCTGTAGTCACAGTCAGGCTGGGAAATCATTTCTGTGAGGGAGAACAGAGCCTGGTATTGGGTCAATGTGCTGGCCCAAGGAGGAAGGGACACCCAGGGAATGTCCCAGCCCCTCTGCACACCCTCTGGGCTCCCCACAAGTGTGCAAACCCATCTCTGGCCCTTCTGCCCCAGCCCTGGGAAGTCACTTTTATTAAAAAATGGACAGTAAATAAATTAAAAAATAGGAAATCCACTGCAGAGCCAATTATCCTCCTTTCATCTTCCTGCTCGGTTGTTTTTCTTCCCCCGAAGTGCAGTGCTTTGCACTTGTTATTATTGGATTTTCTATCATTGATTTTGGGCTATTTTTTCAGCATGTGGAGATAATCCTGAATTCCAAGGCTGCTTCTCCCCCTGCAAGCCTGCAGCACACATGAACATGGAAATATTTAGATTGAAGAAGTCCTCTGAGACCATCAATCCCAACTGTGCCCCCAATGCTGCCAAGACCACTGTCACCCCATGTCCCCAAGTGCCACATCCACAGGATCCATCCCCTGCCAGTGCCTCTCCCCTCGGCCAGGGAATGACCCTGTTTCACTTCAGACCCTTCTGGGGCACAGGAGCTGACAGTGATGCTGGGCCCTGCCCAAACTGTTCCGTTCAGCAGCTGCAGTTCCAAATCCCAGAAAACTGCCCCCATCAGCCCTCATCCACCTCTACCAAAGGTACCCATGGAAATCTGGGTGCCCCAAGGAACCACTTCTCCGAGCTGCAGTGCTTCAGTGGGTGAAAGGCAGCGGGAGCATGTGAGAGGAAGAAAAGAGCAGCCTGCTCAGGATGAAAGCCATTTTTATATCCACTGGTGAGAATGGGTTCAATAAATATCTGTCCCACCACAGTGCCAAAGCCATTTCCCACAACAAAGGTCTCCCTTCTCTCCCAGTGCCCCCTCCCCATGCTGGGACGATGTGGGTGCTGAGAGCCACAGCTCTGAACCAGGAGTTCCATCCTTTCCCTTTGCCTGGTCCTCTCCTCGCTCCCCGTGGCCCGAGCATCCTTTACCCGGGAGTTCCATCCTTTAGCTCCACCCTTTAGCTCCATCTCCCTCTCCATTTCCCCGGAGCTCCCGCCCGGAGCCGAGTGTCCCACGCCGTGCCCCAGACTCAGGAGGAGGCAGAGCTGTGCTGTGTCACACACTGCTGGGAAGTGTGTGCCGCTTTGGCAGGCACGGGGGGCTGTGCAGAGCCCATTCCGGGGGCAGGACCACCCCCAGCCCACTCCTCATCCTCATCCTCTTCCTCATCCTCATCCTCATCCTCCTCCTGCTCCTGCTCCGTGCCCACAGCGCTCAGTGACGCCGGCACAGCCGGCTCTCAGCAGCGAGGATTGCATCGTCCCGGGGGCCACTGGGGTCACTGGAGTCACACAGCGAATCCGTCACAGCCAGGAGTGAACGAGGCAGTCTGAAGCCTCGGGCTCTGCTCAGTCCCGTCCTGTCCAGGGCTGGGCCCCAATTAGAGCCGAGTGCCGCAGGCGTCCGTCCACCAGCAGCACATGAAATGACTGCTCTTGTTCACATTAGAGCGCCTGGAGAGACACCGGGCAACAATTACCCCTCTAATTAATGGCCAGATTAAAACAGGGCTCAGTTCTACCCAGTAATTTGAAAATGAGAGACTCCATAACCATCCCCAGCACATGAGAGCATCATCCTCATAAAGACCTTTAAATTAAGATCTTTGAGCTACTGTTACTCAGAGGCCATGAATTACTGTCTGTGTTTAAAACAGACACATTATTTATTGAAGCCATGGAACTCAGCCTTTCTAGTCTGCTGGAGACCTCGAGAAGACATGATTCAAAGCCCAGCCTTGGCAGCCACCAGGCAAATTCACAGCTCCGGGTTGCTGCAGCATGACACAACATTAACCAGGCCAACTTCAGGAAATCTGGATTTATATTGTTTTAATTAGACTGGTCTCTTTAATCCCCAAGTGCACGCGAGGCTAATGGTGCACGGTGGCACAGAGGGGACCTCCCCCTCAGTCAGACACACCTCACAAGCTGCCATTAAGGTTCAGACACACGATGACACCACCAAGCACATGCCTTGGTCCTCCCAAGTCATCAGTGAGACCTTTGGAATGATTGTGAGAAGATAAACCTGAGGCTATTAGAGAACAGACCTTGAACTGAACAGGACAGAGCCTCTGCAGCATGTTTGCTATGCAGCACTCATTCCCCTCTGAAGGAACATTCCTGTGCTGGAAAAGGAGCCCAGAAGAGGAATGAGGCATTTGGAATATGTGATCAGCCACTGTCTCCCTCCAAGCAGGGAGAGTGAGCACAGGCTGGTGCTGTCCCATGGAGTGGGGGACAGGAGAGCTCCCAGAGGCAGTCAGGGCTGGAGGGATGTCCAACACATCCACAGCATCGGGGCTGGGAATTCACATGAAATTTTGTGGAAGAAAATGGGTGATGGTAAAAGAGCTCAGCACAGTGTTGGGCTGGTAAACAGACCAGGACTACACAAATGGGGGAGCCAGGGAAATGTCCTCTTTGGGTTATTATCCTTCCCCATTCCCAAACCCTCTACTGAGGCTGCAGCATGCTGTGCTGGCTGCCAGGCAAGAAATGTGATTTAAACAGATACAAACCACCACCGTGGGGGTTTGGGGACAAAAATAGTGCACGTTCCCACCTTTTGCTAAGCATCAAATGTGGCACTTAAATCCCCTGTCACCAAAGGTGCCTAACCTAGGAAAGGAATGGTGTGACACGGGAGAAACTGTGACAGGAGGAGAGGCATCCCCACAGCATCCCTGTGCCATTCTCACAGCATCCCCCAGCATGGGGAGGCATGAGCCACGTGGTGCACAACACAGGGAAAAAACCTGGCTCACAGAGGAGCCACGGAGAGGATGAGCAGGAGCAGCTGCCTTCTTCCCTGCACAACTCCCCAAGCTTAGTACCTCTGGTTCTTGAAAATTAAGCAGAAATCAGTATCTGGACTAAAAAACAGAGTCCCCTTCCAGTCCCAGACACAGTCCTGGGTGGTGGTTCCCTGCCCTGTGAGGCTCCCCCAGCCCAGCCCAGGCCAGTGGCTGGGGACAGCAGGGAGAGCCCAGCCCAGCCCCAGAGCCAAGGCTGTGCAGTAAATTACAACACAACAACCCTGAGTAGCCTGTGGATCATTTATCATCCTGCATGCACAGGAAGGCAGCAAGGGGATGATAAAAGTCTGTTCAGATTAATGGCTTGAGGAATTAGAGAGGAAGGAAATCGCATCAGCACTGGAATTCCTCAGCCCTGTGCTGGAAAACACCTCCCTGATGGTGCTAATTGCATGAGCCATATAATCACACTTCTGCCATGCAGCCCTGTAGTTTGGATGCTGTGTAACCCTTTAGTACACATACACTCACACTGCACAAAGGTTCTCCCTTCTTCCCTAGCTCCTGGCACAGGTACTTCCCACCACCAACAACCTTAAGACGTATCGAGGTTTTGTGCCAGTCTCCTTCCCTAGTCCCCAGACTCCTAGTGCTGTATCCTGATCCCAGAAACAACTTCAAGAAAATTAAAAATAAAAAGTAAAAGTCTTTTTACAAAACCAGATGAAAAGCTGAAATAAAATTAATATACCTAAGGCAAAAAGAAAACAGTTGAAACCCTTTCTCCCTTTTTCCCCCTGTGTGTTGTACCCATATACACATATTTAGAGAACTTCAAACAATTTCCATTCCATTTCAGCTGATCTTTTAACTCATTTCCAATCACTTTGTAAAATGAAAAAACATGGGAACTCCTCCTCCTGGAAATGCCAAGACCCAGTTTCTGCATCAACCATTTCAAACCATTTATCCACTCAGCAGCTTTTTGGACCAAGGAGTCACATGCATCTCCAGGCAGCTAGATTTTACATTAAAAAAAAGAAGCAAAGCTTAATCCAGGGCCTCTGGGGACTGTGCCCGTGACAGAGATGGCCGAGATGTGCCTGTGGTGTGAAGAGGGGACACGCTGGGGTGATGAGCTCCAGTGGGTGATGGGTTTCCTTTATCCTGCATCCTCCCCAGCCCTGCTGAACCAGCCCTGGGTGTCCAGCACGCCTGGCTGTGACAGACCTCTCCTTTAATCCCTTTGGATAGAGAGGGAGTTCACCCCTTCAGCCCCAGCCCACAGCCCCCTGCACCCTGCTGCTGGTGCTGAAGTGTTTATTTCAGGCCTACTGGGGGGAAAAAAGGAGAAAAAAAAGGTAGAATAGAGGGTTTATTCACTTGCAGAAAAGGCAGCGTTGGAGCTGAGTTTTCTCCATAAGCACAAGGAATATAAATAGCACAGAGAGAGAAAGGAAATCCAGGAGCTGTTTTGAGAAGCATGGCTTGGATGGATTTAAACAGCTCTGGCTCCTTCTGATGGTATTGTGCTGGGACATCAGATTAAACCAAAAAAGCACAAATTGAGAAGCACTGCTTCTGCCCAGGAATCATCAGGAGGCTGTTTTTGCATACGAGCCTTGGCTGTAACTCCCCTCAGTAAAATCCATGGATAGTGATGAAGTTCTGGGACATTCACTCAATATTTCCATCTTTTACAGCAACAGTCACTATTAAATAAAATTTTTCTCTCTTGTATTCCCAGGCTGGACTGGAAAGGGATCCCTCTGGTGCTGGAGCAAAGGCTTGGTGCTGGTCAGGGGCTTGGGCACATCTGTCCTGAGTCCAGTGTCTTCCCAGTGCTGGCTGGGAGCTGCAGGCAAAGGTGATCAGGGCTGGAGTGAAAGGGATGTACTGGGGACAGGAATACGTTGGCAGGGAGTCTTGAGGGGAAAAAAATCACATTTTAACATTGTGTTGGCCTTAAATCAGTCCTTCCCTTTCCCCCAAACCCTCCAAGGGTTTAGATCCAGATGACTTGACTGACCAGCTCCTCCTCATGGACCTGCAGGAGACTAACTGGCTGCTGGTGACACATGGGGACAAGATTATAATTGCTCTTCCACTGACAACCCAACAACACCACCAGAGCCAAATAACCTCCTAACCCCTCATCATGGTCTTGACATGTGTTTTCTACATTTCAACATTTCCTCCCTCAGTACAAAAACAGCTCCCAGACTCTGCAGCAGGCACAACTGACCCCTCCACCTCCACAAACACACACCAGATCAGGGCAAAGTATTTCGTTTTCAGCCCAGTATAAAAGCAAGGAAATAAATAAAACCATTCAGGATTTCTCCAAAATAAATAAAATGTATTACCATTTTCTTATTGAACTATTTCATTGGGACGGGGCTTGTTTCGTTTTAATCTGGAAAAAAAAACCTCCACGTTGTATTTAAGAACATCAATTTGGAAAGAGAGAAAGGCTTGCTTTCCTCTAAAAAAATCACAAAATTAAACACTTCAGCAAAGTTGTGTTCCAGCTCCTCTGACAAGCAGGAGAATTCTGTCTTTGCCAGGCCCAGCTCC
The DNA here is from genome assembly GCF_009819655.1 of Sylvia atricapilla. Taxonomy (NCBI): domain Eukaryota; kingdom Metazoa; phylum Chordata; class Aves; order Passeriformes; family Sylviidae; genus Sylvia; species Sylvia atricapilla. Next base: position 344,450 of record NC_089160.1, read on the forward strand.
AGCAGCTCCTGCCTTGTTTAAATTACAGTCAGAACCAATTACCACTGCCACCAGCCTGGCCTGCCCTCAGCTGCATTTCATGTCTGACAGAGTAAAATCCTACTCATGCAGTATTTTGCAATATTTTTTCTCTCTGAAAACAATTTCCCCCTGACTCTTAGAGACCTAGGTTAATTTCTAGATTAATTTTCCTCTCACCAGGTTTTCTCCTTTTTCTTTTCTTTTCTTTCTTTTCTTTTCTTTTCTTTTCTTTTCTTTTCTTTTCTTTTCTTTTCTTTTCTTTTCTTTTCTTTTCTTTCTTTTCTTTTCTTTTCTTTTCTTTTCTTTTCTTTTCTTTTCTTTTCTTTTCTTTTCCTGCTGGGGGGAAAAAGTTTTCTTCTCCTGATGTATCTGATTTCTCAGCAGTGCCAAGCCCAGCCTTTCCCTCGCTGCCCCAGGGCTAGGGAAGAGGCAGAGGAGGGGATGCAGAGGGGTTATTGAAGAGGAGGAGACACTTTCCCACCCCCTGAAGGGGATCTGACACTCTGGTGTTGGGATGCAGGGCAGGAGCACTGCAGCTGCCCCGACCCCTCCTAGAGGCTGAGCCCCCCCCGACCCTTCCAGCTGTTCTGAGCCCTCCAGACCCTTCCAGCTGTTCTGAGCCCTCCAGACCCTTCCAGCTGTTCGAGCCGTGCTCAGACAAGCCCAGCTCAACTCTCAGCCTTGGCAGTGCTGCTGCATTCCATGAGGAAAGAGGCTCATGGAAGTGCTCCGTTAAGAATCCCAATCTGCACTTGAGGTTTTACCCTTTCCATAAAAACCTGCCAGGATTTTCTCAGCCCCTGGCAGTGAGAGGGCAGCTGCCAGGAGTTCCTGTGCTCCACACTCTCCTGTCCATGCCTCAATCCCTACGAGAAGCTGCTGCTGCTCCAGCAGGAGGCAACACGCCCAGGAGGTTTTCCCAGGAATGGCTTCCCACGAGGTGCTGCTCCTCAGCCCCAGTGAGGAATGGGGCTGGGCACGAACCCCCCGTCCCCCCAGTGGGTTCCAGGGAACTGTGCCCAGTGCCCTCAGCTCCAGGGAGTAAAGGAGAACTGGACAAACTGAGCACAAGGAATGTCACCGAGGAGACCTCCCTGGTTTCAGTCCAAAGTCTCTTCCTTGCTGGTTTTCCCTTCCACCAGTGAAGGATCCTCTCATGCTTCCACCCAGCTGTAACCTTGGAAATTACTGTTATTTACCTTCCCCAGTTTATGTCGTTTGCCCAGTTGCTGAGTTCACCAATCCTTTGCTGAACAGAGCAGAGGAGCAGCCAAGTCCATCCACTGCCCACCAAGAGGGACAAGGGCTTTTTTCTGCTGGGTAAACATCCAGGGGCTTGCAGGCAGCAGCCTCCCAACATCTCCCCGAGATCACCTTGACCCCAGGCAGGAGACCTGCCCACACCTGCCCCACCTCGGGGACACCTCTGCCGCTCCTGAAGGAGAAGCAGAAGTCACACACAGAGTCACAACCACTGGCTGTGTCCATGCCACAGTATCCAGCAGGGGAAAAGCCAATTCCAGAGACAGAGCATCTTCTACTCCGGTGTCAGCTCCAGTCAACGCCACACAGGAGGGACCAGCCCCAAAGGAGGGCCCCAGGGGATGAAGACCCCAGCACATCCCAATCCCTTGGGTTGTTCCTCACCACTGCCTCAGGCACTGCACTTCATCCAGGGAGGGTTTATTTGTTCCAAACACTTTTTGGGTCACCTCAATACTCACGGTAACACTCTTATTTTCAAGCTTTTCTGCTTAAGCTGAAGCACTTTCCCTCTCCTCTTGAGTCATTTTAATGCAGTTAATAAAGTGCAGAAGCCCTTACCAGGGTTTTTTTTCCCCCACTATCATGTATAATAAATGCAGTTTTGATTAAATTTTTACATGCTGCTTAATGCATCAAACAGGAATTTGCTATTCCCCTGGCAGCATGACAGAAATCTCTCCTCAACACAACACTCGTTCCCTAGACTGATCCACAGTGTCACTTCCATGGGAAGAAGGAGTGGCAGTGACAGTTTCCTGGGGGATGCCGAGGCAACAGCTGCTCGAAGGTTTTCAATCAGCATGCCTTCATTTCCCAGCTCCAGTGCAAATACGGTTATGGTAAATAACCCAGCTCAGATGGAGAGAACCAGGTAACCCTCGCATCTGTGCAAACACACATTTGTTCCTGCTGGAAAATTGGGATCTTGCTTATTCAGAGAAATAGCTGAGAAAACCTAAGGATCTGCTTAAACCGAACTTATTCAAACTCAAGGCTCATTAAATAACATCTCAGCTGTGGCTGGGAAACTATCTTAGGGAATGTGGGTGTTTTTCCAAAGGCCACGTGGGTTGTGCAATATCCCCAGGGTTTTTACAACAGGCTACTGGGCATCCCAGAAAAATCCCTGGGGCATCTTGGCACCCCATCCACGGCAGGGGGCTGGCACTAAATGCTCTTTAAGATCCCTTCTAAACCTTAACAGACCACTTGCAACTCCTTCTCAATTGCCATCAAACGAGCCAAAGAAGCACCAGGGAGCTGCTGCTCTCAGCGCCGAGCAGTGCCTGAGACAGGCAATCGCAGGGCAGGGAGAGAGGAGGGTCAGGAGCACCAGGAAGAGACACAGTCTGTTTCCAGAGGGTATCAGCTGCCTCTTGAGGCACCACACCACACTCTCAGGATTTTCTCCTCCTTTGTGTACCGCTCAAGTTCTCTGGTTTCAGCAGGCAGAGGTTTGCTGGTGCATAGCTGGTGATTGCAGGAGGGTTTTCCATATATGTAAGGATTTTCCAGGCGTCACTCAGAGTTCCCAGGGGGCTGGCCAGGCTCCTGCAGCCACTGAGCACAGGGACTTTGCTGAGACACACGGCCTGACCAAGCTCCTCACCTCAGGCAGCAAGTAAAACCTCCATCAGGTGCGTGCCTCCCGAGAGAAGCCCAGGCAGCCACACGCTGCTTCCCTCTGTCACAGCTCCTGGGGGTCCTGCCCTCTGCTCTGCCCCCCTCAGCAGCACCCGAGGGCAGCTCTGGTCCTGCACAGCAAAGCTTCTGGGTCCGTCCTGCTGCCCCCCGCGGCTCCTGGTGCTGACACCGGGAGCAGGACGGATGGACAGCCCGTCCCACTCTGCGGTGTCCTGCTGGGTTTTCACCTCTTCACACACTGGAGAGGATCATTTCACTGATGTTGAGGCAGCCACCAGTTTCTCAGGTTTCATTAACTTACCTGGAATGCATCCATGGAACTGGCCTGTGAGGACAAGCCTTTTTGGAGAGGGCAGCTTGGGAAAAGAGTGGGAAGGAGGAAAGAGCCCACAGAGTGGCTCTGGTATGTGTAGCCAGAGGCTCCCTCCTACCCAGCCCAGCCTCGCTGCTGGAGCCATGCCCTGCACTCAGCTTTTCCCAGGTTTTACCCCATTGTGCCTGCAGGCACCATTCCACAGAGACAAGGCTTCTCACCTTGTGCCACAGCAGCCGTGAGGTGCCAGGAAGGAGTTCCTGCCCCTTTCCACCAGCACTGCCCAAGCTGTGCCTAGGAAATACTGATCCCGGTGTTCTCGGGCTTGCCCAGGTCAGCTGGGCTCCTCCAGGAGAGGAGGAGCTGCACCAGCCCTGGCCCAGGTGCCTTCAGAGTGAGGAGGAATGTCCCTGACTGCTCCACGTGCTGTGAGTTCCTGACATTAGAACACTCTTAATTCCCCACCCCCAGCTGGTCCTGCTGCTTCCATACCCCTGCATCTCATTTCTGCTTTCCAGTGCTCCTGATGGCTCCAGTACCAACCTCCTCCATCCCACTGTCCTCTTCCCAGATGAACTCCCCCCAAACCATGGGTAGGATTAAAGGTAGAGAAGTGGATCTCTGCAGCCAGAGATTCCATTGCTCATTCCCTTCCAAAGGGCCTGTTTCCAGCAGACTGTTACTCCAACACGCAATATGCAAATTTTTATTTAAGAAAACAAGGACAAATGTTTTCTGATAAACATTTCAGGGCAGTGTGCCAACGAACAGATCCTTCCATTCCTCCCAGAACTGTAAAACACCAGCCTGCTGCCAGCCACAGAGATCGGAATGTTTTTCTTTTCATACATAAAAATGTCTTACTAATGAACCCCCCTCTCAGTGGCCAGCGCTGATGCAGCTCTGCCATATGTTGATGCACACCGAGACCTCGTGGCTTGGAGAACGTTTAATACTCATCAGACACAGCCAATATTGTTCCCTCCCTGCACAAGTGTTGGCTGAAAATGTCGGGAGGGACTCAACCACCACGGGACGGCGTGAGCCCTGCTCCCCGTCCATCTGCTGCAGTGGCACCTTGTCCCCGGAAGGGTGAAGGGCACCCAGGTCCCCTGCTGCCCTGGCTGCAGTGCCGGGACACCACCGGATAGAAACAAGGGACAGTCGTGGCTGCCAGTGGCAGAGAAACAGGCAGAGTGACAGGAGTGACAGTGCTGCTCTGTGAAGGCCGTGTGACAAGTGCTGGTGCCTCCTGGTTTTACTCTTCACCCTTAGGGTTGTGAGGGGATGCATTATATCTTCTGCTGGTACTGCAGACAGGTGACACTTTCCAACAGGTTTTAACTGAGAAATACAAACCTGTCCCCAGAAGAAGTCCCAGATCCCTGCTGGTCTCAATGACAGAGCCCCTCCCAAAGTAACTCCCCAGTGGAAGCTCAGAAAATGCCTTAAAATATTTTTAGAATATTAAGAAGTGTTCATAGCAGAGTCAGAAACTTCAGCTCTGTGAGGACCCATTTGTTTTTTCAGACCCAATCTGCCAAGAAGCCATTCTTTGAAGCCTTTTGTTTCCTGCAAGACAGACAGAGCTGTGTGTGACAACGGGGAGCTCTGAAGATGCTCCACAAGAACAGGAGGCTCAAAGCAGCCCCACACACCCCAGAAGGGACTGGACCCAGCCAAGAGGAACAGCCCCAAGCACATGGAATTTAGGATGTGTGGATGTGGTACTTGGGGACATGGGTTAGTGGTGCCCTTGGCACTGCTGGGGAAGAGCTGTACCCGATGAGCCTGGGGAGAGGAGGGATTCTCCACGATTCTGTGAAATATGCCACACCAATATCACTGGTTTTTGCCCCAGGGCTGGCCTCAGCCCCGCAGGCAGCTCGGGCAGAGCTGCTCCTGCACACACAGGAGCACAGACCCACCCTCAGGTCCAGGGTGTGCACAGCCCTGTGTCTGGCTCACCCTGGCCCCTGCTCAGACAGATAAACCACGACAACCACGAGCATCAGCTCCTGAGTATGGGAGCGCTGAGGAAAAAAAAAAAAAGCGGTGCAAGAGGAGCACCAAACCCCATCCCTGTGAGGCCCTAAGCCTGCATAAATCACCTGGTGAGTGACAGAGCTGTCACTGGGGCTGACAGGAGCGAGCCCAGGAGCAGTTTTTCTCCACTCAGGTATCAATTACCACTGCTGCTTCTGAAACTGAGACCAGCTGATGCTAACAGGGGACAGGGAATTAAACCATAACAAGTTAAACCATTAAGTGCCTCTTCTGGTTGTTTTCACCTGGATGTCTGAGTGGGATGAGATGCCAGAGAAATGCCAAACCCGCTGATTTATTGATTTCCTGGCAAAAGAAATGACAGTTCTGCCCATTCCTCGCCATTGCTTTCCCCCTCTCCAGCTTGGCTGCTCATTCCCACTGGAGCTGCTGCACAGCCCTGGGCTCCACGGGAGCATCTTCTGCCCCTTCTCACCCCACTGTGGGAGAGGCTTTGGGGGTGACAAGGGCAGTGACTGGGCAGAGGCTGCATCTGCCCCCAGCATTTTGGGGTCTGGTGGTTGTGTCGTGAGGTGGGAAGAAGGAACAGTGAGAACTTTAAGGTGGATTTGCTGCAGAAGTTCTTCCTCCAAAAAGAGCTTTTTAACCCAAAAGTGAAGGTTTACCTGAAGCAAAACTGGAACAAGTGGCTTTTGAAGGTGTGGAGGCTCAGAACAGCTGAATGGGTCAGAGCAAGGATAAAAGGGGATCAGAAATAAACCTGCACCCTCTCCTCTGTGTCTGCTTCCCACCAGCTCTGGGCTTGCGGGAGTCACCACAGCCCTTCAGAGCCCCAGCAGCTGCCCAGGAGAAGTGGAAGCCTGAGCCAGAGGCAGGAGGAGAGAACCAGAGTGAGGTGCAGGATTTTAGCGGGAGGGGGAAAGCAGCTGGAAAAGAACAGGCTGAGGGGAAGCAGCACCCAAATCCAGAGCTCTTGCCCGTCAGCAACGCTGGCAGCGTGTCAGGCCATGAGGAATATTTTCCTTCCCTCTGCCGGGCCAAATCCCTTCCCAGGCAGGGCTGCTCGGCAGCTCTAGAGCGATTGCACAGTGACACCCGCAGGAGAGGCCCCAGAGCTGTCCCTGTCACACCCAGCCGCTGTGCCAGTGCCTGCATGGAGCTGACAGGGACACCCTGACGGAGGTGACAGGGACACCCTGACGGAGGTGACAGGGACACCCTGATGGAGCTGACAGGGACACCCTGACGGAGGTGACAGGGACACCCTGACAGAGGTGACAGGGACACCCTGATGGAGGTGGCAGGGACACCCTGACAGAGGTGACAGGGACACCCTGATGGAGGTGGCAGGGACACCCTGATGGAGCTGACAGGGACAGCCACACAGAGGAGCTCCTCAGAGCCACCCAAGGGTGAATCAAATGTCCCTTCCGTGGGCTGTGTTGGTGCTGGATACACACACGTGAAATAACTAATTTCTCCTCTAGAAATATGTATCATGATACCAAAAAACAACACTATTTATTTTCATTTACTGACACACGCCCCCCTGGGCCCTATAAATATTTATATGAAGCCAGGGAAAAATATGTTGGTGATGTAGTGTGCCTTTGAGGTATGTGTTGCATGTAAAGCAGCCCCTATTATTTGGATATATTGCTGCACCACACAGAGCTGCAGCTCAGCCATTCACAGCCGCGTCAGACATTAAAGGGTTGGATTAGGAAAGGACTCGGTGTGAAGCCCGAAATGTAAAGTCACATTTTGGCAGAGAGGTGCTTTGCTCTAAGGCTCCCCAAGGCCATGGGTGTGGAGGTGACTGTTCCCTGTGCTGCTGTGAGTCCTGCTGGGGCAGAGGGGGTGAGGGCTGATGGACAGAGGTCCTGCCCCTCTGGGGTGAGCCACAGGAGCCTTCTCCTGCTCAGGCTTCTCCTGCCCATGTGCTGTTTGTCTCACGGGGCTTGCTGGGCCGTTTTCTCATTCAGAGGATCTTGTGGTGTAAAACAACAGCCCCAGTACAGTTTGCCCTCTCCAAGACTCTCCAAACCACATTGCCACTCTCTCCCTTCCCGGTTGTCCCCTAGCCCCTGCCGTGGGTGGGGAGGGTTCCCAAGGGACCAGCCACGGGCAGCACTGCACCAGCTGGTCTCCAGTGCTGGGGGGAAGCCCCAGGAGAACCATGGACCCCCTGACACCCGTGTTTGTGCTGTTCTGCAGCACAGGGCCTGAGGGGGCTCAGCACAAAGCGAGCACAGCCCGTGCTGTCCAGGTGTGGAAGGAAATAGGGAGGGAGTACACTCAAAACTACTTGAAACCTGTGAAATCCACATCAGTTCCTCGCTGAGGTTTCATCCTGACATTCCCTCCCAGGAGGGACACGGTGTCAGCTGTCTCAGGAGTCTGCACACACACCTGAGGCATCGGGGACTTCAGCATCTTGGGCTGCAGGAGCTGAGGTTTGCAGGGAATGAAAACCAATTGGGTGCACAACAGTAACTCAGCAGGGGTGATAATGTGATTATACAAAAAGGGAGATGTTAATTGTTTATCTGCTCTCAGAATTCATCCCTGTGAGGGAAGTGAGGCCCTGGCACAGGTTGCCCAGAGAAGCGGTGGCTGCCTCTGGGTCCATGGAAGTGTCCAAGGCCTGGTTAGATGGGCCTTGGAGCACCCAGGGATAGTGGGAGGTGTCTGTACCCATGGCAGGGGATGGAATGAGATGGCCTTTAATGTTCCTTCCAACCCAAACCGTTCCATGATTCTGTGAACATTCATCCTGCTGCTGCAGCCTCTGCTCCTCCTGGCAGCGACTCACATACCTGGAATCAAAATACCACCAGGGGCTGAAGGAGTTACAGGCCAGCGAGTCTGTGTTTGTTCCTGGAAAATGGCCTTAAATTGTGATTAAAAATAGGCTAATGGAGCACAGATGGGATGACATGGATTCTGTAATGGAAAATGTGTCAGTGTCTCCAAAACATCCCTGGTACTGCTCCTGCTGCCAGCTGCAGGAGCTGTGGGTGTTTGGGGTAGTCAGAGGGCTGCAGGACCACAGACAGGTAAGAGCCAGGGGAATGGTGCCCCTATGGAAAAAATTACTTGGACAGAAAATGGAGGGATTTGATATTCAATTTTTCATGAACACTTCCACCACGGATCTCCCCACTCCACATGCTGATGTTTTCCACAGCAATCTGGAAAGGACAAAGGGCTGGACAGTGCAGCCCAGTCCACAGAGGACATAGAGGGAAGTTAATTGAGCCCAGAAAGCCCATTGCACCTCCAAACAGCCAAGCCAGGGAGCTGGAGGACGAGTTTGCAGATGAACATTCTCCTCAATGATCAAGTTATTCAGCACTTCCTCCCAGGAGGGAAGATCCCAGCCCCTGGAATGCACGGTGGGGACTGCCAGGGTGGGAGGGAGTGAGTTTGGAGGGAAAAGGAGCTGCTGTAATCATTAGGACCATGTGTCAGCCAAGAACAGACGATGCTGTAGCACATTTTGGTAGCAAAAGGCCTCAGTGACCAGACCCGGTTGTAGGAGACACCCTTGGGGAATTGGCTGTACCAACCAATTTTTAGCAGGAGGACAGGAACTGGGAGCTGGTGGGAGCTGGATCCATGGGCCTGGCTGGCGATATTTCATGCTCCTCAGATGAAGTCCCAAAAAACCTGTGCATAGCTTGGGAAATAAAGGGAATTATGTGGAGGAATTGATCCCTGGGGCATGTGGCTGCGGTGGGGATCCTGCCTGGTGCCCAGTAGGGTCCAGTGCTGTCTGCCGCAGAACCCACCAAAACTGCTCCAACCTGTCCCTTTTTTCTCTCGCCAAGAATAGCTTAGAAGCCTCCATGCAAATCTTGGCAGAGAGCACCCTCCAGTGGGCACTGGGAGGCCAGGAGGGTCCCCGCGCTGGCCAGGGCTGGTTCCAGCATCCGTGCAGCAGCACCGAGCCTCTGGCGAGGGGTGGGGAGGCCGCTGGAGCAGCTCCATCAGAAGCTGTCCATGAGGAGGCACGTTTGGCTCACCTGCACAGCTCTGGGCTCCAGCGGAGGGTTGCCCTGGCGCCGAAGGTATTGGAATAGGAAGAAGCAGTTCTGCAAAAGCAGAGAATTTGGCTGTTGGACACCGAACCCCTTGGGGCTGGTCCAAGCGGTGATGCTGCTCTGAATTTGCCAGCATCCCGGGATGGGACAGGCAGTTGTGTGGGGAGCCGAGGATCCTCACTCGAGCGCCAGATGTTCAGTGAGAAGACACACGGCAGAAGCGGTGGTATCCTCCGGACAAACTGGGGAGAGGTTTGCCCCCTGCTGACCCCTCCAGGGCACCCCCATGGCCTGACCCCCCCACCCAGTGAGACCCCCAAAGCCCCACAAAGCCCGGCCGAGGTGTCCCCTCTGGGCACGGCGGGTCCCCCTCCTCGCTCTCCGCGGGGCGGAGCAGAGCCAGAGCAGGGAAGGCAATGCCTGCGACATCTGGTTGTAATCAGTGTTCGCAGAACTGGCCTCGCTCCTGCCCGGCCACTGGCCAGGGAGCTGTTTCCCACGGGATGCCGAGCCCGTCCATCCCGCGCCAGGGCTCCCCACGTCCGGCACCGGGACTGCCTCTGGAGCAGCGCCTCTGCCCACGCCCAGGGCTCCAGTCCCGCCGAGCACCAAAACGTGCTCCGCTTCCCCAGGGATTTCTCCCCGTGGCCTATCCGCAGCTCCAGCTCCATCGTGTGGCTCCTCATTTCCAGCCCTCCCACCCCGGCCCCGCTCCTGATCGTCGGAATAATGTGGTGACTTCATGGTGCAGTTTTACTTCACACGGAAAGGGCCCTTCTAATTGTCTCGTGCTAAATGTTTGACAGAAGACTTCAAGAAAACACAATCCTTTTAGGAAATAAAAGCCAGTTTAAGTTGCTAAGCGACCAGATTTTTGTCATTTATTGAGGTTGTTGCACTATGAGATGGTTTTATGAATCCCTTGGCTCCCAGAGTCCAGATCTCTGCTTGCACTCAATGGCAAGGTGTTCACACCTCTCCAGCTACAGAAAAAGGTTTGGAAACGAGGCAAAGGCACACAGAAAGCAAAAGGAAAAGCCCTTGACGACTACCTGGCTTAAAATCCTCTGCTAAACCAGCCTCGAGACCCGGGCACTGCTGCCACAACGAACCTGCGTCATGGGCAGAACAAGAGGAAACTACCTGAAAACCACACAAAAAAATTGAATAAATTCCCATTTCAGCAGATTTGACCAGCAGGACAGTGCCCGAGCAGGTGTTGTGGCTGCTGGGGGGGACAGTTTAGACCTCGTGCTTGAATTTAAAGACACACAGCTCTGTGCTGAAAAAGCCACAGAAGCAGGCACATTGTCCACGTGCTCCTTCTCGGCTGGCAGGAGGAGAGGTCAGGGCTGGAAGGGGCGGCTGGGCTGGGAACGAGGAGTGAGCAGAGCCCTGATGGGCTCCAGATGCTCTCCTTACCCAGATGATGACTCATGATTGAGGCTGCGCAAGCCAAGAGAGAATTCACCCTCCCCACATCCTAGTGGGGTGTGACACCGTGCCTCAGTTTCCCCATCTGTGCCGGGAGCAGAGCCAAGGCACCGGCGCTCCTCAGCTCCTTCTGCCTCGATTCCATCCGGGCAGGTGGCAACCACCACAGTCCATCAGGCCAAGGAGTGACAACATGGGACAGCTCCAAGTCTCCTGCAGGAATTGTTCGGCTCTTTGCACAGAGAGGAGTTCAGGGCACCTCGCAAAGTGAGAGGGGAAAGGCAAAATGGGAGAAGGAAGGGGAAGGGGAAAGGGAAAGGGAAAGGGAAAGGGAAAGGGAAAGGGAAAGGGAAAGTTCTCAGCGGTAGCAGCCCCATGGAGCTGGGTTTGGATGCACAAACTTTTACACAAACCCAAGCAGAGCAGGGATAGTTCGGGAGCCCAGCAAAGTTCAGCATGCAGGGAGAAAGGGCATCACAGGGAATTCCCGCTAGGAATTCTAGTCCTGCTCTGTCCCAGGCAGCTGGAGCTCTGGGAATGTGGTGCTGCGCCGTCTGGATTGGAAGTTACACCCACCACAGCAACTTCTCCCAGCTTTTGCTGCTGTCCTACTGCTGCCAGGAGCCACGCAGCCTGGATGTCCCCAGGGCTGGCCATCCCCACTGCCCTCTGGAGCCCCCAAACACTGCCTTGAGCGGGACTTGAGGCAGGGAAGACGGGGAGGGAGCAGCTGCTGGAGCAGGAACACCCACGAGAGAATTGGGGGGAATGTGGCATTAAGGGCCTGTCCTGAGGCGGCTGCTGAGCGCTGCCCACCTCGGGGGACACTGAAGCCCGGGAGCCCGAGGAGACCGGGGCAGGACTCGGGGAGACCCCAGCCCAGGAGGGGCTCGTGCCCTCGGGAACGAGAACGCAGCGGGAAATTGCCGGGGACGGACAAGGCACCGGAGGGAGCAGCCGGCGCTGGCAGGAGTGCCCGTGCCCCAGCCCGAGCAGCAGCAGCCCCGGCGGTGCGGCCGCCAGGCGCGTCCCCGCGGCTCCTGCGGCCGTGCCCCGCCGCCGGCCCGAGCATCCCCGAGCGGGGCCGCCCCTCCCTCCCCTTCCTCCTCCTCCTCCTCCTCCCACAGACCGGTTCCGAGCCCCGGCGCTGCAGTCGGACCGCAGCCCTCGCCGGCGCGGGGCACGGCAGTGAGCGAACGGCGCCCGGCCGGACCGGACCGGACCGGACCGCCGCGGGCCAGCGGAGCCCATCGGGCCCGAGCCGAGCCGCCCCATGCCGTTCTACCGCCGCAGCGTGGCGGTGCGGCTCCGGCCGGCGGGGCCGCTCACCGACCTGCGGGACACCTGCAGCCTGGCGGCCCTGGCCCTGCTGCGGCAGCTGGCCGAGCTCTGCGGCCACTCGGTGGCTCTCCTGGGGGACATCGAGGGCCACCTGCGGGCGCTGGCCCGTCGCGCCGCCCGCCTGCACCGCCGCGCCGCCCGCCTGCAGTCGCTGCTCCGGGGCCGCCCGCTCCGCGCCGCAGGTAAGGGAGCGCTCTGCGGGACGGGGCGTCCTGCGGGCCCCAGCGGCCGCTGCCGGAGCCGCCTCCCGCTCCGACACCTTCCCTGCCCTGCCCCGGGGCCGAGGGCTGCGCTGCCGCTCCTCCGACGTTGTCACCCCGCGTCCCCTCCCCGGGCGGGTGACCCGCGCCGGCTCCTGCTTTCGGGGCCCGTGGTCCCCGCTCCATCAGCGGGAGGGTCCGGGCGAGCAGGGCAGGAGTGGCAATGCCTCGCCGAAGCCCACGGTGCCAGCGGCCAGGGAACCGTGCCCGGCACCGGGGTGAGGTGTCGCTGGGATGCTGGTGGCCAGGGAACCTGGGGTGAGGCCAGGACAACCCCGCACCTTTTCCCTCTGCCCGGAGTTTATTCCCCTGCTCACAGCGGGCATTTTCCAGGTTGCCGGCCAAGCACACCTCACGCTGTGTCTGCAGTTACTGGGGGCTGTTTTGGGAAAGCGAGGACGCCAGGCTGTCAGGGCTGGCCCGTGCCACCCCTGCGCTGTCCCTGCCTCCGGTGCTTCACCTCATCCTGGAGCAGGGGACCGAGGGGGCTGTCCTGTCCTGTTTCACTCGGGGTGTTGTGTATCTGGGGAAAAGGTTGGGTTGTCACCCAGGCATCCTGTCAGCTCATCCCCTATCCTGGCAGCCAGCAGGGTTTGGGTTCCCTTGGACCGCTTCCACTTCCCATTCCAAGCATTTCGGTCTGGCACGGGCTGCTGTGCTGGGTCAAGAACAGGCAGCGCTTTTCGGGGGATCTTAAAATAGGCTCATTTAGGAGTTGTTTGTAGAAGTTTATTTTAAAGGCTTTGCGGGGTGGGGAGGGCAGGGCAGTGCTCCTCCAGCCCATTCCCCTTCAAGGACCGCACATTTCCCAGGCCCTTGGCAGAGCCTGTGCCTCTGCTTTCGGCAAATCCCCTCGCAAGGGTTCCCTTGCTGCTCCATCTGCCTGGAGCCATGGGAAACGACAGCTTGTGTCCCGGGTGTCCGGAAGGAGCAGAGCACCCAGCACCCTGGGATCTGCACTGCTCCTGGCGGTGCTGGGGACCCGTCGTTAGACCGAGAAAGCGGCTCCCACTGTCCCGGGCATGGACCAGGACAAATGAGGGGACAGCGAGGTTTCACAGTCACCCAAGCTGACCTGGGCACTGCACCCGAGTGTGCCAAACCTGGCAGCAGCATCACTGCCCGTGCTGGAGCAGGGTCTGCCGGTGGAGGAGGTGATTGTGTGGTAGGCAGATGGTCCCTCACTGCCTGTGTCTGGGGGGCTGGGGCTGCTCCAGGTGGCAGCGGGAGTACTGTGTGTGTGCCACGTGCTGGCAGAGGGTTAGTGTGGGGGGACAGTGGAGGACACCATGGAGGAGATGGCGTAGGGGACAGGGGTCAGTGTGGGGGGGATCGCCAGGGGACACCTGCAGCTGCTGCTGTGGGCAGGTGGAGCATTTAGCCCACGTTGTGTGTTCAGCTAATTCCAGGCACCTGGCGAGCAACACCACAGGTAGCTGCAGGTGTGTGTGTGTGAGGCAGCAGCACAAGGTCCTCCCGTGCTGCAGCTCCTCATTAGAACCATGAATATGTATGTATGGAGATGTGCTGGGCTGGCTCAGAGCTGAGGTCAGAGGTGTGTAGTGATAAAAATGCTATGATTTATCTTGTGGAAAGGGCTGGGGCGGTGTGAACAGAGCCAAGCTCACTTTCATTGCTGCTCAGTGGCACAGGGGCTTAGGAGGTCCATCTCCCCCTGCATCCTAAGAGAACACAGACCATTCACCCTCCCACGTCCTCCACATCCACCAGCTCTGGGGTGCCAGAGCTTCCAGTGTGACTGAACTTACTTGGGTAAAGAACAAAATCCCGACTGGTACTTCAGCAGCAGTGTGCTTTGCTGCAGCACCAGCCCTCGGTGAGGGGTCACATCACACATCTTGGGGGGACTGGATCTCCCTGTGAGCCCCCGGCACTGCGGGAGAGTGGTGGCTGCCCAGGCCTTGAGAACACCTCCCGCTGAGCTGCAGCACAGCAGGGACCGAGGAGTGAGGAGCAAACACTTAACAATGCCCCGCACTGGGCTTGGGGTTTATTTTCTCCTCTATTTCCATTTGTTGAAGAGGATCCAATGGCAAAAATCACATTTCCCCTCTTAAAATTGAATGGAAGCCCACGGAAGATGCTCCAGATGGAGCTCACCCAGGACCAGTTCTGCTCTGGTGCAGCCTCTGCTCAGCCACCATGGGTCCAGGTGACATGTCACAGCCTGTCTGGCTGCAGAGCAGCTCCCAAAGCTTTCCCCGACCTCCAAGACGTTTTCTCTGCCTGCATTTCTCCGAGCCAGCGGTGATTGCCGTGTCAGAGGGGTGAGCAGATCTCCCCAGGCTGCTGGTGCGCAGGAAGTGGGATGCTGACCAAGGCTGGATAGTTGGCTCGGCTGCCGGAGGAGGGGGAGAGGAGCCACACCCTCCTCTTAATCGTCTGCCGGCTCAGCGAGAGGCGGATGGATGTGTAACACAAGGCTCCCATCGGCCTCGCTCTGGCTGAACGCCGTCCTCGGCTCCGGGCTGCGGCCACTCCCTGAAAATGCGTGCTGCAGGCGGCGTGGGGGACAGGACACCCCAGCGCTGCTGCCAGGAGCTCCCCACACTGCCGACCTTCCTGCAAGAAAAGGGCAGCTCTGTCGGGCCTTTTGCAGCCTCCGTGGTCACAGTTTCCCCTGGCTCCCCGGCCCGTGGCAGAGCCTGGCCGTGCGGGGGGCACAGAGGGGACATCCTGAGAGCTGAGGATGGCACCTCCAGTTCATCGCTGTGACCTCCCTCCCACCCTGCTGAGCTTTCGTCAGGGCTGAGATTCCTGCTTGGATGGATCCAAATGCTCATTCCAAAAAAAACGTGTTTTCACCCTTGGGCGGTGTTTTGGGAGGGTTCATTTGAGAGCTGAGCTGGTGGCCCTTGCTCAGGAGCTGGGCTGTGGCGCTCGGGGGCAGTTAGGTCCCCTGGTCAGAGCAGGTCCTCCAGACCCCCGTCACCCAGTAAGAAGGGCATGAAAGCACGAGGGAGGACAGCTGCTGCTGTCCCCTCACAGCCTTGCCCCTGGTGTTTCTGCTGCCTCCTGCCCGGGCCGACTCTGCAGAGCAAGCTGAGGAGGAGCTCCACGAGCACCGGGGCTCCTGGTTCTTAGGAAGCACTTTCAGCCCCACTTCGGCTGGGAATACGGCAGCGCTTACGGACCAGGAACATGGATTGGCTTCAACTGTTTGTCTCCTTGGAGTTTGCGTCATCCTAAAGCAGCATGTGGGATGCATTCACCTCTGTGTGGAAGCAAGAGCTGGAGCCTGCCTTGGCAGCTGCCTCTCCAGCTGTGGGGAGCTCTGTGGTAGGGAGCTGCAGGGTCGCTCCCTGTGGCACCCGGGAGAGTTATCCATGCAGCAAGGCACCAGTGGCTGTGTTTGAGAGCAGATGACCCTTGGGGAGGGACACAGGAACCCAACAGAGACCCCCCCAGGCTGCTTAGGAACCCAGCAGTCCCTTGGGGATGCATATCCAGCTCCCAGGCTGGTCCGTGCTCCCTGGCTGCCCAGCACCATGCCCCTGGCCGTGCCCATTGCCCTGCAGGTGCTGGCACAGCGTGGCCACATGCCAGTCCCTGTGCGTGCACGGGAGCCCCTGGCTGCCAGCAGTCTGGACTGAGCAGGAGCTGGCACAGCATCCAACGGGCCAAGGATGCTGGCAAGTACAATCTTCTCCTTAGCCGTGCCAGCAGGCTGTGCCACATTCCTCCTGCTGTCCCGCTGGCCGCCCACCTTGGCATCGGGATGCCTGGCAGGGAATCAGGCTGGCGCCTCAGCCAGTGGCAGGCGTGTGGCTCTGTGGCATACCCACCAACACGGGGGGTGACTGTCCCCTGTCTGTCTGCTGGAGCCCAGCTCCACACGAGGCCAGCCTGGCACAGCAGTGCTGGCAGCTGGGCACAGCGCCAGGAGCCAGCGTGGAGCTCTGTGACATGGGGACACTGAGTGTGGCGGGCAGTGCAGGGATCAGGAGAGGATCATTACTCCTTGAGTTAATTAATGGCAGCAGATGAACGCAGACAGAGAACAAGGTAATTCCCCCTGTTACCCAGACAGTGGTTATGAGTGGCCATTTCCTCCCTTCCTGGCACCCTGAGTGGCTGGCTGCATCCATACGGAGCAGCACGGCCCCACCGTGAGCTTGGATCCTGACTCAGTGTCCTCATAGCCAGGGAGGAGGACGGGGACAGCAGGGCACCTCCCATCCCCAGCGCAGAGCATACCCCCCTGGCACACACGTGTCTGATTTTGTACATGTCTGAGTGCGCACACATGTCTCTGTTGCAGAGATGGGGGCTCATGGCATGCTGAGGTGCCAGGATCTGGGCTGTCAGTGCCCCTGGAAGGATGTTCCCAAGGAGCTTTGCTTGGTCTGTGCTTTGTGGCAATGTGGGGAGTCTCCACTACTGTGGGGTCAGCCTTGAGATCACCTCCCCTGGGTCGAGATTTTGCTCCAGTGCTTTCCCAGCCCTCCCAGCTGGCTGCTGTGGCTGCCCAGTGTCGGCACCTCTCCACTGGACAGGGCTTGTCCATCAGCATCCAGTCACTGCCATCCCCAGGGCTCCCTCACACAGCCGTGTCCTGTGAGCAGGGGGAGTAGATCCCCCGTTGCACAGCCAGCTTGGGGTGCCCTCTTGTCCAGAGCATGAGAAGGTTCCGGCGCTCCCCTGGGTGTTCCTCTCCCCACAGCTGCAGCCGGAGCCTCCCGGGTGGTCCTGGCTGTCAGGCAGAGCGTGGGCTGCCGAGGCCACCTGCGAGGGGCTGCCTGTGTGGGACCAGCTCCCTTTCGACTGCACTGGGACCCCGGCCAAGGGCAGGGGGGGTGGACAGCCACCTCCCTGACAGCCCTAGGGCGCTGCCAGCCTCAGGAAACCTTCACCTGGCTGCCTGTTAACTACAGGAGGGTCGGCTGCCCCTGCCCACAGCACCCCACGCAGGCTGGCACAGGTGGTGGATGCCATCTCCTCTCCAGGGGACCCACCATCACATCCCTTGCTGTGGCTCCCAGACCCACGGGCAAGACGCCGGCTGGCAGGATGCTCCATCCCTGCTCGATCTCCGTGCCTCCGGCACCCGCAGCAGGGATGTGTAGCTATGTCTTTAAGAAGGGCCTGGGCTGGGGTGGGAGAAGCGTTTTCATCCAGCCTTTCTCCAGAAACCTGGTTCGAGTTAGTGCGAGCAAGCGACTGCCAGAGCCGGCGCTCTTTGCCGTCCCCCGCTCCCGGCCGGGGCAGCCGCCAGCGCGGCCCGGCCACGGGGCTCGGGGCATCCCCTGAGGTGTGGGGCACTGCCGCAGCCCCTGGCCTCGGGCCCGCTGGGGAGAGGAAGAGGAGGAGGCAGAGTTGGGTAAGTGAGAGTTTTGTCCTTTCCTGCCTGTGGGACTCTCTGCCCCGCCCCGGGCGGGCCTGACGGCGCCGCAGGACAAGGGCACGGAGCCCTGGGTGTCACCGCGGTGGCTGTCACTGCAGGTGAGGGCGGCCAGCGGCAGCCCCGGGGCTGGCACAGCCCGGCTCCTCGCTCCTGCCTGTGTGCACCAAGGGACGGGTCCAGCTGGGCACCCAGTGCCCACCAAGGGGGGCTCACAGGCAGGACACACCGATGGTGGCAGCGGGCAGAGCCCCTGGAGGGGTGCAGTGCCCTCTGCTCCCTGGCACTGCCCTCTGCTCCCTGGCACTGCCCTCTGCTCCCTGGCAGTGGCCGTGCCCAGCACAAGAACTGGATGTGTCCCTCGTTTCCTGCTCACACACTCGTGGCACAGGTGACGGTGCCACAGCCCGTGGTGGCAGCCTGGCCCCGCACTGTTCTCTGGCACAGGGGGTTGGGGGGCGTTCAGAGGAAGCCTTGGGGGGCGTTCAGAGGAACCCTGGGGGGTGGGTGAAGGTTGTGGGGCGATCAGGGCTGGAGTGCCCCTGTCCTCTGCCTGACCCCACACTCAGCTTCCTGCTGAGCTCTCACACTGCCAGGAGTGCAGCAGCGCAAGGTGAGTGCATCCTACAGCCCCGGCACGGAGGGGGCACGGAGGGGACCCCTGGCAGTGCCTGTCCCGCGCAGGACAGCCGGGCCTCCGGTGCAGTTACCAGGACTTAGAACAAGGAAATGTGTTTGGTGCACTGGAGGAATCCCAGGAATGCAGAGCCTGGAGGGGGCTCGAAGTGGCACGAAGGTGTCACGGCAGCTCCAGCCCTGCGTGCAGATCCCCCGCCAGGCCTCGGGGGGTAGCTCGGGGGTCACCTTCAGCGGGGCGACAGAAGGTGCTGTGGGGCTCCTTGTCCCGGCTCTGCCCTCCAGCTTGGCAAGGACCCTGCCGGTGGCTTTGCCGGGACGTGGCAGCTCTCAGGGTCCAGTGCAGCCCTGGGAGTGACCTGTCCTGGTGCCGGCACGGGGCCGGGAGCCCTGGCCCTCTCCCCGGCTCTGGCCCGGCCCCAAGCCGTTGTTCTCCAATGAGCTCATCTGCCTCGCTGATTGTGAGCTTTAATATGGCCTCTCGTCCTGAAAATAACCAGCTCGGCCACTTAGCAAATGTTTATGGCTCCTCCAGAGCTGGGTTCTCCGCCAGGAGAGGGTCTGCTCTGGGAATGCAGAGCGGGGCCGTTCCTGCGCTGGGCTGGACGGGGCCCTGGTGGCACTGGCACTTCCCCGCTCAGTCCCCTGCACCCTCCTGCCCTCGGCCCGGGCACGGTGAGCCGGGTGTCCTGGGGAGCCGCCCAGACCTGCGGGGCTCCCGGCAGCCGTGTGGCCAGCACAGGGCAGGCAGCCGTCCTCGCGTGGGGCTCGAGGGGTCTGTGGGTCTGAGGCTGCCCCGCACAAGGTGACAAGTGGCTTGGGGTGACGGGCACCTTGTGTGGCTCCGCAGGGCAGGGAGCAGGACAATGGCCATGCTGTCGGATCACAGCCCCACGACCCGTAGTGCGGCTGTTGGTGCAGGGCCGCTGCCCCCTCCCTGACACCGTGTGCCGGGCTCAGCTGGGGCTGGGGGAAGCGGCAGAAAGTATTTTCTTGATGGAATTTCTGCGAACCGCCCCCAACTCGCCCCGGTCCTTCGCCTCCCTGGGGAGTGCAGAGGCTGGATGAGGTGGGTGGGAGGCAGCTCGCGCTGCCTACAGCCCCGTGCCCGGGTCCCTGTGAGCTGAAGCACTGCCACAGCCCAGCCCCAGAACAGGGACACAGCACGGGCAGCGGGGTGCCACGACGGGGCCCCTGCATCGCTGCAGCTGTCACACCCACCTGCTCCCACATCAGTCACACAAACTGCTCCTTGCACCAAGTACTGATCCAATTTGTGGCTGTTTCCATAACAACCTCCCAGCGCTTTCTGGTCCTTTCTGTTGCTATATGGATGCCAAGATCTGATGTGTCAGGGATGCTCCGTCCTGGGACACAGCGACTGGGCTGAACCATCCCAATCCCTCTTGGCTCCCAGAGGCAAAGGGCTGCACACCTGGGAGGTCTTGGCATGCTGGACAGGTCCTTCCACTCTGGGAAGGAGCTTTTTCTCCATGAGAGGGGTATGGTGAGGTTTGGGCCAGGGCAAGGAACCCAAGGGCAGTAGCTGATCCCAGACTCCTGGGGGCCCCAGCATAGAGCTGAGCTTTGTGCAGCTATGGTACTGCCCAGGATACTCAGTGCCAGGAATGGGGACCTTGGAGGCACTGGCAGACGGCCCTGTTTCTCCTACCTGAGATGGGATCACCACCAGGCCTGGCTCTTGCAATGTCCTGCAGCTCTCACACAGGGTTCCTGACCAAATCCAGCCCAAAACCTCTTGCCACACATCCTGTTTCCCTCTGCGCACGGCTCCAGCTGCTCTTGGAGCTGACCCCTGCCTCCTGTCAGAGGTCCTCGACCCCTTGCATCCATCCATCCATCCATCCATCCATCCATCCATCCATCCATCCATCCATCCCCTGCTCAGCCACCCACCCCACGGGGCCAGCATTAGGGTCCCCTCCCAGCCCCAACACCCCCGGTGTGCCCAGCCCCGGGACCTGACACGCATCCCCATCGCCCCAGGGGTGCCCAGCCCTGGCACCGCCTCATCCCCACCGCCCCGCTGGCTGTCCGGCCCCAGGACCCGCTCCGCTCATCCCTAAACCGAACAGCTCTGCCGGGGCTACCCAGCCCGAGGGCCCCCAACCCCACGTCCTCACCCTGGGGGCTCTCCAGCCCCGCTCCCCCGAACCGGCGGTGTGACGGCGCCCGGCCCCGGCGTCGCCCCACCGTCACCCCGACATCCCACACGCTCGGGGGGTGCCCAGCCGCGGTCTCGCCCTCCGCATCACCCCGGGAAGCCCCCCGGCCCATCCCCTCACCGTCTCCCCGCCGCCCCCGCCCGGCCCCCGCAGCCGCCGCCATTGGGCGCCCGTCGGGCTCGGCGGGGGCGGCGGGGCGGGGGCCGGGCCCGGTGCCGCCCGGCGCTGCGGGGCTCGGCCGGCCCGGGAGCGGAGCGGAGCGATGCGGCCCGGCCCCGCGGCTCCTCCCCGCGCGGCGCGGCGGGCCCGCCGGGGGGCGGCCGGGGGGCGGCCCGGGGGCGGCGGCGCGCGGAGCCCGGCCCGGGCGGCGGCGGAGGATGGGCAACGCGCAGCGGAAGGGGCCGCGCGGCCAGCGGCGGGGCAGGATGCGCTCGGCAACAGGTACCGGCGCGGGCGGGCCGGGAGCGAACCCGCGGCCCCGCCGCCCCCGGGAGCGCCGGCGGCCCCCCGAGCCCGGGGCCGCGGCCGAGGGCAGGGGCGGGCTCGGGCTCGGGCGGGCTGCGCTCGGCGCTCCCGGCCCCCCGCTCCCCGCGGGTCGCTTGGAGGACGCGGGCGGAGGTCACCCCGGCCGAGGCTCAGCCTCCTGCCGGGGACGGCGCGGGGTGAGGCTGGCGGCGGGGCCACCGCGGTCCCCGGCGTGTGGGACGGGTGCCGGCTGTCCGAGCTGCCGGGAGCCAGCCCCGTGCGGTGGGGGACCAGCCCTGGGTGCGGGGCTCCGGCCCCAAGTGCGGGGCTCCGGCCCCAGGCGGTGGGAAGCCGACTCCGAGCAGTGGGGATCCGGCCCCGACGTGCGAGGAGCCAGCCTGGGCGGTGGGGATCCGGCCCCGGGCATGGGAATCCAGTCCCAAGGTGTGGGAAGCGAGTCCCGGGTGTGGGGCTGCAGCCCAAGCCGTGGGGAGCCAGCCCTGGGGACAGGGATGCAGCCCCGAGGTGTGGGGTACCAGCCCCCTGCCATGGGAAGCCCTGCAGTTGCTGTCCCCGGAGCTGGGACTCCCCCTCCAGGCAGGGAGCCCAGTGCTGTCAGCCCCCACAGCCCAGCTCCCTTCTCCCACACACCGCACTGGTGGTGGGTGTCTGGGGGCTCTCGTACCACAAAGAACCCTGGGGAGGTGGACAGCCCTGCAGCTCTGCAGGGAGTTTTTGAGGGGGAGCAGAGGACTCACTCGGCACTGGGAGCGGGCACCGAGGGCAGGTGCCCTCTGAGGAAGCAGGGTCAGACGAGCATGACCTGTCTGGTCACTCCTTTGTCCCCAAGTAGCTGGTCCAGGCAGTTCAGCAACCCTCCCCAGTGCTCCAGCTCAGCTCCTGGGAATGCCAGAAGAGCCGGGAGCTGGGGTCTGCCACAACTCCTGGCGCCAGGCCCATCGGAGCCCTGGAGTCCCAGAGTGCAGCCTGCTGGGCTCTGCTGGCCCCAGCTCCTGCTGCCTTTTCCCTGCCTGCTGGCTTCGGAGTGGGACACAGCAGTGCAGGCAGCAGCGGGGAACTTCCAGCCCTGGGAGAGACCTCGGAAAGATTGCTTAGAAACTGCAGGAGAATGGGGACTGCTTGTCACAGCCCAAATGACTGTCACAGCTTAATAATCAGTGGGCAGAGAGGGTGGCAGCACAACCTGACGCTGTCTAATTTTGCAACCGCTGTTGTAGCAGTGGCTGCAAAGCACCAAATTGGGGCACAAGAACTTTGGGTTGCGCAGGAAGGGACCAGGAGAGAGGCTGAGCTGCAGGTCAGAGGGGGTGAGGGGTATGGGCTGGTCGGTGTTCATCACATCCCCCTTGGCTCCCCTCCTGGGAGCACGGCAAGTGGGCAGTGGGTGGACTGTGGGACTCAGGGGGACCATGGGATGCTGGCCTGTTCCCTACCAGGAGGAAGTGCCTGGACCACAGGGAGCTGGCCTGCAGGTCCTGAGGGATGAGGGGTGCTGTGCTGGCCACTACCCAGCACAGTGCCCTCGGCTCCCACTCGCAGGCATGGAAGATGAGCAGACCATCGGATGCTGCTCTGCTCCCTGCCCGCCTCTCCTACCTGGTGCCATTCCGAGGGAGAACTAATCACACTTCAGGGTTGTCAAAGGAATTCTTGGAGCTCCGGGAAGGGCCCAAGGGGGACTGTGGGGCCAGGCCCTGGCCAGAGCTGATTCATCTCTGTCCTCAGGTCACAGTTCCCCTCTAGCCTGGAGATCTCCAGCAGACCTCCGTCAGGTGCCTGGTTTCCCTGGAAAGACCTGCATCTGGCTGCTGGGGGCAGGGGAGAGTGGGATTTGGCACTGCATGGCTCTAAACTCACCTTGGGTGTAAACCTTGAGCAAATACTTGGACACTCACAGGGCTGGCAGTACCTCAGTGCCTGGGGGATTCCTGAGCAGTCGCACATGCTGAGCAGGCTTCCATGCAGAGAGGTGGCAGCAGGTCCCGGCTGGAGCTTATCCGCCAAGGGGCGGGAGCTGAGGCTCCGTAAGGAGCAGCCCTGTGGTGGGTGTGGGTCACTGATAGTGTGTGATATTCCTGAATGAAGTCTGCGCTGGGGGCAGCATTCTTGGCCCTGCCACAGCCCTGGCTCCCAGGAGCCTCCATCCTCGGGGAGAAGCCAGCTCAGCTTTACAAAGCCCTGGGGCACTGGGAAACCGGTCCCCAAGGAGCCTTTGCTCCAGGCTTTGGAAGGAGCTGAAGTGAGATGAAACTCTGGGAGCTCTGGCAGCTCCCCGGTCAGAGCCGGGGGGTTCAGAAGGGCCCCAGGTTTTGTTAGCTGTAAGGACTGAGGGAGCTGCTGGGCAGTGGCTCAGCTGGGCCGGGGGCAGCCACAGCCTCCAGGTGCTGGTTTCCCCACAAAGAGTCTCGTGGTTGCTCCATGTAGGAACAGCCATGCTCTGCTGGGGGGACAAACCCCACAAACTGTGTCCCCCCAGGTCACCCACCGCTCTCACATGGTGCTCCAGCCACAGTTGGGGGATATTTTGGTTCTGTGACCCTGTGCATCTCATGGAGTCCAGCCTGTCCTGGCTCTAGTGTCCCTCCCCAGGTGCTGCAGGAGGGATGCTCGTGGAGGGATGTGCATTCCTGAGTGACCCGCCGTGAGGGCGGGTGGATGTGGGATGGGCCATGCACAGCCACGGTCCCTACACTATCCTTCCCCAGGGAAGGAAGAGGGGCCGGGGCCAGGACAATGGGCTGTGGCTCTGACTCAAACAGCCAGTTCCTGGTTGCTTCCTCTCCGTGCTGGAGCTGCAGGCAGCGAGGACGGGGGAAGCTCAGTGCTCTCAGCCTGGTTTGAGGCAGAAGCTCCTGGGGGGCCGGAGCGAGAGGCCCCCAGCACTCACAGCCATGGCCAAGGTGGAGTGGCTCCTGGCACCCTGGCAGCGGGCAGGTAAGGCAGGCAGCAGGGCAGGGCTGAGGTGGGTGGTGGGGCAGAGGGGTCTGCAGGCACTGCTCATTCTGCACGGCAGGGCCCCGGGCTGGGGGCAGCTCTTAGGCACAGACCCTCTGCAGGCCATGCAATAGCCCAGGGGTCAGTGCTGTCCAGCAGTACCAGCCTTGTGCCACCTTTCCCAGACTGACCTGAGCTGTGCAGATCTCCTGTCCCTTTTAAATCTTTCTGCCATTCCCCAGCTGAGCGGGGTGTCCTTGCCCTTACAAAGCAAGAGAAAGACAGAGACATCCAGTCAATGTCCCACGGACCTCTCATCAGTCCTGCGGGGACAGATCCTGCCTGTACTGGTGCTACTGTGCCTTCCTGGCAGCTTCCACATGCTGATGGTAGCGGGAGGAGGGACCGTGGGACTGTGGACCATGGGTCGACACAAACAGCACAGACACCCAGGACCCTCACTGTTGTCACTGCTCTCACTCCTGCTGTAGCTGATTTCAGGTCTCAGGCCCCTTTGTCCCAGGACCTCTGGCCACATTCCCCTCTCAGGCGACTTCCTCGCATTGTCCCGGCCCCGCGGAGTGTAAAACCAGCCGGGCAGAGGGGAAGCTGCGCTTTCCTGGAAGGACCCCTCTGGAAGCAGGCTCTGGCACAGGCAGCCCACACTGGCCGGGGTGGTGAGCACTGCCTGGGCTTCCATGTGCCACTGAGCGGTCTCAGCCAGGCTGGGGACATCACAGTGAGAAGGCTGGTGGGCTACGGTCACCCTGTGCCCAGTGACTCCTTTGGTCATGACACTGTGATGTTGGGCTGCCAGGACCAGCTGGGTCTGACAGGTTGCTGTGCCAGGCTTCCTGAGGCTCTCAGGAAAGATTGTGCCTGGAGTTTTGCTGGGAAGCACGGGAGAGTGAGGGTTGCAGTATGAGGAGGCTGCCAGGGAGCCATGGCAGGGCTGGGAGAGGGCTCTGGGCACAGTCCTGCTGCCCGTGGTGGAAGGCTTGGTGCAGGAATCTGGGTCCAGCCAGACTCCAGGGCTCCAGTGCCTGTAACGGGGCTCCAGTGCTGCTGCTCTGCCCCAGGCAGCAGCCTGAGTCCACCTTGGCTGGAGTGGCCCCAGGCCAAGCCCTGCTGCAAGCGCGGCCACGGGCAGTTCCTGTCCCCACGGCACGGGCAGCGGGTGGCACACTGGGCTCCTCCCGGGCCAGCTTGGCCAGCCAAATCCTGCCGCACACATACCTCCCCTCCTGCCAAAACCCCCTGACCAGGGCCCGTTGCACTGCTGGGACTGAGTGCACACTGCACCTCTGAGTCCTGCTGATGGACAGGGACGTTATTGACTGGTTTGCTGCTGGTGGTTTTCACAGAAACCTCACATAAAACAGCCTTCTCCCCATGAGCTGAGGGACCGCCACAGCTGCCAAATCTGCCCTGCCGCCTGCAACTTCTGCAGTGCCCTTATCTCCCATCAGCACAACAATCAGCTGATTCCTTGTTAAACAGGGAGCTTGGAAGAGCTGAAAACCTCTGGCAGATCTGGTGTGTTGAGACAGTGTTGTTTCTCAGTGCCTGTGGTCCTGCTGGGCACCTGCATGGGAGCACGGGGACGTGCTGGACCAGGGTCCTGGCATGGCCAAGCTGGGGACTGGACATGGTGACCCTGAAAGGCTTCTGGCCCCTCTGGCCCCAAGCACTAGCAGGTCAGACGCCTGTGCAGGTGGCCCTGCCTCACTGGGGGATTGGAGCTATGCCACCAGACATGTGACAGTGTGTCCTGGAGAGCATCAGATTTGGACAGTGCACAGTCTCTTGACTTTTCCAGTGAGGGCTCATCCCAGGCAGAGCATGTGCAAGTGGCACACGGGGCAGGTCTGCTCAGTGAGTGGCACCTTGTGGCACTGGGCCTAGGGGTGTCGGCAGGGAGTCGCTTCAGGATTTCATTCAGACCTGGGTGGGCATCTGGCCCTGGGGCTGCCGTGCCCATGGACGTGGCTCTACATCCCGCAGGGGGCTGGTCCGGCAAGTCCGGTTCGGCAGGGGGTGAGCTTGGGACAGGAGGTGTTTCTGCAGCCGCTGCCAGCTCCCTCTGCGTGCCCTTTTCACTTCCTCTACACTAGCCGTGGAGCAGCATGTGCCTGGCTTGTACACGGGACCGTCCCCAAGCCGCACGCTCCGGCAGCAGACAGTCCGGGCTCGAGGGCAGGCCGCAGCGCTGGCTGGAGCCGGCGGCACACGGTCCCGGCACTGCGGCACACGGCTCCGCTGCCGGCAGCATCGGTCTGGGCGCCCGGGTTCAGTGCCCTCGGCCCGTGGCGAGCTCGGTGCTCCGGCCCGGCGGCGGCAGAAGCTGCTGCTGTGCCTGTACCCGTTGCCATGGCTGCTCTGCTGATGGCGCATCGCCTGCCGCTGCCGTTACATCATTGCTGCCAGGACTCCGCGCTGGCACACGGGGTCCGAGCGGCTCCAGGCGCGCCCCCGGCATCTCCTGCGCGTGGGGAGCGAGCCTGAGAGGGAAAATTTGGCGGTGAATTCAAGCAAGAGGCATCGTCTCACAGGAGCTTCGGCCTGGATTAAAACAGCTCTGATGGCTCTGTCAAATATCTCCCTGTGGATTCGGGATGCGTGGGCTGTGGGTGAGTAGGGGTGCTGGCATGGAGCAGGGGTGACTCAGGAGGTACTGAGGGGCTGGGGGTCCTGCAGGGACGCTGTTTCTGCAGGCGAGAGTGGAGCTCAGCTCCCCTTCAATGAACTTCTCTGGAATTCCACCTCAGTCCTTGTGTACCCGCCATGGCCACAATGCCCCGAGCCTGGACACTGGCTCATGCTCAGCAGGACCCTGAGGCTGCAGCATCGGCTGCAGCTGATGGTGCTGACTCTGGGGACGTCCCAGGCAGATGTCCATCGGCAGGCAGAGTAGGGGATGCTTCCTGCTCCTCTCCGCTTGTGCTGGGGCCAGGAGGGGGCCTGGTGCTAGCAGGGAGTGTGGTGAACCCTCCACCAGCCATGCCTCAGTTTCCCTCAGCAGCCAGGATCAGGTCAAGACCACGAGTTGGTGGGACAGAGCTGTCCCTCTGGCTCTGCTGTCCCAGGAAGCCCTTAATCTCCCGCAGGCATTCGCCACGGGGTTGGAGCACCTCAGAGGTATTTTGTGCTCTCTGATAAGCATGGCAGGAGGGTCACTGCCAAGGGCATTGGCTCAGCTCAGCTGCACTGTCCTGGCCGGCTGCTGTGTCCTCCTGCTGGACACTCCTGCTTGGCTGGGGCATCCCATGGCCACAGAGGGGTGGCAACTGAGCTTCCTTGGACACTTACAACCTGCCCTTGTAGTGAGCCTGCATCAGGCTGCTCTCAAATGCTGCCTGTCCCTTGGGAGCACTGTGGCAGTGGCACGGAATCAGGACTGCCAGCTCCTTACACCCTGTCGCTGAGCTGCCGTGCTGGGCTGGGCTGGGAGTGCTGCTCCCAACCCACCCTCAGAGCCACTGCTCCCAAACCACCCTCAGAGCCACTGCTCCCAAAACACCCTCGGAGCAGCGGCTCCCAGGGAGACAAAGCCTCAGGGTGCTGCTCTCTCTGGCACAGCGCTGTCCTTGCGGTTTGGGGCATCTGGGTGCCAGGAAGGTGCTTGGCTCATCCATTCCTGCCCCCAGCTGGGGAGATGAAACGCACGGTGCCTTGGTGATGCCAGCACCTTGGCAGTGCCAGCAGCTCGGCAGTGCCTGCCCCGCAGCCCACACTGGCTCAGGACCGCACTGTCACACTCCCGAAGGAGCACTGTCAGCAAAGAGGGGGAAGCTCCACGGGGCGGACCCCCGGCACTGCGGGTTCCTTTGCAGGGCAGGGTGCTGGGTGTGGGTGCTGCCGCGTTTCCGCCGCGCCCAGGGCAGCCCCGGGTTCGGTGCTGTGGTTTGCCCACGTGTCAGCACCCGGGCTGGGTGTCCCGGGTGACTGGGCTGCAGGGCCGAGGTGCAGAGGTGAGCTCCCGAATGCTGGGGAGGGCGGCAGGGGCTTGGAGAGCTGCAGGGGCTGCTCAGGATGTCCCCGAGCCCTCGGTGGGACGTGGCTGCACGGGGATATATGGGCAGAAGATGAGGAGCATCAGCTGTGCTGAGGCCAAAGGCTGGGGCTGTGTGAGCCAGGTAGTGGCTGCAGCAAGGCAGGATTCGGGGTGCACCCTTGGGGTGTTCTCAGAAATTACGGGGCAGCTTTGGACCTCCCACCTCGCCAAAAACATCAGGTTCTGGGGTCTGGGGTCTGCAGAGGTGAAGGTGTGGTCTCTGCCCGTGGCGCTGTGTGTCAGGGTTTTGGGGAGATGCCCAAACTTGCCCTGTGCATGGCACATGCACACATGCGCCCCAACACCTCTTGGTTGGTATGGAAACAAGTCAAATTATTTAGAGGAGGAAGAAGGGGGGAAAAAAAGGAAAAAACCCAGTGTTAAGGCCTGTCGTTATGGAAACAAATTATAAAAGTAACTAGGCTGGGGACATGGCACCTTGCTTTGGGGTGCTGGGCGTTGTGCAGGCTCCATCAGCTGGGGAAAGGGCATGAGGGCACCCAGGGGCACAGGAGTGTTGTAGGCAGGAGGGCACCTGGGGGCAGGAAGGCACCTGGGGGCAGGGGGATGCTCATGATGCAGTGCAGATGAGCTGGGCCCCAGCTGCCTGACTGGGGGCAGAGGGAAATGTGGCTTGTGCTGGGGGTCCCACACTTCTTTTGGGGCCATTTCCCTTTGCAGATGTGTGGGATTACTTCCGCTGCCTCAGCTGGGGCCTGGCATGGAGCCGCCTTTGGCAGCAGGGCAGTGGTGTGTCCCTGGGGCTGGGCACTGCACTGCAGGTGACCGAGGGGAAATGTTTGTCACTCACTGGTAATCGGAGCATCTCAGCTGATGGGGAAGGGGACAGGGACAGCCTAAATCCCCTAAAGACCCCGGTCATCCATATATCCCTGTGTAAAGCTCACAGAGACCCGCTTGTGCCTGCCAGGGTGTGGATGCCCTTGGAGACAATGTGCCAGTGGTGGCACTCCCTTGAATCCATGCTGAGTACAAACCCACATGCACTCTCAGCAGGCCAGCTGGGGCTGCAGCGTTCCCATGGCAAAGCCTGATTGTGGGAGCAGCGCTCAGCTCCCCACGGAGCCCGTTCCTGCTGAGCCCAGATCCTGCTCCCAGGGACTTTTCTATCCATCAGGGTGTTTCAGAGGGTCTGAGAGTCGTCACAGAGGTTTTCTTCCTTTGGAGAGATTCTGGGGTGTCCGTGCCAGGGAAGGGTTTCTGCAGCCACTGCCAGCTCCCTCTGTGTGCCCTTTTCACTTCCCTGTGAGCCCCAAGCTGCAGTGCAGTGGAAGTGACAGGTGCCTGGCTCCTGCCTTTCGTTGCAACTTCTGCTCCTCCACGGCCAGGATGTTGCTCCACCAGAACGTGCAGCATTTCCTGTGCCCGGGCGTGGTTAGGCAGGGGTGGCAGGGCTGCCTTCCTTCCCCAATTTCAGCCAGCTCCCTTCTTGGCAGCCCTCAGGGATAGTGTCCAGCCCCCAAAGTGGTGGTGGCAATAAGGGCTGGTCCCAGCAGTCAGCAGCCTGCCAGGGTGGGATACAGCCACATCTTGGCATTCCTGGAGAGCTGGGGTGGGATGAGCACTGTGCTGGCAGTGTTATCCCACAGCAGCACCTGCAGGGAAGCCACCCCCCACCTGCCTCTGACGCCACTCTCTCCTGCCTGCAGCCACCTCTAACCTGGACCTCGAGAGCAAGAAAGCCACCCCCACCAAGCTGCCATGGCAGCAGCCTGTGAACGTCTTCTTGGCCGCTGGGCGCCCACCCGGCATGGAGCAGCTGCACCAGGAGGCCCAGCTCAACCTCCAGAGCTTGCTGCAAGGTAGCAAGGAGAGGGGCTGGGGTGGGCTGGGTGAGGGTGGTGGGTGGGTGCTGCCTGGGCTAGGTGACCACTGTGAGCTCATTTCTCACTCGCATGTCTGAGCCACTCCTTGGACCTCACGAGGCTGCAGGAGTTGGGTCCTTGGGGTCCCAGCCTCCAGTAGCTCCTCACCAATCTCTGCCCCCAAGTCACTGCTGCAGGTGCCAAAGCAGCTGGGACCAGGATTGCCTGCTGGGGCCACTGAGGCCAGGGGGGCCACCAGAGCCCCACCACAACACAGGTCTCATAAGGACCTCAGGGATCTCCCACTGATTTGCCTAACTGGATCAACGTGGCCAGTGATTTTGTTTCCTCCCAATCTCTGGCCCAGGCTGTCACGTAGCCCTGGCGCTGATGCTCCTCAGGCATCAGATGAGATCAGCAACCCAGCCATCCAAAAGCTTGTAATCTCATTAAGTCAGCCTGAGCAGCCCTGCTTTCTGCCAGTCCACAGCCACCAGCATCAATTAGCTCAACAATTACAGGATGGGGACACACTGAGTTCCTGGCTGTTCCCACAGAGACCCACCACATCCCCTGACTGCGCCCCAGGAGGAGTGGGGCCAGCTGGGATCTTAGTGCTTCTTCAGTTCCCCCAGACCCTCCTTAGGGTCTCCCTTCCTCACCTTCTGAGCCATCTGTCCTGAGCAGGCATGGCCACACTAGGCTGGGGACAGCCAGAGGGGACAGTCACCATCCCTTCACATGCCCACTGCACCGGGATCTGGCAGCAGGAGCAGGGTCCCAGGTGCCGTTTTTCTTGCAGAGGAGTATGAGGAGCAGTACACTGAGAGCAGGGTCACCGGGCAGACCTTCCGTGCTGCTGGTCACATGCCCCCCGACACCTCTCCTGAGCCGTCACCTCGACCCCCACCTGCCAAGCGCCTTGAGTTTGTGCTTATGGTGAGTTCTGGGGTGGCAGGGTGGGCAGCAAGTCCCTGTTTGTGTTCCATCCTTGTCCCTTTGGTGGCTGACACGCCTTTCTTCCCGTAGCCCCCAAGCCAGCGAGCGGCTGAGGAGGAGAGCACCAGCAGCACTGTGCTCAGTGCTCGGCCTCCTGACACCTCCCTGAGCCTCCCCACCAGCCCGGACAAGCAGCCTCCCTGGCCCAGGGCCTTCCCCCTGCCCCCCGTGGAGGAAAAGCAGTGGCACCAGCCTGGCTCCATCCAGACCAACATTGTCCCCATCAATGTCTCTGGTAAGGCAGCATCCCGTGGTGCGGCAGGGGTACGCAGGGTGCGGGCAGAGGTGTGCCTCTGCAGCCACCTGGGGCAGAGTGCGGGTGGTTGGAGGGCTGTGGCTGCAGGTTGTGTTTCTGTGGGTTAGGTGGGCACTGGGGCAGAGAGGGGACAGCAGGGCCATGCTGTCATCATTCTCAGCCATCTCTTGTGCCATCTGCAGCTTTGTGCATCTAGTTTGCTGGCCATGCTGCTGGCAGGTCTCACATCCCTGACGTAATGTCCAGCCAGTCTGGTCTGTTGTCACCTAGGCGCTCACCACATGCCATGCACCTGACCTGTCTCACCTGTCTCCCCTGACATCCATCTGCTCATCCTCTCAGGGCCACAGCTCCCAGCAGCACTGTCCTGCCCAGTCCTTGCAGACACAGATGCCACGCTCTGGCCCAGGTCAGAGTCTGGGGCTGGTGGCTGAGTGAGGTGCCCCTTCTGAAGGGCAGAGGTGTCTCTCCGCCCTTTCTCTCCATCATGGAGAGCTGTGCCAGGGCCACACCGGTTCCTCTCCCTCTCCATGTCTCATGTACCTATTCCCAGTCTGGCTCAGCACAGTGGTGTGGGATCCAGCCTCACCAGCACAGACCAGTGCCTGTCACGCAGCGCGGGGCTGGTGTCTGTAGCTTTCCATCCATCCCACCTCTATCTGCAGCGTTCCCACTGTGCCTCCACCTTCCCCGTGCTCACCCCACATGGCTCACACCATCCTCCTGCATCCCACACTCCCAGCTGTGTCACCATCCCAGGCTGGGGACATGCAGAGAGCACGGGTGATGGAGGGGGATGAGCTCCTGGCCTGGCAGTGGCTCCCAGCACCGTGGTGTACCACTGTTTGTTTTGGCTACAGGGCAGCAGTTTGCTAGGCACGCGAGTGCTCGTCACTCCCTGTTTAACACAGAGACTGCGATGAACCCAAAGTCCACCCTGCGGCGTAGACGGACCATTATTGGATTCCCTAACCTGTCCCTGCGAGACCAAGGTGATGGCAAGAACCACTCAGGCAGCACCCAGGCAGGGCTGGCACCCCCCAGAGCTGCCCTGACAGTGGCACAGCCATCCCAGGGCTGGCAGCCAGCCCAGGCACAGACGGGCTCCTGGGTACATCCTGACCACGGGGAGGTGCAGGCACCACACTGACTCTGCACCCTCCGTAGGCACCAAGGTGCTGAGCACACTGGTGACACTGGGCTGGCCTGCGGCTGGCATGGCATCAGGGACAGCCCCTTTGTCCTGAGTCAGGGTTCAGAGACAGGAGTCACCCAGCCTCAGCTCCAACAGCTCCATATGCCCACCTTCCCCATGGACAGACCCTGTCACGGGGTGCTGTGACTGTGGGGCACACACCTGGCCAGGTCTTTGCTGGGGCTGGCAAGCTGGCCATGCCAGTGCCAAGGGTGTGCATGTGAGAGTGCCTGGGGTGCTTCCAGGCTGGCATTGGACCCTTGGGAACAGCAGCCACTGTGGCCCAGGGGCTCCATCCTGCTATCCCCTGTGGAAGGTGTAGAGAAATCAGAGCCAACCTCTCCGTGGAGGCAGGTACCATGGCACCAGCTGTTCCGAGGCAGTTTTCACAGAGGAAGGTTTCTTCCCATTACAGTGGTCAGACCATCAGCTTGTCATGGCTCCTCCTTTGGAGTCAGTCCACCGCATCCTTGAACATCCCTGTCTGCTGGGGGCGTTCAGACTGGGGCTGCTGGCTCCTTCCCCATCCTGGCTGTGCTGTGATGGGGTGACACTGTGAGGCACCATGTCCTTCCCTGTCCCAGCTGGCAGCGCCTGACCTGGCTCCTCCTGAACCCTATCTATATCCCCACTGTGGAGCAGCACCAGGGCAGCACTTTGGTTGCCATGGCACTGATGTCCCCATGGTAGAGCCTCCTGCCATGGCTGCTGGTTTGTCCTCAGCACATTCCAGCCAGTTCCAGATCCACATTTCGTGCCTGGGCAGAGGTGCAGCCTCAAGACTGGCCATGGGCTGGGACAGCATGCTGGGCAGGGCCATGTGCCTGTGAGTAAGGTAGGATGGTGCTCACCAGGCTCTTCTCTCCCTGCAGGCAGCGCCAACGGCCCCACATCCAGCACACACACGCCCATCGCTGAGTCCCTGTCCTGCAGCTTCGTGCCTGAGACCACGAGTGGGGGGACGACGCCCCAGGAGATCAGCCCTCGTCCACCCCTCTCAGCCCCACTGAGGAAGACCTTCAGTGACCTCGGGGCCCGCTGCTGCCAGCCACCTGCTCCCATGGATGGGGCAGCCAACCCTTGTGCCAGTGCCTGCAATGGGACACAGGGCACCCCTTTTTCCCCACCCTGGAGCCCCCTGGGTTATGGGAGCCCCCCCAGCCTCACCACTGGCCCGGTAAAGGGGCCCACCTGCACCTCACCAGGCGGCTCCATCCCATCGCCCAGCCCAGGCTCACCCACCACCTCCACCTCATTCTTCATCGCCACAGAAGAGCGCACGGGCAGCAATGGGCCCAGCTTCTTCTCTGGCCCAGTGCCTGCTTCCCCCACCAGCTCTGGGTGCATCCAGGGAGCCAAGGGGAATTTCTTGCCGGGAAGCCGAGAGGAGCTGGAGCCAGCAGCAGGGCCGGTGCAGCTGGAGGTGGAGCAGGCAGGCTGCCGGTTCCGTGAGCGGTCACTGTCAGTGCCCACTGACTCGGGGTCCCTCTGCTCTGTGGACATCGCATATGCCGAGACCCGGCGGGGCAGCACCAACTATGCCCTGGGCTACCCCAGCGCCAGCTCCGAGGGCAGCACCAGCACTGACAACATCTCCCTGGGGCTGGAGCCTGAGGGGCAGCGGCGGCGGCGCTCCAAGAGCATCTCCCTGAAGAAGGCCAAGAAGAAGCCCTCGCCACCCACACGCAGCGTCTCGCTGATCAAAGAGGGGCACGACAGTGACGTGGGGCTCAGTGCAGCACTTCCCAAGGACCAGCGGCCGAAGAGCCTGTGCATCCCACCGGAGCTCCAGGGTCACCGGCTGGTGCATGCCAACCCCCAGGGGAGTGCGGGCAGGGAGCCCAGCAGCACAGCTGCCCCCCACCAGTGGCATCTCACGGACTGGAGGGCCGGCAGTGATCCCTACCAGTCCCTCTCTGGCTCAAGCACAACCACAGGGACCACGGCCATTGAGTGTGCCAAGACACGGGGCAGCTCTGAGTCCCTTGTGTCCCCTTCAGTGTCCAGGGCCACGACGCCCTCCCAGCTCTCTGCTGAGGCAGACGTCAAGACCTCCTCGCCAGGCAGGCCCACAGGGCTGATGTCCCCATCGAGCGGGTACTCCAGTCAGTCGGAGACCCCAACCCCCACTGTACCCACCTCCACCGTCCTCGGGCACTCCCCACACCAGGTGCGTGTGAGGCCGCTGGTCCCCGAGAGAAAATCCTCTCTGCCCCCCACGTCCCCCATGGAGAGGAGCCCCAAGGGCAGGCTGTCCTTCGACCTCCCACTGACTCCACCCGCCCACCTTGACCTCTCAGGGCTGAAGATCTCCCTGAAGGGAAAGACGAAGGTCAGCCGGCACCACTCTGACTCCACCTTTGGCACCAAGCTGGCCCAGAAGACAAGTCCCATCACACCTGTCATGCCTGTGGTCACACAGTCCGACCTGCGCTCCGTTCGCCTCCGCTCCATCAGCCGCTCGGAGCCAGAGGACAACGCTGATGGCCCAGAGCACACGGAGGAGCCAGCACACGTCCCCTGCCCAGGGCCGGAGAGGAAAGTGAAGCCACCTGTGGCAGAGAAGCCACCTCTGGCCAGGCGCCCCCCATGCATCCTGCCCAAGCCCCTAGTGTTGCGGGAGGAGGGTCCCCTGTCCCCCAAATCCCCACCAGGCACTGCCACCCAGGAGAAGGGGCTGGCCCACGATGCCGTCGTGGTGCTGCGGAGAGGGGAGCTGGGGAGGGGTTCAGGGGAGCCCCACTTGTCCCTGGCCCCGGTGGGGCCCCGGCGGCTCTCGCAGGGCAGCCTGGACGAGCTGCGGCCAGAGCGGGGTGGTGCCAAGGGGGAGCGCAGGAGGGCCAAGGTGCCGCCGCCAGTGCCCAAAAAGCCCAGCGTGCTGCACCTGCCGCTCATGCCAGCTCTGGCACAGCAGGGAGCTGGTGGGGGGGACCTGCCACCCACCCCCAGCCCCATCATCACGCTGGACACTGACCCCTCCTGCTGCAACCCTGATGCTGAGGATCCACCATCCCCGAAGGCTGTGGACACCACAGGCTGGCAGGCTGCCAGCGAGTCTGCCAGTGAGCCTGCCTCAGAGCAAGGTGAGATCCCTTATGGTGGGATCACCCCAGGGAGAGGGGCTCCCCATGCTGCACAGGGGATTCACTGCTGCCATCTCCCTGCCCACAGGCAGCTCAGCAGAAGCCGGCACGGAAGAGAAGAGCTTTGTCAGCGACAAGACGGCTGAGTCCATCGTGGAGGAGGACGACGAGGTGTTCACAACGTCCCGCACCACAGAGGATCTCTTCACGGTGATCCACAGGTAAGGCTGGTGCTTGCACTGGAGGGGACAGTCCCTGTGCTCACTGCATCCCACCACTGTCACAGCTCTGGGTGTAGTGTCCCCCCATCACGACACCTCCATTTTCCATACTGGGGCCAGTGTTCATCCTTGGGGACAGCCCAGTTGCTGCTGCCTTGAGCAGACTGCAACCAGCAGGGAGGGTCCAGATTAGTCCTACCTGCCAGGAGCACCACCTGCCATGCTCATGTTGTCACCTTGCCCCAGCAGAGCAGGCTGGGCACTACCATGTCCCTCACTTTGGGACCTCACCCCAGCCCCAGACTGCTCCCACCCATGTCCCTTTGGTGCCTAGGTCGAAGAGGAAGGTCTTGGGGCGGAAAGAGCCTGGTGACACCTTCAGCAGCCGACCCACCTCCCACTCACCTGTAAAGACTTCAGGCTCCCCAGCTGGTGAGTCCCTGGCAGCAGCGGGCAGCAGTGGGAAGTCTTCCAGCAGGAATGAAGATTTTAAAGCCCTGCTCCAAAAGAAGAGCAGCAAAACCAGCCCTGGTACTCGGCCATCTGCTGCTGAACTGCTCAAGACCACAAACCCGCTGGCCCGGCGGGTCATCACAGAGTTTGCCCCTGAGCTGGACAGTGCAAACAGCTCCAAAAGCCAACCCTGACCACACAGGGGCCCCTCCAGGCGGAGGGGTGGCAATGGCTGCAGAGGGAGCGCTGCTGCAAAGGGCTGTCCTGGCTGCTGGGGAGCCCCTGTATCCTGCTGGGGGGTTCTTCTGCTTTTTTTCCTTATTTGGAGAGCTGCTGGCAGAGAGGCAGTGGCTGGAGCCCAAGCCCTCATGACTCTGGGCCCTTCTCATGAGGGAAGAAGCTGGAACTGGCCCTTGCTGAGCCAGCTCCTGGGATTGAAGGCTCCTGCCCAGGAACCAGAACAGGATCACAGCCCCCAGTGTTGCCCCATGCCTGCAGTGAAGCAGCTTGAGACTCTTTGGTCCCTTCGGCACGTGGTACTTTAAACAGCTTTTCTAATGCACAGTGGTGGTGATGTTTGATTCTCTTCCCTTTGACATTGTACCTTGAGTTTCCCATGCAGAGATGCCCTGGTTGAATTCAGCTGGACACACAGACGCACTTTGGGAAGACGCCAGGGGTTCGGCTGGATCTGCGGTTGCTTTCGAAGTGTCACAGGAGGTTTCCTGTCATTGCCCTGAGCACCCTTCCTGTCACACAGGGAACTGGCACCCAGCATCGGCAGCCAGCGCCACCACCTCAAGCCAAACTCCCACCCCTTGAAAGCCCCCAAAATGCTGCATTTTGGAGCTCCTCAGCTCTCAGTCCAAAAACAAACCCCGGGGTCACCTCCACTGCCAGACCCCTGGCCTCACTGCACAGGGGTCCGGCAGCCACCCCACTCCCTGCCAGCCCCCACACCAGGGGTCCTGCACCCGTCTGCCAGCTGGGGCCATGGGGGTACTGTGCCATGGGAAGGAAGCTCTTCCCCAGCTCTGCCTCCTGCATCTCCCCAACAGACTCTGCAACAACTTCTCCTGCTGCCCTGGCCACCGAAGGTCCTGGGATGCTACCAAGATGGTGGCTGGAATCCAGATGGACGTCACCTGAGCCACCTCCCTGGTGACTCCTGGGTCCCCCCAGGGTTGCCCACCACTCACCCATGCCCACCACTCCCACTTGCCAGCAGGGAGCTGAGCAAGGCCAAGTGGGACCAAGGCCAAGTGCCATCAGGGCATGTGCACACGGCCATGGAGGAGGGTTTGCATGTCCTCGGGTGGGATTTACCCCCCTCACCCTCTGCTGCCTCTTCCTGGCCTGGCTTCAGCATGGGAGCCCAGCAGCCACTAACAGAGGCCATGGTGTGGGGAGGAAACATCAGCTATGAGCATGGCCATGCACCCAGAGAAACAGGAAGGGCCAGCTGTGACTGACAAGGAAACAGGGTGTTTAGGGAAATTTCTGCTTGATTTCTTGATGTATTTCCACATGCTCCAGCCCTCCTGTGCTGTGGGGGAGCAGTGCAGTGTGTCCAGGCAGCAGCAGGGCACCACAGCACTGCTTCAGCTATCCCTCTGAGGGGCCTGGGCTACTCTGGAAGTCTGCCCCACCAGGAGCTCTGCATCCCCGGGGAGCATAGCCCAGGCAAACATTTCATCATCCTTACCCCAATCCTGGATCTGATCCCACTGAGGCTCCAATTGGTTCCCCTCTCCTCCATCCTGGTACTCACCCATCTCTCCCTTTCGTCTCCCAGGGCTGCAGATTTAAGCCTGTAATTAAGAGCCAGGCTGAGAAACTCAGGAAAAGAAAAAAAAAAAAAAAAAGAAAAAAGAAAAAAAGGAAAAAAAAAAAAGGAAAAAAAAAAAAAAAAAAGAGAGAAGAAAAAAAAGGAAAAAAAAAAAAAAGCTCTAAATGAATGCCCACATTTCACCCCCATCCCATGGCCCCAGCCAGTGGCATGGTGCTGGCGCAGGATGGGGCCAGGGCACAGCTTGGGAAGCTCTGGGGACGGGTTCATTTTGCACATGACTGCTCAGGAAACCAGGGAGGGAGCCGGTGAAGGGGGCTGGGAACTTGGATGGGGCAGGGACCCCCCTGCGCAGCACCCCCAGCACTGCTGGCAGCTGGAGTGGCCGATGCTGCAGGGAGGGAATGTCCAGCTGTGGGACAGAGATTGGCCATGGAATGGGGATGGGCTGTGCGATGGAAATTGCCCATGAAGATGGAGATCCTAATTTCCCTGGCCGAAGGAACATGTTCTTCCTGGGGCTCTTCCTGGCCGAGTGCTCGTCCCTGGCCGCTCACTGCCCGCTCCCTCTGGCTGCAGCTGTCC
Source organism: Sylvia atricapilla (assembly GCF_009819655.1). NCBI lineage: Eukaryota > Metazoa > Chordata > Aves > Passeriformes > Sylviidae > Sylvia > Sylvia atricapilla. Next base: position 382,847 of record NC_089160.1, read on the forward strand.
GCCGGGGTCCCGGGAAGGACAGCCCTGCCCTGGGATGGGGGCCGCCAAGGTGCCAACTATGGAATGTTGTACTTTTTATCTCGCCAGCTTGGTAAAGTGCTCCCTGCTGCCCGCCTGTGCCTGTGCTTCTTTGTGCTGCCGAGGGACGGGCGCTGGGGAGGTGGGCACCCCCTGGCACCCCCGGGTGGCTCGAGGGGAACCCGGCCCCAGCAGCTGGGGCCTTTCACAGCGTCTGCCACCGCTGCTGTGTCCCCCGTGGCTCTGGGGACTGTGTGAGGACAGTGTGAGGGGCTGGGGATGGGCTCGGCGTCCCGGAGGCAGGGGGGACAGACGTGAGGGACAGGGACAGCCCGCGGGGACTGCTGGGGTCAGCCTCGTACTGGGGGAGAGCGGGGACAGCGCTGGGCACTGGATACAGGCCGGGGGAGGACTGGCACTGGGCTCGGCATCCTGGGGCAGGGGGGATGGATGAGGGCGACAGCCCTGAGTGGTGGGGCCAGCTCTGGGCAGGCGCTGGGTACGGCCGTGGATGCCGAACTCAGCCCTGTACGCCGGGCAGCTCCAGACCTCTCCAGGCGGGCACGCCCCAGAGTCCCGCAGCCCCGCGTCCCCCGTGTCCCCGTGTCCCCGGCCCAGCGCGGCGGCTCCGTGCCGGCACGGCGCGGGCAGCCCGGGGCCTCGGCGCGGGGCAGCGGCAGCTCCGCCCGGCGGGCGGCGGGCAGCGCGGGGGCCTTCCGGCGGCAACATGGCGCCCAAGGGGAAAGGCGGCAAAGCCGGCAAGAGTGAGTGGGGCTGGGCGGCACCGGCACCGGCCGGGGGCTCGGGGATGGCACCGGCACCGGCCTGGGGCTCGGGGACGGCACCGGCACCGGCCGGGGGCTCGGGGACGGCACCGGGAGCGGCCTGGGGCTCGGGGACGGCACCGGGAGCGGCCGGGGGCTCGGGGACGGCACCGGAACCGGCCTGGGGCTCGGGGACGGCACCGGGACCGGCCGGGGGCTCGGGGATGGCACCGGCACCGGCCAGGGGCTCGGGGACGGCACCGGGAGCGGCCTGGGGCTCGGGGACGGCACCGGGAGCGGCGGGACGGGGGCTCGGGGCCGAGGCAGTCTCAGAGCCCGGCAGGGGTGGCAGGGACCGGACCTGTGTGAGGATACTCGGTTCACAGGCGGCGACAGCGGCGGCGGCGGCAGCGAGGGCAAAGCACAGGGCCCGAAGGGAGGCGGCAGCGCTGTCAAGGTGCGTGTGGGGAGCGGCGGCGGCCTGACGGGTGCGGGTTCTCCGCCGCGGCACCGGCAGGCTCGTCCCGCCCGGCACAGCCCCGCTGCCCTCCCCAACAGGTTCGGCACATCCTGTGCGAGAAGCACGGCCGGGCCATGGAGGCCATGGAGAAGCTGAAGTCCGGGCAGCGCTTTAGCGAGGTGGCGGCACAGTACAGCGAGGACAAGGCCAGGCAAGGGGTGAGTGAGTGCTGCGCCTGGCACAGGGCTCACTGCTTGTCACCAGCAGGAGCCGTCCCACGGCCACATCACCCAGCCTCTCTGCTCTTAGTCTCAAAGCTTAACCCCAGCGGTCGTTTCCTGCAGGGAGACCTGGGCTGGATGACCAGAGGCTCCATGGTGGGACCATTCCAGGAGGCAGCATTTGCCCTGCCTGTGAGCAGCATGGACAAGCCTGTGTACACAGACCCTCCCGTCAAGACCAAGTTTGGATACCACATTATCATGGTGGAAGGCAGAAAATAAAATGTGAATGACCACGATGACCTTGTTGACTGCTTGAATCCCGAGTCCCAGACACCTTGGCCTTGGAGCAAGTTGGGCACAACCAGCAACACACCTGGAGGCAGCTGGCTGTCCCTGCCACTCTGCTGGCAGAGCAGAGCCCTGCCTGGAGAGGTAAAGTGTCTCTGGGAAAGGTGAAACAAGAGCCTTTTACAGATGTTGAAGTCTCTGTTGCCTGGCAGATCAGCCTCTTTATCTCCTCTGGAGATAATGGTCTGTCAGTGGAGTGAGGTGCCCAGGCTTTTATCTGCAAACAGAAATGATGCAGAAAGGGACAGAGAGAGCCCCGGGGCTTGGTCTCTATCTCCATCTTCCCCAGGAGGATGCAGACGGCTCCCATGGTGTAGATTGTGCTCCAGGGTTGCAGGACAGCCCCTTCAGTGGAGGGTGGGTAACACTGGAGCAGGGTCAGGCCGGGCAGGGAAGGGGACAGCAGAGGAGGAAGAACTCTCTTCTTCCTAAAGTTCTACCTTGCCCACTCAGAGCTGGGGGAAGAAACTGGCTAACTCAGGTTTGAATAAGAAACAAGCCACTAAATGCTTGTGTGCCGCTTCCTGCCCCCCCTGTGCTATGGGATGTGCAAGGGAAGCAGCCCAGCAAGGTTCCTGCCATCTCGGGAATCCAGCCCAGAGCTGTGATCCCCTTCCTGCCCACAGAGCCCCCAAACCAGCCACAGCTCCAGGAACAGGCACCAGGTGAATGCCACACACAGAGCTCAGAGATCAGGAGGAAACATCAAAGAACAAAAGGTCTTTCTCTTCCCTCTCTTTTCAGGGTGTTGGTTTTGCTGAGTATGGAACGCTCAGAGAAGCCAATTAATGGCTTGCTATGGAGGGCAGATAGGCTGCCCAGAGCAGACACTGTCCAATGTAATGGTGCTGTTAATAAACCACTTGTTTCCAGGCTGCCAGAGCTCTGTTCTTTCTTTTGGCAAAAAGCACATTGACACAACTGCACCAGCAGAATTAGATCCGTGTTTTCTGTGGTTCCGAGGACAAAGAGCTCCTCTCTCGAACTGCAGAGCCCAGCCAGGTGTGGTGTCCTGTGCTAGTGTGGTACTGCAGAAGGCAGCATGCCATGCCACAAGGAAACATCCATATCTGCTGCTGTGCTTGTCACCAGGTGAGTCTGGCAGGAGTTAGGGACGAGCACACCAGACTGAGGCTGTGTTGGTGAGGGGCAGAGTCACTCAAAGCCAGAACCAGGAGCTTTTGAGCTGCTGGTTTGTGGGACTGAGGCACTGTCAGCCAGTTTGCTGACAACACTGAGCTGTGTGGTGTGATCACACACTAGAAGGGAAGGACAGATCCAGAGGGACCTGGACAGGCTGGAGAGGTGGGACCACATGCACCTTCAGGCACATAAATTGGCTTATTTAAAACCCAGGAGGGAGGAAGCACAGCAGCCCAAAGCTGGGCTGTACAGTGGCCATGGGACTGCACTGTCCCCGTCTCCTCATGGGGGGAGACCAGCAGAACTGGAGGGTAGAAAGGTGAAGCCGGGGCTGCCAGCAAGGAGAGGGGTTTAGACACCAACAATACCACTTTTTTTATTAAATACCCAGACAGGGACATGAACCATTTTCATCCTTGTGAGCTGACTGCACAGTAAAGTTCCCTCCACAGCATCCAACACCTGAATGTTTGGACTGGTTGCTCAAGCAGGAGGTGCTGAATTTGCTCTGTCACCAGGGTATATGGCAAGCACCAGCCTGGGGCTGGCTCAGGGATCCCAGGGCCGTGGTGCAGACACACGGTAACAAGGAACAGCCAGACTGCCATCACAGAGCCACATGCATGTCACTTCTGGGCCAGCTGCCTGTACAAGTTCAGAGTCAGAAGCAAAATTTCAGGATCTCCACTTTTTATATCAAGAGCTTGCAGGAAGCAGTCCAACGCCTCCTGGAGTTTTCCATCATTCTGAAGTTTCTTTCCACTGTGCACCAAGGTGTCATAATCTGCAGCAGGAGAATTCTGCCCAGTGCCCTTTTCAGAGCTGCTTTCCTGGAGGTAGTCAATCTTCTTGCCTGACTGGAGCTCAGTGTCACCCATGGATTCCTCCTGAGATGACTCTGTCTCCTCTGCCTCGGACTGCTCAGATTCCGTATTGTCTGTGTGGGAGGACTCTTCATTTGTATCAAGTGTTTCTCCAGTAGGTTCTTCTTCAGGCTCAGCAGATTCCCCAGTGCACTCCTCAGCTTCATCTTCCACAAGCCCATCTTGCTCCCCGTCACCATCATCATCGTCTTCTTCATCAGTGCTTCCTATGAATTCATCTACCAACCTGCTGCTGAGCGAGTGCCTAGTGGAAGCATTAGACACATTTCCACTGTTATTTAGTTGGGGAGAAAAGATGGCTTTAGCTCTTCTTTTGTCATATATAGGGGTGGAAGCACTAATTCCTTCTGGAAATCCGAGATGAATGCTGTTCCAAGGAGAGGAGGGCACTTGTTCAGACTGCTCTTCACTCTCACTGTCAGAAACAATTCTGTTTAAGCATTTCTTCCTATCAAAAGCAACGACACCACTGCTTTCGTCCAATGTTTTACTCTCTTGCAGGGAGGCATTTGGCTCTTCCTCAGCTGTGGGACAGGGTTTGCCATGGCTACTGGCCTCACTTGGCCAAGTTTTGTTAGGAGGTTCTCTGTCTGGAGATTTACACAAGCTTTCTGCCTGGAGTTGTAAGCTCTCCTTCTCAGGGTGTTCCACTGATCCATCTCTATTTGAGGCATCCTGCCATCCCTCTTCAGACTCTTCCAAAACCAGATTGAAGTCAACTTGATCCTGAAAAGAAGGAGCAGATGTACCCTCCAAGTTGTCTTCCAGCATATGAGACTTGTAGAGCTCAGCATTGATTTCTGGTGTAACATTTGATAAACTCAGCAGTGCAGAAGCTGGCTCAGGAACATTGTTCTGCTCTGTCCCCAGGGAAGTGTGTGGGTCAAGTACCTGAACTGACAGTTCTGCATCCCTTCTAGGATCATCGGCCTTGCCAGACTCAGAGGAATTGTGACAATGCCCAGACAGGTCATTCCTTGCCTCAGCCAAGCTGTCTGAATGTACCTGCAAATGCTGTTTCTCTTGGAGGCTCTGACTCCCTTTCATGTGTGCAGGGGATGATGGCGTAATGCTAGATTCAAGATTTTGCTCAGGTTCTCGTATATCAGGTTGTTCTGCTGTCTTACTGGTATTGAGCACTTCTGTCTGCATACTGGACACATCTCGGGCCCCTTGCCCTTCATCCAAGTCAACAACAGTCAGAGTTGTCATTTTGGAGCTGATATCGAGCACCTGGGCCTCCTCATCCTCTGTAAGATCAATAACTTTGTCTTTTTCATTTTCATCAGCTACTGGTGGTGAAACAAAGTGAATTTTGTCATTCAATGTTGGAGACAACTTCTTTGGCGCAGAAACTGATCCTGATGGTCTTTGCCAGTTCTCTTCACAAGCATTTCTGATCCCCTCCATCCTCTGATCTCTGAGCTGGGACTCCAGCTGGACCAGCTCGTGGGCTTTCTGTACCCTGTGCTGAATGTACTGCTGGGCTTCCTCGCTCTCCACCTGCTCCTCATGAGCCATCTCCTTTGTGTAGATCAGGTCATGGTCAGAAATGCCAAACATTGCCAGGGAATGCAGGTAAGCAAGGTGCTCATCCAGCTGCAGGTCAGATTTCCTTTGCATGGCGTGCAGGGACTGCAGCTGGATCTGAGTTGCAGATGTCCGAGTATCTTCCAAAGTGAAGAGCTCCCTTAGTTCCTGCTTGGAGAAATAACGGAACGGGTTCTTTTTGTCACCAGTGGTCTGTCTGATTAGCGAGTCCTTGAATACCTGCCGCCTGTATATCTTCTCTTCCACGGTGCCGCAGGTGATCAGTCTGTAAATCACTACGTTCTCTTTCTGCCCAATTCTGTAAGCTCTGTCCACAGCCTGAGCATCAGTTGCTGGATTCCAGCTGGGGTCAAAGATCACCACTCGGCTGGCTGCTGTCAAGGTTATGCCCACGCCCCCAACCTGCGTGGTGAGCAGGAAGACGGAGTAGTCGGTGTTGCTCTGGAAGGTGTTGATGCGCCTCTCCCGCTCCGTCAGGTGGGTCACTGTGCCGTCGATGCGCATGATCAGGAATTGCCGGCGGGACAGGACAAGCTCTATAATATCCAGCATCTTCCTCGACTGTGAGAACACCAGGGTTCGGTGTCCCTCTTCTCTCAGCCGTTCCAGCAGTCCCACAAGGAACTGCATCTTCCCAGACTCCTGGATCAGAGTCTCACCAGAGAGATGATCTATTTTGCTCATGCCTGAAAGCAAACCTGTTTCCATTCTGTAGTCCTGCTCGAAGCCCTCCTGCTCTTCCAAGCCCAGCTGGATACAGGCTCTTGCAGACAGAAGCCTGGGGTGGTCACAGAGTTTCTTCAGGACTGTCAGCTCAGCCAAAGGCGATCGAGTTGTCATCAGCACTTCCTTCACATGATCCAGGCAGAGAAAATTCCTGTAGATTTCTTCCTGCACCGGTGTCAGGTACACCCACACAACAAAGTCATTTTTCCTAGTGAGAGATGGCATGACAGGAGCCTTGTTCTTACTTGAATCCTCAGGAAGCGCAGCATCTGCATTATTGGCATGATAGCTTTTGATGTCTTCCTTGGTCCTTCTGAGGAAGTAGGGCTTTATAATTGCCATGAGATTCTCTGATATCTTTAGCCCCAGTGCTTTCTCACCTGGAGTCGCATCCTTCTCCCTCGCCCTGGTAATGGGATTCTCATATTCCATTTTAAAAGTTTTGGCAGTTCCCAGGAGGGAGCCTTGGCAGGCAAAGTCAAATAAGGACCACATTTCCCGCAGGTTGTTCTGCACGGGGGTGCCTGTAAGCAGGACACGGTGCTGGGCCGGGATTGCGTACACACACTTGGTTGTCTTGTTTGACGGGCACTTGATCTTATGTGCTTCATCGAGAATGACGTAGTCCCAGACAAACTCCTGCTCGTGGCGGCTGGCCAGTTGCTTCCAATTGTTAATAAGCATCTGGTAGCTCGTGATGATGATGCCATTCTTCCTCTGGACCCTCTCCAGGTTCCTGGTACGCTCTGTCTTCCTGGTGCCATGAAACTCCTTGACGCGTAGGCCAGGCGTCCAGCGAGCAAACTCGGCCAGCCAGCTGCTGACCAGGGTGGTAGGCATGATGAGCAGGACATGCTGGATGAGCTCAGCGTCGAACATACCTGAGAGGAAGGCGATCACCTGGATGGTCTTGCCCAGGCCCATGTCATCTGCCAGGACGCCACCAGGCTTGCCGTCCCGGTGCAGGCTGTACAGGAACGCAACACCTTCCCGCTGGTGCTGGAACAGCTTCTCGTGCATCTCCCCGTAGATCAGCAGGCCGCTGCCGCATACGTTCACGAAGCGCTCATCCTCCTCCTGCTGCGACTGCTGCTCCCGCTCGGCCTCCGCCAGCGCCTCCCGCACCCGCTGCATGCGGCCCTGCAGCTTCTCGCTGGGGCGGATGGCAGCCGCCAGCTGGAACAGCCGCAGCGCCTCCTCCAGGTCCCCGTCGGCCGCCGCCTCCTTCGCGCCCGTCACGAGCCTGGGGGAGTCACCGTGAGAACCGAGCGGCCAGGCACGGGCTACACCCGGGAGCGCCGGCCCGCCACCGCCTCCCCCGGCCCCGGCCCCGGCCCCGGCCCAGCCTGCCCACAGCCCCCCGCAGCCTCCCGGCCGCCCAGCTCCGTTCCCGCTCACCCCCGGTAGCGCTCCTCTTCCGCCGCCGCCTCTCCGGGCCCAGGGGCGGCCATGGCGGCGGCGCTGCCGCCCTGCGCTTCGAACGCGGCCCTTCCCGTCCTGCCCTGCGCCACATGCAAATCAGCAGCGCTCGCAGCCAATCAACGCCGGGGGCGAGAGCAAAGGGGCGGGGTCGAGCGCCGTCCGCGCCTCCTCCCGGGCTGGGGGGGCGCGGGGACCGGCCCCGGTGCCGCCCGGTGCCGCCCGGTCCCTTTCCCGCCGCGCGGTGGGAAGCAAGGCGCGGGCCATCCGGGGGGAGCTCGGCAGACTCAGAAGTGTCCCCCCGCCACCGTGCGCTCCCGGTTCCTGCCGCGCCATCGGTGCACGTCACGGGCGAGGGCGGTGGGGTCCTCCCGCCAGCAGAGGGCGCGGCGGCGGGCGCCGCTTGTGCTCCGCGCCCGTGCCCCGCCGGAGTCGCCGGGAGACCGAGCGCTGCCATGGAGGCGCGCGCCGCGGGCTGCGGCCTGCTCGTATCCACCGGGCACGGCGGGGCCGGGCGGGGGGGGGGCGGCGGTGGGGCGGGCCGGGCCGGTCACCGGAGCGTTCCTTAACTGCTGGCGCAGAGCGTTGCCGGCGCGGAGGTGCGGGCCGGGCGGCGGGAGCCGTGCGTGCTCGGCCTGGAGCGGCGGGCCGGCCGCTACGGGTGAGTGCCAGCCCGGCGGGGCCCGGCAGACCTCGGGGGGTGCCGCTGCCGCCGAGCTGGGGCGGCACCCGCCGTGCCCGGGCGCTGCTCGGTTCTCCGCCGAGCTGCCGCAGCCGTCCTGACTCTGGGGTCAGGCTTCCCTCTCCCCGCGGGCGGGGACCCCGGGACCGGCGCTCCGGAGGTCCCGTCCCGGCTCCCCGATGCTCAACCGGAGCCGCTGCCCCCGCGGTGTGGGACCTGCCCCATGGCAGGAAGAGTTCCACGGCTCTTACACTCCCCCGGGGATCAGCGTCTTGCGTGGTCTCAGCTTCGTGTCTTTTTCCTCCTCCTGCCCCAGAAGCTTAGGATAAAAATCAAACGTTGTGTCTCTATACCTCTATACACACAGCTCCCGTTTGTGCGTGTGTGAGCAGGGCGTTGCTGCCGGGTCGTTACAAGCCTTCCTTCTGTCTGCAGGGTCGTTATTCGCTCCCAGGAGAAAGAAAACTCTGATCCGGATTATATTCCCATCAATAGCCGCTTTAAATGTGTGCAAGGTACTGACTGCCGGGGGGAAGGTTGAGAATCCCCTGCTGTCCATCTGCAAACCCTAAATTTAGTGGTGTTTCCTGGTGTTACCTGCCTCCTGAGCCACAGTGGGTTGAATCCCTTCCCTGTGAAACGGCAACTCGTATTTTATGGAATCTCCTTGTTCCTCATCCAAGCAGGTTGTCATTCCATATCAGCATGCAGTTGTGAGGAGCTTGGCTGGCTCCAGTGCGTGGTGGGCTTGGCACCACGCTGAGCCAGCACATGCAGAGCCTGGTTTCAGGGTCTGGAATTCGGTGTCTGCTGGTGTCTGTTTTTCAGGCTTCTCTGCTATTGCAAGAGTTGGGAGCTGTTGCCTTTTCCTGCACGTTTACATCTAAACTTCCATAAAGTCTAGCAAGCTCTCAGCATCCCACCTGTTGGATGAGGAAGGGCTTTAGATCTTGTCTTGGAAGAACTTAAATAGCAGCAAGTGGCCCTGGGGTGAAGCCTTGTAAGGATTAAAAGTCCTTTTTCCTGAATTTACTCATTCACTTGTGTGCAGATGTTCTGCCCCTGGTCTTGCTCTGTAGAGAAGCTCTGAAGTTTCTTGTCAAGTTGGTCTTTCCCAAAGTAGCTGCAGTGATGGGGAAAAACTGTCCAGGTGTATGAGAGCTGTGTGCTGGGAATCTCCCTGGGATACTTGTTGGGCGGTGACTGTCCAGGTTCTCTCTGCCAGAACCGTTAGGAATGTACAGATGTAAATTAGAGCTCTTTGTTCCTGTTAGGACTCTTTCATGGCTGGTAGCAGGCAGTGTAATTATGTGAGTCTTCAATTGCTGCAGCATCAAGCGTGAGCTCTACTGATCCTGTTTCTCTCTTTTCTAGAGGCAGAAGAAACACTGCTGATTGATATAGCTACAAACAGTAAGTTTCATAAGGGCAGTGGTGTAGCTAAAGGTCCTGTCAGGGAGCAGCCACTGGTGCTTGTTTTGCCCCAGGCTCTGTGTTTGTCCCCTGCTCAAACAAGGATTGTTTTCCCTCTGATGTTGTCATCTGGCTCTGTCACAGACAAAGTTTGAAATGCAAATGATTGAAATGTTTGCAATTTTTCTTCCTGCTTTTGGAACTCTTCTCTTAGAGCTTTCAGTAAGGAGGATTCCTAAAGCCAGGAGAACGTGCTGGGGATACCCCAAGCAGGGTGGGGGAACCTCCCAAGTGCAGGGACAGTAACTTAGGTGCAGGTTTCCATCGCAGACAGCACCTGAAGCTGCTGGGGGCTCTGTGAGCCAGCCTGGGCTGACTCAGTGAGTGTGTTTGAAGCAGGCTGCAAGGTCCGGATCCAGGGTGACGAGGCGCCGGAGCGGCTCTTTGAGATCCCTGACGAGGAGCGCTGCTTGGGCTTCCTGTCTGAAGTGCAGAGCATACAGGAAGGTGAGTGGAGTTGCCCCCTGTGCGTGTGAAATCCTCTGCCAGCAGTTTCTGACAGGGATGGGTTTTTTCCCAGCACACCTGAAAGCATCTCATCCTGAACCTAAGGACTCAGCCATTTGGCACCAGGTGGAGAAGAGCCTCACGTGTCTATCTCCAGGTACAGTTGGCTTTGCTCCAGGACCTGTGCAGTGCTGGGGTACCCAGAGCAGGAGCTGGATCAAGCCCTGTTAATTCCTTCCCGAGTGCTATTTTCAACCTTGGTTTGTGCATGTTAAGCTCCTTCCTGCCTTGACATGTGGTTAGTGCCCCTTTCTCCCATTTCCAGGGTCACACCATTGATGTATTCCTATTATCATTTGGTTGTTTTGCTCTCTGTGGAGTTACATCTTTTTGTTCTTGATCTGAGCTGTTTCAGATTGGTTCTCAGGTTGTTTTCTTGGATTTTTCATTGCAGGAGCTCTGGGGTTTGAGGATGACTTCAACACTCTGAGCCTAGAAGAGAAAAGGAACATGCAAAACCACCAGTCAGGATCTCGACGGGAGCCCCCGCCTCCTCCTGTCCCTCAGAATAAGCAGTAAGTAAAGCAAGGGATCTGTTCCCTTTTTTACTTTTCTTCCTAGACAGCAGAACTAGTTCTAGTGCTGCTCTTGCCTCTTTCCTAGATCTCAGCGAGAGAGAGAAGGCACATCCAGAGACCAGCCCAAGGTGACCAACACGATGCGCAAGATGTTTTTGCCTAGCACACAGTCGGGGCAGAGAGAGGGGCTCATCAAACATGTGCTGGCCAAGAGGGAGAAGGCCTACATCAACCTGCACAACTTCAGGTGAGAGCTGGGAGGGAAGGACAGAGCTGTGGGATCTCTCCTGTGAGCTTGGATCTCACAGGAGATTGGACCCTGGCAGCTGCTGATGGGTTGCAGCTCAGGTGGCCAATGAGGATGGTAGAGGCCAAAAGTCACCGAGTGTCCGTGGGGCAGCTGCTCCTTTTGTCTTCTTTCTGTGTGTGTCATGTCTCCTGAGCCTTGGTATGGCTGTAGCAGGTGGGCAGGAGTGAAGACAGATGTCCCACCATAGTATCGTGGTCTTGCCCCTCTTGGTGTTGAAAGAGCCAGATGTTTGCTGGTGGAAATGTCTTACTCTGAGAGGAGTGTCACTGGGAGTGAGCCAAGCCTGGGAGAATTTTCGAGGAGCAGCTGAGGGAGCAGGGGAGCCTCAGCCTGGAGAAAAGGAGACTCGGAGACCTTCTGGCTCTCCGCAACTTCCTGACAGGAGTGGGCAGCTGTGGGGGTCAGGCTTATCTCCCAGGGACCAAGGGAGAGTACAAGAGGAAAGGGCCTCAAACTGCACCAGAAAAGGTTCAGGTTGGACACCAGGGGGAATTTTTTCATGGAAGGGGTGGTCAGGCATTTGGAAGGGGCTGCCTAGAGAGATTTAGAGTCCCCATCTCTGGAGGTGTGCATGGAATGCCTGGACATGGCACTCAGTGCTTTGGGCTGGGTGACAAGGTGGGGATTTGGCACAGGTTAGACTCAATGACCCTGGAGGTCATTTCCAGCCTCAGCGATTCTGTGACTTTCAGTTCTCCCATGGCTGTCATTGCTCCATGCAGGGACAGCTCACAGTGTGTGCTTCCAGCCAGAACTCTGCTGTGCTGCTGTGGTTTTCACTGTGTTTGCAAACAGATCAGCTGCTTCTGTGTTGTAGGTTCTTTGTGGGAACGTGGAATGTGAATGGGCAGTCTCCTGACAGCTTCTTGAATCCATGGCTGGTGTGTGACATGGAGCCTCCAGATTTCTACTGCATCGGGTGAGCAGCTGGGGGTCCAGGAGGGCTGGGTCAGGTTTGTGTTCCTGTCATGCTCCAGAGGCTGCACAAAGCTGAGCTGTGTCACACAGGGGCTGTCTGAGGGCAAAAAGCCATCGCATGAGGCAGAGGATCGGGTTGGACAAAGTTGGCATGACACAGTAGATTTTCCTGGAGGCACTGTCCTCTGCCTAAAGTGGTGTTCTCAGGGAGAAGCTTGCTGGGGCGTTTGGGGTAGGATCTCAAAGGCAGTGCAGAGAAATTCCACTGCTTTATTTAGCAAGTGGCCATAAGGAGCTGTTCCTCCAAGGGCTGTTGCTGGAGGTTTCATGTTCCTGTAGGAAGAGGGAGATGTGTAGGAGGGCTGGAGGTGCTAAGCTCTTGGGTTTCCAGGTTCCAGGAACTGGACCTCAGCACGGAGGCTTTTTTCTACCTTGATTCTACAAAGGAGCAGGAGTGGCTGTCTGCTGTGGAGAGGTGTCTGCACCCTAAGGCCAAATACAAGAAAGTGAGTTCTGCTCAGTGTCATGGGGGTTTGTCATGGAGCTGACATGATGGGAAGGAAAAAGGAAAAGGACTTCCCTTTTCCTTCCTGTCCAAGGAGCAAGGCTTGGAGAAATTAAGGGTGATTCTGGGCATGTGTCAAATGTATCAAGTTAAATCTGTTTCTGCACCGCAGTTGTAGGGAAATGTTGTGCTCTGAAGCAGAAATTTATAAAGGAGGAGGTTACAATACCTTTATCAAATAGGAGGTAGGTGTTAGGAAAGCAGCGGGTTCAATTTCTCTACCTATGTTACCTTTTCATCCTGTAGTGTAGAGGCCAGTTGTATTCTGATGTGATAAATTAAATGAGGAAGTTTCCCCTGAAGGAATAGGATGATTTATGAAGTGAAATCATTCAGATGCTGCTGTCTTGAGTCAGAATTGCTGTGGGAGCAGGACTGTTGGCTGGTTTAGACCAAGACATCAGTTTTATCTCTGCTATGACAAACCTTTTTGCTACAGGGACCAGTTCTGAATACCCGAATGGGTTTCCCTTTCCTCCCTAGCCAGTGTGTTTGCTGTCACACCCCATCCTGCTTCCTCTGAGCAGGTGTTACTGGGAATGAAGCAGGGAATAGAGTATCTGGCTGAACTGAGAGCCATCAAGGGCAGCCAGGAGTCATGGCCCAAACTGCAGAGAGGCTCCTGCCTCCTCCCCTCCCTTTGCTTCGCCTGGGTTTTGGGGAATTTCTCCCACCCTAGTGAGGGAGAGCACAGGATATGGCTGCAGGAGGAGGATATGGCTGAAGCTGTAGATAAGGCTTGTGGTCACTTGCAAATTCTGCTCCTGCAGAGCAGACTGGGTGCTGGGCCCTTGCAGCCAAATTCTCTGCTCTCAGCTTCTTTCTTCACTCTACAGACTTTATCCCAACACATGTGAATTTTGCTTTGCATAGAGGTGAGCATGCAGACTGTGCTCCAGCAGGGGAGGCCTTGTCACTGTTCCAGAGTGGTGATACCACTGGTTTGGAGGTGCAGGAAGGTCACAGATTAGGCAAGTGTTGGCTTAGCACACGTCAAAGACCAGCAGCAGACCTAAGGTCCCTTCTGGGAGAGGGCCCATGAGCACAGTGTTCACCTCTGTGGACTGAGCTCTGTGGGAGCAGATACTGCTCAGATCCAGAGAGGCCCTTGGCTTTAGGGAGTGAGTATTTCCTGAGGGTGAGTCAGTCTGTGTAGCTCAGAGATGTCTTTTGCTGCCCTGTGCATCAGGCAGGTCTGCCTCAGGGAAATAAGAACATCTCTGTCCATTCCCCTCTACTGGAGTCTGCAGTGAGCCCAGGTGAGCTCTGACCCCTGCTGCACCTGCAGCCTCAGGACAGCCCCAGCTTTCAGGTTCTATTGTTGCAATTAGGGATTGAGTAGAGAACATGAGGACCAGGGAGAGCCAGAGCACCAGGCAGAGCAGATCAGATCAGAGCTGCATTCCCACTGCCTTTCTGGGAATTCAGGATCCCATTTATTTTTGCAGGTGCAAATGGTCCGCCTGGTTGGGATGATGTTGGTCATATTTGCTAAGAAGGATCATCTGAGCAATATCAGAGAGGTCGTGACAGAGTCTGTGGGCACAGGAGTCATGGGGAAGATGGTGAGTCACCAAGGCCAGCTTGTTGCTTCCCTGTCCCCATGCAAGAGGTGCAGTCTGGTTTGGTTCACCTGTGCCACCCCAGTCCTCTGGCCGTGCCTCACCTGCCAGCTGCTCCAACCCCACTGGTCCTTCCTGTCCCCAGGGCAACAAGGGTGGTGTGGCCATCAGGTTCATGTTCCACAACACCACCTTCTGTGTTGTCAACTCCCACCTGGCTGCCCACGTGGAGGACTTTGAGCGCCGAAACCAGGACTACAAGGACATCTGTGCCCGGATGAGCTTCCTGGTCCCCAGTCCTGACAGCCTGTCTGAGGTCAACATCATGAAGCACGAGTGAGTTGTACCCTTTGGAAGTGGGGTCAGGTAGCCCAAGTCAGGTCAGAACTGCAGCAACTGGAGATTTCATGGAGTTTTCTGGCTTGATGACATAACTGGAAATCCCAAGGGCTGTGCTATGCTGCAGTTCCTGCAGACAAACTAGTTACCACCTTGCTGCAGCGCCTTGTGCACCCTGTCCCCAATGTCCCTCTCCTTGCATTTGTGTATAACTTCCTTTTCAGCAGGTCTAAACAGAGTACAAATGGTTGGTACTTCTGTAATTAATACTTAAACCGTTTAAAACCCAAAAAAGTAGAGTGGATTAGTAAACAAAAAAAAAACTTCAAATATTAGATTATCCTTGATAATCCACTAATGGAAATGTTGAGGTTTGACTGTAAACAGGAAGGGCTTTGCTACTAGCAAGAGGGTTAAATTTTAGTCTTTAAATGAAACCTTTATGGAGTAAAGAGTGAGTCCCACGAGTGTTTCTCTAGCTGCTGATAGCAAGAAGGCTGTAGCCTGTTTGGAAGCCTGGAGAGGAGCAGGGTGCTGGTGAGGTGTGGCTGACAGCTGGGATGGGAGACAATGTCCAGAAGGTTGTAAACTCCAGGGACCTAATTCTGCTCCTGCTAATTCTGCATCAGGCAGTCTTGGCTCAATAAGTGGTGCAGCAGTGGCCTGCTCTGGTTGAAGGAAAGGCAGTGAAAAACCAACAGGTCAGAACAGGGTGTCACATGAGGGATAACCCTGCAGGTACAGATGCCTCACCTGTCTGCTGCCTGACAGGCTGGCTCCACCTAATGAGCTCCACCATTGCCCTCTTCTTAACATGAGAAGAGCCTCAATACTGGCTGGATTTTGTGTGAACGCTGGTTTTGCTTCATTACAGAGTCAGTGCTGTTCTCTGGCTTTTTTCAGCCTGAGACAAATACATTATCTCCTGCTAAACCAAGTCTTCAATCTTTGGGGAATTCCAAAGGAGCTGGACTTAGTCCTGTAGGATGTGCTGTCACTAGAAATTTCTGCTGTTGGACTCAATCTTTAATGTCTCCTTTTTGTGTTCCACATGGCTCAGCTTTAATGTGGTTTAAAAAGGGGAGCTGTTAATTGCTGATCTGCTCCCAGAATTCTTCCCTGTGTGGGTGGTGAGGCCCTGGCACAGGCTGCCCAGAGAAGCTGTGGCTGCTCCCTCCCTGGAATTGTTCAAGGCCAGGCTGGATGGGGCCTGGAGCAACCTGGGATAGTGGAAGTTGTCCCTGCTCATGGCAGGGGGCAGAAACAAGATGAGCTTTAAGCTCGTTTCCAAACCAGACCATTCCATGATTCTGTGTGTATCTTTGTTGGCAGTGTTGTTATCTGGCTGGGAGACCTGAACTACAGGCTGTGTCTGCTGGATGCCAGTGAGGTGAAAAATCTCATCAGCAAGAACGAGCTTCAGAAGCTGCTGACATATGACCAGGTCAGTGAACTCACATTTGCCCCATCCCTGGTGGGTCACCTTGGTTTAGGATGTGCCTCTGCTGGGGAGGAGCTGGCAGATGTGGAGCTGGAGAAGGGGCTGGAGCACAAATCTGATGGGGAGCAGCTGAGGGGGGCTCAGCCCGGAGAAAAGAAGGTCCCCAGGAGAGACCTTCTCACTCTCTACAGCTCCCTGAGAGGAGGGTGCAGTCAGGTGAGGGTTGGTCTCTTCTCCCAGGTAACAACTGGCAGGATAAGAGGAAACAGCCTCAGATTGTGCCAGGAGACATTATGGTTGGATATTAGGGATTTTTTTTTTTTTAATGGAAAGTGCTGTCCTGCCATGGCACAGACTGCCCAGAGCCGTGATGTCTTCATTTCTGGGGTGATTTAACAGACACATAGAGGTGGCACGTGGGGATGTAGGTTAGTTGTGGCCTTAACAGTGCTGGTGGAACAGTTGGACTCAATGGTTTTGGAGGGCTTTTCCAACCTACATAATTCAGTGGCACTCTGCAATAAGGGTCTGGACACAGACAGACAGACACTGGACCCTGACAGAGCTCTGGGTGTGCTGGTTGCAACATCCCTCTAAACAAAACCAGATTGTCTCTACTGGGGTAACTGGGTGACTCAGGCAGTCACAGTGTGTGTCTGTGTGTCAGTGCAGGAGTTCTCTCTTAGGTACAAACTGTAAGCTGAACATAGGCATTTGTAACAGCCACAAAAGCTGCTGTGACCAGTGTTGTGGAAGAGGTATTGATCTGGAGCCCAAATCTGATCAGCCAGTTTTACCTGAATTCTGTGCTGTCTCCTTACCTGCTTGGCACTTCCCTGCAGCACATGAAGCTGGTGGCAGGTACCTTTCAGGTGGAAGGGCTGCACCCAGGAAACGTGAACAGCAGTGGTGCAGTATCACCTCTGACACAGTTTAGCAGTCAGTTTGGTTGATTGTCTCCTGTAGCTCGTTTTTGCTGTACTGCAGAGCTTCATGCAAGAAACAGGTGCAGCTTAGGTCTTGGTGAGGAAAACATGCAGGAGATTTTTCAGTAGAGGAAAGGAGCAAAGGAGGGTGGTGTCACATTATTAGGCAAGTGCAGTCCTGAGGCTCTTGCTAAAGTGGCTGGTGGGGAAAGATTAATGATGGTAATCTTAATCCTGAAAACTGATGAAAGCATTTAGTAATTAATATTTTCCTTAACTCTTGCTTGCTGCTGCCTACGTGGTCTGGTGAGCAGTACCATGCCCATTTGCACTTGGTCTGTTTGGAAAACATTCCACTTGTGTGTTAAAGGTCTGAGAGGCAGTTTGGGGGTGTCTGTGAATCCCACAGAATGACCACAGGCTGTGGTTGCTCTGCCTTTAGATCTGCTCTCTGACATTGCTGTGGCAGGGGAGGGTTTCTTGGGTTTGGTTTGGGTTTTTTCTTTTTAACGTTTTCTTTTTCTGCTTTAGCTGAATATTCAGCGCACTCAGAAGAAAGCATTTGCAGATTTCATAGAGGGAGATATTAAATTCATCCCCACGTATAAATATGACTCTAAAACAGATCGCTGGGACTCCAGGTACATTGGCTGCCACTGGGCTTATTTACCTATGACATAAGGTGCATTTTCTCATGACACTTGATTTCCTGCTTCCTAGAGCTGTGATACCTGTCAGTGTTATGTTTGGCATTCCTTTCTTTCCCACTTTCTGCAATAAGCAGCCCCTGTGTATGCTGACCAGGCACATCCCTTAAACCTCTGTTGCTGATTCCACTGGATGGAGGCAGGTGAAGTGTGAGCTCAGGTGACCCTCACTGGGGGCTTTTTCTATTACCAGGGACAGGCCAACAGGATAAAAAAGAAATTGAAGAGCTAAGGAAACAGGCTTTCTGAGTCACCCTGTCCCCTGACTTGCACACCCACTGGGTGGCTGCACTGATAGCAGCTGTGGTTCTGCTTGGTGCCTCCCACAGACACAGCTAGATCTGCTGCAGGGGCTGCTCCAAAGGGAGAAACTCCCAGGAAAGACTTTCAAACCATGTAGTGTTTGGATTTGACTCGCAGTGTTTATGAATCAGCACAGGAGTTAATCTGAAGAAGGATAACCCAGGATTCAGGCTTCACAACATGACAGTAATCACTGAGTAGACTTTCCATAGTGGAAACAATAAGTGATGGGCTGGATTGTGGGCAGAAAGGTCTGGCAGCACAGGACAGTCCTGCGGCTTGGCTCACAGCACACATGGCTTCAGGCTGTGGAAATGGGCTTGACTGAGGGTTATTTTGTGTCCTGATGCTGGAAGGGATGGGAATTTTATCTGCTGTATTGGGAAGGGGGGAGAGAGCAGCAGAAATAACAGAATTCAAGTTGGGGTAAGTGACAGGAGTTCATCCCATCAGTGCTGTCATGATGTGGGTGGAGGGAACTGCCTTGTTGGGAAGCGGAGCAGCTTGGATGCTCGACAGGATCGTTGGGTTCCCCTGGTGACCTGTTTGTGTTTGTAGTGGGAAGTGCCGCGTGCCAGCGTGGTGTGACCGGATCCTGTGGAGAGGAGGGAACGTCAGTCAGCTGCGCTACAGCAGTCACATGGAGCTCAAGACCAGTGACCACAAGCCCGTCAGCGCCCTGTTCCGCATCGGGGTGGGTTGTGTGGTGGGCAGGAGCCCAGCACTGCCAGGCATTCCAGGATTACCTGGAGGCGCTGCGGGAGTGGCACCTCTGCCGAGGCTCTTGCAAGAGGACAGGTGAACCCAGCTGAGGTGTGCCCGCTGTGGAGGTGCTGCCTCTGGCAGTGCTGGAATGTGGGAGTTCCACTGTTCCCTCCTCCACATGGAGACACAGCAGCAGCCTGGACCTGGCTGTACCTGTGCTGTGTCATCTGGTTCACGCCTGAATTTCTTCAGAGTAGAGGCAGCAAATTTGGGTTTTCTGCTGCAGCAAATGGGGACACTCCGTATCCATCTTTGCTACCTCCTGTCCCTGGGTGGCTCAGGTCACAGAATGGGTCAGGTCACAGAATGGGTCAGGTTGAAAGGGACCACAGTGGGTTGTTTGGTCCCATCTCCCTGCTCCAGCAGGGCCATCCCAGAGCACATGGCACAGGATTGTGTCCAGGCAGTTCTGGACTCTCTCCACTGAGGGGGATTTCACAATCTCTCTGGGGAGTCCATTTCAGTGCTCAGTCACCCACACAGTGAAGAAGTTTTTCCTCATGTTCAGGTGAAACTTCTTGGGAGCAGTTCCTGCTCATTCCTCTGGTGCCATTGCTGGGCCCCACAGAGCAGAGCCTGGGCCCTGCTCTGAGCCCTCCCTGCAGGCAGGGGCAGACAGGGCTGAGAGCCCTTCTTAGCTATGTCTCCTCTTGAGGGGGAACAGCCCCAGCTCCCTCAGCCTTTAGCATCACTGTAGTTTTTGCTGGCTCCACTCCAGGCGTTCCATATCTCCTGTAGTGGGGAGCCCAGAACAGACACAACACTTCATGTGTGCCTCACCTGGGCTGAATAGGATAGCCTGAGTCTGGTTAAAGAAAAGCCTTTCTCCTTTCCATCTGGAGATTCAGGAGGAATGCTGCAGCATGCCAGTGCTGTCTCACAGAGGTTGCCTCCAGTGATCTCCCAGTTGTGTGACCAGTGGCCAGACAGACCCTGGTAACATCTGCAGGGGTGAAATCTGTGTGAAGCTGCAGACGCAGCTTGGGGCTGCACATGTGTGTGAACTCTCTCAGCCTTGCTTCTACAGAAGCCAGTGCTTAGAGAAATAATTCACTTCTGCAGTTTGCTCCTACCAAGAGAGTTCCTGTGAAAACCAGTCAGAAGCTTTGCTGAGTGTTTTTTGCCTCCCACAGGTGAAGGTTGTGGATGAGCAGAAGTATCGGAAGCTCTTTGAAGACATTGTTCGTATAATGGACAGGATGGAGAACGACTTTCTTCCTTCATTGGAGCTGAGCAGGAGAGAGGTGAGGATGAAACTGGGATCACTGTCACTGCCCAAACACAGCAACCTTCAAAGTGCCAGAACTTTTTTCAAAGACTTAGTTTCAATAAACTGGATTATAGGAAATTGAACTCTATCCTTTACCTTACGATCAGGAATTGGGTTAACAAGGAAATGTTGTCTTGGATCCTTGGCAGGACTTCTATGAGGAATTCTGCATTGGGTGGGCTCCTCTCACGCATGGGGGGGCCACTGCAGAGTCTGTGGGGGGCTGGCCGTGGGCCTTACCCTGGCACTAATATCACTTGATTTCTCTTTGCTCTGCAGTTCGAGTTTGAGAACGTGAAGTTCCGTCAGCTGCAGAAACAGAAGTTCCAGATTACCAATAATGGGCAGGTCACCTGTCACTTCTCCTTCATCCCGAAGCTCAATGACAGCCACTACTGCAAGCCATGGCTTCGAGCTGAGCCTTGTGAAGGTTACCTGGAACCAGGTGAGTGTACTGCTGTAGACCCCCCATCCCATCTCCATTCAGTCCTGCCTGTCTTTGCAGTGTCTCACCTTTCTTGCCATCAGTCTTGTCTGTCTTTCCTGCTGTGGCCTTTGTCCCTACGACTGTATGTGTGTCCTTGTCATCCCTTTGGAGAGTGTCCATGTGTTCCTGAGAGCTGCAGTGTGTTGCAGATGAGAGCACGGAGATCTCCCTGGATGTGTACGTCAGCAAGGACTCAGTCACCCTCCTGAACTCCGGTGAGGATAAAATTGAGGACATTCTTGTCCTGCACCTGGACCGAGGGAAGGACTATTTCCTGACCATCAGTGGGACCTACCTGCCCAGCTGCTTTGGCACCTCGCTCGAGGCCCTGTGCCGCATGAAGCGACCCATCCGAGAGGTTCCAGTCACCAAACTCATAGACCTGGTGAGTTCTGAAGCAGCTCTTTTAACCCAGAGAGACCTGATTCCCTTCTGATTGCTCCCAAAAAGCAGGAGCAGTGCCTTCAGCTCAGGTTGTCTGTGCTGGCTCTGAGCTGAGTGACTTCTCAGAGCTTGAGGTGCTCTTTTGTTCTTCCCATCTACCACAGCTGATGGCTTTGGACAGCCTGTTCTTTATCCCTTTTTTCGGAGTAGGCTCTAAATATTGTTTGATGGGACAAAAAAGTGATGCCACCACCTCATGTTGGTGTTACTGGTGCTGGCAGGCTCAGCTGGGTGGCACTACGGTGTCATAAGAGATGTGATTTGTGTTCTCTCATCCAAGCTATATGGGGGAATTTCCTTCTGGATGCATTCCCATTGCTCAGGGGAAGGAGCAAGCAGAAGCAGGAGGACCGAAGGAAAGTCTGTGGTGTGGGTGTGGGATGCTAAAGGACACAGCTCAACAGATGAGCCAGCCTCTCTGGCCATTTCCTCCCACACCAACCACAGTGAGAAATAATGCCTCAGGTGAGAGATAACTCATCTCTGTGGTGCAGCAGACTGTTCCTCCCCTCAGCCTTTGCCAGCCTCCAGCATCAATATTCCTGCTCCCACAGTTCTCTGTGGCATGAGAGAGGGTGCAGTGGTGCCCTAGTCACCTCTTTGGGTCCTCTCAGCTGTTTCTGGGGTTGTCCCATTTTGGGGATGTAGTTCTGATTTCCAGGCTGGTTTCATCCATCTCTCCTCACTCCTCACCTGGCCATGTTCCCGTGAGGTGCAGCAGCTCCTGAGAGCCAGTTTCATGTCCACATTCTTGTTTAGCCAGGAGAGTCCTTTCCTTCTGTCCACCTGAAAGCTCAGCCCCATTGTTTGAGTCTCACCTTTCCTATCTCACAGTCACACCCTTACATGAGGGGTTTTGTCCAGTAAGCTGCTGCTTTTCCACCTTTGTAGATTAGCCAGCTTCCACTCCCATTGCCTCCACATTTTCTTATCCCTTCAGCAGTTGTCCAGTGTCTCTCCCTGCCTCTTCCCATTCCCATCTTTTATTACTTTTCTCACAAGTCCAGTATACAGAGAAGTCAGTTTTATACCAGAATTCTGACATTTGAACACACAATCAGACTAGGCAGTATCCAGGCAGCAAGACAGAGTGTTTGCCTCCTCAGGTCAAGCAACTGATCCAGGCTTCAGGCTCTTCAGATTTCAGAGGATTTGGTTGAAAGTCAGTCTTGTTCTAGAAGTGAGTCTGGAATATTTCACTGGCCTTGGTTGCTTTTCCACCTGCTTTTTCCAGTTCAGCACCAACTTCTTGCTTGATAGAGAGGAATTTGGGCCCAGACTCTTGGCCCTGCCCTCACAGACACACACTGTTGGATTTGTAAGAGTCCACTGAGGCTTCTTCTCCTTTCATGTATAGATTTCCTTTTCCTGTTACTCAGTGAAACATCTAGAAATAAAGGAAGCAAAACGATTAGCAAAGAGCATCTGCTTCAGTGTCTGCAGCAGGGACACACTCTCCAAAAGAACAGCAGGGGCACACAGACACTCTGCAAAGCTCTCCCTATGGATGTGGGAGATATTTTAAGTTTTTTGCTTCTGATTTTGCCTGTGAGCTGAGACCTTGGAGCCGGACCAAGCTGAGCGCTTACTGCCTTGGGTCAGTGGTGCTGGTGCTGCCTGCCCTGCAACCTGGAGCATTTGGGTGCAGTTCCCTGAGTTTTGGTGCTGCTCAGGCTGTGTGAGGCTGGCAGTGTCTGTGCCTTAGAACCTTCTGCACTTGGATGTGCTCATCCTTCAGTGCAGCCCACATTTTCCTCAGCCTGGCTGGACTCTGTCTGGTTTTCAGTGGAGAGTGGTCTGGAGATCAGTCACTGACAGGCTGAGGTAGGTGGGTGCAGGGTAGCACCGTGTAGGTGGGAGTTTGTCTGGGAATGGTTCTCCTGGTTCTCCCAGGAGGGAGACGCTGACATGGTCGCTGTCACTTGTGATTTCAGTATTAGTGCCTCATCCTGTTTTTTCTTGGGATCCTACTTTGGGTTTTAAAAAGCCTCTTGAAGAACCCCTGTCAGGAACAAGTGAGTCTTGTGAGGCAGATCATGCTGAAGGCTCAACATTAGGAAGAAATTGTTCCCTGTAACTGTGGGGAAGCCCTGGCACAGTTTTCCCAGAGCTGTCCCATCCCTGGAAGTGTCCAAGGCCAGGTTGAAAAGGGTTTGGAGCAACCTGGGGTAGTGGAAGATGTCCCTGCCCGTGATAGGGGCGTGGAATGAGATGAGCTTTAAGGTCTCTCCCAGCCCAAAGCACCTGGTGATTTGTGGAGAGGTGGGCAGCCAGCCTCAGCTTGGGCGGTGAGGTGGAGATGACTCACCGTTCTAAAACGTGCAGGTGGCTGTCTGCCCTCCCAAACCTGTGACTGTGTCCCTCCCCCTGTGCCTCAGGAGAGAAACCTGTGCCAGCTCCTGTTTGGAGCAAGCTGTTCCCGGGAAGAGGCCGGTCTGTTGTGGTTCTGTCAGAATTCAGGGAGCCTCCAGAGGGAGCAGGCACTGCTGGGGCCACAAGGGACCCTAAGGAGATGCTGCTCCCTCCTGGTGTCCCTGTGCCATGGGAGCTGCAGCCCCCAGCTCCGCCTGGGGATGCACTGGGGCTGTTTCCACTCTGAAAGGCTGATCTGCCAAGACTCAGTGTGGACAGCCTGCTTCTGTTCTCTCCTGCAGACCCCATGGGCAGTGCCCAGCCAGCCCTGGCTGTACAGGAATGGCTGTTTGGGGATGCTGAGGGCTTGGCACACTGCTCTCAGTGCTGTGCTAATGCTCTTAGGCTGCAGCAGCAGCCGGGTTGGAGCACAAACACTCATTTCCCTGACTGTACCAAAAGCTGCTTAGGGGCCCTGTGAGCTCCACAGCTGCCACACACTCAGAAACACAGATTTAGCCAGGGAACGTTTTATCTCTGGCCTGGTCACAAGAGGAGTTGGCTGAAATAACATAGGGACAGTGATTCTGACTTCTTCCTGGTGGACAGGACTCCCCTGCCCACGACTCACCTGCCCGTGGCTGGGCTTTGGCCACTGAACAATGCTGTCCAGGCCCCTTGGAGGGGCTTCCAGAAATCCGGACAAGGCTGTGCATCATGTGAGCAGGATTGTTGCTAATTGGCAGGCGACACAGGTTTAACTTTGGCCATGTCAGCAAAATGTGTGAAGTACCTGGTGTTCACTGGGTTCTTTTAATGCAAATTAGGCTTCTGCTTAATCACAAGAGTTAATCTAAGAGTACTTTCTCCATCTTAACCACACTTTTTCCTCTCCTCTCTTTCCTGCTGCTCTCAGGAAGAAGACAGCTTCTTAGAAAAGGTAACACAAGCAATTGCTGTGTCGCAGTCTGCTTCTCAGTGGTGTGTTTGTAAAGAATGAGAGCTTTTCCCTTGTTTTCTGTGGCAGAGGGAAGGGAGGGGAGCACAGAGGGGACGTGGCTGCCAGCAAAGCTTCTTAGCACAGCTGTGGGCTGGACGAGAGCACGGAGAAGCACACAGTGACCCCAGAGCCAAGCCCAACTGAGATGTTAAAAGCTCATCAGATTTGCTTTGGGGGAATAAAAAATACTCTCCTGATCCTGACAGCAGTGCTGGATATTCCCAAAAAAGATTGGCAGCCTTTGACATACCTCTGATCATAAGGAGTTCACCACAGCATCCTCTCAGACCTGTGGGAGGAGGGCTGGAATGGGAAACTCAGGTTCCTTCCTTGCATCTGGTTGTGTCCCTTGGAGGTGGAGGTTTCTGTGTCTGCTCAAGCAGTGGAGCTGGGGCTGCTGGCTCTGGTGGCCACAACGCCCGAGCGGGGTCACTGCTTCCCCTGGGACCCGTGCTCAGTGCTGGAGGCAGCAAGGAAAACGTCCTTGGGAGATGCTGGGTGTGTTCATATTCCCCTGCACTGGCTCTGATATTTGTAACGTGTTGGAGCTGCTTCCACACTGGGCTGCCCAATCTGAGTGAGTCGTTCCTCTCTGGGCAGCCAACACAGTGGCAGAGTAAAACAGGAGAGAGGAAGGAATGTTCTCTCCAAGAGGGGCTCGAGCTCGGGTGTTTAACCACATGGAGCTCGCAGACTCCCTCCTGGCAGAGAAGGGAGGAATTCTGATGCTTCCATCTGGCCGTGGGAGGGACGTGGCCGTGCCTCCCTTCCTCCGGCGGCAGGAGAGGGCGCTCGGGGCCCGGCCAGCCTGGTCTTGCTCCTCCTCCTCTTCCTCCTCCTCTCCCCGAGGCGCCTCGAGCCTTCTCTTCCCTCTGTGCCTGGGATCCCCTGCCGCAGCTTTCCCAGTCGTGCCAAGGGCTGCTTCAGAGCTTGGTCCAGTGATGCCCTGGCACAGGATGTAGAAGAGTGTCCTCAGCTCTGGGAGAGGGTCTGCAGCTCTCTCCCTTAGAGGAATTGTGTCATGCTCTTGTCTGACACGCTGCTTCCCGACCTTCCCAGTGCATGTAGCTGAGCAGGGCAGCCATGCAGCCTGACTGCTCACCTACTGCTGCGGTCAGAGCAGGTGCTGTGCAGGGCAGAGCTGTGCTGCCTGGCAAGTGGGGCCACTGCCCGTGCCACCAGGGTTGTGTCAGTTTGGGGTGTCTGTGGGCATAGCAGGGAAGCTGTCCCTGGCTGCTGGCAGTGGCTGTGTGTGCTGCAGGGACAACCATGGCAGTTGTTGCCTCATTTGGAGTGAGGTGCTTTCCGTGTGGCTTGTGGACTCCTGCTGGTGGCGGGTTTGTGCTCCTGCTTGTGCTGGTTCCTGGGTGCTTTGGGAATGCTGGGCATGGCTTCCTTCTTGGAGGTCACAGGAATGTGAGTGATCGTGAAGTGAGAGTAAAATCCAGCCAAGAACATGGATCCGGTTAAAGCTTGGTGTGATGGAGACGTCT
This sequence comes from Sylvia atricapilla, assembly GCF_009819655.1. Classification (NCBI taxonomy): domain Eukaryota; kingdom Metazoa; phylum Chordata; class Aves; order Passeriformes; family Sylviidae; genus Sylvia; species Sylvia atricapilla. The sequence goes on from NC_089160.1 coordinate 408,446, forward strand.
GAGCCATGGAGCTCATCAGCTCTTCCACAGGAGTAAGCAGGAGCTGTGACAGTCGTGGTGGGTACTCAGTGAGAGCTGTCCTTGGGAAAATCAGGGAAGAAACCTGAGGGATCAGGACAGTCCCAGAGCCGTGAGAGCCGCTGTTGCTGGAGCACCCTGGAGTCAGGGAAGGTGTGGGGTCACTGGGCAGGGGCTGGGCTCCCCAGCCTGGCAGCTCCCCCAGCACAGGGACTTGCTGGTCCCAGCCTCTGTTGGCTGTGGGCTGGGAGCTGGGCTGGGGCACCGTGGGCAGCCAGAGCCCCTCCTGGGGGCTGAGGCTCTTGGGGAGCCCAGGCAGCTTGTTCCATGGGGCAGCAGGAGGGAGAGGACAGGACCTGTGCAGCAATGGCTGGTGCTGTGAAAGTGAGTCAGGGCTAGAGCACCCCGGGGTCCTGCTCCTTCCACTCTCCCAGTTTTCCCTACCAGGGGCTAAGGCCTGAGACAGGAGGGACTGAGGTTTCCCTGAGCCCTTGTGTGCTTTCTTCCCAGGAGAAATCCATCCTGCAGATGGGCTCCCTGGACAGTGAGGAGGCAAGTGAGGTGCCACTGCAGGTGCCAAAGGAGATCTGGCTCTTGGTGGACCACCTATTCAAGCATGCCCTCCATCAGGTGAGATGGAGGGTGAGGGAGAGGGCCTCTGCCACACTGGAGCTCTCCTGGTGACCCTGTTCCTCACAAGCACCTGGAGATCAGCTCCAGTTTGGTGTTCACGTGGCAAGGCTTTTCCCTGTGCTCGAGGCACTGGTGAGGTGTCCCAGGGTTCCCCATTCACTGCGAGTCACCATGTGCCTCAGCCTTTGTAGGAAAGGTGACTTACTCCATCCCTGTGCTGTTTTTGGCAGGAGGACCTGTTCCAGACCCCAGGCATGCAGGAAGAGTTGGAGCAGATCATTGACTGCCTGGACACCAGCATTCCTGAGACAATCCGTATCCTTCCGTGATGGATCTCTGCTGGGGGGAGTTCCCTCTTGGGAGAGCTTGTCTGTCACCTTTACCTGCCAGGGTTCCTGCCAGGGGTGGGCTCCCCTTGGTCCCCCCACAACCTCTCTGAAAGTTGAATCTGTGATGGCCAAAGCAGCCAGGGGATGTGGAGGCTTTCTGCAGGGCTGTGCCAAGTGCAGGAGCTGGGATACTGAGGAGCAGGGTGTGGAGAAGAGGCTAATGGAGCAGGGGGCTCCTGTGCAGCCACAGGGTGGGAAACAGTGCAGGGTGGATGGATCAGCGTTTCTCATGGGTGGAGGACAGTGAAGGAGAGGGAGGAGGAGAAGAGGTTAGACAGGCAGAGAACTTGTGTGACCTCCAGCAAGATGAGCATCAGGGGGGAGGAGATCTCTCTGCTCAGCATGACCCTTGATTCCCAGCAATCCAGCGGGCAGTAATCACTCCGTGGCGGAAGCTCTCCTCATCTTCCTGGAGGCTCTGCCAGAGCCTGTGATCTGCTACGAGCTGTACCAGCGGTGTCTGGAGGGCTCCCACAGCAGCAGGCTGTGCCGACAGGTCTGAGCCTGTGCTGGCGTGTGGGGCTGCTGCCATGGGCTGTGGCCCTGAGCCTGTCTGGGCCCTGCTCCCTACCCAGGGGCTGGCAGTGCCTCTGGGAGAGTGGGCAGCTCTTCCAGAGAGACCCTGAGCCCCTGCTCAGAGCTACAATTCCTGTCCTTCCATGGAGGGCTGTGCGTGGCTCTTAACAGCTGGTGGGGTAGCAGGCCAGGCCAAGCATGTCCCTGAGGAGAGGGGGAGGTTTCGGGGCGATGAGAGCTGGGATCTGACTGGAAAACAAGCAGGAAGCAGCCCCAGGGCAGTGGGGGCTTTTTCCTGGTGGCACAGCTTTCCTTGAAGCAGTGTCAACCAGGGGCCACAGCCCACAAGTGCCATCAGCACTGGGCTGCAGCTGTGGGTGAGTTGCTGTGGAGCCCAGAATGCCACACACGGCTGCAGCAGCGGGGTCTGGGAGAGCTGCCTGACACCATTCCCTCGCAGGTGATCCTTCAGCTGCCGAGCTGCCACCGCAATGTGTTTCGGTACCTGATGTCCTTCCTGCGGGAGCTGCTCAGGTACTCGGAGGACAACAACATCAGCGCCACCATGATCGGTGAGTGTCGTTCCTCTGCAGCCCTCGCTCCATCCCAGCCTCTTCCGCACCTCCCAAAGTCTTTACTCGTCACCGGTGACTGTCCTTACCTGCCTCCACAGCCGCCCTGTTCTCCAGCCTCCTCCTGCGCCCTCCGCCCAACCTGATGGCCAAGCAGACCCAGCAGGACCGCCAGCGTGCCATCAACTTTCTCTACAGCTTCCTGCTCACTGGGGACGAGGAGTGACCCGTGCCGTGTGCCAAAGCCGGGCCCGCGCTCCGGCCGGGCCCCTCACAGCTCCAGGGGGTAAAGGCTCGCAGCTCTGCAAGTGCCGTGTTTACAGTCGGAAGGGACGCGTTCCCCCTCCTCGCCCAGCCATGCCCCACGCTGCAGAGGACCTGCACGCTCACTGCACTGCCATCCGCCTCTGGAGCCTCCGGCTTCCCCGCGGGAGCCAGGTGGAGCTGTCCGTACCCGAGCACTGTGCCAGCACCCGTTGTCCCATGGCAGTGTCACCGTTTCCCCAGGTCACGTTTCTCTCTGTGCCGCCCCCGTCTCCCAAGAGCTGCTGTGGAAAAGGGTGGAGATGGCTGGTGCTCTCGGAGGCCGTGGCACGCCGCATCCCTCCAGTGCCAGGTACATGTGCATACACCACTCCAGACTGCTGTGGAGCGTGTGCCACCCTCTGCCACACAGCCCTGCCAGCCCTGATGCCATCACTGTGCTATGGACCGTGCTGACCCAGGAAGGTCGTTTGGACATTCAGCCTCTCCCCTTTGACAGGGCCTTTCCCCTCTCCCCTCCTTCCCAGGACACAGGGCCTTGGCACACAGGTCTGTCCTGCACCTCCCATTCTGCCCTCACTTTCCCTGCCCTGCCCCAGCTTCCCCCGAAGACAGGAATGGTGGGTGACCAGTGGCCAGGGTCAGAGCCACGAGCTGCCCTCTGCTCCTCCTGTGCCATCCTGTGTGCCTTGAGCAGCATGGGACCACTGTCCCTCCAGCCCAGCTTACGGTGTGGGGGTAGGACAGGCTGGGTGACCATGTGCCACTAGATGGAGTCCATTCTCTCCTTCCTGGGCTGCTAGCAGAGGGTGGAGGTTTGGAGGAGTGAAAGGAGACAGAAGTGCTCCTCGAGGGGCCAGAGGAGCAGCTGGGTTGCTGTGCAGGGGGCTGCAGTGCAAGGGTCACACAGAGCAGGCTGAGGGGACAGCCCTGGGGCTGGTCACTGAAGGTACAAGAGTGACAAGAGTCCCACTGAAACACTACGAGCTCTGTGGGGCCACGTGGCCTCAGGTGAGCGAGGCCAAAGCCAAGGGGAGGGGGTTGTGGTCACAGAGCCCCTGCCAGTGCCTGGGCTTAGCCCAGGGTGTCGTGTGGCCTTGTGGTCCCCATGCACGGGCTGAGCTGCCACAGGCTCCCTCCCTTCTGCCTTTTTCTTTTCCTTAAAATTTTTAAATTACATAATTTATTGGGAAACTGTTCGTTCCAAATAAACCTCCGTTGTGCAAGGCCTGGGGGGCTGCATGGGGTGCGCCTGCCCTCGCTCCCGCAGCTCTGCACTGTTGTGGAGTCCTGCCTGGAGCTCCAGGTTTGCTCCGGGGGCAGCTGAGGGCTGGGCTCTCCCCCCGCCAGCCATGCAGCGTGCTGGGCACAGCTGGGGACAGTGGCACAGGGTCCTGTGCCGCTGGTTCCTGCTGATTGAGCTGCTGGGTGCCCCCCGATGTGCTGACACTGCAGTCCAGTGGTGGCACATGTCACTCCGGCATGGAGATGGCACTGGGTCTGGCCAGGCGCTGGTGCCTGTGTGCGGCACACGGCTTTGGCAGCCCTGGGCAGGGATGCCTGTGGTGCCAAGGCCCTGCTGGGCTGGCAGGGGGAGAGGTGGTGGAGAAAGCCTGTGTGTCCTGCCGCAGGAAAAGGCGGCCAGTGTCATCTCCATCTGCTTCCTGCCGGCTCCTCGGGAGCAGGGCTGTGCCTGGGCAGCTGCTGCCGTGCTGTCACCGAGGTGACCAGCACAAGGTACCGGCATTGTTCCTGCAGCCGCCGCATTCCTGCCCCTGCCAGCGGAAATGCCGGAGCAAGTGCAAAGGCATGATGCTCCTTGGGGATGGAACAAAGCCTGGGCCTGCCCATCCTCCTCCTCAGGAGGCTTCAGGGCACTTGTGGGAGACCCTGAAGGCTTTTTGGGGTGCAGTTCCGGGGGGCTCTTTCATGCATCAGCCCACCATGAACGTGGGCACTGAGGGATGCTGGTGATGCTCAGGTGGTGGGGCTGGAGGAGCTGGTGGTGTCCCACAGCCACACTGAACGTGCCTAGCCAGCCCTACGTGAGCAGTGAGCTGTCCCTGTTCCCCCGGGGAGAGCCAGAGATCCCCAGGGACCGCAGGGCTCTTGCTCAGCCCTCTCCGAGTGCCGCTGGCATCCCTCTTTCCCTGCTCAGACCCCCTCCGTGCCCTGCCAGAACACACCCTGCTTGCACAGCCAGGGACAGGACTGCCCTGTGCCCCTGTGCCCACATCCCAGCAGTGCCCCTGTGCCCACTGCCCACTCTGCCCAGCTCCTGCTGCAGTGGAGGAGCCCTGGCACTGCCGTGGCACACGGCACGGGGAGCAGGGCTGAGCTCAGCAGCTCGCACCTGCCTGCGGGCAGCTGGCCAGGCCAGGAAGAGCCAGAGATTCCTTAGGTCTCCCGGCCCAGAAGCCCTTTCCTCCTTCCAGGCTGGCCACAGCCCAACCAGGAGGTCCTCCCTGGCCTCGTCCTTGCCGGCTGGCGCAGGAGGGCTGGGGTCAGGGCTCAGCTGTGCAGCCGCTGGCCACAGCCCAAGCTCCTGGAGCTGGGCGATGCCTGCGGGACGTGGGACATCGCTGCCTTGCTGGCACGGCCACAGCAGTCTATCCAGGGGTCTTCTGGGCCCCCCACTGCCAGTCCTGCCCATGTCCTCCTCACCGAATCTCTGGTGCCTGCTGCTGCGGCTCGGGAGGCAGAGCAGGGCAGCGAAGGGTGGTTCGAAGTGCAGGGGTAGAGCCCTCCCGGCTCAAGTGAGCAGCAGCAGCGCTGTAGGCTGGCAGTGGAGGACCCATAACCCCCAGCACCCCAGAGCTGGAGCTGGGGGCAGCTGCAGGAGACTGTGCCTGGGGTCCCGTGTCCGGCCCCACTCCAGCTCTGGAGGCTGCTGGCTCTGGAAAACTGGGCACGAGGGCCAGGACGTGAGCGGGCAGCCCCTGCCCACCCGGATGACGGGGGTGCCGGCAGTGTTCTGTCGGGTGTCCCCGAAGCCGGCTGGGGTGGCAGGGTCGCTCAGGGCAGGCGGCAGCGGCGCCGTGGGGCAGCGGCGGCTCGCAGTGTCCCCGCGGGTGGCGGCGTGGCGGGGCGCTGGCGCGGGGCCGGGCAGCGCATCCCTCCCGCTCCCTGCGGATGAGCTAATGGAGGCCAGCTGGGTCCCGGCTCTTCCCAGCCCGCAGCTGCAGCCCTTCCGCTGCTGCACAGCCCCTTAACCCGCTCCCCGCCGGCGCTGCCCGCGGCCCTCCTGGGCACTCCGCTGCAAACAGCGAGGGGTCTGGGGGCTCCGCGTGGGCGCCACCGCTCTCGGCGTCCACCCACGGCTGGGGGTGTCCTGTCCCACGGGGTCCCATCCCTTTGCAGGGCTCAGCCCCTCCTCTCCACCTGCAGGTCCTACAGGGACCCTCAGGCCCCTGAGCCTTGGCCCCCTGATCCCCATGTGGGTCCTGCTCACACCCAGCCCCATGGGGTGAGGACATCAAGGTGGGGGATGCAAGGATGGGGACACGTAGGGGAAGAATGCCGAGGATATGAGGGACAGGGACACCAGAAACAGGGATGCCAGGGATAGCAGTGGCTGAACACAAGGCACAGGGATACCCAGGATCAGCATCCTTATGCCCTTCCAGCATCCCCTCCTCCATCTCCCAGCCTTTGTGAGCTGTTTTTCCACCCTCCTCACCGATTCCTCAGGCTCAGCACATGGCTTCACCTTGCTGAGCACCTTCTCTGCCAGCAATGGGCTGGGGCAGGGACTGTCACGGCCCCAGCCATGACCCTCAGTGCCTATAGAGAGCCCCATGAGGGAGCAGAGCCACCTGAGATCCCTCCCCATCAGCAGATGAGCAACCCCTACCTGCCCTTCCAGAAATCAGCATTTACTGAGTTAATAATCATAACTCTTTATTATAAAGATATATTTACATGGAATAAATCTTTACAGACAGAGGAGACAATCAGCGGGGCCCAGCTCAGAGCCAGGGCCCCTCCTTTGGTGTATGGCAGAGCTTGACAGAGACCCCAGAGCCCCCCCGTTCCTGCTGTCCCATGGCGTGAAGCAGAGAGGCCCAGGGCCCCACAGAATGTCCTGGGTGGGCACCCCACACCACCACGAGGGGGGTCTGCCAGTGGGAGAGGGAGGGCAGCTCACCCCGGGTGTGGAATGAGCACCGTGGGAATAAATAGACCCAGGACAAGCCGTGTGCTCCCCCTGGCATGGGGGTGGCAGACAGGGCCGGGGCAGGACGCAGAGGAAGCTCACAGAGCCCTGAGGAGAAGATGCTCTGCCTGACAAAGTGCAAAGCGCAAAGGCCGTGGTCCCCGCAGGCCGGTGGCCGAGCCAGCGCCGTGCCCACGGGACGGGGCTTCACGGCAACCCCGGCCCCTCTGCAGGCAGCTCCCTCCAGCCAGCCCTGCGAGTCGTGAGGAGGGGCAGAACGCACCCACAGTGGCAGACGTGGCCCTGGGGCCACCGGCGGGAGCAGCAGGGGCCAGCTGAGGGCTGGCGGGGCCGGAGGACGAGCAGAGCGGGTGGGAGAACACGCGAGCGATGGAAAAGCCGTGTCCACGGAAGGCCGGTGGCAGCCCTGCAATGACAGCAAGCCCAATACTTGGTGAGTTCCCTCATGGCACCGTCACACGTTTCCCTGCATCCCCCACGCCCCACTGCACTTTACCTGGCTCAGAACGGCATGGGGCCCTTGTGCGAGAGCCGGGGCCGGGGCCGCCGGTACCTCCGCCAGCCCCCGGGCCGCTGGCCGGTCCCACGCCGAGCACCCCGCGGCCGCAGCAGCCTTGGGGTGAGGCCAGCCTGGGCGTCCTCCCCATCCGGCGCCTTCCGCAGCGGCCCTGAGGAGATCAGCAACAGCGTTAGCCCTGTGTCCCCACGCAGGACAGGGACAACAGTTCCGCGGGGCTGCCTGGCCCTGGGCCGGCCGGCTGCCTGGGTTGCCTCCACCGAGAGCCATCACCGCCCAGTGCCTCCTGCGCCACCTGTGCCAGGCACGGCCACCTGTGCCAGGCACGGCCACCTGTGCCAGGCACGGCCACCTCGTGCGGCCACCAGCCTCAGTGCAGGGCACGGGGCTGCTCAGGCTCTGCCGTCGGCCCTCGCCACAGTCACCCCCTCGGTGCCACCAGGACCCCGCGCTGGTGGCCGGATCCCCGTCGTGCCTGGTGCTCCCAGCCGCGCTCCCGTTCCCCCGGGGCCCTGGAGCCCCCGGCCGGGATGCTCCGGTCCCCGGGTGCCTGGCGGGGATGCTCTGGTGCCAGCCCCGAGCCCAGCAGCCCCGCGGGGCCGGTGGGCAGCCAGGCCCGGGGCCGTGTCCCGCGTGGGTCCTTGCGGGATCCGGCGGTGCCCGGGGCTGTCAGCGAGGCTTCGAACGCTCCCGCCTCCGCACAGGGACCGAGGAGGTTTTGGCTCCGGAGCAAGCGCTTTGTCTTTTCGCAGCCCGGGGGCAGACCCCGGCGGTGCGGGCGGAGGTGCCGCTCCCCCCTCGACCCGCGGCCACCCCGGCGCGGTCCCCGCGGTCCCCTCTCCGCTCCCCCCGTCCCTTCATCCCGGCGGGCTCCCCGCTCTCACCGGGGGCGGCCAGGACGAGCCCGAGCAGCAGCAGCAGCAGCAGCAGAGGGGCCAGGAGCCGGCGCGGCGCGGCCATGGCGGGGGGCGGCGGGGGGCGGCGGGGGCGGCCGCCGGGGGAGCCGCATTTGTAGGCGGTGAGAGCCCGGCCCGGCCCCGCCGCCTCCCGTCATCTGGCCCCCGGGCCGGGGGAGAGGTGTCCGCCCCCCGCCCTGCCCCGCCCCGCCGCCGGGACACCTCCGCGGGTGTCCCCCGCTCCGGGTTTGCTGCCCGATCCCCTCCCGCCGCATCCTCCGGGCCATTCCCCACCCACAGCCCCTTCATCTCCCCCCCGGGGCTCTGAGACCACGCCAGCTTGTCCGGGGACCCCCGTCCTGCCAAATCTGGGACCCCTGCCCAGCCTGGATCCAGCATTTCCCATTCCACCCTGGTCCTGGTCCCAGCCTGATCCTCATGTTCTGGGACCCTGCACTTCCCCGGGCTCACACAGCCCCTCCCAGTGCCCGCGTTCCCGGTACCCAAGGGGGCAGGGGGCTACAGTCCCCTCCAGCCCCTCCAGCCAGGCAGTGTCTGCAGAGGGGTCGGTGTGTGGTGAAGTGCCCACCACCCCATCACAGAGGGCTGGAAGGAGAGAAATTGGGAATTACTTTGAGCCCAGGAAGAAGGGAGAGGTGAGAAAAGGGGTTAAGGATTGGGGGGTTTTCTCATTACCTTGCTCTGATTTGATTTGTGATAAATACATAAAAAGGGAGATTTAGCTCAGATATTAGGAAGAATTCTTGGCTGTGAGGGGATGAGGCCCTGGCACAGGGTGCCCAGAGCAGCTGTGACTGCCCCTGGCTCCCTGGAAGTGTCCAAGGCCAGGTTGGACAGGGTTTGGAGCATTGGGACAGTGGAAGGTGTCCCTGCCCCTGGCAGGAGCTTGGAACAAGATGAGCTTTAAGGTCCCTTCCAACTGAAACCATTATTCCATGATTTTATGAAATTCAATTAATTTCCCCAAACTGAGTCAGGTTTACCCATGCCTGCACCTGGTGATATCCTGGTCCTTATCTCGAACTTTTCCTTGTATTTTCCCTCCCCGATCAACTGAGGACAGAGGGATGCAGCAGCTTTGGGGGCAGCTGGCCGGGGTAACCCCCCCACACACACACAAAGGGGGGTGGCATCAACCCTCAAAAAGGTGGAGGACAAGCACAACTGCACCCCGAGAGAGCCCCTGCCAGTGGGGCGGGGGAGGTGACCCCAACAGGGTGTGGGAGCAAAGAGGGGCATAGGGGGGCTGCAAGAGGAGTTGCATGGCGCTGTGGGATGTGGAGGGGGGCTCTGGGGGGGCCTGCAGTGGGTCAGGGTGTATGGGAGGGCTCCTGGAGGGAGCGGTCACTGTATTGGGTTGTGGGGGGCTCTAGGAGGGGATACAGGAGGTGGGGGATATGAGGAGGGGCTGTACCCAGTGTGTTGGTACCATGTCACAGCTCCACAGGTGTCAGCGGTACCACGAGAGGGGCACATCCCCTGGACCTGTTCCAGCACTGCTGGCTGTGGCCCCTCGTCCCAGCCAGGTTCTCCTGCAGCCCCTGCTTCTGGTGCAATGTGGGCTCAGCACTCCCCGCCGGTGCTGTGCACCCCCAAACCGGGAGTGCCTCCTCAGGGGGAGCAGGAGCTGCAGCCTCAGGCCCGCAGACCGGCTGCCGAGCTCTGCGGTACAGGGAGGACTCCCCAACCCACCCTGGGGCAGGCATCGCCGGGCACACCCTGCCCTCCGGGGCATCCTCGGGGATCCTGGCAGCATCCCGGTGCCACCAGCGCCTTCCGCATTCCTGCGCCCGCACACCCTCCCCACGTCCTGTTTGCCGGGCGCGTCACCCCGGCCTGAGTCACCCCGCGGCCCCTGCAGGTGACGGAAGGCCAACAATAGCCCACAAAGGGAGGATGTCCCCCCAAAGCCTTCCTCCGGCTCGTCTTCGAGGAAACCTCCCGCGGGAGGAACGGGCCCCACCGGATGCTCGGTGGCCAAGGAGCTTCGTCCTGTTGACGCTGGCTCAGAGTGACACGAGGCCCTGGGGTCCGCGGGGATGGCCCGTGCCACCTGCCGTGCACGGGGACGAGGGTGATGGCACCGCGGGTGTGGTGGCACCGCGGGGTGTGGTGGCACCGCGGGGTGGAGCTCCAGGGGTAGCGATAAACGGGGTGTGGATTCCCTGGGAGTGGGGTGCAGCCGTGGGGTGAGGGGTGCAGCCCCCGTCCCCAGCCCTGCCAGCAGCCGGGCAGGGAGGACAAAGCACCATTAACGCGTGTCACTAATGAACAGGATGGCAGCAAAGCGCTGCCTGACTGTCCCCGCGGCACCGCATCCTTGGGAACCTGCCCCAACAATCACTGCAGCTTTGCTGTCCCTCTCCCACCTGTCCCTGTCTTGCCTCTGGTGGGGACCCTCCTCCTGCCCCTTCCTGGGCTCCTCTCAGAGAGGGGGAGCAGCGGGTGATGCCGGACACAGCCCGAGAACCTCCGTGACACGAGCGTTCCAGGGCTCAGCCGGAGAGAGCAGATGGCGAGGGACATCCCGGCTCTGCTGCTGCCGGAGCCGCAGGGGGGTTAGAGACAGGACACGGGACACTGGGACACGGGACAGCGGCTCCGTGCTGCGGTCCTGGTGCCACCTCGTGGTGAGCAGGGTCCCAGTGCCACAGCTGGACAGTCGGAGAGGTGTCACGGTGGGTGGAAAGGTGACACTGCAGGACCCGCGGGCATGGACACGCTGGACAGTTTGGGGACACAGCCGGACAGTCCCTGAGGGGACACAGCTGGACAGTCAGAACAGTGATACATCCGAGAGTTTGGGGACACAGCCGGACAGTCAGTGAGGTGACACAGCCAGACAGTCACTGCAAGGGTAGGGTGGGTAAGCACCTGTCTGCCCAAGAGGCCGTGAAGTGCCATTAGGAAGAGGCAGCAGCTCGGAGGGTTGGTGGTCCCCACACAGACCCAGCTCTGCCCAGCCTTGAGGCCGAGCCTGTGGGATGCAGGGACCCCAGGGAGAGGGGGTCACATCCCAAAGATCTTCATGGGCTATGGTGAATAACGATCCTGGGGGTGGGAATGTGAGTCTGTGGGGACAAACCTTTTGGCAGGGCCCATTGCAACAGATCAAGGCAGGGTGATTTTAAGCTAAAGAGGGTTGGTGTGGATTAGATACAGGAAGGAAATTCTTCCCTATGAGGGTGGTGAGGCCCTGGCACAGGTTGCCCAGAGCAGCTGTGGCTGCCTCACCCCTGGAAGTGTCCAAGGCCAGGCTGGAAAGGGCTTGGAGGCACCTGTGATAGTGGAAGATGTCCGTGCCCATGGCAGAGGGTCAAAACTAGAGGACATCTAATGTCCCTTCCAGACCAAACCAGTCTGCAACTCCATGACCTGTCCTGGGTGGGGACCTGCATTCATCCCTGGATATCTGTGTCCCAGGGATGAACACCTCCAGTGCCCGTGGCAGCAAGTCTGCCCCTCTCCCAGCCTTTCTCTCCACACTCAGAGCCATTAAACCTCTGGAGGAGGTACCTGTGCAATCAAAGTGACAGGCCTCGGGGTCAAGGCTGCTTATGATGAAGATAATGAGGTTTTAGCAAGGCAGATGCACGGAGGTGGGGAGCTGCTGGGCCTGGCAGGACAAAGGGTACATCCCAGCGGGATCCTCCCATGGAGCACAGGTCCCTGTGCAGCCTCAGCAGAGACTGCTGCTCCTGGGGCCGGGACAGGGGCTGGTGCCCGCCTGCAAGGCTCCATGTCCTGTGGAGGAGCAGGGATGGCTTCGGGGGGCATCTGGCCCACACCCCACAGATCCCAGGTCAGCTCTCCATAGATCTAAATCCCAGGGATTCCCCAGTGAGCGAAGCCTTTCCCTGACCTCTCCCTGGCCATCAGGTAGTGACAAGATTAGTTGGCATGCTTCCAGTTCTGCTCCTGCAGGATCTTTGGACTTTGTGCTGATTTTGCTGTTTGCTTTTATTTAGCAGCGGAATTCACTTTTCAAAGGGCCAACAAACCCTGCTCCCCACGCCCTGTATCAGCTGGTGCGTCGTCCCTCCCACTCCGCATCGCTCTGCCCCTGGGGCAAAGGCACAGGAGGAGGGACCTGTCACGCACAGTGTCCCCTTGGTGCCCCGTCGCTCGTGGCCGGCACAGCCATGTGTCCCCCGCTCTGGATCGCAGCCTGGGCGCTCCTGCTCCACGGTACGGCAGAGGCTGGGCGGGGCGCTGGGGTGGTTCGGCACGTCCGGGACCCCGGTATGGAGAACCTGGGATGTCCCAGCCGCAGCTCTGGGTGAAGCAGGGGTGGGTCCACCCCGGGCTAGGAGGCAGACTGTGTGTCCTGGGCCCAAAGTGAGGAGCCAGGTGCCAGCTGGTGATGGAGAGCCCAGGGAGTGATGGTGGGCCCCCGTCACTCAGCCCTGGGGAGAGGTGCGGTCCAGCTGGACGTGGCCCCACCGTCAGCCAGTTCCTCCCGTGGCACCAGTGCTGGGATGCTCCGGGCAGGCTCCTGCCAGCCCCTCCATGCTCCATGCTGGGCACCGGCTGCTCCCCGGGATCATCCCACCGTACCACAGGCACCGGGAGATTTACCTCCTCTCGAACCAGGGGACAACGTCGGTTTTCATCCGCTATTCCTGGGGCTAAAAACATTGAGTTTTGCAAAAAGCTCCAGAGCTGGGCTGGCTGATGTTTGGGGCTGGAGGCAAGGGTCACAGCTGCCTGGTGCAGACCCCCCCGGCTGCAACCTGAAGCTCCTGGGTATCGCCTGCCCACAGGCTGTGCTGCAGGGAGGGCACCGCAGGTCCTTTCCACCAGGAGTGACATTCGGGATTGTTCCTCGGACCCACCGGTGAGCCCTGCCTTGCTCCCCCCTCCCTGTTCCTGAGCCCCCCGGCACGGGTTCCCCCCAATCCCATGACATCTTCCTGTGCCACCAGTACCTGCCACCAACGGCCACCAACAGCACGGCGCGCCTGGCCGCGCTGCGCGGCATCCTGCGGACACGAGGCGCCCACGCCTACATCGTGCCCTCCACGGATGCCCACATGGTAAGGCAGGAGTCCCCTGCGGCCCCGGGGACCTGCTCCCTCCCCACGGCCACCTCTCACAGCTTCACCCCGGCTCCAGAGCGAGTACATCTCCGAGCGGGACGCCCGCCTGGGCTGGCTCACTGGTTTCACCGGCTCCGCAGGTGGGGTATCCCCCAAACCCAGGTCACTGCTCGGGGGGCTGGCACCTGCCTGCTGGTCCTCATTCCTGGGGATCCATGTGCATGGCACGGTCCCACTCCCTGAGCCTCTGGGAGTCCCTGCCGGCCGCAGGGAGAGAGAAAAAGGTGACCCCCGAGCTCTCCCCCTGTCCCAGGCACCGCTGTGGTGACGCAGGACAAGGCTGCCCTGTGGACTGACAGCCGCTACTGGACCCAGGCAGAGCGGGAGCTGGACTGCAACTGGGAGCTGCAGAGGACAAGTCAGTGGTGGCAGGACGGAGGGCTGCTGAGTGTCCCCGCTCCCAAAACCCTTCAGCCCCTGCCACAGCCTCCCCTGGGCTCAGAACGGGCTGCGACGCGGTGCAAACCCGCGGTGCCAGCCAGCTCTCTCCCGCAGCCTCCATCGAGTCCATCGGGATGTGGATCCTAGAGGCGGTTCCTGCGGAGGGGAACGTCAGTTTGGACCCCTTCCTCTTCTCCATCGGTAGGACAGGCTGACTCTGGGGGGCAGCCTGAGGGTTCAGATTCACCAGGAGCTAAAACCTGCGGGCTGCTCACCCCCCAGACACCTGGAACAGCTACAGCCGGGCTCTGTACGGCTCCGGCCGGACCCTGCTCCCCCTTGAGACCAACCTTGTGGATCAGGCATGGGGTGACCAGAGACCCCTTCCCTCCTCCAGTGAGATCTACAGCCTCCCGGCAGAGTTCACAGGTGTGAAGCCAGCCTCCTGCAGCTGCCGGCTGGGCAGTCACCCACAGCACCCCAGCCTGGGGCCGCAGTGGCCCGTGCCCTGGGCTGACCTCTTGCCCGCCTCGCAGGGAGCAGATGGCAGGAGAAGGTGGCTGGGATCCGGCAGAGGATGGAGCAGCACGTGCGGCGCCCCACGGCTGTGCTGCTGTCAGGGCTGGAGGAGACGGCCTGTAGGTACCCAGGGTGTCATGGGGAGCCACGGCAGGGGCCTGGGCTCAAACCCCGCGGGCGGGAGGGCAGTAGCAGTCCCAGGCACAGAGGTCTCATTCCTGGCAGGGCTCTTCAACCTCCGCGGAGATGACATCCCCTACAACCCCGTCTTCTATTCCTACACCCTCCTGACCAACACGACCATAAGGTGGGCAGCACGTCCCTGTGGGCACGGGGCGTGGAGCGGGCTCATCACCCACCCCCCTTCCACCCTTCCTTTCCCCATGAGACCCTCCTCTCAGCCCTGTTGCCCCTTATCCCCAGAGCCACCACATCCCGCCATGCTCAGCCCCACTGACTGTCCTTCTGAGCCACACATCTTCCCCAATCCACCCCCCACTCCCCGCCCACCCCAGGGCACGGCACATTCCCTTTCCTCTCAGGCTGAGCTCCTCCCGTTCCCAGCCCAGCATCCCTCTGAGCCCCCCAGGTCCCTCCTCTCTGCTGGCGTGGCCGGGTTTGGGGGGACCAAAGGCAGAAGGTGATACCCCGTCTGTGCCTGCTCCACCCTGTCCCTCCGCAGCCTGTTCGTGGAGGAGTCCCGGCTCTCGGCAGGGGCTCGGGAGTCCCTGGGCTCGGGCTGCCCGGGGCCCCTGTGTGTGGAGCTGCAGGAGTACGGGCAGGTGAGCTCCCATCTGCGCTCCTACGCCCAGGGCAACGTCACCGTGTGGCTGGGCACCGAGTACACCACCTACGGCCTCTACAGCATCATCCCCCAGGTGGGCACCGAGCCTGGCCATGGGGCATGTGGGTCCTGCAGGTTCAGGGACGGCCCCATGTCACCACGTTGTGGCTGCCTCTGGGTCCTGAGGGGACAGGTAGCTGTGTCACCTCTTGCCTGTCCTCACAGGAGAAGCTACTGGAAGAGAACTACTCACCAGTCATGATGGCCAAGGCCGTGAAAAATGCCCACGAGCAGGAGATGCTGCGAGCTGCCCACGTAAGGCTTGTCCCCCTCCCCACAGTCTCCTGCAGAACAGGGGAGACCAGGGGAAGCAGAGTGCTGATGCCTCCTCCCCACTCACACCGGGGACCCCCAGGTCCGGGACGCGGTGGCCGTCATCCAGTACCTGCTGTGGTTGGAGAAGACAGTCCCGCAGGGGCAGGTGGATGAGTTTTCGGGGGCTCAGCACATCAATGCACTTCGCTGGTCAGTGCTGCCCCCAGGCCTGCCCTGCCCAGTGACGGGCAGCTGGGGACCCCCAACACCTCCCCTCCTCCCTGCTGCCTTCCAGGGCCCAGGAGCACAGCCGCGGGCCCAGCTTCCAGTCCATCTCTGCCAGCGGGCTCAATGCAGCGCTGGCTCACTACAGGTATGGCTGGGCACAGTGGGCAGGGGATGGTGGGCAATGGGCAGCCGGGAGAGGGCTCTGACCCCTCCTTCCCTCACAGCCCTTCCAACGGGAGCAGCCGGACACTGTCTGCAAGAGAGATGTACCTCTTTGACACTGGAGGGCAATATCTGTGCGTAGCTTTGAACAGAGACCCCCACCACAGCCCCACATCCAGGGGCCCCCAAAGCTGGGGCTGGGGCTGCATCAGCCCCGTTCATGACCCCCCTTTCCAGGGACGGGACAACAGACATCACTCGCACAGTGCACTGGGGTGAGCCCACCCCACTCCAGAAGGTACCAGCCCTTCCCGTGTCAACCAACATCCCCTGCACTGCCCAGAACCCACCAGGGCACTCAGCACCACAGCCCTAGGCAGGGCTGGATGTGCAGGGATGGGTGTCTGGGTATCACCACACTCACTCCCCATCGTGCCCTACAGGAAGCCTACACCCGTGTGCTGATGGGCAACATTGACCTCTCCCGCCTCGTGTTCCCATCCAACACAGCAGGTGGGTGCCAAACCTCGTGTGCACAGAACCACTGGCACAGGGAGCAGGAGGGCAAAGAGGGGCCTCATAGGCTCCTCGGCCCCCATCCCATCTCTTCATTCCACAGGGAGAACAGTGGAGTCCTTCGCCCGCCGGGCACTTTGGGAGGTTGGACTCAACTATGGCCATGGGACCGGCCATGGCATTGGCAACTTCCTCTCCGTCCATGAGTGTAGGTGCCACCAGCCTGGTGCTGGGCATGTGAGCTGAGCTACGGGGACAGGGACGAGGACAGGAGCTCACTGGGGGCTTCTCATCACCCAGCAGAGCCTCCATAAGGGACAGGGGAAACCCAACTTGCTACATCTTGTGGTCTTTGCCAGGGTGGCCCCATGATTTTTGCTGAGGTGGTCCCAACGTTTTTAATGGGATGATCCTTGTCCTTGTAGAGGTCCTTGCCATGGTGGCCCCATAGCCCTTGCCTTGGTGGCTCTGTGGTCCTTGCTGGGGTGTCCTTGTGCTGGCCCCATGGTTCTCTCTGGTGTGGCACCTTGGTCCTCGCTGGGGTGTCCCTGCAGCACATGCCATCCCCAGAGCTCTAACCCACTCCCTGTGCCTGCAGGGCCCGTGGGGTTCCAGTCCAACAACGTGCCGCTGGAGGCCGGCATGTTCACCTCCATCGGTATGTCCCAGCACCCCAACTGGCACCCCAGCTCCCCGGGACAGCCCCAGGCACAGAGCCCACCAGGGACGGGGTGTCAGCTCTCAGCCCCGCTGGGGTGGGCTGGGGGAGCCTCTGGGGTTGGGGGTTCACCAGGCGTGTTCCTCAGAGCCTGGCTATTACCAGGATGGCGAGTTCGGGATCCGCATTGAGGATATCGCCCTCGTGGTGGAGGCACAGACGGAGGTAGGGCAGTGGGGATGGGGCGAAAGGGGTGACAGGGGTGGCACACTGAGGGCCCTGCATTGAGTCAGGGGTGGGGGCAACTCCAAGGGGGTAAAGGACACCCAAACACACCTCTCTGTGGCAGCACCAGAGCGAGGAGGAGCCTTTTCTGACCTTCGAGGTGGTGTCCCTGGTGCCCTATGACCGCAATCTCATCGACCTCAGCCTCCTGTCCCCAGAGCAGGTACAGAGGTGTGCTCAGGATGGGGAGGGGAGCGGGAATGCAAGGTCAGCACAGGAGCTTGGGAGGTGGATGCAGCAACAAAACAGGACCACGGCATGGGGCTGGAGTGGGTAAATGAGGCCAGAGCAAGGATGGATGCACGGATGAAGAGGGGCAATGAGCTCTGCAGGTGGGGCCAGCAGCTGGGATGTGGGGCAGCTGGGCGGGGAAGGCCAAAGTGGGGGGCAGCATCCTGGCCAGCCCCACAGCTCTCCACGGTGCCTGGCTGCAGATCCGCTACCTGAACTCCTACTACGAGAGGATCCGGGCACACGTGGGGCCGGAGCTGCGGCGGCAGCAGCTGGAGGAGGCGTATGCCTGGCTGCAGGAGAGCACCGAGCCCTTCCCTGTGAGCAGTGCTGCCACTGCCACCGTGGGCACGCTGGCCCTCGCCTCGCTGCTCCCGATGCTGCTCAGCGGGCTGGGGGCCTGACCCTGCACCCACCGCTGCCTTCCGCCACGGCCGGCTCTTCCTCTGCCCTCACTTCCTTTTGTTGGTGTATTCTATTTGCTCATCTGTGATTAAACATGAGCAAGGCAGGCCTGCCGTGCCCTGCCGTGCCCTGCCGTGCCCTGCTGTGCCCTGCTGTGCCCTGCTGTGCCCTGCTGTGCTCGACGTGCTGTGCATTGCCTCACCAGTGAGTTAGGGCTGGAGTCTGGCCCCCAACCCCACTCCTGTGACCCTGCCTGTGCCGCCTTGTCCAGCCCTGAGGCGACCAACGCCCAGAGCGAGGAGATGGATTAGGACAGATTGTAATTCTGGGGCAAAAGATGGAGGATTTGGAGTGATGCAGGGCAGCTGGCCCAACCGGTGATGTCCCCACGGGTGCCAGCAATGGAGTGACCATGAGCACATCCCACCTGGTGTGATGCCGAGCTGGGAGGACCTACAGATACAGGGGACATCCCAGGCCAAGTGTCACACAGAGGGCTTGGCTATCACGTCCAAGCAGGATAATGAAGCACGGAGGTGGGCCGGACAGAGGGGCTGGGGACTGTCACCTTTTGCCTGGGTGAACACATGATGCCCAACTGCCATGGCCAAGGCGCAGCATCACCGAGGGGCGGCACGGCCGAGAGCTCTCAGGGTGCAGACACCGTCCCCGCCCAGGGGCCCCGGGCAGGGCAGCAGCTCGGTGGAGGGTTTCCTTCCTCCTGCCCCAGCCCGCACTTCAGCAGCACCCCGAGCGCGGCTGCAAGCGCCTCTCATGTGACCGGCCGCTTCCTGAGCTCCCTCCCCGGTGCCGGTGCCGCGGGACGCCGTCGCACTGCCCGGCGCTGATCCCTGGCCGCCGGCCCAGCGCCATGCTGCGCCGCAAGCCCTCCAACGCCGGCGACAAGGAGCCGGGACACAGGAAGGTGAGTGCTGGCGGCGTCCAGGGGCCTGAGCACCGCGTATGTCCCGGCACATCCAGAGATGCCCGACCCCGGGCTGCCGTGGGATGCTGCACGGGAGGACTGGCGCCGGGGGCTGGGGCAGGGCCCCGGGGGCTGGGGCAGCTGCCCTGCCCTCGGTTTGTCTCTGCTGCCACCAGCCACTGCGGCCTCGCCAGTGCGTGCTGCTGGCCTTGTCCGGCTCCCGCTCTTCCAGGCTTCCACCCTGTCGGGATGTGGGGCTGGGATGTGCATCCCTCGGGATCAACGTGGATCAGCTCGGGTGCCGCTGGGACCCCCGGGGCTCCGCTGGGGGAGGCTGTGCCCTCCCCACCCCTCCATGGCCTCCCTAGACGCGGGCGGCTGCCTGTCATTTCCTGGGGTGGCCGTGGCTGCGGTGGCAAGGTGCTGCGGTTGAGGCTGCAGCTCCATCACGTGCGTCAGTGCTTCCTCCGGCGGCCCTGCCGTGAGCTGGGGGCCTCAGCAGCCACAGCTGCCAATGCCACGGCCTCTCAAGAGTCCCTTGAGTGGCACAGCCACGTACCACCCTCTGGCTGAAGGCTGGAGGCTGACTCACCAACGGGGGCCAAAACTGGCTCCTTGCCCCCCGCCCAGGTCTCGCACCAGCTGGCACTTCAGCTCTTGCCAAGCTTTGCTGGACTGGCATTAGCATCAGCAAGGCACCACGGGGAGCAGGGGCAGTGCCTGGTGCTGGGGTCCTGCCCACGACAGGCGCACACCCTGCCATGGCAGCTCCTCCGTGCTTCCGCAGGAGATCTGGGTGAAATCCCCCTCCCTGCACTGGGGTGGCCCATCCAGCCTGCCCAGCCCCAGTGGGCATCCCCTGCCCTCGCCCAGCCACAGCCACTCTCACTTCCCCCTCCTGCCCTGCTTCGGGAGCGCCCGGCCCCCTGACTCATGTCCCTGTGCCAGGCTCTCCATGGCTCCTCCAGCCCCAGGGCAGTTCTGCCTCAGAGCTGTTTTATCTCAGCAGTGAGGCCCTGGGGGCTTCAGCAGACCTGGATCTGGTGGATTCAGGGCACTGGGCTGGGAGCAGGGCAAAAGCATCTCCTCTGCACAGATGCACCTGGAGCTGGCCTAAAGCCACAGCAGGTGTGTGGCTGGGTCACACTGTGAGCCAGCCCTCTGCAAGGAATGGCAAAACCAAGTGCTCAGGGACACTCAGTGGAGCCGAGATGAGGAGGAGAATAAAGAGGAGACAGCACAGGGCCAGGCTGTGCAGGGCCAGGAAGGGCTTGGCTGCCACAGGAGCTGCTGAGCTGCCTGAGAACGGAAATCCCTGGTTGTGGGGGGGCAGAGTGAGCACCGTGCTGTGTTCTCTGAGCGCCTCAAGAGTGCTGGCAGTGGCACCACGCCCCAGTGTGTGAGCATCCAGGGATGAGGGACACCTGGGCCCATGTGGCTGTGCTGGCACCAAGGACACTCCTGGCATGGAGAAACTCTTCCATGTGAGACAGGCACCTGAGGCCATGGAGAGGAAGGCAGGCAGGGGGCACAGGAAAGACTGAAAGGGACAGAGATGGAGAGGTGCACCAGGACTGAGATCCAAAACCAGCTTTGATGGCTTAGGCATGGAGGTGGCACCCAGTCAGCTGGTGATGCTGGGGTTGTGCTCTTTGGGCTGTGAGGTGACACTCACGGGTGGAAAACATGGAAAACTTACAGTCCTGGAGCTGACCCTGTGGGTAGCAGCAGGGATTTGGCTGCTATGGTGCTACCTGCCCTTCACTGCTTGCCCACCTGCGGTGAGAGGAGCTGCAGCACTGCAGAGACCCGTGTCCCCCCCTGTCCTGGCCCATGTGCGAGGGTGGCATCATGGCACAGCCCCGGGCTGCTCTCAGCATGGCAGTACCAGGCTCCACACCAGAGCACCCCTGCCCTGGGAATACTGTGCCAAGCAACTGCACAGGCACCAAGAGCCCCACATCCCAATTCTGGACAGTTCATGGTACATGGCAGCTCCTGGAAGAGAGCAAAAAACTCTCCCCAGCACTGGCATCACCCCGGGATGGGCAGAGCAGCCCGAAGGGTGGAGAGGAGCTGGGGCAGGTGATGTAGGAAGAAGCCCATCTCCCCCCTCACACCTCTGCTCCTGCTCCCAGCTTTCCCTACAGCGTTCCAGCAGCTTCAAGGACTTCGGCAAGTCCAAGGTCAGCTCCCCCGTGTCAAGTGAGGAGTTCAACCTGGAGGAGAAAGTGAGTTCCCAGCACCCCCGGGACAGCAGCACCCCTTGACACAATCCTCCTCCCCCGGGAACAGCCCATTTCAGGGCTGGCTTCCCAAAACTCCTGCTCTTGCCGGTGGCCCCTGTGTCATGGAGCAGCCCCAGGGCGCCAGCAGTGGTGGGATTTGGATCTCACAGCCCTGTCTGCCTTCACTATTCATCCCTCTGGCAGATCCCTGAGGATGACGCCAGCAGTGCCAGTCCCGAGGAGGCCGTGCGGAGCAGCGGGACAAAGCTGGGCAGGAAGTGGCGGGCGGTCATCTCCCGCACCATGAACCGCAAGATGGGCAGGATGGCCGTGAGAGCGCTGGCCGAGGGGAAGGTGAGCAGGGCTGTGGGCACATGGACAGGTGAGCGGGGGACAGCTCCCCCTCCCTTGGCCTGACCGCAGTGCCCCCAGCAGGGAGAGGTGGAGGAGGAGGGCTCGCCATGCCCCCTGTCCCCAACCAGCAGCGTGGAAGAGCAGAGCCATGACAAGGTGCCCCTGTCCTACCTGGAGCTGGAGGAGGAGGAGGACGGGCGCCCAGCCCTCAGACGCCAGACGTCCAGTGGTGAGGCCAGCCCCGAAGGGACACCGGCCTGATGTCCCCGGCCGGGCACATCCTGACCCCCTCCTCTCTGCAGGCAGCAACATTCCCAGCCCTGGCGATCCTGGGGACAGCCGGCAGCTGGAGGAGACCATCCCAGCCTACACTGGCCCCTTCTGCGGCCGGGCCCGCGTCCACACTGACTTCACCCCCAGCCCCTATGACAAGGACTCCCTGAAGCTGCGGGTGAGCCACTGCAGCCCCGGGGAGGGAGGGAGGGTGGCTGGGGCCCCCCTGAGCTGCGAGTGTTCCCTGGCTGTCCCCAAGCCTGCACCCACCACCATCCCATGTCCCTTGGCCTAGAAAGGGGACATCATCGGCATCATTGAGAAGCCACCTGTGGGCACCTGGACCGGGCTGCTCAACAACAAGGTGGGCTCCTTCAAGTTCATCTATGTGGATGTGATCCCCGAGGAGACAGTCCCTGCCCGCAGGAGTCGGGGCTCCAGCCGCAACAAGCGCCTCAAGCCCAAGACCCTCCATGAGCTGCTGGAGCGCATCAACCTGCAGGTGAGGGGCAGGGACCGTGGGGACAGCACCCAGCAGGGACCGGTGTGCCAGCAGAGGGACCAACCCCTCTCCCCTTTACCTGTGCGGGTCCTTCCACCAAGCACCCCAGGGGCACAGAAGGGACACACGGGGCATTTCTGGACAACGCGGGGGCAGGTGCCCACCATGAACTCGCTGAGAGGGGAGCCACAGGGACAGCACCAGGGGTCAGGGGGAGCCACTCAAACCCGTTCACCCCTGCCCATGTCCCCACCCAGGAACACACCTCCACCCTCCTGCTGAACGGGTACCAGACCCTGGAGGACTTCAAGGAGCTGCGGGAGACGCACCTGAACGAACTGCACATCACGGACCCGCAGCACCGCGCCAAGCTGCTGACGGCCGCTGAGCTCCTCCTGGACTATGACAGTAAGGCTCCTGGGGAGGGGCAGACCCCGGACTGGGCACCCCAGCAGCACACTAACTCAGCCCCTCTCCCAGCAGCCAGCGAGCCAGAGGATGGGGACACCTCCGAAGCCCTGCCATCGCCCTCAGAGCCCAAAGGGGACATTCCCCGGGACTCCGGCTGCTTCGAGGGATCGGAGACCCTGGATGGCAGTCGGGAGGAGGCCGAGCTGGGGGTTCCTGAGGAGCAGCAGGGGCTCTCTCCATGGCAGAACCCCCCTGAGCCTGCCGGCACCGCCACTTCCCGCTCTGGCCCCAACAGTGGGGCTGGACTGGAGGGGATGGCTGCTGGCAGGGGACAGGGGGGCACCAGTGGTGGCACCTCTGGGCCCGGCTCGGTCCCTGCACCAGGGCCAGATCCTGGGTGGGCATGAGGTGCCCCAGGGCATTTTGCACGGCACTGCCTGGCACCACTGCCCCGAGGCAGGGGCTCTGGGCACGCCGGAACACCGCACTCCGCTGGAATACCGCCAAGACACCACAGGCATTGGCTGCTTTCCCCAGGTTTGCCGGCAGGCTCCGGAAGGGAGCAGGGGATGGAAGCCGTGTCTGCAGGCAACTGAAGCCTGCCAGGACACTGTCGCTTCTCAACACAGACGCACGGTCTCAGGTGAGACCCCTTCCTCACCTGCCGTACAAGATGCAAATAACACAGCTAAGACACCACCCTGGAAGTGTGAGATGGAGAGTCCTGGAATGCACAGGGAAGGGGGAAGAGGCAGCTGACTTGGGGCAACACAGACATGCAGGGGCTATCGCTCAGCGATTTTTGAACCAATTAGATTTCCTTCATTGTTTTAAAATTAAAAAAAAAAAAAAAGAAAGAAAAAAAAATAAAGAACACCCGACCCTCATCCAACCCCTTCCTTCCTTCTGGAGACCCTGACCTGTGCAGGCAGGTCCTGGCAGGCAGCACTCAACACTCCTCGTGGAACAGGGAGCAGCAGAGCCAAAAAAATACACTTTTTCGCACCGAATTGGAGATTTGGTCAGTAGCGTCTTGGGGCGACTCCCACAGGGCGGGGCGCAGGAGCCCCGACCCCGGAGGACGGAACGGCACGGGGCTGGGCTGGCTGCGGGGCCACGGCCGGGGCTCCTGCCCTGCTCCGTTCCAGCTGTGCCAGCTGTGCCAGCTGTGCCCTGTCAGCCCCGCGGGAGAGGCGGCAGCGCGGGTTAACACCGCGCCCCTCGCTGCCAGCCACAGCCGGGCAAGGGGCGAGGAGGGAGGCACGGGCTCCAGAGGGAGCGGGACAGCGGCTGCGCCCGCGCCTCACCACTGCTGAACGCAGGCATGGAGCAGCACCGTTCCCACCGCGGGCAAGAGCATCAGGGACACACACACGGGGCACCGGCCAGGCAGGACAGCCCCAGCAGCCGTCACACACCTCCGGGAGGAACGGGAGTGCCCAGCACCGTGGTGTGGGATGTGCAGCCGCCAGGGCACAGAATGGCCTCTCCTCCACCAGCGACCCCCGCGGGGATCCCAGAGGTGTGAGGGTCCTGCCCGTGCAGGACGGGGACTGTGGAGAACAGGGAGCCCTGCCATGGCACAGAGCTCCCCCACATCCCCCCAGCCTCTCCTCCTCTGTCGAGGCCACACCAGTGACTGACAGCACACAGCGGGCAGCTGGCACAATCCCGGGAAGATGCCAGTCTCCCAAAGCCAGTCCAGGATGGCTGAGAACAGCAGACCAAGGCAAGGGGGGGGCACGGGGACACAATGACACAACACAGAATCGGGGCTGGGGTTCTGGCCGAGCTGCCCTGCCACAGCTGGGGAGGGCTCAGTGTGGACACCTAGCAGCAAATGCAGCCCAGCACCAGCCAGCAGACAGCGGCACAGGCAGACCCTTTCCTGCAGCTCAGTCCACCCTGGCTGCCCTCTCCCTCCCCCAAAGCTCCGGGTGGTGTGAGCGCCAGGACAGGATGGGAAAGAGGGTCCCCTCATAGCTGCTGCACTGTTACATCACATGGAAAGGAGCACAGGAAGAAAGCTACTTAAAAAACACCGTCAGCAGACCTCCTTCCCACTTGTTTGGGTCCTTGGGGGCACCAAAATGTCTCCTGACAAGCCTTGCCACGCCAACCACAAAACAACGCCACGGATTAGAGGAAGGAGGGAGGAGGGGAGAGAGGACGCTGCTGCCAGGATTGCTTTCCCCTTCCTTGGGGACTCCTCAGCACGAGGGAGCACGCTGGCCCTACAGCCTTGCCCTGTCACAGCTGGGCCCCGCTGCAGGGACAGCCCCAGCCCCGAGCTGGGATGGAGCATCCAGGACAGCCTGCAGAGCCAGAGGTGCGGCCACAGGCAGACCTGCCTTGGCGGTGGCAGTGCCCCACGGTGACCAGGGCGTGCCACCCGCGCTCGCTGTCCTGTGCCACCGCGCGAGGCCAGCGCTGTCCGCGCCGCGGCAATGACTAAAGCAAAATGGCCATGGGGAATCGGGTGCCTGTCATCCAGCCCTTCTCCTCTCCTCCACCACTTCCAGCTTTGATTAGACAAAACAACAAAGTTCTTCCTTCCAAGCAGATGCTAGTGCTCTGCTCGCCCAGCGTCCAGGGAGGGCACCGGGAGCTCCCCGGGCGTCCGCTGCTTCTCCTCTGGCATCTCGGTGTCGCTCACAGATGGCACAGGCACCTGCAGAGAGAGGACAGGGTGAGCTGCAGGGACAGCCCAGGGCAGAGCTCGAGCACACAGGGCCCCACCGCTCTGCTACTGCCTCCAGCTCTACTAGCAGCATCTCAGCTGGGCTTGGGAAAAGGAGAAACTGAAACCAGGGGCCAGCCAACAGGCAGAACAGCACCTTCAGGAAGAGCTGGAGCACTGGACTGCTCCAGCAGAAGTGTCTGGACTGTGTCCATCAGAGAAGGGCAGCTCGTGCCCAAGCTGAGCCATTTCCCACCACGTTCATGGAATAATTTAGGTGGGAAGGGCACTCTGGAGGTCTCCTGTCTAACTATGTCCTTAAAGCAGGACTAAACACAGAGCAGGCTGCTCAGGGCCACAGCAGCTTTCTGCAAGGATGGATATCCCAGGGACAGCCCTGCAGCTCACACACATCACCAGAACATGTCTGCATCCTCCCAGCCCTGCCAAGCTCCATGGGCTCCTGAGTGCTCTCATGGCAGGACTGATCTCCTTTGAGGAAATCCAAGGAAACCAAGACATGCTGGTTTCCAGGGTCAGAGCAAACAAGATTTTCAGCAGCAGCCTCTCACATGCCCCCCCATGACATTTTGTCCTTCTGAAGTCACACTCCCAGGTTTCTCTTACTGTCCCAGAGCCCTCCCAGCTCCCAAGGGGATCACTCACGGCACTGGGGGAAGGAATGCTGCCGTCCTGCTGCTTTATGCCACCCTCCTGGGCTTGCCCAGAGCCCTGTGTGGCCAGGGGCTCCTGCGTGCCGGGTCCCCGTGGGCACGACCCCTCCTGAGCTGTGCTCTCCTCCTGCTGCAGGATGCCCCGTCTGTCCAGGACACTGCAAGAACACAGCCACGCCATCAGAGCCCACGTCCCCCCAAATGCCAGCTCTCCTAGCAGAAGTGCTGGTGGAAGACAAAGGTCAAGGCTGCACCCCAAGAGCTCACCTGGGGGGCAGGGGCCCGCAGAGCACCTCACAGCAGTTCTTCACTATGTTGCCATGGCTATAGGGATTCTGCACACGGTTCTTCCCAGTCCAGGAGCCCTTAATCTGAAACAGTTGGGCACAAGCTCAGGTTTACTCCAAGGACACCCTGCCCCAGCCCCCAGATCCTGTGTCAGGCACGGCCTTGACACACTGAGGAACGGCGACGGCTCAGAGGAAGAGGAAGACTCGACTTACGTCCTCGTTGGTTGTCTGATTCAGTGCCACCAGGAAGGTGTGGAACCCAGTTAGCCCCACCACCGACCACAGCGTGAAGAAACAGATGAGCACCTCCAGTACAGTGAGAACAGTTAAGGACTGGGAACAGGCTGAGAGCAGGCCCAGCCCACCTGTTACTGCCCCCAGAAACACCAACTTCTCTTCCTCTCCTTGCCACTGTTTTCTGTTTTTCACCTCCCAAAAGCCAAGAAACTGCTCCCCACACTGTCATCCCGGGGAAAATGCTCACAAAGACCCAGAGTGGCCTAGGCAGCCACTCCACAACACAGCTCCCTCTAATCCCCAGTTTTGGAGAAGTCAAGCCCTCAGGACCATGGAAGGATATGTCCCTGGGGTTTCCTTCAAAGTGTTCAGAAACCCAATCTTCAGAGATTCTGCAATATAAAAAGAGATTTTTTTTTTTCCTCTGGAACATCCCACTGAGTCCAGTTCCCTCTCCCACTCCATCACTCTGGTTTCACACCCCCATCTGTAGCCCCACTCCCTCCCTCCCAGCTCTCCAGGCAGACTCACTCAGTGCTACGTAGACGATGTTGAAGGTGAAGATGTAGATGGTGAGGAGGGAGAGCGAGAGGATGAAGAGGTAGAAGTAGCGGTAGTTCCTCTTCCCCACACAGTTGCCAACCCAGGGACAGTGATGGTCAAAGCGCTCTGGGGAAGCCAAGATAAAGATTAGCACTGCTCTGGCACAGTCCTGCCCACCTCGAGATCCTTGCTCCTGTGCTCCCACTTCAAAAATCCCCCAGGCTGACACAAACTGCCAAGTTCAACCCTCTGCTCAGTCAGGACGACCCCATATCCTGACCTCCTTTCAGGAGGTCAAAAAGTCCACAATTGTTTTATAATGATTCTTTTTGCACATTAGGGGAGATGTTGAGTTTGACCCCTCGGGTGCCTTCTCTCCCTGGGGTACATCAGCCACAGCACATGGGATAGATGAAGGCCTGGGGATCCCCAAGTTCTTACCCTGGAATAATCAGGAGAAGGTTCAAGAAACTGCATAAACACACAAAAGCTGGGAATCTGAAGAGGAGGAAAGGGGTCCAAAAGGATGGGATTTCTGCCTGCAGCAGTGATGCTGAACATGAGCCAGTTACATACACAGAATGAGGACAACAACAAGGGCACCCAGGGAATGGCATAATCTCTATGCTGATGAAGGAGCCGCTGTCACCTGAGACATAACTCTGCACTGGAACCTTCCAGTCCTGCAAGGGCAGAGTCCAGTGGAACTCAAAAATGGGCTGCACACGTCCACAGTTCAGCTGGACTCTGTTATTGCCAAAGGCCTGGCAAAGAGGAACCACCTGGCTGCACGTTCTGAGCAAACCTCAAGCTCCTCGAGCACAAGACGAGGCAGCCTGGACACTTGAGCAGCCCAGAGCTGTCCAGCACGAGGCTGGGCACGGGTGTGTCCCTGTTCTAAGGCTCTCTGCCAGGAGCAGGGGCAGGCCAGGCCCCACTCACCCACGCAGTTGTCACAGATGCTGCAGTGAGAGGCGCGGGGCGGCCGGAAGATCTTACAGGTGTAGCAGTACTTGAGCTTCACGATCTGGTTGTTGATCTGGAAGTTCTTGATGCGCGGTGGGGGCCGCTGACCCTGCGGCACGGTGCCGTTGGTGGCCTCTGCCAGAGAGAACCGGGCACAGATTGGACCTGCTGCTCCAACACAACGGGCCTCAAACAACAACTCGCTTCCCTGCCTTTCCTACCAGCAGGATGGGAGCCTGCTGGCTCCGGAGCCGGAGGCTGCAGCTCTGCTCACGTGGGCCAGAGCCAACTTGGCAGCTTGGAGGCAGGAAAAGGGATGCCAGAGCTTTCATGGGCTTGTTGAGAGTGGGCTGGGTGTTATCACCTGCATCCACCAAACCTCCTCTCTCCCTGAAGGATCAAGGGGACCACATCAAGGTTTCTGCACCCCTACTCAAAGGCAAACTGAGTTTGTATGGGAGAGAAAGCAGCAGGTGAAACTGCTCCTAGAGAGGGGCACAGGTACATCTGAAGGTGCTGCCTTCTTGAGACTCGGCCAAGTACAGTGAGCCAGCAGATTGGGGCAATCCTCACTTTTGGAGGTCCAGCCAGGAAGATAAGCTCTGCAGGGACTGTAACCTAGAAATATGCCATAAATGGAGTGTATCCTCCAGCCCCCAGCAGCTTGGCCGCCCCACACTCACCAATCTCCATCTCAATGAAGGCTGCCTCGTCGGGCAGGGCCCTGGGGATCACACCAGGGTCGCTGAAGCTCGTCCGCAGCAGCGTGGCCATGGCAAACAGGAAGAGAACTGCTGCAAACACAGGGATGGCCGGGGACAGCTGGACAGCCAGGTACCGGCACCTGCAGACAGGGACAGGAGGGGATGAGTCAGACTCATGGCCTGGCACAGCCTCAGAGCCCGGGCACTCCGCAGCACTGCTTAGATCTGGAGCAGGGAAGCTCTTCAGTGTATCCTTCTGATACTGATCCTTCTGCTATCCTTCTGATCCCATCACCACAGGGGAACACTCCCGGGGCAGCTCCCAACAACCAGGCCCCATGACAGCATCTCCATGTTTTCCACCAGCTAGGCACAGACACTTCCCAGCATTTGTTTTCAGCTCCTGTTTTAAGCAATGCCAGAAACACAACCAGGGAGCTGGAGAGACCTTTTCCATCACATTCCTGCTGCCAAGGGATGGGCCAGACGACTGTGAGGAGTTACCCAAGGCCTGGTGAGGGACCCCACACCTGGAGAGCTGGAAGGCATGGAAGCCTGTGGGGATGGTGGCAATCTCTGGCTAACCCCTAAAGAGCAGGAGCTTCCAGCACCACAGAAATTATTGGGATTAAGCACATCCTGTACTTCTTAGGAATGAATTCCTGTGGAAGCGCAACATTCCTATGCATCAAGACATTTGGCTTCCTTTGGCTTCCCTGAGACAATGGACTAAAATACTCCAAAAAAAGCAGAAAGGCTCCTACTTTAAGAATCCCCCAGCTCAAAAGAGAACAAGGTTTGTTTGCTCTATAAATGCAGCAAGGCCCAATGAGGAGTTTGTGGTGCTGATCCCACTGATGGAGGAGATGCAAAGGGAGCATAGGACTTATCTCACCATTGCCATGCTGCTCCTGGACACCCACATAGGTCCCCATAGGTGCTCCAGCCCTAGCCGTGTGAGAGGCCTGGGCAGAAGTCATATTTTAAAAACATACTGGGCTAAAAAAACCCCATATTTTACCCTGATTCCTTCAGAAAACCCCACCAATGTTGGGGCAAAGTTCCTATGGAGCTGTGCTATGGTTTAAGTGAAACTCCACCTAAATCTCATCACTCCTTGCACACATCCCTTTCCCAGCCAGCACCCAGGCTTTCAGCCACCTGGATTTCTAGGAGCCACCCTTTATCCCTACTGGGGAGGGGTGGATCCAGACTCCTGCTGTTCCACAGTTACTCTCCATGGGAGCATCTGGCTGCTGTGGTGAGGGGCCAGGGATTATCCTCCCTGGGGGGGCTGCCATTCCAAGTAAGGCCATTTCCATGACCTTCACTGCACTATTTAATTCTGGACAGCATTCCCACCACAGGTTCCCCAAACAATGCATTTTCCAGCTCCAGCTGGCAGCACCAGGCTCCACAGGCCCACTGCAGGAGCATTTCCTGGGCCATTGCTTGACTCCAGCACTGTCCCCCACGTGTGACAGGGACAGAAGGGCTGTACACTGGAGCTACAGCACACTCCAGTCACAGCTGCAACACCAGGAGCAACACACAGCCCCTTAACCAACATCCTCCATTTCAGACACTGCACACTCTGCTGTTCCCCAAAACAACGTCCCTGTGCCCAGCCCTGCCCACAGATGAAGAACTGGAGGGCTGAGCTTATTGTCTTCAGGCAGCCCAAGATAACTTTGCACTCCCTTTGCAAGGGCAAAGTCCAGGGACAGCCGTGAGTCAGTCAGCAAGTAAACAAAAACCTTGGAGCCCACTTGGGGTAGGAATATGGCATCAGGAACACGGAACATGGATTTAGGCACAGGTCAGCCTCTTCTCCTAGGCAATCAGTGACACGACAAGAGGACACAGCCCCAAGCTATGCCAGGGGAGGTTCAGGTTGGACATCAGGAGAAATTTCTCCATGGAAAGGGCTGTTGGGCATTGGAAGGGGCTTCCCAGGGAGGTGGTGGAGTCCCCATCCCTGGAGGTGTCCAAGGAAGAACTGGAGGTGGCACTCAGCACTCTGGTCTGATTGACAAGGTGGTGACCAGTCACAGGTCGGACTTGATGGTCTCGGGGGTCTTTTACACCATAAATGATTCTGTGATTATTACTTGAAAAGCTGGACACTGTCTGCCCCAAAGGGCTGCAGCCTGACCCTTGTCCAGCTAACACGACAGCTTTTGGAACTGCTGTGACAACATGAACATATTGTGGGTTTAAATTAGGATCCATGAGCTGTGTTAAAGCTGAGGCGTGGCCCTTCTGCTTCCACACAGGCTCAGCTCAGCTTCCCTTAGCTGGGCTGACTTCTGCGGCCCCTTGCAAGTGAGGGCAGAGGTAAGAGCCAGAAAAGCTCCCACCACAGTGAAACTGCATCACCATGCCCAGGGTGGAGCCCAGCGTGGAGACCAGCGTGGAGACCAGGATGGAGCCCAGGATGGAGACCAGCGTGGAGCCCAGTGTGGAGACCAGGATGGAGACCAGCGTGGAGCCCAGGGTGGAGCCCAGCATGAAGACCACCAGGTGCCTCCCACCCTCCACAGTGCTGACGGGGTCTCGCTCTTCAGGTGACTTCCAGGGAACGCGTCCCTGGCAGGGAAAGCAGCCCCACAGGGCCCTGACTTGGTACTCAGGTACCCACTAGCAATGGGGTATCTTCAGTCTGCATCTTGTCTCTAAGGCAATTTCACTGCTCAGGAACAGACATTTGAAGATCTTTTGTCTGGGAGAGCTCAGAGCCAACAGAGATGCTCTGTTGGCATGTGAGGATGCTGCTCCCCCACTCCCAGCACCATATCTGTTCCCGGGAGCATTTTGTCACCAAAAAGCAGACAATAACAGCACTATCACAACTCATCCTCACAGCAGGGTGGGCTGGGGGCAGGAAGGCTGAACAAAGAGATCATTGGAATGGGGAGAAGGGGGAGAGGCAGCTGGGAGGTGCCATGAATTACGGTATTTGGCTGGTTACTCTGCACCCACTTGGGAAGGTCTGTTGTAATCAGCACATTGAGCAAAGCTCTGGAGGAAGGGGAAAGCCACCATGCCAGCCCTGGTGACAGGGACTGCAGGCACAGCCACACCAGGGCTCAGCACAAGCTCTGCAGTATCACTCCCCCACGTCTCACCTGCAAATCACCTGTTTAACCTTCCTCAGCTACAGCACAACCCCACTCTGGGCCTGGTGTGAGTGCCAGAAGAGCTGTATCTCTCCCCAGTGCCTGACCCCAGCAGGGCACTCCAGCCTGGCTGTGCTGGGTGTTCACACCAGGGGTGGGATGGGGTCTAGCATCCACTCTTTGTGGTAGGAGTGAAAGCAGCTGCTCCAAAGCCCAGCCTCACCACAACCCTGTGTCCAGGCTCTTCCCAGCAGCACCAGGCAGGGCTGGAGCTCTCCCTGGAACCTCTCCCCATCTGCCAGCACTGCCACATCAACAGCCAGCACACGCCACGTGTTTCTGACCCAGCTGAGGGAGAAGACAGACATGTTATGCCGATGTAATTGCTCTTTTCCCAGCTAAAATCTCAAATCTCCGCACAGGCAAATCACCCCGAGATCCATCCAGGAATGGGGATGCCACAGAGGATGTGGAGGCTGCAGGGAGGGCAAAGTCATCTCCTGAGAAGGAGCCCACATATGAAAAAAGGTCAATCCAAACCCCAGGAGTGGCCACTTCTTGCAGAAACAGGAACAAAACAAGCTGAACTCTGGACACCAAAAGTCCACTTCTATTGAGATAAATTACAGTGATTAAAAAGCACCAATTACCTCACGTGTAAGCTTTGACCATGGTTGACAGAGATCTAACTAGAGGTAATGCCAGCTTAGAGGCCCCTCTGTGAGTCTTCAGCTTCTGGGCTTTGAAAATCAAAACTAAAAAATAAAGTCACACAAGGGGCAGTGTAGGTGTTTTCAATTCATCCGAAAACAAAGATTCTCATCTCTACATCTCATCAAACATTTTCATCTCTACAAGCTAAGAAAGTAGGAAAACCAAAGTGACAATCATGCCTGGGCACTGGAAAATCCAAGAGCAGCCTCTTCCCATGAGGAGCCAGTGTTCCTGGTGCTATCATGCCTCTAACATTTGCAGACATCAAGTTTTGTGCTGAAAAGCCAGAGACAAAAGATATCCCATTGCCTTCAGCTGAGTATGGAACTCACTTCAGAGAGACAGGAATTGCAAGGAGAACTCCCAGCCTGAGAGCAGACACTGCATCCCATCATCCTAGCTCCTAAAGGGATTTTTTACAGGTCCTTTACCTGCTCTTCTCCTCATGCTGGAAACACCTCAAGCACACAGCAGCTAAGTGCCCCACCACAGGGCTGAAATACCATCAGGAGTCAGTGAAACTGCATTTTACGAACACGTCCCGGAGCCTGCAGGGAGCAGCCCCAGGCAGCGGAGCCGGCGAGAGAGGTGTCCTTGGGCAGAGGACTCCGGCCGGTCGCTGCAGAGCCCTTCCCGGGAGCTCCGTGCGAGGGAGGAGCCGGAGCCCGGGCACAGCACCGAGCTCTGCCAGCCTCTAGCTCCTGTTTGCTCCCGGGCGGAGAGACTCCCCCGACCCCAGGCCACGGAGCTGCGCTTTGGGGGATCGGCACACAGCGATTCCCACCCACGGGGCTGAGGTGGCACAGCGCTGGAGAAACTCGGAGGGCAAAACCAGCAGCGGCAGCGGCTCCGCGAACGCAGCCACGGCTCCAGAGGCCGGGAAGGCAGGGCAGGGGCTCATCTCCCGATACCGGTGTCAGTCCCCAGCGGCGGAGCCGTAACCGCAGCCGGAGCCCGGAGTGCCGGGATCGAGCCCAGCCCGGCGCAGGGCGAGCAGCCAGACAGCTCCTGGCTCCAGGCACCCCGAGCCGCGCTCAGACAAGGTGTGACTGCGCAAGTGATTCAGCTGAATGGAGCAGGCGGCACAGCACAGGCAGCCTGCAGTGAGCGAGGGAAAGGCTCCGCCGCCCACCGCCGGCTGCCGCGCTCCAAATCCACACACCAGCTTCACGGGGGAAACCAGGAATCACCAGGCAAACACTAAAGGATCTGCCAAACACTGAGACAAACAAACAGCAGTGAAAGATCAAGGCTGAGATCCTTACCCAAAGCTCCCTACACATCCAGGGCAGGCAAGGCTCCTGCGCAGGCAAGCTGCTTATCTCAGCCTGATCAATGAAACAGAGACCTTGGGGAATGTTTCCAGCTGGAAAGGCAACATTTCATCCTTATCCCGAATTCAAAAATCCCCAAACAAGTTCAAAACAACTCCCTCCCTTCCGAACAAAAAAACACTGAGGTGTTCTGCACTGAAAGAATCAATTGAGTATTTGAATTTTCCCAAACTTTTCCTTATCTCCCTCAGATTATTTACCCAAAATTCAGAGGTGATCCTGTTCCCAGCAGCATTCCCCCCACAGAGCCCAGTCTCCAGGTCTAGGCACAGCCTGGATGTCTTGGTGCAAGTGACCCCTCCACAGGCCTCTGCCTACCAGAGCATGGAAAGGGGCTTCTCAAGGAATTTCCAGTCACGTTCCTGACTAACCACAGCGTAGGTCTGGAAAACAGCCTTGGCTCACTCTGCCTAGCGCAACCACGGCAGAGCGGGATGTGCTTCACTCTCCTGCTATGGACAGGATCCACAGGGAGCCAGAGCAATTATCCCTCAAATCAGTGTTTCTGGTGAAGCAATAAGCGTTTCTGGAGCAGCAACACTTATTAGTTCTTCCTGTAAGGCAGGAAGGCTCAGCTCCATTTTCCAGATGGAAAAAAACCCCAAACATCAAACCAAGAGTGGTACCTCACTTGGTACCTCGGAATTCAGACCGAGCCAGGGAGAATTTGGACAGGGAACCAGGGAGAGACACACTAGGCCAGGAAATGTGGAAACAAGTTCCTTGGCTTAGGAATGATGCTAAAGAGGACAGCATCTGGGCCGAGGGCTTTTTGGAACTGCAGGAACAGCCAGGGCTTTGCCAGCGAGCAGGTCCTTCCACTCGTTCTTCTGGGCTTTGTAAGCTTATATGTTACCCAATCCTGTTCCAGCCCTTCTGCTGCTCCAGAACACAAACGTGTCCATAGAGACCAAGGAAAGGAAGTTTTGCAGTGGTTTAGCTGATCCAAGCTCACCCTCTAGCCAGGCAACAGGGGTGTCCTACCCCCTCCCACAGCACTGGCCCGGACAAACACAGGCTTTTCCCTTTTTGCTTGTTTTTTGATTTTAGGATTAGTCGAAGGCCAGCCCAACTGCCAAGGAGAGCTGAGGGAACAGGGCAGATCCCTCTTTTTCAGCAGGATCAAAGGTTTTGGCTGAAGGTCTCTATGCTGCCGAGGTGATGTGAGGGGTGGTCGGATCCTTCCCAAATCCCAGCACGGCTCCAGCTGCAGTGCAGCCTGGTGCTGGGGGTAGGTCAGAATGGCAGGACCCCCAGGCTCACTCCGTATTAATCCTCCCCGGTGGGGCTGACGGGGGGCTGCAGTCCCACCAGGGGCAGGGACAGAGGCTGGGCCCCAGGGCTGCAGCAGCAGCGCCCTCGCACTCTGACCGTCCTGGAGCCAGGAACACTCGGGACAAGGGACTGCCAAGTCCCAGACAGAAGGTGACCCGTGGGGAAACACGGTCACCCCGCGCACAGCAGTGGGGAAGCTCCGGCAGGGCCCATTCTCCCCAAAACCTCCAGGATCAGTCTACTGAGGGTGAGGAAGCCGATCTGGACAAGGGGAGCCACGCTCTGCCAGGCTGCAGCACGCCAGGCTCCCGTCCCTCCCCGCCGGCCCCGGGCACATCGGGGCCCAGCCCCAGCCCCGTCCCGCAGGGTCCCCGGGGAACTCACTCGAAGGCGAAGAAGAGGGCACAAGTGCCGAGGATGAGGAAGAGCGTCAGGTAGAAGATGCCCTTCTGCCGGGCCATCATAATACGGCCGTCGCAGCAGAAGGTGTTCCTGCCCGGCAGCTTCTCCCATTTCCGAACCACCTTCTTCCTCGCCACCATCACCGACATGGCGGGGCCGTCAGTGGCGCGGCAGCGGCCGCCGCACGTTCGGGCGCTGCTGCTGCTGCTCCTCCGCCGCCCGCGAGCCCGGCATCATCGGGGCCCCGCGGGGCAGCGCTGGGCTGGGCCGGGCGGGCGGCTGCAGGAGAGGGAACGGGGAGAGCGCTCGGTCAGCACCGGGGCGGCGGCGGCAGAGGCGCGGGGGGCGGCGGCCGCCGTCGCCATGGAAACCCCGCGCCCGGGAGGGGCGCTGCCGTGGGAATCCACCAGGGAGGGGACGCGGGGCGCGGCCGGGAAGACCCTCGGCTGGGCGGGAGGGGGCGGCGGGGCGGCTCCGCACCGGGAGGGGACGCGGCAGGGCCGGGCCGCACGGGGCAGGGCAGCCCCGGTTCTGCGGGCGTGCCGAGACCCGGCGGGGACAGAGCGGAAGGGAAGGGTTAGAGAGGAGACGGGAGAGAAGGAGAAGGGAGGAGAGGGGAGGGGCCCCGCGCCGCCGCTCACCCGGTGCCGGTGCCGCTCGGGCCGCGCCGATCGCTCCCTCCGCGCCGGGAGGGGCTGCCACGCCCCGCGACCACCCGGGGCGGGGCCGCCGCCGCCATTGGTCTCGCAGCTCCCTCCGCCCCGCCCCGCTACTTTCCGCCTTCCCATTGGGCGACTGCGCTGTCACTCCGTGCCATCTCCTCCCGCCCCGCCGCTTCCCGCCGCTCCATTGGTCACCAGCGCTGTCACTTCGTGGTGACTCCTCTCTCCCCGCCTCTTCTCTCCGGCCCATTGGCCGTGCGCGCTGCCACTCCGCGCAGTTTGCCCCGCCCCAGTGCGGACAAGGGAGGGCGGGGGCGGGGCGGGGGCGAGGCACGTGGCGGGGGCGCGGCGGGGCGGGGCGGGGCGGGGCGGGGCGGGGCGGGGCGGTGGCCCCGGTTTGGCTCGGCTCGGCTCGGCTCGGCTCGGCTCGGCTCGGCTCAGCTCGGCTCGGCCCGGCCCGGCCCGGCCCTGCCCTGCCCAGCCCCGCCCGGCCCCGCCCCACCCCGGCGGCTCCCTCCAGACTTCCCGGTGCAGTCCCGGTGGGAAACGACCGGCGCTGCCCCCCGTTCCTCTTTTCTATTTTCTCGCACCGGGTGCCCACAAGGACCGGGCTGCCGAGCCGCAGGGAGCGCATTGGATGCTCCCGTCGGGGGGTCCCCTCCCCGCCCCTCCCACAGCATCCGCACATTTCCACATTTCGCACAGTAGTTTACACACGGTTTTTCACGCTCAGATCCTGGGGTTGGGTTCGGAGAGCCCCCCAGGATCCCATCCCCGGCATCTTGCCGCCGGCATACCATCCTTCCCTGGGCACCCCACCTCGGGGCGTCCCGCCCCTGGCATCCCACCCCCGGCAGCACTCTCTGCCATCCCACATACAGCGCTCCCGCTGGACACATGGCTGCCAGCAAAGGCACGGCCCGGAGCGTCAAATCCGAGGGGAAAATACAGAAGTTTTCCCGCGGTTGTTGCTATAGAGACGCGAGCAGACGGGGAA
This sequence comes from Sylvia atricapilla, assembly GCF_009819655.1. Classification (NCBI taxonomy): domain Eukaryota; kingdom Metazoa; phylum Chordata; class Aves; order Passeriformes; family Sylviidae; genus Sylvia; species Sylvia atricapilla. Next base: position 445,322 of record NC_089160.1, read on the forward strand.
CGACTCGTTATCCCTCTCCCTCCGGCAGGCCCCTGCCCCAAGCCCCCTGAGCGCCCAGCTCGGGATGGAGGAGAAGAACCCCAGAGGACGAGAAGGACGAATGCTGTGGGCGCAGTGACAGACACTGACACTTCTTCGGAGCTGAGAACTCCGTGGTTTTGCTCCAGTGATCCTCTGAATCCCATCAACCCCAAAAGTGCTCTCAGGAGCCGGGTGCGGCCGGGCGGGAGGAGCCGTTGGTGCGGGAGCTCCATCCCCGAGCCCGCGGGAAAACAGCGAATCCTGGAATCCTTGGGGCTGGGGGGACCCACGAGGGTCACGGACGGAGCAGAGATCCTCAGAGCTGCCACCGCCGACTGCCCCTGCCCGGTGAACCGGGGGCGCCCTGGGAGGGCCAGAGCTGTCCCGGAGCCCCCGAGGGCTCCATCCGAGGCGGGGACTGCGGTGTCCGTGTCCCGGTCCCTCCCGGGACTCCCTGGGTCCCCGCCGGTCCGACCGCCCCTCCCGCCGGACCCGCTGCCATGGCAATGCTGACGTCACGGAGGCGCGCTCTACGGCAGGGCGCGAGGGCTCGGCGCGACACTCGGTGGCGCTTTGCGGCAGTACCGGCGTGCGGAGCCATGGCGGAGGAGGACCCGGCAGCGGCGGCGCCCGGGAGCGGCAGCGAGAGCGAGGAGGGGGTGAGCGGGGCCGGAAAGAACGCGATGGGCTCTCAGAACGGCCTCCGTCGCTATTTGCGGGGCTCCGGGCGCTCTCCTGGCCAGGATGGGCGCAGCGGAGGACGGCGTGGCCTGGCCGGGGGTGTCGGGCCCGGGACCCGGCCGGGCGGTGCCGTGGGGGGACCGGGGAGTACGCGAGAGCGGGCGCTGGGGCCATCCCCGCGGCCGCGCTCTGCCGGGTTGGGTCTGTGACCGCGTGTGCCGTGTGGCAGGAGGATGGCGAGCGGCGGCACCGGCAGCTCCTGGAGGCGATCAGCGCCTTGTCCGGACGGAAACGGTGAGTGCGGGGTACGGGCGTCTCGCGTTTAGGCCCCGGGGCTCTTGCAGCAGCCGCGCCGCGAGAGGCTGCACAGGAAGGGCGGCAGGTGGGACAGTTCTCTGTCCCTGCCCCAAACCCTCCAGGGGCAGCCGGGGGACACGAGGAACCTTTGGGATTGTTTTCTGTCCCTCTCTCGCAGGCGGAAGCTGGCGGAGCGCTCGGAGGCCAGCGGCCAGGTGTCCGAGTTCAATGTCACCTGCAAAGGTGAGGCGGGGAGCTGGGCAGGGCTCGGGGATCTGGGACGACGCTGCCCACCGGGAGCCACCGTGAAGGCTGGGACAGCTCCCTCACCTGGCAGTGCCGTACCTGTGCGTAGGTGCTGGGGAAAAGCTGGTTCTGTCGGAGCTGCTGCAGCCCATCCATCCCAAATCCGCGCTGGGCAGCGTGAGGAAGGAGCTGGCCAGAGTGAAGCGGAAGGCGGCAGTGGAGCTGCCACTGAGCAAAGAGGAGGCCAAGAGGGTGAGTGCAGGGAGCCAGGGGGGTCTGAGGTGAGCCCCCGGGACCCCTGTGCCCCACCCTGATGCCAGCATCGCCTTTCTCTGCCCATCCTGTTCCCGTTCAGGTGGTGAGGGAGGCCGCCTACGTCACCACCTCGAAGGACGTGGGGAAGTGGCAGCAGGTGGTCCTGCAGAACCGGCGCGCAGAGCAGCTGGTGTTCCCCCTGCGGCAGGACATCCCCACTGTCACCCCTCTGGAGAGGGCCACCTCGGCCTGGAAGGTGGGCACTGGGGGTCACATGGCTGGGGTGGCACTGGGGGTTCAGGCTGTAGGGTCATCTGGGGCAGGTCGATGTCTCCTGGCTGTGCTGGGGGCAGTGATGGAGGTGAGGAAGGCCCAGCCTGTGGCTGACACTGAGCAGGTGCCCGCTGAGCTCGGGAAGGTTAGGAGGGCAGTCTGTGTTTCCCACACAGAGTAGGTGTGTAAATTCAATCTGGGACAAGCCAGGTAAGGTGTGAGCAGAGGGTTTGGAGCCTGCTCTGTCCCCTCTCCTCCTTGTAGCCTCTAAGGGCCAGACACATGGGAGTGTCCCTTGGCCACAAGTGCTGAGACAGATGGGAATTGGTTTGCCAAGTCCTGCGTGCCTGAAAACATCCCTTACAAAAGAGGGATGTGTTTGGGTTTGAATGCAAGTTCTTGTGGGGTTTTGCTGCTGACAGGAGGCCACTGCCACACCTAGGAGTTGTCAGATGCCCAGGTGAGGGAGGGGCAGCCCATGCTGAACTCCCAACAAACCTGTCACTCACACTGATCTGCCCAAAGGTCCATTTATGTTTCGGAGAAACATGGCATTGTGTGGTCTGGAACTCCTGCTCCATACTCCTTGTGTGGTGCCACCTGGTCAGCACTGCCTGGCAACTGGGAGGCCATTTCTCTAATGTGGGAGGAATTCTATCTGCCTTCACCTGGCCGTGTGGCCCAAGGGCTGTGGTGTGGGACCTGTGAGTGGGGCTGTGACCACACAGTCCCCCAAAGCAGGGGACACTTCTCTGGGCCTTCACAGACCTACTTGGGGGCAGTGAGAATAGGTGGGGACATCCAGTGGAGCACTGGCCCTTGCAGTTTTCCTCATCCTCTTGCCATGTCTACTGTCCCAACAGGCCCGAACTCCACTAGAGCAGGAGATCTTTGGATTGCTCCACAAGACACAGCAGCCTATCACAGACCCGCTGTTGACACCAGAGGAGATGACCTCACTGCAGGCCATGAGCTTGGAGGAGGTGAGGCTTCACCCTGGCTCTGGGGGCTTCTTCCTTGGCCTCATCGCTCACCCCGTGCTCCTGGTGCTCACCCCGTGCTCCTGGTGCTCACCCTGTGCTCCTGGTGCTCACCCCGTGCTCCTGGTGCTCACCCTGTGCTCCTGGTGCTCACCCCGTGCTCCTGGTGCTCACCCCGTGCTCCTGGTGCTCACCCCGTGCTCCTGGTGCTCACCCTGTGCTCCTGGTGCTCACCCTGTGCTCCTGGTGCTCACCCCGTGCTCCTGGTGCTCACCCCGTGCTCCTGGTGCTCACCCCGTGCTCCTGGTGCTCACCCCGTGCTCCTGGTGCTCACCCCGTGCTCCTGGTGCTCACCCCGTGCTCCTGGTGCTCACCCCGTGCTCCCTGGCAGGCCCAGCGCAGGAGGAAGGAGCTGCAGAAGGCCCGGGCAGTGCAGTCCTACTACGAGGCCAAGGCTCGGCGAACAAAGCGGATCAAGAGCAAGAAGTGAGGCTGTGCCTGTGCTGGGCTGGACACGCTGGGAGGGCTGGGCCTCCCCGCCTTGCCCGTGGCCTGCCCAGCCCCTCAGCCCCCCCTGTGCTGCAGGTACCACCGTGTGCTCAAGAAGAGCCGGAGGCGCCAGGCCCTGAAGGAGTTTGAGCAGCTGCACAAATCGGACCCTGCGGCCGCCTTGGCACGGCTGGAGGAGCTGGAGCAGCTCAGGATGCAGGTGCTGCCTTGGCACCTCTGCCCCACCTCTCGGGAGGGCCCTGCTCCTTGGAGAACTCTGTGTGATGCTTCTCTTCCCCCAGGAGCGGATGAGCCTCAAGCACCAGAACAAGGGAAAATGGGCCCGATCCAGGGCCATTATGGCGAAGTATGACCTCGAGGTGAGATGGAGCCACAGAAGGGTTTGGTGGGAAGGGATCTTAAAGTTCATCCAGTTCCACCCCCCTGCCATGGACAGGGACACTTTCCACTAGACCGAGTTGCTCTAAGCCCTGAGCTGCCTGGCCTTGAACATTTCTGGGGATGGAGCAGCCACAGCTTCTCTGGGCAATCTCTGCCAGGGCTCCCCACCCTCACAGGAAGAATTTCTTCCCAATGTCCCGTCTATCCCTGCCTTCTGTCAGTGTGCAGCCATCCCACCTTGTCCTGTCCCTCCAAGCCACAGTATAAGGGCTTTCTATCTCTTATAAGCCCTTTTATGCATTGGAATGCCACAACAGGGTCCTCAGTGCTGCCTGGGGAAGTAGGGGAGGCTGAGGTGGGCAGGGAAGGTTGGGAATGTTGTGTCTGCCCTGTGTTAGAGCCTCTCGCTGCTCTCCAGGCCCGCAAGGCCATGCAGGAGCAGCTGGCCAGGAACAAGGAGCTGATGCAGAAGGTGCGGGTGGAACCGCCCGAGCAGGAGCCGTGTGAGGTGCCTGAGGAGGACACCACAGCCTTGCCCGTGCCCACTGGGGCCGGCGGGGCTAATCCCTGGATGCTGGGCAAGCCCAGTGGCCCATCCCTGGAGCCTGATGCACAGGAGGGTCCAAGAGATGACACAGAGCCTGGTACTGTGGAGAACAAGGACGAGATGGAAGAGGAAGAGGAGCTGTCGGAGGAAGAAGCTCTGCTGCAGGACTTCAAGCAGAAGCGACGGGAGAGGACTGGGAGCCCTGAGGGGCATGGTGAGGAGCTTGAGACCCCACGCTGGGTGGGCTGGGAGTGCTGTGGGGCTGGACAAAGGTAGGGGAATCTGGGGACAATTTTTGGCTGGTTTCACTCAGCTGTCCTTACTCTCTGCCCTGTGGAGTGACCATTTCTACCCTCAACAGGTAGAAAACAGCAAGCTGTAGGTGCTGATGAGACTGAGGCCAACGCTGAGCAGCCCAGGGACAGCCCAGTCCCCCCAGCCTGTGCTGAGGAGGTGGAGGACAGCCCAGTACCCCCAGCCTGTGCTGAGCAGCTGGAGGACAGCCCAGTCGCCCCAGCCTGTGCTGAGCAGCCCAGGGACAGCCCAGTCCCCCCAGCCTGTGCTGAGGAGCTGGAGGACAGTGCAGTCCCCCCAGCCTGTGCTGAGGAGGTGGAGGACAGTGCAGTCCCCCCAGGCTGTGCTGAGGAGCTGGAGGACAGTGCAGTACCCCCAGCCTGTGCTGAGCAGCTGGAGGACAGCCCAGTACCCCCAGCCTGTGCTGAGGAGCTGGTGAGCACACCACTGGAGCTGCCCCCTGAGGCCCAGGAGCAGCTCCTGCTCTCGGAGCAGCTGCACCGTGTGCAGACCATGGAGGATTTGGAGAGTCTGGCCAAGGAGGAGCTTGTGGAAGAGCAGGAGAAGCTGGTAGCCGCAAGACCAAGGAAGCGAGCACAGCAGCAGGAGGAAGGCAGAACTGGGGACAAACGTACCAAGAAAACACCAGCAAAGAGGAAGATGATCAGCCTGGAGGCTGTGCTGGATGGGAAGCCTCAGGAGATGGACTGCCCCAGCCTACCTGTGGTCCTGGAGGAGGAGGTGAGCACGACAGGCCTTCCCCATGGTCCCCAGTACCCAAAACACCCATCCAGTAATGCCCAAACCATAAAGTCCCAGTATACCCAAACCAGGTAACCCCAAACTCCCTTCCAATAACCCCAAACTGGGTAACTCCCAGTAATTCTAAACCTCCTCCCAGTAACTAGAAGCTCCAAACCAGTTACTCCCAGTACTCCTAAACCCCCTTACAGTAACTCCAAACCCCACCAGTAATGCCCAGTAACTTTGACCCTACTTCCCACTCTCCCTAGTACCCACAAACCCTCTCCCAGTGCCTCCCAATTTGTCCCAATAACCCTTAAGCCCACTGTGCCTCGTCCTCGTGCAGGAGGGTGGCATCGAGCAGCATGGGATGATCACGGAGGCGTTTGCTGGGGACGACGTGGTCGCCGACTTCCGCCGGGAGAAGCGCAGGGTGGAGGAGGCGGCGAAGCCCCAGCCCGTGAACCTGGTGCTGCCAGGCTGGGGCGAGTGGGGCGGCACGGGGCTCAAACCCAGCGGCAGGAAGATCAAGAGGTGAGTGTGGGAGAGCCCAGGGGTGCGCCCAGCCCCGTGCCAGCCCTGACCCCTCACTTGCCCACAGGTTCCTGATCAAGCCGCCACCAGCTCCTCCGCGGAAGGACCGGCACCTGCCCCACGTCATCATTAGCGAGAAGCGCAACATCCACGCAGCAGCACATCAGGTGGGGTGCACCTGGTGTCCATGAAAGCTCTAGCCCCTGGGCGAGCCTGGGGCATTCCTCTGATCCCTTCCCAAAACATCCACAGTCCCTGCCTGTAATCCATGCCCAGTGCTTAGCTTCCATCTTAAACAGCTGGGACGTGAAGGAGGAGGGATGTACAGGGTTGCTGCCCTGGTGGTGGTGGTTGTTCCAGCCCTCTTGGGCTCTGCTGGCAGTGGAAATGGAAGCAGAGCATAATTGGGTCCTGGACAGTGGACATTGGGGGCAGGATAGGCTGGAAAAGCTGGGCTGGCTGGCTCGGGGCCGTTACCCCTGCAGTGTTCCCACAGGTCAGCGAGCTGCCCTTCCCCTTCGAGCGGCAGCAGCAGTTTGAGCAGAGCATGCGGACGCCGGTGGGCACCACGTGGAACACTCAGCGTGCCTTCCAGAAGCTGACGGCCCCTCGAGTCATCACCCGCGCTGGCCACATCATCCAGCCCATCTCTGCCGAGGACATCCCCGACACAGCCCCTGGCAGCAGGGCCAGGCTTGGGGGGGAGGCCTTGCCTGAGGGGAAGGCTGTGCCCAGGGGGAAGGCTGTGCCCAGGGGGAAGGCTGTGCCCGGGGGAAAGGCTGTGCCCGGGGGAAAGGCTGTGCCCAGGGGGAAGGCTGTGCCCGGGGGGAAGGCTGTGCCCAGGGGGAAGGCTGTGCCCAGGGGGAAGACACAATCTGGGTGCCGCAAAGGGCAGTAGCTCTGTGTCTGCAGCCTGAGAGCTCGAACTGGAGTGAGCAGGGAACCAGGAGCAGCTCCTGGTTCTGTCCAGTTCCTTCTTCATCTTTCTCTGCAATAAAACCCAGGGCTGCCCTTCCTGTGCTGTCTGCGTGGCTGCCTTGGCAGTGTCGGGGGCTAGGTTGGGCACGCCATCCTTTGGGGTCCATGCAGGGTCAGGTGCTTCGGCGAAGTTGAAGATGAGAGCTTGGTCAGGAGCTCGTAGTGGGGCACGTCTGGGAGCATGGTGAGGGACTGGAATAGCTGCCAACATCCTGTGCTGTGCCTTTGTCTTTTATATCCCCATTTTTGTACCTAAATAGATTTTTAAATCTTGGCCAAAGGGGCTTTCTCCCCACCTTGTCATACTGAGCCTGTCCTGGGCAGTGTTTCTCAGGTCCAGCTGCACTGCCAAAGCACCTGCTCAGTACCTAATAAACCTGATCACCTGGAAATGGCTCTGTTAGGTGCTGCTGCTGCTCTGCACGTGTTGGGAGCTGGCTCTGTCCACGGGCAGCCCCCACTTCTGCTGCCCACCTCCAGGCCCATGCTCTGTGCCCAGCCACCCGTCAGGGTGTGACAGTGAGGTGCCTCTCAGGGGTTGGTTGGTGCGTCCATCAGAAGTGGAGGGATGTGCCAGAGCCTTAAAGACTGGGCAGGGATCCCCCCAGGCCTCTCCCCCCACTTACAACGTGGGCCGTGCTTAGTGCCAGTTGGAGAGACACTTCCTTGCCCCAGCGCAGGAGCTGGAGCTGCTGCTGATCCCAGGAAACGTGTCCCTCGTGTCAAGGACGCCTCCTCCCACCTTGGCACTGCAGCCCGCCCCGGGCACGGCCTGTCCCCGGGGCCAGCCTTGTCCCTTGCAGCTGGGTCAAAGCAGAAAACGGGGATCGTGCCGTGGGGCCGGGGTGCAGGCAGCCGCCGTGCTGACTGCGGGCATCCCGCGGGGCTCTGGCTCTGCCTGCGCTGGGAGGGGACTGGGGGCGCTGTGCCGGGGACCCTCCCGAGTGTCTCTGGCCCTGCAGCACCCGGGGCGGGGATCAGAGGGCGCCGGCCGTGACGGGGCCACGGTTGTGTTGCTTGGGGGAAAAAAGAAAAAAAAAAAAAAAAAAAAAAGGAAGCGGAGAGCATTTCCGTGCCGTGACGCCGAGAGCCCCTCGCGAGGCCGGTGGCCCCAGCAGAGGCTGCGTGTCCCTGTGCTACGGGAAACCTTCGCCCCGGGGATGTCGTGAAGGACAGGGGGGCTCGTGTTTGCTTTAGTAATAGGGGCAGCGCTCCGAGCAGGGGGGAGCAGCATCCCCTGCCAGCCCCTCCACTGCCTGCAGCCCCCCAGAGCCCCCCGGTCCCCGGCGGCTGAGGCCAGCACATCCCCGCGGCACCGCTGTCCCTGTCCCTCTTACAAGAGCCCTCCCTCGCCTGCCCCGGCCAATGGCTCTGCCTTCCTCCTGCCCAACCCGGACAGCGTTTGGCTGGACACGGTGGGCTGTCCCAGCGCTCAGCCCACCTCCTCAGCTCCAGCCCCGGGATGTTCGGGGTACCGGGCTGGGAGCGCCCCGGGGTCTGTCACAGCAGAGCTGGCCCGGGCTCAGCGGGCCCCGCGGAGAGCTCCTCTGCTGTTTGCCCCTCCGCAGGGAGGAGGAACCCCACACACGTCTTCAGCCCCCGAATTTGGCCCACCCCACGGGAAAAGGGTGCTGCCGTCTGTGGTGTCACCTGTGTCCCTGAGGAGGGGGACACTGCCCCGCGAGGTCTGGCCCTGCCCCAGCCTGTACTGGGACCCCCCTAGCTCCGATGTGATGCTCCCTCCAGGGCCGGGAGGATGGTGGGACCAGGGCAGTCCTCAGGTGCAGATCCACAGAGGAGCGAGGCCAGCAGGTGTAGCACCAACTCAGACCTGGAGCAAGCCGGTCTGCAGTTGGCACAATCTGGATCATCTGGAGCAGCGACAGGACCTGCCAAAGTGCAGACCCCTGTATGGATCCCTGCCTCGCACAGAGCTGGTGGGTCATAGCCTGAGTGTGGGTGATGCTCGGCGTGGGAGGGAGCAGCTGTAGCCACACATCTGAATCTGCCTCATCCTGTGAGGGATGGCAGCACTGGACTGGACTGGCTTGAACTGGGGCTTCCACTATCCAGAGATGCTTCAAAAATAAACGGGCACAGCATTAGCATGAGCTGCTGGGTTGAGTAGGAGGGACTGTTATGGGAGAACCACTAGTGCTGACATCCCGGCCCCTCCGGGCTCCTGCCACAGCACAGGCTCCTCTGGAGCCCCCACATCGAGACAACGTTTGTCCCTCTGACTTCTCTGCAGAAATGGATTTACTGGGCACAGGAGCTTGGGTTTTGTCAGTTAATACCCCGTTACAGTCCTGCCGCAGGACAGGGGGATGCCAGGGATGCTCACTGGCAGCTCCCAGGGCGGCGGGGAAGGGGGCAAGAGCCCTTTGTAGAGGGACAGTAACCGGCCGGGAATCCGGCGCGGCTTCGGGCTGGGTGGCTCCCCGCGGGGACTTCCCCGGCCTGATCCGCGCTGTCCCCGTGCCAGCGGGGCCGGCCGCGGGCTGCGAGTGGAGGAGAGCCCGGACAAAGCCCCGTTGTCGCCGGCCACCGCGCCGGGAGCCCCGGGGCCGCGGTGCGAACACGCAACCGTCCCTCAGCCGCGGCAGCGCCGCGTCCCCCGAGAGCCGCGGGCGGCTGCGGCTGCTCTTACTGGCCTACTTTCCGGGCTACGTCAACGCCGGGCTTAGGAGCCGGGAGCCGCGGCCGAGCCGCTCCCGGTGCCGCCGGGGAGCGCGGCCAACCCGGGCCCGGGGCCGCCCGGCCTGGCCCCCACGTGGGCGGCGGGCAGCGGGGCAGGGCCGGCCGTGCTGCCGAGGGGCTGGGGACGAGGCCACCGCGAGGTCCCCCGGGACAGGGACCCACCCGAGAGCAAGGGCCGCCCCAGCGCCGCGGAGCTGCCGGTGCAGCCGGGCTCCTGCACCCCGCGTCCCGGGAGGCCGGTGGGAGCGGAACGGAGTAAAAGGCAGATTTAAAATCAACAAACAAGAGGCTTTTGGTCGCTGGTCTTTTTGGGGGTTGGGTTTTTTTGTTTCTTTTTTCTTATCTTTTTTTTTCTTTTTTTTTTTTTTTAAAGCAGACTATAAATAACCTGTAAAATATTTCGTCTGGGCTGTTTCTGCAGCTGAAATCTTGTCCCTCTGGCTTCCCAAGCTCAGGATGTGAGTGTGAGCACTGGGGCCGCCGTGGAGCAGTCCTGGATCCCCGGGGTGGATCTCTGGGCTCCTGTACCTTTGCTCGCTGGGATCGGGGAATTTCCGTGTCCCTGAACACCTCCACCCCCACGGGCTGGAAGCGGTCCTCCCCAGAATGGGCCCGAGCTCCACTCCCAGGGGAGAGAGAGGAGCTGAGCACTAACCCCCGACCGCACGGAGGCCAGAGGCTCAGCTTGGCACAGCGCGGGACAAACAGGGCAGGGGAGGCAGGACTGGGGCAGGAACGTCAGGCTCAGAAATGCTCTCCGCAGCCCGTCCCGTGCCGGGGACAGGGGTGCTCCCCGCTCCCCAAACCTCTCAGCCTCCATCACCCCGCAGCAGGGGCGCGCTGACACCTCGATCCTCCCGCCGCCGTAGCCGCTGCCCGGCGCATCCCGGCCGCATCCGGGCGCCGCAGCGGTTTCCGTGGAGATGGCATCTCCCCAGCCCGCACCGCCCGAGCCGGGGGTTTCCATGGAGATGCCGTATCCAGCACGGCACAACCTGAGCCGGAGATTCTGCCGAGATGCTGTAGCCGGGACCCTCGCCCCGCAGCGGGAGCACGCCCGGGACGTGGGTGGCCGAGGCCCTGCACGGCTCGGGGGTCCCTGTGCTGTTACCGCCGCTCCTCGCACCGGTTCGGTGACAGCGCTGGGACACCGATACCTGCGGCTCTGAACATCCTGGGGGAGCTGTCGCCAGACTTGTCACCCTCCAGAGCAGGAACCCGCTCACTCGGGCTGTGCTGTCACATTCAGGGTCTCCAAGAGACGGCAGGTCTCTGCCTGTACCCAGCTGCCTGGAGAGGAAATCCCTGTGTCCCCCGACGACTTTGTCCCTGCTGCCACCCTGCAGCTCCCCCAGTGACACGTCAGGGTGGGATGTCAGTGACGCCAGGTGGGAAGCAAGGCACCGTGCTGCACTCCTGCACCAGGGGATCAGGTACCCAGCCCTAAACCAGCAGCATCCCAGAGCTGCGGGACACCTGGTCGAGTTCCAGAGCAGCCAGCGCCAAAAACCTCCCAGGGGGGACACGAAGGGCCCCAAAGGGCAGGACTGAGGCCAATCTGGGGGGTGAGCAGAGGCAGATGTCCTCCTGGCAGGCAGCTGTGTGTACGTGTGCCCTGGCCAGTGTTACAACAGCAGCTTCATTTGAGCACAGCTGCCGCAGAGGTGGCACCTTCCCTTCTGCACGACAGAGCTCTGGCAAGCCCCAAGCTCCCACCACAGAGCCAGGAGGAAGAAGCATGGGAACACTCCTGGGACACATGCTGGGACACACTCCTGCCCACTCAGTGCCTGTGGGAGACGTGGGGCTGGTTCAGCTCCATGTCTCTCCTTGCCCCAGCCTCCTCCATGCTCCTGCTCCACCTCTGCTCCCGGCTGGACCTTCCTTGGCCACCCTTGTCCTGCCCAAACTAAGGCCATCTGGACCCTCCAGGGGTGCTTCTTAGCCGGCAGTGCAGCCACCAGGAGCCTGGGGGTGATGCCTGCATTGCTGGGATTCCAGCCTCCAGCTCCTGGGGGGCTCGAGCCCCCACACAGCCCGGCCACTGCCAGGACTGCCAGCAGCACTTCCAGCGTCCCCCAGGCACAGGCTGTGAGATGCAGCACTGTGGTCAGAGCCCAGCTCTTTGTCTGCTGTTGTAATTAGGAGCCCTCGGTGGCTACCGAGGCCAGACCAGGGAAGCTCAGGGCTGGGGGACAGACACTAAAGGAGCTGGAATCTGGCATGGCAGCCTGGGAGCAGGGGCAGGCCCTGTTCTTCCCACAGCCAGCTACTCTCTAGAGCCTTGTGCTGCATTGAAAAGGGCTGGAGTGTAGGCAGGGCTCTGTGTGGGCACCCCTCTCAACCCTGTCAGCCCTGCAGGGCTCCTCACCTGCTTTCTGGGCTCCCCTGGCACCCCAACCTCTGCTCACCCACTGTATCTTCCTCCCCTCCATCACTTTGCCCTTGCTGCCAAGTCTTCCTTTGGCTCCCAGGCACAACATGGTTCCTCCCTGCCTTATCCTGGTGATCCCACATTCTCACCCGTCAGCGGTGCCCTCCCAGCCCTGGGCTTCTCCTGGGATGTGGAGGAGGAGGGCAGCAGAGACAGCGTGTGCCTGCTGACTCCTGTCTGTACTGCTCCCCATGGGCAGCACACACTTCTCCAGCCACCATGGAGGCCTGGAGTGGAGAAGGAGGAAGAGGCCAATCCCAAATTCCCTTGGATGGTCAAAGAGGAAGTCAACCAAAATCTCAATCCATGAAATTCCCTTCCCAAGGCAGGAGCAGCCTTGTTTTGGCCCCAGCAGCTGGGTTCAAAATGTCAGCCCCTGAGCTCATAACAGATCCAGTTTCTCACACAGGAGGTGGGATCTGTCCCATATCCCTCCTGAGCACTGTGTCCCTTGGGAAGCAGAGGGAAGAGGGGCTGCACAGCAGGACAGCAGGCAGCAGCCTGGCCTGTCATGTGCCCTGCAGTACTTGTGGCCTCCCTGCCCACCCTTCCCTGTCCCCAGCAGGGAGGACAAGGCAGCCACTCTGACACTGTCACCTTCTTTCTGCAGTGCCACCCATGCTGCCAGTGGTCGTTGTCAGAGCGGGGACAGCCCACGGAATGTGGGAGGATGAGGACTGTGGTTAGAGGTGACACCTCTCCACAGTGTCACTGCACCAGCCAAACCCAGGTGAGCTCTGTCTGCCTCAGAAGGAGTGGCATGGAGGGTCCTTCTTCAGAAAAGCCCCAAGAAACCCAGTGAGAAACCTCCAGACCCCGCAGAAATGGACACCCTGTTCCTCCCAATGGGACACCCATCCCCTAGCTCCTCAGCCACAACTCCACCTTCCCAGTGAAATCTGAGGTGTCCGGGGCAGAACCAGCCCTGGACATGGAGGTGACATGGAGTACATGAGGCATCATCTCATCCCTCTTCTTCTGGCGCCAGGAACTATAAGCCACCTTTGCTGTCACCAGCGGCCCCCACCCTGCCAGAGGAGAAGGCTCCACGATCCCAGTTTATCCAGAGACACCTGCCAGCCTGGCTGCTTGGCCACGGCTGGCACCAACATGATTCCCAGAAGGGGCAGGGTCTCCCCACAGCAGCCCGGCAGGAGCAGAGTGTGCCATGCCCAGCTGGATATGTCAGCCAACGTGTTCTGGTTTCTGGCCAGGGAGGGGGCAGTGATGCGGATTCTGCCCAAAAAACAGTGGGGAGAGGAGATATAAAAAAGGACACAAAACGCAGCAGTCATGACAAAAGCACAGTACTGCAGAGCCGGTCAGAGATGAGCGCTCAGGCCCCGGGGGCCCAGGGGACACACAGGTCAGGGGCTGCCCCGAGCACTCAGAGGGCTCACGGGTGCCCTTGGAGCTGCGGAGCTTGGCAGGAGTCCTGCTGCCCAGGAAGGTGGTGTGGAGGAAATGCTGAGGTGAGGCAGCAGCTGGGGCTGCTGGAGGCTCCTGGGGGATGTGTCCCTGGGATCGAGGGGGAAAAGAGCCCCCAGCTCCCCCTGCAGCACAAGGCCTGGCTTGATTGCCTTGAGGAATTACTCATGAGGGTTCCTTATCATATTTTCACTGCAACAGATCATTCCCATTGGCATTTCCTCAAGTTAGTCCATGACTGGTACCTGATTAGCTCCACTCCCTGATGGAGAACACCCCTTATTCCCCAGACTTACCCCTTTCCCTGGAACATGACAGCCACAACATTTTTCACCACCACCTCTTAAGGTCCTTTGGTGCAAATTATACCATGCTGAAGATTTTAAAGGTTCTATTTAAATGGGACAGGGGCAGTGGCATGTTGGAGGATGCAGTGGTCGGATGCAGAGCTCTCCCAGTCAGCACCATGCAACCCTGGGTGTGATTCCTGCAGGGATGGGGTGAGGCAGCTGCAGGATGAGGCTGTTACTCAAACTGTCTGTTTTTAATTTGACCAGGATGCAAATAAGGCAGGTCTTTATGAACCTGGGGTCATGTGCCCATCTCAGGCTCTGCTAGCCTGGCTTTCTGACCATCACCCAACCTGAAACGCCTCTTGGAGCACCTCTTTTACCCACGGTCTAGTTGCGGAGGCAACAGTGGGAAAAGGTTCAATATAATGTGGAGAAGTGGAGTAATTCCCCTCTGCAGGAAGAGCTTCCTCCCTCACGGCCTTCCTCAGTGGAGCCCTGGCTCTCTGCCTTCCCACGGTTCTGGCAGCCCCATGTTTCACCCTGCCAGACCTCACAGTGCTGTCTTACAATCCCCGAATCTCATGCCCCACGAGCTCAGCACTCTTCTGCCCACAGACCCCTGCCCCAAACTGCTCTCCAAGCCCTCACACACCCAAAAGGGGGACGGGCCATCTCCTGCCCCAGGCTGCTGTGGCCTTTTCTGCAGCAAAATAGAGCTCGATCTCTGCGTAAGTTGTTTTTTCCACTCCTTAGGCAGCGAAAAGGTTTGGGGCTGAGGCTGCAGAGGACTCTCCCGGCAGGTGACACCAGGGTGTGGCCGCCACCCCAGACGTGCCATCTGGGAGTGGCCACACCCTGGAGCCCGTGCCCACCTCCCGGTGAGGGCCCGGCCATCAACGCTGAACTAAGGAGAGACTTCGCCATCGGATGGACCAACCCGGGGAACCAACGGGTCCTGCGGGGGTGAGGGCAGCGCGGACCCGACGGAGATCGGCAGCGGAGCTCACGGGGGTCGGTGCGGCGCGCCACGGGCGCGGGACGGTGACATCCGCCGGCTCCCCCGGCGCCCACGCAGGATCGCGGGCCGTGGTCACGGCAGCACCGCCCCGTCCCGAGCCCACCCCGCAGCCCTCCGGGGCCCGGCCGCGGGAAGCCCCCGGCCCCTGCCCGCCCCCGGGGCCGCTCCACGCCGGAGCGCGGTGCCTCCGCACGGGGACGGGGGACACCGCGGCGGCATCGCGCCCCCCGCCCTGAGACCAGCCGCTCCCGCCCGTCCCGATGCAGCCCCCGCGCCGCGGCCCGGGGGGGGACGAGTCCCGCCCTCGCCTCCGGGTCGTGCGGGAGCGGGGACCCCCGCAGCTGCCGGTACACGGGGCCCGGGCGGAGAGGGCGGCGGCGCCGCGGGAGACGGGAGGGCACGGGGCGGTGCTGCGCGGGGCCCGGCGCAGCCCGGGGCGGCGTGGCCGGGCAGGGCCGGCCCGGGCAGCCGGTGCCCGCACGGCGGGGCCGCGCCAGGGCGCCGCGAGGCCGCCGGTCTCCGAGGCCCGTGCGGGTACCGGGGGCGGCGCGGCCGCGGGCCGGGCGAGGCTGTCAGCGCCGGGGCGCTGCGGGGCGGCGCGGGACGGTGCGGAGCGGGCCCGGCCGGGCACCACGGGGGGTGCGGCGGCCTCCGGGCCTGCGGGCCCCGGTGCCGCGGGCGGGGGCCGGTGACAAACTTGCGGCCGCCGCACCGTGCCGCGCCGCTCGGTGTCCCGCATGGCGCGGGGGAGGCGCCTCGACCCCCGCCCCGCAGCGCTGCGCGCCCCTCGGAGCATCGAGCCAGAAGGGGGGAGCGGGCCCGGGGGATCGCCCGGCGGCAGCTTCGCCGGGCTGGGGGGGCCACACGCCCACCCGGGCTGGGCAGGCGGGTCCGCGTCCTCCCGGCCGGCCCGGCCCCGCAGCGCCCGGGGACAACCCACCCCCCCGCGGCCGCGCCCGGCGACGGGCACCGGGGGCGGGGGGTACGGCGCGGTGGGCAGCGGGGCGGGGGACGGCGGGGCGTCGGGCACCGGGGCTGAGGACTCCGGGGCCGGGGACACCGGGACTGCGGGCACCGGGGCTGCGTGCGCCGCGCTCGCCGTGCGCTGCCCGTCCGGCTCTGCCCGCTGTCGGGCGCCCGGCCGGGCGTGGAGCGAGCGCCCGCCCCCGCTGCCGCCTCCTCCTCCTCCATCCTTCTCCTCCCCCCGGTGCGGAGCGAGCGTCGCTCTCCGGTGCGGGAACCGGTGCCCCGGCGCGGGGTCGGGCGGGCGTGCGCGTGTGTGCGGGCCGTGTGTGCATTAGGCTCCCCCCGCGAGGAGCCGCTCCGCTCCGCGCCGTGCCGAACCCCGGGCGCGGCGGCCTCCCGCCCCCCGCCCCTCCCGGGGCCGCGCCGGGCGCGGAGCCCCCTCCCTCGCTCCCCGCGCTCCCTCCCTCCCCGCGCTCCCTCCCTCGTTCCCTCCCCGCGCCCGCCCGTTCCCTCTCCGGACCGGCCCCCCCGCGCGGGCCGGGGCGCGCGGCACGCCGGGACCCGCAGTCCGCGGGGCGGCTCGGCGGCTCCCGGCCCCGGCGGACGGACTACGGCTCCCGGCAGCCCGCGCGGCCGCGGCTCGCTCTCGCCCTCACACTCCGGCTGCCGCTGCCAGTGTCTCCTCCGCCGCCGCCGCTGCCGCCGAACCGCCGCTCGCAGCGCTCGGGGTCCGACCCGCCGCCTGGGGCAGGGGCCCGCCCCGGCCCGCCGCCCCCCGCCGCCCGCCCGCCTCGGGAAGCAGGTGCGTACCTACCGCCCCGCGCCGCCCCGCGCCGGACCCCGGCCCCCGCTGCCCGGGCACCCCGGGCCCGCGCCGCCCCGCGCCCACGGCACACGGGGTCAGGCGGGGGGGCGCGGGGGGCCCGACCCCCCCTTCTCGGCCGTCCGGACCGGATCTCCATGGAAACGGTCCCGGGACACCCCCGGGGGCGGCGGCGCGGGGCGGGGGGGGGCGTGCGGGCCGGGGGACACGGCGACGTCCTGCGGCGGGACAGCGGCGGGGGCGCGGCGGGCACTGACAGCGCCGGGCGGGGGGCAGCGGGCGGCGGGCGGCGGGCGGCGGCGGCTCCGCTCCCCGCCCCGCGACGGCGCGGCGGTGCCCGTGCCCTGCCCGGCGCGGCGGCTCCGGCTCCGGCACCGGCGGCACCTGCCGCTGCCGGGGCGGTGCGGGGGGTCCCGCGGCGGGGCGGGGCGGCCGCTGCTCCCGGGGCGGCGGTGGGACGCCGGCGCCGGGCGCTCGTGGAGTTTGGCGGCGTGGCCCGAGTCCGCCCCGGCCGCCGCCGTGCCCGGGGCCGGTTCGGCCGCGGGTACCGGCCGGGTGCCGGGCGGCGGCGGAAGAGCCCTCCTCGGGGGCAGCGCGGCCGCCGCCGCCTTCCACGTCCGGGGCTGCCCCGGGGCGGCAGCGCGGGGGCCCGGCCGCGGCTGCCGGGGCTGCGGGACGCTCCGCCGGGGAGCGGCCCCGGGGGCAACTGTTGAGCCGGGGGCCGCGGGAGCCGGGCGCGGGGCAGCACGGCGGGGCCTGGCCCCCGGTGAGGCTGCGGGGCGCGGGGCGAAGCTCCCGGAGCGGCCGCGAGGCCGCCGCGTCCCGGGCCGGGGGGGGCCGCCTGCCCCGCGGGGCCGAGGGCCGAGCCGTGGCCTCTCGGGGCTCGGCAGCGGGACGTGCCGCGCCTCGGGCGGGGGGCTCACCGGGGAAGCCCCCGCGGCCCCGGCCCCGGGGCGGGCTGCGGCCGGGGCCGGGGCGGTGCCGCTCCGTGCCGACGCCCCCCGGCGCCCGGGGCGGGGCAGCGGGGGCGGCCGGTCCCCCGCCCGTGCCCACGGTGATGGCCGGGCAGCGGCAGGACCGGGCGAGGGAGGCGGCGCTTCCTGCCGCTTTCACCGGGGAGGAAACCAGCCCTCCCGCGGCAGCCTGCCGGTACCGGGAGGGGTTCTGGCTCCTCGGCGAGTGACATCCGTGCCCTCATCCCAGGCTGGGTGAGGCTGGTTCAGAGCAGCGCCGGGAAGAGGGCTATCAGGCGAAAATAGAGACCGAGTGAGTTTCTCCTGTCACAGAGCATCCGCTCTCTGGCACGCTCATCCCCCGGAGTCTGGGGAGGAGTGCTAGGGCAGGGCCGGTGCATCCCGTGCCTTTCGCAGCTCCTCTGCATCTTTTTGGCCCTGTCTGCAGCAGCCTTCCCTTCCCTTTCTTCTCTTCCCTTCCTTCCCTTCCCTTTCTGATGTGCCACTTCCATTGCCCTGGCCATCCTTAGGGTTTAGGTGGTCCCAGTGTCAGCACTGGCTGGAGGCTGCATGGTGCCAGTCGAGGACGCTTGGCTGTATAGCTGTCACCTGGGTCTGGAGTTGCATTCCAGGTGTCAAGAGCCCAAGCTCCAGCGAGGTTTGGCCTTCAGAGCTGCCCTTGGGACCTCTGGGCTCTGGAGCACCAGTCTGACTCCCAGGCATGGGAGGCTGCACTCTGCTTTTGGCATTTGGGATGATGTGAACCTTGTGGGACACATTTTTGCACACTGTCATTCCTTAATGGCTCTTTTTCACTCCGTAAAAATTTGTGGGCTTTGGTGGGGGCAGCCTGGTTGTTGCAGACAAGCCAGGGTTTACTGATACCAGTTGTCCAGCAGCTGGGACCAATTATCACAGTGCTGCCCAGTGTGCAGCAAACTTTTATTTTTCTGAAATAGGCATAGATTTTTTTTCTTTCTTTTATTTTTTTTTTCCCAATTCATCGTGCCGAGGATCTATAATTACGTGTGGTGTTACTGTGTCTTTAAATCAGCTTAAGCAAATGCGTGTAGGCAAAGCCTGGCTCAGCTCCGCAGCGGCCGGGGCGGCTGCAGGCAGCGGGGACCAAACCCAGCTCGGGGCCACCCTCGCCGGCCACTGCTCTGCCCAGACTGCTCCAGAGGTAGCCTGGCCCGTCCTTGCAGGATTTTGTGCCGCTCTGGTCATTCCTGGTCCATTCTCCAACAGTTTCTGACCTCTGCCTGAGTGGTGGCATAACATAAGATAGGCTGTTCTCTTTTTCTTCACTTTTCTGTTTCAATTTCTCTGTTGTTGCATATCGTGCCCACTGTGAGTCCTGGGATAGGGCCGTCATAGGTTTTTTGATTTCATTTTTGATCTCATTTTTAATTTTTTTGCCAGCAGTTTACTCCACTGGGTTTTGCAAAGTGGTGCTCAGAACCGAGGTGTTGGGGACCGGGGTAGGGATCGGTGCTCGCTCCGGCCCTCTGCACTTCCAGTGGACACCAGACCATCACATATCAAAACAAATAGAATTCCTGGCCTGCGTTACTAATGGCAACAAAGAATTGCCAAAGTGAACAAACTGTGGCAAGGGAAGGAGACCTGCCTGTCGCTGCAGACCGTTCCCTTCTGGCCCACCTGACCCCTGGGAAGAGCTGCAGGGCACATCCCGTCTCATTCCGCTGCTCCTGCTCCTGTCAAAGTGGCCAGCTGTGCTCTGAGCACTGAATCCCACCCGAGTTTCCAGAAGCTGACCTCATTTTATATTTTGTAGCCATCCAGGGGATAAAACCCCCTTCCTTACAGGTTTTACTGCTCTGGGAATGAATGTTTCAAAGGTGTCTGCCGCGGGTGTGTTTCCAGGGTCAAAGTGCATTGCTCCACAGTGTCCCCTGGCCACAGGAGCCACACGGTGCTGTGGGAGGGCAGCCACGGCATCCTCGCCATCTCCTGCTGCTGAGGGATGTGGTAGCCTTTCTCTGTTACAGCCCCTAGGGATGGGAAGTCCTTTTTCTTCTTCCGTGCCCCTGTGCCACTCAATGCCAGCACGGACGGAGGCACTGGGCAGTGTTTATGTGTCCATAAAGGCTCTGGAGCAGCGGAGCCAAGTGACCCGCACTGGGATTCCTGGAGTCAGCTCATGCTGTGACTCCCACTCATGCAAGGGGCAAGGCAAAGCCGATGTTCTCCCTCGGGAATTTGTGCCATTGTCTGAGCTCCCACTGCCAGCAGTGGAGCCTTTTGGGTCTCGCTTGGTGCTCTCCCACCTGTGTTGGGGATGATGTGCCTGCCCGGAGCAGGCAGAGGGAATCCTTGTACTGGGGGGGTTGAAAGACTGGCTGCTGGTGTTTCAGTCCCTGCCTAGGCAGGGTGCTGCAGGTGGGGACACTGTCCATCTCTCGGTGTGTAGCTCATGTGCTGGGCCTGGCGTGGAGGAGAGGAAGGATAACGCCTTGAAATCTGAGTGCTTTTAGTACTTGGAAATGCACAGAGCAGGAAAATACACGGAAAGCCTTTTGTGGGAGGTCGAGGCAGCACGGTCCTGCAGAGGGATGTGTTTGCACTGTGGAGAAGTGACTGGCACAGGCTGTCTCTGGGAGGAGCAGGGAAAAGCCCCCTTCCTGCACTGGTAGGCCTGGCTCCACCGCAGGTGCCGTAAGGTGGACTCTGTAGGAGGTCATGGCTCTGGGTAATCTGATCAAAGTGAGTTAGACCAGATGGCAACGTAGTTGTGACATCTGTGAGGGCAAACACCAACAGCACCAAACTCCCCAGGGAGAAGCAAACCCTTGGCTATCCATGACTGGCAGGTAGGTGCCAGCCCGAGAAGTTGCCTTACATGTTTGCCAGTGCAAACGCTTGAGGAACTGAGAGTTGTCAGGTCAGGGGCCTGATGGGGCCAAGGAATTGCTGTCACTGGGAGGAGGGTGGTTTGCAGTAGGATGGCTTCAGAATCTAGTTTGCAACCCCTTTGCTGCGTTATCACTGGGGTGGGAGGCGTGACTGTGAGAGGCTGTGGGAAACAACTGAGCAGCCTCACTTTAGGCAATTCAAGTTGGGGTCCCCAAGAGCCAGGGAACAGACAGGGTTTAGCAGAGGTCAGCGTGGAGATGGCATGGGCTTAATTCTTGTCAGCAGTGGGAGCTGGTAGGTGAATGCTGGGGGAGCCTGTCCTGGGACTCTTGCTCAGCCTGCCCTAAAATGACGGTGGTCTTGGTGCTGTTGGGTTTTCATTGCAAGGAGGACTTGTCTAGAGATAATGGTTAAAAAAATGTCTATTCCTGAAGAACTTCATCTCAGGAAACTTGTTTCCATCACTGTACAGCAATATTTCGAAGAGTAATTTCTTGACTTAATCCAAGGGAGCTTCCATGGCTAGCCAAATCATCAGTAACCTGAGTAAAAGCACACTTTCACTGCAAGGAAAACATCTGCTTTGCTTTTCCTGGAGCCTGGAAGAGGCGGGTTTGCAGAGTAGCATCGTTTCCTTTTGCAAAATGATGAGATGTATTGCCTTAATGAACCAAATCCCCTTTTCTTTTAATTCACTATAATAGTTTCATTGCAGACTCTCAGAGCGCTTGTTGTTGGAGGTGAGTGTGTTCAGCACCTTCCTTGCTCACAGTTCTTACAGCATGTTTTGTTTCGGGAGGGGAAGATGCTTTCATACCGTATGAGCTTCCCCACGCAGAATGCCTCGATGTTCTTACTTCATTCTAAACTCGTTTTCTTTGGTGTTAATTAGAATTGGCTGAGCACCTATTTAACTAAATCAAAATAAGACTGTGGTTTCGTATACACTTCCTTTGGCAGACGTTGTGGATTAAGTAGAGCCTGTGCCAGGCTCTGCCCTCTCTCCGTCTTGGTGAAGCTGATCTAGGAGCTGGTATGGGTTAAAACCAGTCCAGCCAGGAAAAGAAAAAAAAAAAAAAAAAGAAAAAAAAAAGTGTTTTTAATGGAGATTAACTCCCTGGTCAAGTTTACTGGAATACTGGAGGGCTTCAGTGGCATGACTGAAGGGTGAGGGGAGAGAAGGGCTTCAGCAGTTTCTCAACAGCTTCTTCTGCTCGAAGACAGGCATGTGAAGCCATGCCCTAGTTGTGTTCTCCAAGGGTTTCCTACGAGTTTAATTACATCCCTTTAATGTCGCTTCCAGCTGCACCAGTGTAGATGGGAGATCCGCTCGCTTTCCTTGTGCCGACTCGGCTGACAGTGTTCTGACCCAGGGAGGCTGCAGTTGCTCTCTCTGGGTCAGTGTTGCATCGGGAAGCTGCTCATCCCTGCATTTCCCAATAAACTTCCTGGTCTGCCTTTTCAAGGATGCTGTTGCTCCACTGTTTTGTGCTTGAACCCACGTCTGTGGCTTGGCCCCTGTTTTATTCCTTCTCTGAGTTCATATCTGGATTCTTTTTCTGTTCTTCGTTCCCTGTGAAATGCCTGTCTTTGGCATGTGTCCCACTTCATCTGTAGAGGACAGAGGCCAAGAATCCACGGAACAGTGTTGATCTCTGTCACTGTGTCCTCCCAGCTTTCCTCTTGTGGCCATCATTCCGTCTCTTTTGACCAGTCTTACTCGAGCACTCCAAACATGCTGCTTCTTCCAGCTCCTTGTAACACCCCATTATCACTCCTCCCTTGCCAGACCAATGCGGGGCTCACGCTTGATCTCTGCTTGTCCCCAGCGCCACATCGAGCTCCACATCGTGCAGCCACACGCATCCCTTTCTCCCGTTGCACAAAAGGTCCCTTTTGATTCCTCCTGGAACATCTGTCCTGCTGCTGTGCTCGGGGGCAGAATCTTCCTCCTCCCCTTCTTTCAGTTTAGCCTAAGATGGTGAAATCCCCGCAGATTGTTTGTTCCCCTATTTCCTTTATGTTGCATTTCTCTCCAAGCATCGAAAGACTCCTCCCCTTCCTGCTCCAAGCCACCTTGTTCTGTTTGGGTATGACCCTGCTCTCTGCCTTGGCGTCTGCCCGTCTCCACCATCGATACTGAAGATTTCTCCTGTCTCACGGTGTGTGTTTTTAGCAGGCTTCCCCTCTTCCCCTGACTTCTGATTTCTGCACACTGTTTGTCACTTGTGCCCTCGTATGTGCAGATGGGTCCGTTGCTTTCTCTTTGGCACACGGGCTGCCTTGCCCCCATTTCTCCCGTGTGCCTGGCCCCTTTTTCCTCCTCAGAGGATCCCCACCGGCACCTTCAGGCTGCAGTGAGGACACCCAGCAGCAGCTGCCCTCCGAG
This sequence comes from Sylvia atricapilla, assembly GCF_009819655.1. Lineage (NCBI taxonomy): Eukaryota > Metazoa > Chordata > Aves > Passeriformes > Sylviidae > Sylvia > Sylvia atricapilla. The sequence continues at coordinate 467,944 of NC_089160.1, forward strand.
GGGCTGCTCAGTCCTGTGGCTCATCCCGTGAGCTGCTGGCCAGCAGGTCCCTGTGTGGTTCCTTTCATGGCACAAGCTGCTGCTTGTCCCGTGCAGAGCTGGTGTTGCCCGGAGTTTGTCAGGGAAAAGACAGTCGACAGAGATTGGGGATCACGTGCTGCTTCCAGCTAATTCCCACTCCCACCGCTGCACCGAGAGCATTGTCGTGGCTCTGTGCCTGCTTTACCTTCAGGGTTTAGTATTTCCCTGAACCTCCTTGACAGCATCTCTCTTCCTTTTGCAGTCAATTCTGCTTGGTTTGGCTGAGTCCACTCGTTAGCACCAGAGATCCTCTCTTCCCCTTCTGCCTTTTCCCTGGAGCAGCCGAGCTTCTCAATGCTCCAGCACCCAGCGCTGCATGATTGGCTGCAACGCTCTCCCCTGAAAGCTCCACCCATGACAGTGCCTCATGGATGCTTCTGAATATCTGGATTCCCTCATGTTTTCCACCCGTAACTCCAAAGAAAACCGGCACCTTCTTCACAGAAGGAGAGGATAAACCCTTGGCAGCAGCACTGACGAACCTCTGCTCCCTCCAGGAGCCTCCAGCTGAGGAGAGACTCTCCTTGTTTGAGGCTTTGCCCCTAGGACCTGCCATGGGCTGCTTTAGGAGAGTCCTGTGCAGCCTTGCAGTTTCAGTGCTGTAAAAGACCATCGCCTTGTACAGCACTGCTTGGTGTCTTCTGGTGCTGGAGGTTCCTCTGCAGGGAGAAGAAAAGTGGGGGGAACGTTTCAAATGTTGTGTGAGTGTGTGAAGACACTTGTGTGAAACCCTTGTGGTAGCCAGTGGCTTTTTTGGCAATAACTTGTTTAATGAGAGGGTGAGTGGATGGTGGATTCTGTCCAAAGGCACTGCTAATTAATTTCTTCTCGCCCTCTTCTAGACCTGTGGCACCCCAGGGTGTTGTTCCCCATGTGCCCGGCAGCAAAGCTGGGGATGAGTTTTCCAAAAGGGCAGTTGAATCGATCATCCCGAGGAGAGTTCCCAACCCTCTGTTTCCCCCTTGCAGGCAGCGTATTCCCTGGAGCCCCAGCAGGTCCTGGAGGGTGAGGATCAGCTGTCATGATCTCTACAGCACCTCTCTACAGCGGGGTGCACAACTGGACCAGCACAGAGCGGATTCGCATGTGTGGCCTCAACGAGGAGAGGTGAGGTGCGTGGGTGGTGGGCAGGGGAAAGGAGGCACGGGAGAGCTACTTAGGGGTCTGGAGAGGCTGTGGGAAGGGAGCTGATGCTGACTCAACCCCTTTTTACTGGGGTCTAAAATGGCCTGAAGTGCAAATGGGCCACAGGGAGGAGTTGGGTATGTTGGCATTCCAGGAGGGTCCCCACATCCCGTGCTCCAGCCAGGAGTGTGCTGGAGGTCTCAGCAGAGGATCTGTTGCCTGTGTATTGTTATGTTGCCTCCACAGCTTTGATGCTGAGGAGGGCAAGTTGTCTGCACGTGCTGTTGGCTCCTCTAGACCCGTGCTCTCGATGGCCAAGGAAGGGAAAGAGCTTGAACCAAAGGCTTTTGGTGACCCAGGAGGGTTTGTGCCAACCAAATGATCAGATGGGAGGGTTGTGACTTGCCACCAAGCAGGAGATTAGGGAGGATTAGTGGCTGGGAGGTAGGATCGATCAAGCCCAGCTCTGTGGCTTTGCATCGCCCGTTCATTCCCGTGGCTCAGGGGTCTTATTCTCAGAACGGACGAGTTTGTGGCTTCCTCAAGGCCACCGCGACTGTTCCATGCATTTGCCCAAGCCGGGGAAGTTTTACGTGCACAGAGGCAGCGTGTGGCTGTCATTGCCGGCCGCGGGTGCCGGGGGTTTTGGCAGGCGTCCCCCGGGGCCGGTGCAGCGGCGGTGGGCAGGGCCGAGCCCCAGGTCTGGCTCGGGCAGAGCTGATTTGCGGCCCGCAGCAGCGCCGGGCACCCTGTGTCCCGCAGATAAGGGCTGCGGAGGCGATACCCGCCGAGCCTGTCGGCGCGGCTCCGAGCTTACAATAGGCGTCAAATTTTGAGATGTCTGGGCAGGGCGGGGGGCTGCGGCCGGGCGCTTTCTCGCCCCCGATGCCCGTCTCGTTCCTCGGTCGCCGTCTGTGCGGGCGGCATCGCGCCCTGCCCCGGGAGGAGCCGCGGCGGGGCCGGGCGGAGACCGCGCACCGCCCTCAGCCGCTCCGAGGCACTCGAGGGGAGCCGGGCAGCGCTCCCGCGGGCCCTGGGCTAGCGGCGGGCGAGCTGCGGGCCGGGCAGCGCCGCGGGGCTCCGGGCAGCGCCGCGGGGCTCCGGGAAGCGCCGGCAGCGCCGTGCCCGGGCGGGCCCCGCGGGTGGGCGGCTGCGCTCGGGCTCCCCCTCGTGCTCGGCCCCCGCCCCGCTCCGCTCCGGCCCCGCCGCCACCGCCGCCACCGCGGGGATTCGAGCCGGCCTCGGCACCCCCGAGCCCCGACCGCCGCCCGCCCGGCCTCTCGGCGCTCAGCCCCACCCCGCGGCCTGTGACGGGCGGCCCGGGAGCCCCGGGAACGCGGCAGCCTCTGGAGGGAGCGACCGGCATGTCGCTGACCCGAAGGTCGGTGGGGACGGCACGGAAACAGCTCCGAGCGGGGTCCCGGCGCTGGGGGTACAGAGCAGCGTCCTGGGGCTGAGGATACTGAGCGCGTTCCTGGCACTGGAGGTACGAAGCAGAGTCCCAGGGCTGGGGCAGCCCAGAGTGAGGTCCTGGTGCTAGGGGTGTGTAACGGGGCCCCAGCACTGGGGGTGCTGAGTCCAAAGACAAATCGTGTGCCTACAGCTCTGTGTGTGACTGCTGTGAAAGCTCAGGACGTAGGAAACAAATCTGGCTGAAATTATGTCATAACAGAATCCAAACTTGTTCTGTTTTGTGCTGGCACTAGTAGCCTGTCCCAAGCAAAACACCAGGGAAGTGCTGTCTGGTGAATACCGTTGGGGAAGGAGTGTCCCAAGGAGGTCACAGTCCTTGTCCTGAATCCAGGCTGCAGGATGTGTGAGAATCACATTCCAGAGACAAAGGGTCCAGACATGGTGGCCAGCAAGACATGGCACATCAGAATGGCCATGGACACCCACTGCTCCTGTTCAGGCCTCCCGAGCCCAGAGAGCTTTGGCACCAGAGGGAAATCCCCACTGGCAGCTAGGCTGGGCTGGGGGTCCCAGGACAGGGAGGAAGCAGGAGGAACGGGAATGAGGAGGTGCCTGTGCGGGAAGAGACAAGCAGGATGAGACTCAGGGGAGGATGGAAAGGGTGTGGTGGGACAGAATGGGAAATGGAGGGGACAGAAACAGATGTGTGGCACTAGGCTGGGACACTGGGGAAGGCTGGGCTCGCCCATGATGAGGCCAGGTGACTGTGAGTAAAAAGGTGTGCCGCTGCTCCACTGTCCCACACAGGGACAGGGAGGGGTGGGATTCTGGGAGGGTATTTTGGGGTTTCATAATGCTGTCCTTCTTCTTCCTAGGAGAGCCCCCATTTCTGATGAGGAGTCAAAAACGAGCAGCTCCCAGCACTTGGGGTCTCAAGAGTTTTGTGTCAGCAGCAGCCTTTCTGAGGTGAGTTCTTTGCCTGTCCAGCTGAGTCCAAGAAGGCTATTCCCTGATGGAATAGGCCAAGCAGGAGCATTTTCCCCAATGGATTCATGGACTCCTTCTTGAGAGGGACGCAGTGAGGCAAAGCTGTGTTCTCCTTTAGGCAGAGCTGTTTGCTGCTTTTGCCTCTGTGTCCAAGGTGGACAGATCCTTCCTGCTTCCCTGGGTGCTACTTGCACAGGTCCCAGGACACACCTTCTCCCTTCTTGCTGCAGGTGGAGCTCACAGCAGTCAGCGGTGGTGGCAGCAGTGCCCAGGGGCTGGATGCTGATGGCAAGGTGGAGGAAAAAATTGGACCCAAACTGGAGGAGCAGCCACCTGATCCCAACCCAGACCTGGAGTGTGTGGGAAAGACTGTGACAGATGACGCCCTGGGCCCTCTGGCAGGTCAGGGGGATGGCAGAGGGCAGGAGCCAGCGACCCCCAGGGCTGTGGAGCAGGAGAGCAGTGGTGCTGATGCTGCCTGGACACCAGCAGATCGCCCCAGCGACAAGCAGGCTGATGCTGCCCCAGCCTGCTCCGTGGCTCCAGAGAGTGAGCCTGCTGGGCACGAGAAAGCCCTCCTGAGCACTGCAGCACAAGGGCCAGGTGTGCTGGCAGAAGGGACCTTATCTGTGGTTGTCTCCAGCTGCAACACCTCTGTCTCCACTCCCGCCACCTTCACATTGAACAGGGTTTGCTTTCCCCCCTCTCAGGCCCCTGCTATGCAAAAGTTGCCCCTGTCCTTCCAGGCTGGGGCCGTGCTGAGCCCGAGCCAGTCGCTGGTGTACATCCCCCCACCCAGCTGTGGGCAGCCGCTCAGCGTGGCCGCGCTCCCGGCCACCCTGGGGGTCTCCTCCACACTCACCCTCCCCGTGCTGCCTTCCTACCTGCACGAGCGTTGCCTTCCGGGCATTATTGCTTCCCCAGAGCTGCGTTCCTACCCCTACACCTTCTCTGTCACCAGGCCCTTGGCTTCGGATGCCAAAGTGGTGTCTGTGGAGGTGAATCAGCTCAGCTGCCCCCCACCCTCAGGCGGAAGTAGTGCCCAGGCCGCAGCTGAGAATGCTCCCCTGTCCAGCGCCAGCCTGGCCCTGCCCTCCAGCCAGGCTCTGCCGGCAGCACCAGCACCAGGTGGGAGCACTGCTCCCTCCTCTGGCACCGCCATGCAGGCCAGGGCCCCGGCAGCTCCCGAGACACATGCGCTGGGGGCTGCCACTTCCCTCTCCCCTCTGAAGTCCCCTCCCCAGCTAGAGCGTGAGATGGTCTCATCCCCGGAGTGCAGTGAGATGCCTCTTGATCTCTCCTCCAAGTCCAACCGCCAGAAACTGCCTCCGCCCAGCCAGCGCAAGACCCCCCCCATGCCCATCCTCACCCCCGTGCACACCAGCGGCAAAGCGCTGCTCACCACCGTCCTCTCCAAGTCCCAGCGTGCGGCACAGGCCACGGGCAGCAGCGTCACCTCGTGCCTCGGCACCACCCCGCCCTTGGTCATCTTCCCCGAGTTCCTGCGCAACGGCGAGCAGGGCTCCTGGGTGAAGAACACCACGCTCATCAGCACCATTCCCGGCACTTATGTCGGTGTCGCCAACCCGGTGCCGGCCTCGCTGCTGCTCAGCAAGGATGCAGGTGTGAGCCTCAGCAGGGACCCACGCCACCTGCCCAAGCAGGAGCCCATCTCCATCATCGACCAGGGCGAGCCCCGCGCTGCCGGTGTGGCCTGTGGGAAGAAAGCCAACCAGGTTGGCACGGAAGGACAGCAGGATCCTGCCAAGAGACTTCTTCATGGCAGAGTTGCTCCAGGAGCTCCTTTGTGTCAGTCCAAGGACATTGCCACCTGGAATCCTGTCCAGGGAAGTGTCTACCCACGATGCCCTGTCAACGGAAAACCTTCCAATCCTCAATTTCTGCCTCTGGGCTGGTCTCCATACCATCAGACCCCGCTGCTTTCCATCGGCATCTCCACGGCGGGACAGCTGCCCCTGAACCAGAGCAGCCCCTGCAAGCCAGCCGGGGCGGGCGAGCCGCCGGCGTTCCCGAGTGTGCAGCCTGCTGAGCCCAGCACAGCCACCCAGAGCCTGCCGGAGGGGCTGCCCCGGCTCCCACCTCAGGAACAGGATGCTGTGGCCAAGAGCAAGAGCTCCCGGGCCTTGCCCAAGCCCTGCGAGGAGCTGGCCAACCCGGCACCGCTGGAGGCAGGTCCAGCTCTCCAGACCAGTGCTTTGGATGGGAAAGGGGGGAAGGGGAAGCTGGACAACGCTCCAAAGAGTCAGGAGAGCACTCAGCCAGAGGCTGACTCCAGTCAGGAGAGCAACACACAGACTGAGGCTCCCCAGGGGAGCTGTAGCCTCAAACAGTTGGATGCAAAACCCAAAAACCAAGTGTTGGCGGCGTATTTGTCACAGCCGACGGGTGGGCAGCAGGGCCTGCGGATGGTGCCGGAGGGGCCCACGGATGGCCAGCGCAAGGAGCCGGGCTGCGAGAGCTCCCAGGAGCCCCCGGCCACGGAGCCCCTCCCGTGCGTGCAGCAGGTGGATCTGTGCAGGGTCAAGAAGGAGCGAGTGGAGTGTGATGTGTCCTTTCCCTCAGTGACCTGCCTGCGGGCTGGGGCGGCTCCGCAAGCCTTCACTGAGGCCAAGCTCAAAGGGACGGGGCAGATCAAGCAGGAGGGTGGCACACGCTGCAAGGCCAAGCGGCAGCATGATGGGGACACCAGGCAGAGCCACAAGAGACTGAAGTGCCAAGGCCAGGACAGCCAAGAGTCCCCAAGCAAGTCAGGAAGCCGGAGCGTGCACGGCCGGAAGGTGCGTGGGATGGGCTGGGACCTCTGGGTCAGGGCAAAGGTGGGGCTGGGGGAGAGGAGGGAGCTCTAATGGGGGGACATCTGAGGGCACAGGGCTTTCTACCTGCCCTCCTGGGCATTGCCTGGTTGTGGGGGAATGTGCCTGTGCTGCAGGTTGTCCAGGGCAAAAAGGTATCTGGAGCGTCAAAAAAGCTGGAGGGCACCAGTGTAATCAGTGGAGATGGAGTTCTGTCTTTTGTGCTGCTCCAGCTCAGTCAGTGGGAAGCTCCAGCTTTAGCACATGTCCTCCCTTCACAGTGGCAAAAACACCATGACAATCCACATGAGCTTGGCAAGCAGGAAGGCCGGGAAGGCCGAGGTGGCCCGGGTGCCATCACAGATCACAGCAGCCTCAGGGTAAAGCGTAAGCGTAGGAGGCCAGCGAAGACGGAGTGCCCATCACTGGCTCACCGGGGAGACAGCCACGAGGAAGGTACTCTTGGGAATGGCAGTGGGTTCCTGCGGGGTCAGGCTGCCCTAGGGGCCAAACTGCTGCTCTCCTGAAGGCAAATGGCCTCTGGAGCTGGGTTGGGATCCCAAACAGAGCTGCAGCATGATCAGACTTCCAGAATGGGGGAGGTTGGAGGAACCTTAAAGCTCATCTTGTTCCACCCTGCTGCCATGGGCAGGGGCACCTTCCATTAGACCAGGTTGCTCCTGGTCAAGCCTGGCCTTGGATGTTTCCAGGAATGGCACGTCCCCCACCTCTCTGGAGAAGCTGTGCCAGTGTTTTACCACCCTTATTTTCAAAAAGTTCTTCCCTATGTCCAGTCTAAACCAACCTCAGTTCATTTAAAGCCATCTCCCTTGGGCCATCACAGCAGCTCCTGCCATGGTGACACTGCACTGCCCTTGCCACATCACAGGTCTGTGATGTGTTTCTTCAAGGCTTGGTTTTCCTCACAGGTTACTTGGAGAAGAAGCCCAAGAACAACTTCCGTGATTTCATTCCAGTGGTGCTGAGCAGCCGGACGCGCAGTCAGTCAGGTGAGCTGGTGCCCAGGGTCCTGGTGACAGTCCTGACTCGACTGGGAGCATTCACTTTTCATGGCACCTTTTCCCTGCGTTTCGTCCTGCTTTGAGGCTTTGCCTTGTGGATCCTCTTGGCTTTTTTGTCAGCTAGAAATCCCCATCTTTTGCAGGAAGCGTTGCTGGCTCTTCTGCTGGTGTGATGGGAGAGTGTGATGTGAGTGGTCAGGAGATTTTACCATTGCTGGAGGAGGATCAGGAGGAAGAGGAGGAGGAAGAAGAGGAGGAGGAGACATCCTTGAAACATCGAAAGCTGCGCAAATCCCACAGGACATCCCGCTGCCACAGCCGCAGGGACAGGGACAGGTCTGTGTCTGAGAGGAGCAGCTGTCACACAAGGAGGACCCGGGAACTGCCCTGGAGAGCAGAATCACCCAGGCAGCTGTGGGAGCCCAACGAGGAGGAGGAAGAGGATGGCCACATCAAAAGGAAGAAAAGGAGACGACAGAAGAGTTGGAAATACCAGACAGGGGAATACCTGACTGAGCGGGAAGAGGAGCAAGTGGGATATCCCCACCGGAGGCGGAAATCCAAAGCAGGTACAACCTGGAAAGGGAGTTCTGGTACAAACTGGGGACCAGTGTGGGAATTTTTTGTTTTGTTATGTGCGGAATTTTGTGGGAGATTTGGTTTTCTTTTCTTTTTTGGTTTTGTAATGATGAAACTCCCTCCTTTTTAATGACTTGGTGGCCACAGCACGCACTGCTTTAATCGATCAACTCTTCTTTCAAAAACATTTACAGTAAATTCCAGAGCAGTAAACACTGTGGCTATTATATGGCCTATTAGACACTGATCTAACCCTTGGATTAAGACAGAGGGCGTGGGAAAACGAGAATGGGACAAGGTAGCACAGTGGAATATTTCTGGACAAGCAGGGCCCCTGGGAGCCACGCTCAGCAATCTGTGCTAACATAGGGGGATGCGGAGCCATCCTAATCCAACTAGGCTGCTCTTGGCTTTGTCTTGCTCTGCAAGGGCCACTTGCAGACTTGCAGCAGGGAGCACAAGGGCGAGAGGCTTAGCAAGAGTGCAGTATGGGCAAACCCCCTCTGTGGCTTGTAGGCATGAGGAGGAACATGCTGTGCCTGCCTGTGCTTACCTCTGCTCTGCCACTGCTCCTGTGCCTTCCCTTGCCACTGCCAGACCCCCCCTGAAACCTAAATCCATGATGAGCACATCCCTGAGGGCAGCAGTCCCTGCAGTCCCCTCTCCCTGTGCAGTGACAGTCGAGGCTGTGGGACCTGTCCAGTGGTGCACGGTGGCTCGGTGTGTGCTGGCACTTGGCTGTGTTCAGAGTCACACAGGTGACTTTGGGGGAAAGTTTTCATGGGCAGCACTTGTGCCAGCCCTCTGCATGCCTGGGCTGTGCTCCTGGAGGGCATGAAGTGTCCATGGCCCTGTTGCCTTCTCCTACACTGGAGCTCAGATTGGCACCCTTCAGGTGCTGCTGAGATGGTGTGGGGAGCAGAGGTGGATGCTATGCTCCCAGCAGCTGGCATCTGCTCCAGCACAGTGTTACACTATCCTGCAGTGTCTGGGACCCTCTGTCAGACCAGGAACAAAGTTTCCAGTCAGCTTCCCGGTGTCTTGGCAACTCAGGGGCACAGTCAGGATGCCTCCTGCTCAGAACAGGAGCCTGGAAGGAGCTTTGAGTGCAGTGGCGTTCAGAAGGGTTTGCCCAGCAGCTTTACCACATATGTTAAGTGTCTCTGTCTGTCTGACCAGCTTTCTTCAGAGGCTGCTCACTCAGCTGTCAGATAGGGAGCCTGCTGTAGTTTGGATTCAGGAGTTGTGGCCTGGAGCCACCTCCAGTGGCAGTGGAGTCCTGAAGTTCTCTCCATGCTGTGCAAAATCCTTTCCTCTCTCTTTTTAACTGATCTTTTTTACTCATTTCTTTCAAGACTAAGTCTCTTGCTGCAGGATTGGATGAGCAAGATTCATCCATTCAGACGAGGCTGGAGTTCCCTCGAGAATCCTGGTTTTTCCTAACTGAATGGATGTTAATGAAAACTTAAATGTGCTCCTTAACTTCAGGGGAAGATGTGAGAGGGCAAGGCAGGGCCTGTTATATTTAGGCAGCAACTCTGAGTGTTCACAGACAGCTCCTGCTCATCCTTCCTCTCTAAGATATATTCCAATGAATCCTGCTCCTCTCTTTCCTTGGGTGTCCCATGTACATGCTGAGTTCATCCTAGATGAGAGAATCTGTATTTTCTCTCTGCTTCTCCTTCCTGCAGTGCCCTTGGCCTTGGGCTGGATTTAGAATCATGGAACCCCAGAAAGGTTTGGGTTGGAAGAGACCTTAAAGTTCCAGGGATGGTGCAGCCACAACTTCTCTGATTTCTGTGCAGCTCTCAGGGATGGGCAGTTTGTCTTGCCTGGTGGCAGAGGTCTGGGTGACTTTCAGTGTGGTACCTACAGAAGCTCCTCATTCCCATTTCTCCTTTAGATTGCAGGCACCGGAAGCAGAAGGAGTCTGGGAAGGGCAAAGGCACAGAGTTACAACTGAGGAGTAGGCTGTCCCCATCCCCACGGAAATCTCAAGGGCGCACAGACTTTCGGAATGGCTTCTTCCTGGAGCACTCCAACAGCTCTCCTGTCCAAGAAGAGCTGGAGAAACCATCAGGAAAACGCAAATGTAAAACCAAACACCTGGCAGGGATCTGTGATGAGGGGAAGGTATGGCTTGAACGGATGAGGGGAGAAGAGGACTCCTGTAAGTCATGGCCACGTGTGCCAAGGAGTTGTATTGCTTTCTTTCCCAGGGGAAAGGCTGTTGCAACCAGCCCAAAATGTGCTCTCTGAAGAAGCCCCAGGACTTGTGGACACTTTGTAAGTCCCATCGGGGCAGCCCAGGGAGTTCCCCTGAGCTGCCCCCGGCCCAGAGCGTTCCTCCCGGAGCTCGGCGGCTGATCGTGAACAAGAACGCGGGGGAGACGCTCCTGCAGCGGGCAGCTCGCCTGGGCTACAAGGTGAGTGCTGTCCCCTCCTGCGTGTGCCCCTCTGCCCCACCTGGCGTGGTGGTCACAGCCATGCTCTTGCTGTGCAGGACGTGGTGCTGTACTGCCTGCAGAAGAAGAGCAGTGACGTGAACCACCACGACAATGCAGGGTACACGGCCCTGCACGAGGCCTGTGCGCGCGGCTGGATCGACATCCTGCACATCCTGCTCCAGCACGGTGCCAACGTCAACTGCAGCGCCCAGGATGGCACCAGGTGAGCCAGGGCAGCGTGGGGCAGGGAGCAGGGTGGGTTCTTCAGGTTGGTCATGGCTAAATTGATCTTAACCCAAACCAAAGCTTTTCCTTAGCAAATTCCCGGTCCCTTTCTGCTTCTGCCCGTGCAGGCCTATCCATGATGCAGTAGCAAATGACAACCTGGAAACCATGTGGCTTCTCCTTTCCTATGGTGCTGATCCCACTCTGGCCACATACTCTGGGCAGACAGCAGTGAAGCTGGCCACCAGCGATGTGATGAAGCACTTCCTCTGTGGTAGGTGCCAGGCCTGGGGTCACAGTGCTCCAGACCTTCCCCTCTGGCAGCATACGGGGACAAATCTGGGTGTCAAAGGGCCTGAGCAGAAAATGACTCTGTCTTTAGCTCTGTTCTGTCACACAAGCATATTTTTACCACCCAAATTTTATAGAATTCTATGTGCTTCCTGTATAAGATACAAGTCACTTTTCAGTTTTGAGTGTGCAAGGAGATGGCTGCACTGTGGTCACACAGCTAAAGACAGTGCTCTGCATGGAAATACTGTTCCACAGAACCAGGTTCTACTGCTTAACCTAAGGGAGCAGATTTTTGTTGCCAAATAAAGCTGCCTTCTGTGGCAAAAGAGCCCTGCCCAAATGCTGCTGCTGGCAGAAAGGGCTGGTTTGGATCCCTGTGGCTGCATTTGGTGCCATTTGCGTACACACAAGACAAGTGTTGTGGAGAAGCCACAACACCAAGGAAGGGACAGCCAGAGGTGGCTCCCAGACAGAGACAGGACAGTGTTGGAAACTGATTGCCCACTGCCTGTGTGAGGTCCTCCAGGGTCAGCTACTCACATAGGTTTTGGGGATGGTGATTTGGAGCTCAGGACTGCTGTACGAATCTTCCTTTCCAAGCCACTTCACACTGTCTGTTGTTTTCCCTTTTCACCTCCCATTTCCTGGCTGGGGGCCTGGGGTGATGCCCACTCTTGAGCAGGGACATCCATCCTGCAGCTGTGGTGTGATGCCTGAGTGGGAAAAGCAGCAGGGTGAAGCAGAGCCCCCTGGATCTGTGGATGTGCACACCAGGATGATGCTTTGAGCCATTAACCCTCTCGATTTCCCCTCTCTAGATTACCTGTCAGATCTGCAGGGCCGCAGTGATGGAGACCCTCGGACAGCCTGGGATTTCTACAGCAGCTCTGTGCTTGGTGAGTGCAGCACAGGCCACGTCGGTGGCAGCAGAGCAGGAGGTGACACTGTGTAAAACACATCATTCCCTCGGATTTGGCCACATCCCTCTGCTCATGCTTTGGGTAGAGACCTTGCCGTGGTGATACATGCTGGGAGTTGCTTCTGAGTTGCTGTAGTTGCTTACCTTCATGATTTCCAACATCCTTCTAGAAACAAAAATAAATCTGATGCATTCAGGAAGGTGCTCTTGGTAGAGGACTTGTCCTTGGAGGACCCTGCTGTCTTTCCATTCCAGAACAGGAGAAATTCTGCACTCCTGAGAGCGCTGTTTGTAGGCTGTTGCACCTCAGCCCTGCCAAGGGAACAGTTCAAACCTCAGCCTCTTTCCTCAGAATTTCTCGCTCTCAAAGCTGTCACAAGCCTTTACAAAGAAAAACAGATTTTCTTTGCAGTAGTTTTAAAGACAGTACCCCTTTTGGTTTATCACTGATCCCCTGCTGCCCCATCCACAGGGCATTCCCAATGCTGCCTTGGAGAGGCTGCCTGGCAAGGCAGGAGCTCATGCAGCTGGGAAGTGATCCCTTACCCTGTCAGCAGGCACAGGAAGGGACCCTCCTCCCCATCCTCACGGGATCAGTTTACAGCTGCGGTGCCAGCCCTGCATCACCTGTGCTGTGCCAGGCCCTGCTGCCAGACACTGCCAGAGCCACAGAAAAAGCAGGATGCCCAAGCCTGGGATATGGCCTTTACAGCCTCTTTACAGCCTGTTTACTGTGTGTCCTGAAATGTCTCTTTCTGGCTCAGGTACCTCAGCAGTTGCCTTGGGTCACCTGGAACAGGTACAGCCAGGGCAGGGAAGTATCTGATTCTGCTCTGGAATAACTGAGCTGCTCTCAATCATCACAGGCAGCAAACAACTCTCCTCCTCCAGTGGATCAGTCCTTTGAAATCTCCCTGTCCATCAGCTCCACCAGCTGAAGCACTCTGGATACAGGAGAAATCCCAGGCCCTGCTTGAGCTGTTCCTATTCTTTGAGGCAGGAACGCTGTCCACATTTTCCTTGAGGTCTGCAACTCTCTGGGGGCAGAAGGATAATGAAAGAAGCCAGGGTGTGGGATCTCTGAGATGTGGAAAAGTCATCAGTGTCCTGCACTTGATGCTGCTGGAGCTCCAGACACAAAGTCCCAGTCCGGGGTTTGTCTCCACCTGGGACAGGCATTGTTGTGCCTGATTGTCTCCCTCGGTGGTACAGAATGTTCCTGTCCTTGTCCCAGCCTTTGCACGGGCAGATGGACAGGACTGAGCTTTCAGGACAGACAGTGGGCCCTATTTTTGCCACATTAAATGCATTTAATTATTTTTTTCTGAGTTCCTCAGGAAATCTGAGGCTTTTCAGTGATGGCATCTGAGCTTCACCAGCAGCAACACTGGATCAATAACCACATCACTTATTTTTGTTCTATTCTACAGCAAGTTCGGACAATTTCAGCACCCTGTTTCTTAGAGATTTTTTTCCCTTGGCAGCACTAAGAAATAACAGTTTTTCCCCAAAACCCTGCCTGAGCCAGTGTCTCCTGTCATCTGCTGTTATTCCTCAATTGGAATCCCAGTTGTGCTGGGTGAGCAGCTGGGTGTGTCAAGCTTTCTCATGCAGCACACCAGAAGATTTTCTTTTTTTCAGCTTTTTCTCTTGTGCGTGGGGTTGAACTTTTGCATGATTGGTTTATTTCTTCAGAGGCACATTGGGTCTCCCTGCTCTCTATAGAATCTAAACTCTCTTATCTGGAAGTATTTGGAGATATCCTGTATTATCTCAGTGGGACAACACCACTGCAAACTTAAGACTATTCAAACCTCTTCATAATAAAATTCAGGCCACAAGCTTCTCTTCAACGGGAGCTTTTCAGAGGGGTAAATAGGAAAATTACCTGGTTTTAAATGGTTTTGGATCCAGCCTGCCATTCTCCATCCCGTCTGGACACAGATTCTGTTGGAGCTCAGATGCCTCCTGGAACATCCAGGCAAATTCTCTTAAGTCATAGACTCATGCACTGGTTTGAGTTGGGAGGGACCTTAAAGACCATCTTATTCCACTCTTCTACCATGAGCATGGACATCTCAGGTTGTTCCAAGCCCTGTCCAACCTGTGCTTGGACACTTCCAAGGATGGGGCAGCCACTGCTGCTCTGAGCCCTGTGCCAGGGCCTAACCACTCTCACAGGGAAGAATTCCTGTATATCCACCTTTAATTTCCCCTCATGCTTGTTGCTTGGTTGGATTAGTCTCTGGCACAGCCTTGCTGTCCTCACTGGGATGGGTGCTGGCTCCCCTGGATCACGCTGGAGGTTCTGAGGGTGGGATCTGAGGGAGAAGCTCTTGAGAAGCAGGGTGCTCCCTCTGCCTTCCTTGGTATGGCCTTTGCAGGCAAAGCATCTTTACATCCACCTCCCACCTCGCTGTTCCAGGCTCTTCCAGGCTGAGGAGGTCTGTGCTGGAATGGGACAGGGGCCAAGGTCATTTTGGAGAGAATCTGAGGTCTCCCAGTGGGGTGGCTCATGGTGCAGGCTGTGCCCTGTCCCACCTGAGCTTCCTGCCACAACTCGGGATGTTCTCCTCCCCTCACCTGCCAGTGGGCAGTCTCTCTATGCAGAGCAGCCAGTGCTTGCTGCATGTTCCTCTGGGAGCAGGGGAGCAGTTCTCACATGGCTGCGGGAATGCTGTGGGAAGGTGCCTGTGGGGTCGTGGCAGTGGCCAGGGAGTGCCAGCACGGGCTGGTGTGTGACTAACAGCAGTGACAACCTCTGTCCTGTTGCAGAGGGGAAAGACAGCATCGGCTGCGACCTGCTGCTCAACCCTCCAGGGAGCTCAGACCAGGAGGAAGAGGAGCAAGAAGCAGATAACTTCATGTTTGAGTTCTCAGACAAGCCGCTGCTTCCCAGCTACAACCTCCAAGTGTCTGTCTCCCGGGGGTGAGTGCCTTTCCCTGGAGCACAGAGCAGCACCTCAGGTGGCTGCAGCCCTGGAATGGGCAGCACCACGTTGGTGTGTCTTAGGTGGTTTTCTTCACAGAATCATCACAGAATCCCAGAATGGTTTGGGTTGGGAAGGGCCTTACAGCTCATCCCATTCCACTCCCCGGCCATGGGCAGGGCACCTTCCATTAGACCAGGGTGCTCTAAGCCTCATCCAGGCTGGCCTTGGACACTTCCAGGGATGGGGCAGCCACAGCGGCTCTGGGCAGCAGAGGGAAGTTACAGCTCTGGCACTGGGGACGTTGGGGAAGCAGTGCTGACTTGGCACAGCCTGGAATGTTCTTAGGGAGCAGGGAAGCTCATAAGGGTTCCCCCCACTCTCCATGACCAGGCACATCCTGCTGCCCTGAGTGTCCCTGTGCTGTGCCTGTCAGGAAGCTCCTCACTCCCATCCCTGTGATCCTGCTTCTAGCCCCACGTTTGTTCAGCAGCAGCCCACACTGATGGCTCTGGGATTGTTTCCTTCCATCATGGCTAAATCAGCTCCAGCACTGGAGCAGCACTCCCACCTGCACCCCCATGACACTGGCTGTTGCTGGGGGAGAAGGGTGACTTGGAAGAGGCAGCAGCCAAAGCACTGCTCTTCTGTGCAGCAAATTTCTGTGCTTGCCAGTGTTTGTGCATGCAGAGGGACACATGCAGCATGCCCTCCAGCAGTAAACCACACCAGAAGCTCCATTTCCTGACCATGTGGCTTATTCCTGGCAGGGAAGCTGCCAGGACCTTGTTGAAGGCAGGACTTTCCTGCCTGGCTGTCAGTGTTTGGAAAGGCTGTGACTTGTGAGGCCATGATCAAACCCTGTCCGTGGGCTCCTGAGGGGAAGCAGCACATGGAGAACAGGAGAACAGTGCCAGGGCCAGAGGGGGAGGGCACCGTGCCTGCAGCCCCCTCCACCCCTCTAACCCACCCTGCTCTTGTCATCCTCGCAGGCCCTGCAACTGGTTCCTGTTCGCTGATGTGCTCAAGCGGCTGAAGCTGTCCTCCCGCATATTCCAGGCCCGTTTCCCGCACTTCGAGGTGGCCACGCTGCCGCGGGCAGAGTTCCAGCGCCAGGTGTCCCTCAGCCAGGTGCTGGCGCAGGAGGAGGTGCCGGCAAGCCCCGAGCTGGCGCCGGGCACGGCAGAGACTGTGGAGCTGGTGCACTACGAGCCCGAGCTGCTGCAGCTGCTGGGCTCGGCGGTGGAGTACCAGGCGTGGAGCAGCTGACGGGGCCAGGCCACTCCCGGCATCACGAGGCAATAATAAGGACCAAGGGGAAGCAGCTTTCTCAGCGCCAGCAGCAGGGACTCGAGTCTTTGAGCAGCCGCTCCTGCTCTCCCCGAGGTCTCGGCCAGCTGGGGAGGGAGGACCCTCGCCTCCAAGGACTTCCCGAGGACCCCCGCCACCAGCAGTGGCGGTCGCTGCTGCCTCATCCAGCTCCGGTGGGTGATGGAACCCCCTGCACGGGGCTCAGTGGGGCAGCGAGGGGCGGGAGCCGCCGCCCCTCCCCACCAGACCCTACGGAACTGCGCCTCTCCGTTCGCCCTCCCCCTCCCGATGTCTTCCATAGTATTTATTTAATTAGTATTTAATTTGTAATGTTTTCTTTGCTGAGTCTGTATCACTGTGATGGTGAGCTCCGGGCTGTGGGATGAGGCCGTCCCCCGCCCCTCTCCAGCGTGCCCCGAGGCCGGCCAGGCCCAGGGGTTCCCGTCCCTTCCCTTGGCCTCGGAGCTGGCTCCTGCCGCCAGCGCTCAGCCCCGGCCGGGAGCCAGCCGCACTGCTCCATCCTCTCCCGTGCTCCTTCTCCATCTCATTCGTGCTGCTGCTCCCTGTCCCCGGCGGTGCTGCCCAGGCAGGCGCAGCCCGCGGCCCCAGCGCGTCCCCCGCTTCGGCAGCGTGTGCCCCAGGCTCTGTCCCCGCGGCAGGAGCCGTCCGCGCCCCGCCGGTGTCCCGGAGCAGCTCTCCGTGCGGGAGCGGTGCGGGCGGGCTGCTCTGCCTCGGGGCCGGTACAGTTTTATTGTACAGGTGCTAACAGGACTGAGGTCGGGATAATCGGGGGATTTCTGGCTCTCCCCGCTCCGCAGCGGGAGCCTTGGGTGACTTTTTTTTTGTTGGTTCGTTTTTTTCTTTGTGTTGTGTTTCTCCCCAGCCAGGGCAGGCGTTTCCCCCCTTGGAGCCCTGCTGCCAGCCTTCCCCCGGGGGCCCGGCAACACCTTCTTTAAGCCAAGGGTTTTTTTGCCTTTGGGTGTGTATTCTGGTTGCTCTTTCTGATTTCTGTTTTATTATATGCAGCAACAGGCTGTGGTGTCAAAAACACTGATGTACAGAAAAAACCTGCATCAGGCTCCCTGGCTCCTGCCTTTTTTTCTGTGTCCAGGCAGATTTCTGTGCATGTCAGCCCGAGTCTGTGGCTCAAAGGGAGAGGGGAAGTGGCCTGTGGGACCTGCAGGGCCCATGTGTCTGCACAGCTGGAAAAACAGGGAGACTTCAGTGCTCCTCCCAGCTGCCTGCCTGCCCCTGATGCTGGGAACTCTGCAGACAAGCCCAGCCATCCCCAAACACACATGTCTCTGGTCCCAGCACCCCCTTAGCCTGTCTGTGGGGCAGCTGGTCTCTGGCTGGCTTTACTCACCCCTGTGGGAGCAGAGGGGGCTCAGGGGAGTGCTGTAGTTTTGGTTTTTGGTTCCTTAGAAAGGGCAGCAGGAATGCCCTGATGGCAGGACTAGGAGGAAAGCTTTGCCCACACATCACCAAGAGGAACTCCCCAAAGTGATACAGAAGCAGTCAAGGCAGGTCTTAAAAAGAGAGGAGAGGTGCTCCTACTCCCACACTGGGGAGGTTCCTCATGAGCCTAAGGCGGTGCAGCCTTAGGGAAAACTCACCAAACTTATGATCTGAAATACTCACTTGGGAGCAGTTGGGTTGGGAGGGAGCTGACAGGGTTCAGCTGAGGGCTGGCCACTAGCACCAGCCCAGGGCTCTGAAGCAGAAGAGCTGGAGCACCTGAAGCCTGGCAGAGGCTCTGCTTGGCTGTAGGAGCACAGGGACTCTCCCACTCAGCACGGGCCTTACTTGCAGCCGACTTTCTCCTGATGGACCAGGCACAGCTGGGCATGATTAGAGAAACGAAATATTTTATTCAAACTTATTCATCTCAATGAGCCATGGCCAAGAGTAGGGTGGCAGTGCCGTCCATCCCCACTTCTCTGGTGTGCCACGCTCAGGACCTTGTGGCTGCCTGGAGCAGCGGCTTTCCCTGGGCTCCTGCAGGGCACTGGCAGCAAGAGGCTGTCCAGCTGTGCAGGGCTGCCAGAATGCCCTGGAGAACAGGGAGGGTGGCCGCTGGTGAGCCAGGGCATCAGTGCCTGTGGAGAAGGGATAGCTGTGGGCCTTGGTCTGAGTCCCCTTGTCAGTGATTTGAGGAGAAGCCGAATACTCCTCTTGTGTCGGAGTCTCAGTCTCTGTCTCCTGGTCAACCATGAGAGGAGCAGCTGAATTTTTCTCCTCTTCTACCAGAGTATCTGTCTGTGTCTCCCGCTCAGCATATTGAACAGCTGAATGTGCCTCTTGTGCCCAGCTCTCAGTCTGGGTTTCCTGCTTGACACGGTGAGAGGCCTTCCTCTGTGGGTCAGAAAATGATTTCCTCGTGGAGGCCTGGAAAGAGAGATGGGGATTTGTAGAGGTCACAGGGCTTTCTGCAGCAGCAGCTGCTGGGACAGGGGTGCAGGAGCTGCAGGGCCTGCAGTGCTGCAGGCAGGGGAGCCTGGTCCAGGCCTCCATCCTTGGCCCTCACCACTTCTGGCTCCACGGGGCCGCTGCAGGCCTGGCGGCGTCTCACGGGCTGGTTCTGGCCACGGGAAGCCTCGTCCGGGCCTCCATCCTTGGCCCTCGCCGGTTCCAGCTCCCCGGGGCCGCTGCAGGCCCGGCGGTGTCTCACGGGCCGGTTCTGGCCGCGGGCTGCGGCTCCGCTGGCCGGGATCGCCGGCTGCCCGCAGCCCCCGGGGCGGGAGCGGCGCCGCTGCGGCCCGTGCTCCCGGCCCGCCGCGTCCGGGCTGAGGCGGCTCTCGGTGTCCCCTGGGCTCAGGGGGCTGCGGGGCCACGGCAGCCGGGACCGGGACCGGCCTTGGCTGTCCTGGCTGCTGCGGGGCCACGGCAGCCGGGACCGGGACCGGCCTTGGCTGTCCTGGCTGCTGCGGGGCCATGTCAGCTGGTGCAGGGACCGGCCTTGGCTGTCCTGGCTGCTGCGGGGCCATGTCAGTCTGGGCACAGATCGGCTTTGGGTGCTGCAGGACGATGTCAGCCGCTGCAGGGACCTGCCCTGGGTGCTGCAGGGTGATGTCAGTCTGGGCACGGACCGGCCCTGGGTGCTGCGGGGCGATGTCAGCCGGGACCGGGACTCCCTCTGGGTGCTACGGGGCCATGGCAGCCGGGGCACGGACCGGCTTTGGGTGCTGCTGGTGCTGCGGGGTGATGTCAGTCTGGGCACAGATCGGCTTTGGGTGCTGCGGGGCGATGTCAGCCGGTGCAGGGACCTGCCCTGGGTGCCCTGGGTGCTGCGGGGCAATGTCAATCTGGGCACGGACCGGCCCTGGGTGCCCTGGGGCAATGTCAGCCGGTGCAGGGACCGGCCCTGGGGCAATGTCAGCCGGTGCAGGGACCGGCCCTGGGTGCTCTGAGGCTGCCGCAGCTGCGGGCGGGAGGAGGGAGAGGTGCGGGATGGAGGCAGGTGCCTGGGCAGGCTGCTGGTCTGCCTTGTGCCATCCTGTTGTGCTCTCCCTCCATCTCTCAGCTGGTGCCCTTCCTTGGGGCTCTGGGGACTGGGGTTCTGCTCCTCCATGGCTCCTTTTCCATCGGTGTCCTGGGAAGCTGCTACTTCCTGAACAAGGTGTTCTGCCTGTGTGGGTGCCCCAGGGGGGCTCCTTAAACACTCCATGGGCACGATGGGGCCCTGCTGTGTCACAGTGGCTCCTTGGTGTCATGAGGCCGTGCAGTGTCACAATGGCCTAAGGGCACTGTGAGGGCCTGCATCACCCGGTGTGGCTGTCAGGTGTGTTGGGTTTGCACGGCCAGGGTTTGGCAGTGAGGAAGCTACAGGGCAGGCTTCTGTGAGGAACTGCCAGAGTTTTCCCCATGTCCGGCAGAGCCAACGCCACCAGCTCCAGGATGCACCCACTGCTGGCCAAGGTTGAGCCCAGCAGAGATGCTGGTGACACCTCGGGGATAAAAGACTTAACTGCAGCCTGTGGGAAGGACTCACTCTGGAGTTCATGTTGCACTGGCTCCTGTGGGAGGGACCCCACACTGGAAGGACTGTAACCCCTCTTCCTGGGCAGGGACAGAAATGATGTGTGATGAACTGACCATGGCCCCCTCATTCCCCATCTCCTTGTCACGATGGGAAGGAGGATGGAGAGCCCAGGAAGGTAAGGGAGGGAGGGGAAGGGTTTTTAAGATTTTACTTCTCATCAGTCCTGCTCTGATTTTGATTGGTAACTGATTTTCCCAAGTTGAGTGTTTCGACAGACTGAAGAACAGGCAGAGAGCCTGCAGGCCTGCTTGCTCCCCAGTGGGAATTCCTGCAAGGAAAGAGGGGGTTTCTGCAGGCTTCTCCAGGGCTGACATAAGGGAAAACTGACCCCAGCAGGGCAGCATGTTCCCCTTTCCTCACTAGCCAGGCAGTGGTGCAGGAAGGAGCAGGTGACTAGAACAATCTGACTTTATTGGTGTGAACACTGGGCTCAGGTGAGTGGAATATTCCCAAGTGCTCCCAGGAAGCTGCCCAAGCTGCAGGGCTGCACACAGCCAGCAGCTCACTCCCTCCAGGTGTTCCTGCTGTGGAGTTCAGTCTTCGTGGATGTTGAAGAGCTTTGCTACTTCATTGAGGTCCTCATGCTCCTCCCCATCTTTGATGATCTGGAAGAAGGAGAACACATTAAATCCTGCACATCCCACAAAGAGCCAGTGCTGCAGGACTGTCACAGCCAATGCCAGGAACTCCTTGGAGCCTCTCTGAAGCACCAGACTGAGACAGCCACAACATAACAGCACTTTCTACACCCAAATTCACATGGGAGTCTTAAATGTACCATCACCTGCCTACAGGAACAGCAGGAAAACCAAGCTCCTGTCCCTGTGGGACTTGTTTCTGGGTTTCCCTTTACAGCCAGGGAGAACAAGTGTTTCCAAAAGTGATTCAGCTCTGCAAAGGTGCATGTGGCACTGACTTGGAGCAAGGATACCTGGCTTGAACCTGCATCTTTTAGACAAAATTAAGAGACCATGGGCTTAAGGTAAGGACTGCTAAGGGAGGGAGGAGGATGGGAGGGAGGAAAGAAGGAAGGCAGGCAGGACCTTCTTTCCACGGGGATGGCAGAAGCAACATGTTTCAACTGCATCTTCAGATTATATATCAACAAAGACTTCCACCATGAATAGTTTGTCCTGGGACAGATCACCCAAGGGTAGTGTGGGATCACTCCCAGTTTAAACAACTGAAATTCTTCAAAGGTGTTAAAACCTGACCCGGGTCTGACTCAGCTGAGCTGGGAGGTCTGGGACAGGCCACAGGGATGGGGACACACCAAGCCCCTGCTCAGGGCTGCTCCAGCCTTGCCATGGTGGCTGTTTCTGGGATGGTGACATTTGAGGCTGTTTCAGACACTTGGACATGGGACAAAGCAGCACAAGGATGGGACATTTCACTCCTGTGCCATCACTGTGACTCCGGCCTGTACTTACAACAGACCTGGAATTTCAGCCATGGCAAGGCAAGGCTTGGAGCACACACCTGATTCGAGTTATTTCTGTAAAAAATGTGCAAACATACAAAAAAGCACAAGGACAACTCCCCTAATTCACCTGGAACAGTGCTCCCATTGGATACTGCCCAGCTCTGCCCCAGACAGAGCATCTGCCTTTATTTATCCTCACTTTGAATTGACAGATTGATTTTTTTCCACAAGAAAAGCCCCACTGTAGCAAACCCCCCTGTCCATCAGCCCTGCACTGACCTTCCGAGCAATGGGCATCCTGTTGAAGATATTCCACAACACGATTCCCACCACAACTTTATCCCTGAGGTAGAAAATGACACCTTTGCCGTAATCTTCTCCTTGCTGTGGGACTTGAGGCATTGGTGAAGAGCTCTGAGAGATCTGAACTTCTGAGGCTTCCGCTTCTGTTTCGCTCTCAGATCGAATTCCAGTCCCTAAGGCAGAAATAGGAGGAGTCACACACCCAGGGCAGGACATGTAATGGTGGGAGCAGACTCAAGAGCATGTTCTGCAGGAGCCTAACGTGTTCCCCTTTGAGTTATGTTCCCCCAAAGTTAAGTTTCATTAATACAAGGATGAAACAATCCCAACACAGAGCAGAACAGTGACAATCCCCAACTTTCACTGCCAAAGGCAAAGGACAGCACAGTCTGCTTGCTCAAAGCAGTGGATAAAAAATAAACATGCTACAGTCTCTGTTGTCCCAAACTGATCATTTTATTGCCATGGAGGAGAAGAGATTTCCCTGGGAAAGTCTGCATGGCAGTAGAGGCATTGCCCAGTACCTTCTTGGAGGAATGTTGTGTTTTAATCACAATTTAATATAGAAGCCAGCCTTTAAAGCTTGGTCCAGAAATGAGACAGCAGATTGCTGTTTCCTTGTGGAAACAATGCCTTGAGGTCATGGTGACTCTGCAGTCCCCACAGCAGCACGTGCAGGAGCTCCCCAGTCCCTACCTGACTGTTCTGTGGCGCTTTTTGGCGTGTCCTTTGCCGTCGCCTTGGCAAACACTCCCACTGTGGGCAAACTGCTGTCCACAAGGCCAATGGCTTCGTACCCCACGTTGGGGCCCAGATCACTCCTGGTAATGAAGTGAGAATGAAGTAATTTGTGGCAGTAGTGAGACAAATCCAAGGCAGTTCCATCCAGCCATGCTCCACCCCTTAGTCCAGCGTGGCACGGGTGATGCTGGACACTGAGACATGGAGTCTCCTCTGCACACAAAGGTGGAGCAAGGAGTCAAGACATGACAAGCCCACAGCCATGAGCTTCAGTAAAACCAGCTCACTGACCAAAACTGAAATCCTTCAGGCCTGCTCCCTGGAAGGCAGCTGGAGGCTCCCCAGCTTCTGGCAGTGCTGTTATCCACACCAGGCTTGGCAGCACGGACAATCATTCAGTGAATATTTTTAAAGAGCGTTTAGAAAAGACTAAAGAGGAGAAATCCTTGCCCTAACATCTTTCTTGAACTGAACACCTGGATCTGAACTGGGGTGCTGATAGGAGACAAAGCAGCTGTGGTTTGGCACCACCAGTACGTACCAAGTGTCAGGTGACCTCTGAAGCTCTTCCCAACCTCAAGGATTCTGTGGCTCTGTTTCTTGTTCAACCATGAAGTGAGAAATGCTCTGGGCCCCGAGTCCAGGCAGGACAGACCAAGAGTTCAGGTAAGTGATAGCAAATCATAAATAACTATTTTCTGTGGGGATTTCCCTGAGAAAACTAAAACTTTTACCCGTATTTGAAATCCTGTTAACAAACAGGATTTGGGATTTTTAATTGGGCTGAGCTAACAGCCTTTTGGATTTTAATCTTTTGTGGGGCATTTTTGTTTGTTTGTTTGTTTGTTTCGTATTTCTGTTTTCATTCATTTTGTTTTAAAAGTAACTTCAGGAAAATATAGAAAAATTGCCCATTTTCCAGATACCTCTCTCTGGAAAACAACTTTTCAGGTAAACCTGGATGCAGCAATGCTTTGCCACTAAAACACCAGTTCAGCAAAGTGCAACACTCAGACCCACAGACTGGGCTGGGGAACTTCAGATAATCATAACAGAAAAGCTGCTGCTAAATTCAGCCTTTAAACCAGTCTGCTCTGAGGAAAGGGCTGTTCTGTATTGTTCCCTGCTCCGTAGAATGGGACTTGTTCAGGGAGAAACTGGGAACTGCTGGAAGGAAAAACATTTGAGGGAGGTGAGGGCAGAGCAGCAAATGCTCAAACACCTCCTCTGCCCTAAGCTTTAGGAACATGAAGCTGTACAAGCTGTTTACTGAGGTGGTTTCACTCCTCTTGGGAAACAGACGCTTCCCAAGGTGTATCTTGTCCAAGCTCCTGCAACGTGGCCATACAAGGAAACCCCAGAGAGGAAAAGACCATTACCAGAACATGGACTGGTGCCAGTATGGCTTTGCAGCTCCTGTCATGTTTTCTCCAGCCAGTCTCCCGCTCACCACGGCATGATCGTGGTGCTCCACACGCCTCCGGCCCAGTTTGATGTCATAAAAGCAGGCG
This sequence comes from Sylvia atricapilla, assembly GCF_009819655.1. Lineage (NCBI taxonomy): Eukaryota > Metazoa > Chordata > Aves > Passeriformes > Sylviidae > Sylvia > Sylvia atricapilla. Next base: position 492,110 of record NC_089160.1, read on the forward strand.
GCATCCCCTGCCTTGGAGAGAAGCCTCCCGTGAGCACCACGACAGGGAACGCTTCCACCAGCGCCCCAACAAAAACCATCGGGAACAGAACAAGTGGAACAAGGAACTGAGTTCTTCTGACAAACCCCAAACGCCACCACTACCTCATCGCACTCCCTGGACTACACAACTCCCAGTTTCTCAGCATTTTTCCCTGATCTTTGGAAAAATAAACCAGCATGAGGTACGTTTTCAGAGGAATCAAAGTCTCAACGCCCACCAAGGGATTCTTATGCAAGCAAGTGATCCAGGCTATCTTTAGGTTACCCCAACTCCTCTTACACAGCATAAATATTCCAAACTTGCCGTGGTTACCACGGCAACAAGGCGGCTGCAGTGCCTGACCAGGCTCTGGGCCTGCACTACAACTGCTCTCTTTACTCTCCTTACCTGCTCCTGCTGACCCCGGTCACCTCCTCCCGTCAGCCCGTGTCCCGGTGCAGCAGCGGGAGCTGTGCCCACACTCACCACCCAGATGTTGGAGCGCGCCTGCAGCTCCGCGTTCACCCGGAACCCCCCGAAGTCCGAGTCCACCTCCAGCCCTGCGGATTTGGCCAGCTCCACGTTGGGCTCCAGCCCCACCGCGGCCACGATGTGATCTGTCTCCACCTGTTTGGGAATGCAGAATTGGGGTGTTAATTCCCTGCCTGCCCCTGCAATGTGACCCTGTCCCTGCTGTCCCGTTTACCTTCCGGCCGTCCTTCAGTTTAATCAGCAGCCGGTTGCCGGAGACAGACACGGATTTGACCACGGCGTTGGGCAGGACGTTGACCCCCTCTGGAAATAAGGACAGGACACCTCACTGCCTGGGCAGGGCTGGGCAGAGCCCACCTGCAGCAGGTGCTTGCTGCAGACAGATGCCAGGTGAGGAACCAAGGCGGAGCCCACCCAAGCTCTGCTGCATGTGCTAGTGCAGCTCTGGGGGAAGCACAAGGAGAAACCCAGCTGAAAAGTCTGAAAGCTGCTTAAATGACAATCCAAAGTACATCTCCATCTCATGTGAGGACAAGGCCACATCCAAAAGAATTACCTCTAACAGGTGTTCAGGAACTAAGGACACTCAATTACCTATTGCTGGGCCCCAGCCAGACCCAGAGGTCCAACAAAGCAGCTTCCAAAAAAGAAAGTAACTCAGACCTGTGGGTTATCACAGCCTGCAATCCACACCCCAACGACATTCCTCCTCCCTCTCTCCCTCTCCACTTCACAGTGCACAAGGTTATTTTGCACTTAATGCAGCAAATGGAAAAGGGTGTCTTGGATCTTACTGACTTTATCAGCTAATCACCCAGGTCTGTGGATGGGCACAGGGATCATTCCAGGGAACAGCCAAAGGGAAGGAAACCCTCACTGGCATCAGCAAGCCTGTTAGTTCAGCCTTCCCAGAGGAACTGCCAAGCAGGCCAGGATTCATGGCAGCTCTATGCTGCCTGAACTGAAACTTCCCTGTGCTGCACCTGGGCCCCACTTCGCAGGGCCCAGCCCTCCCAATGCTCCAGGGACAGAAGGGAGCTGGATGTCCCCAGGAGCAGCTGCCCGGCAGCCACCAGCCCAAACCCACTCAGCAGCTTCACCTCTTCTGACTTTCTCCGTGGTCCAGTTGCTCAGATATTCGGGCAGGACTTTGCCCATGTTGCCATTCTCTGGGAACAATTGGATCACCTCCAGGCCTCGGGTTCGGGCTGGAAGGGAAGCACAGAGCAGCAGGATAAAGAGCAGCAGCAGATGTTGGGACACACACGCTTTACTTTACACAAGGAGCTTGACAGAAGTTTCCAAATCTGGGAGTTCTGACTCCCAAGGAATCACAAAGTGACTGACTACTGTTTCACATACACCTGCAAAGTCCAGATAACAGACTTTTAGTGGAAATGCTTGGTATTTTGGAAAAAAACTTTAAAAATTACCATAAAGGCCCTATGCACACACTGACAGTTAGAATCCAGCTGCTCACCACCTCTTCGAAATCACAGAATTATGGAATGCTTTGGGTTGGAAGGGACCTTAAAGATCACCCAGTTCCAACCCCAAAATCATAGTTTGAAGGTGGCGTTGAGCACAAAGAACAAATGAGACTTTTCTGAGGGGAGAATGACTTTGCAGCTCACACCAGCCTGCAGAGCTCCCAGCTCTGTGGTCAGGGATGCTGGGCAGCTGATGAGGGAGAGACTGGGAAAACCTTGGCCATGCAGGCAACAAGACACGTTCTTTCCTTTAGGCAAACACAGAGTCTGTGCAAAAAGCTGAGCAGCTGGGGACTGAAAAGATGTTTCTAATGTGAGGCTGCTGCCACTCAGTGCCTGTCACAGCTGGGGACACACACTCACCTCTCCTTCCCAGAGCACAGGCCAGCTCGCTGCCGAGGAAACCACCACCAATTATGGTGATGGACTTGACTTCCCTGGAAATCTTCTCCAGCCTTCGGAAGTCCTCGATCTGAAAGAACATTTACCCCCATTTCCAATCCTCTCTAACAGGAATGGCAGCAGAAAACATTTTGGTCATATTCCAAGTCATATTTATTCACTTTGGAAGGTGCAGCAAAGTCACACAGGAGGGAAATTTTTAAAAAATATCCAAACTCCATAATCCCACACACTGTTACAGCTCTCAGGCTGAGGCTAGCAGGTGAGTGGTTGAGTAGACTCTACCCTGGTTTCCTCCCTGGGAAAAAGAATAATGGATTCCTGGGCACCATCTGAGGGAAGCAGTGACAAGGCAGGACCATCCCAACCCAAAGCAGAAGAGTTTATAAACTGAACACAGTGGCAAGGGGCTCTGATTTTTTCAGCCCCACTACTGGGGCTGGAGGTTACCTTTCGGAACAGGGTCAGCCTTTTCTGCACGTCCTTTCCTGCTCTTTCGATGGCAGGCAGGTTCCTTGGGGATCCCCCTGGGCACAGTGAGGAGAGAAGGGAGACCCATGACACCACAGCCATGACACTGGATATCCAGACAGTAAAAGCTGTCTCAGATCTCAGTTGTGCTTCCCAAACTGTTCCAGTATGGGAATATCCCAGTATCTCTGTTGCTGCCTGAATGTCCCAGAAACTGCTCCACATCACGTTTGACACTGCAGAGAATTCTTCTCAAACAGAACCAAAAAGTCATGGAAGGGTTTGGGTTGGAAGGAACCTTAAAGCTGACCCAGTTCCCCTATCCCAGGTTGCTCCAAGCCCCGTCCAACCTGGCACTGGACACTTTCAGGGATAGGGCAGCCACAGCTGCTCTTGGGCAACCCATAACCAGGAAGAATTCCTCCCCAGTGTCCCACCCTGCCCTCAGGCATTCCCCGTTGTCCTGTCACTCCAGACCCTTGTCCAAAGTCCCTCTCCAGCCCTCTTGGAGCCCCTTTAAGCACTGGAAGGCTCAAAGATCTTCCCAAAGCCTTCTCTTTTCCAGGCTGGACTCCCCCAGCTTGGCTCCACAGGGGAGGTACTCTACAGAATTTATCTCTAGCTAAATGTCACTGAAATAAAAAGCCTGGCACAAGCCCAGGAACAAGAGAAAAAACACAGCACTTACCAGTGGCAATGAGACATTTGTCGTAGGATATCTGGGTCCCATCATTGAGCTTCACTGTGTTCCCTCTGACATCCATGTGCACAACCTGCAGGATGAACCCAGGTGAGCTCGAGCCCTTCATGGACTACTGAGCAGACCTGCAAACTTGGAATTAATGTTCTCCCACCTTTAGGTTTAGGTTGGGGACTGAAGTGGGAAAGTGAGAGCACTAGAAGTGGGAATTGAGACAATTTTTTGGTTGATCTGGCATAACTCAGGTTGATCTTCCCAGGGTCTGAGTGTGAAATGGGCTCAGACACAGCACAACCCAGCAGGAAGAGGAATCACTGACACTTATATAGCAACATACAAACAACTGAGGATATAAATATTTTAGAAGGTTCACCATAAATTTCTCCACCTTCCTGTTGCTTCAGCACAGTGCTCCTGCTCACCTTATCACCCACTACCTCAATCTCTGTGCTTTCCTCCACTCACCCTCCTGCCCACACAGCCCAGTTCCCACTTCTCACATCCCATCTCTAAGGTCTACATATTTTTGTCCCATTCCCAGACTCCAAACTTATCCTTCTCTCTTCCTCATCATCTTCCCTCAGCTCAGTGCTATTTTTCTTGGCTCCTTCCGCTTTCAAACTTCACTTCAGATTAGCATAATCTCTGCTCCATCACATTTTTCCTAAACTTATCCAAATTCCCCTTCCCAGCCAACTCCTCCTCCAACTCCAGTGGTTCAGTACCAGCTTATGAGTGCAGGCTCTGCTCAGGAAGACCTGTAGGAACAATAGCCAGTGCTGAACCCACCTTCTTGCCAGGCAAAACTGCCACCCCACCATTTTCCACAGAAGACAGGTCCTGGACAGGCACGTAGAAAGACGGCGGCTGGAAATAGATACTGAGAAAAGATCCATTATCAAACAGGTTCCCCTTGCTCTGGGATACTAGAAATCCAGCTGTTCTCCAACAAGGCAATGACAGCTCTGTGCATCCGTAACAAGCTCCACAATTATTTATCTATTTTTAGGAATTAGAGTCTTCACACTGTTGAAGTTCGAGGGTTTGGATCACGGAATCATAGAATCGGTCAGGTTGGAAAAGATCATAAAGTCCAACTACCACGTGAGGCTTAACCACAAAAGTCTCAAAAATCAAGTGTGATCCTGTGTCCCTGGACCTCTGCTCTAACCTGTGGAGCTTCACCTTTATTAACTTATTTCCCAAGACTCCTGCCCATAGAGGGACACGTCTAAGGGGAATCCCAGCAACGTTCACGAGGTATCGAGTACTGAGTGAGCTCTGCTGGGAAGCAGAATTCCTGAACTCCTGCCACCACCAACACACCCTTCCTGCCCCTCAGTGCTCCACTAGCTGGTGGTTCTCCCTCAGGATCAGTTTGGTCACTGTCACCTAGTCACTAACCACTCTCCTTTGCCCTGTCACCTGCTGTACCACGTACCTCCTCTCCTTGCCGTTCCACTGCTTGAACCGCAACGTTTCCGTCACGTTGGGATCATCGGAAAACCACAGCTCTTTGGAAAGAGGTGGACGCATGTAGGGCAGGGCAGGATCTTCAGACACAATCAGCACCTTTAATTGGCCAGGAAACACATCAGCTGGAGGGAGAGCAGGCAAACAGCAGCACACACAGGGGCTCTGGAGCAGGAGAGCTCTTACCCGCGCTCCGGGGTCTCGGGCCCGGATGGATCTGGCAGCAGCAAAAGCAGCAGTTCCTCCCCCAATGAGCAGGAAAGGGACGTGGGATGGGACCTTGGGATCAGGGGCTGGAGCTGCAGGTGACAGATGGGACAACTTACTGCAGATACAGGCACACGGCCCAGCCCCAGAATATGTCATGAAGGGCCTTCCACATCCAGACTTCCTCTGGAAATTGTCCTCCTTCTGCCCCAGTACCCTTCCCAAACCTACTGCTGCTTCCCCCAAAGCTGCTCCCTGCAGGAATCAGTCAGATTTCAGCAAACTGCTTTTTCTAAGCAAGCCTGAAACTCTGCACTGGCCAACCAGTGAACAGTTTATAAGAAAAGGAAGTTCCATAGAAGGCCAAGGTACGTTTTACTGTAATTTTGTTCAAGGAGAAAACTTTTGAGTTCCTGGAGAAGGCACCTCCTCCCAAAGGCAGGTCCTGTTGCTGTGCAACACACAGTTAATCTGTGGGCAGGCACAAACCAGGCAGTTTAGTGTTAGCACCAGAACTCACCTGCTGTGCTCTGAGGAGCACCTGGAAGGGAAGAAAGACATGGCTTAAGTCAACAGAGCACAGGCTGTGGTTTGGGAGCTGCAGTTCAGGGCTGACTCCAGGCTCTCCAACAGCCAGGAAAAGAGCCCCTCTGGAATCAGTGTCCTTGCCAGACTGCGCAAAGGTAAAAGCCAGGGCTTACTTTTTTTATCACAGAAGGAGTAAATGACAGAAGTGAGCCCCAGGAAACATCCTACTTCATCCTCTGGATGGTCTGTAAAACAGCCTGTTCTGGGTCATGGAGCCAGCACTGTCTTCTGTGCTGGGAAGTCACAGAGGAATGCCAGAATGGGTTGGGAGAGACCTTAAAGGCAATCCAATTCCACCCCCCTGCCATGGGCAGGCACACCTTCCACTAGACTGGGCTGCTCCAAGCTATGGGAATGGGAATTCAAATCGAAACAATGGCACCCACTGGGAGCTGCAATCCTACAAAGGCACATCTGTGATTCCAGAGAGGCTCTGTTCTGCTTGTTTTGGAGGCCTCAAGCTCATGAAGAACAGAGCCAGCCCTCTCCCTGGCAGGCTGGTACCCACCCGAGGCAGAGGACTCATCCTCTTGGGCTCGCTTGGCCATCCTCGCCAGCCGGCTGGCGTGTCGCTCCTTGCTCTCCTGCACTGTTCTGTACGCCTGCAGACAGACAGGAGGCGTTTACCTTGTACACCCCACAGCACCTGCTGCTGCCCCTGACAGGCTTTTGTCCACCCCATGCACTGGAAAAGCCGGTAGCAACACGTGTGGCAAAATACACCTCCCTGGACAAGGTGCCCATTGGGAATATGCTCAGAAAATGACCTGCTCCACCTGGTGATGAGCCTTGGATGTCTGGCTGCTTCCCAGAAGCCATGAACCTTCCTGCAGGTGTTTGGCTGCACACCTGTTCCAAGGGGAACCAGCTCCAATGAAGGAAATGCAGCCAAACCAGCCCCAAGACCACGTGCAAGCTGGGCCATGAAACAGCCCAAGGCTGCAGAAATGGAAGACAAATCCAAAGAAAAAGCATCTCCCAGCTTCCAAGGCCCAGAGCAGCTGGGCAGAGCCAACTGCCCGACTGGTTCTCTCTAGGCACAGTGGTGGCAGGACACCCCTGACATTAGCAGGGCCTTGAGCCACAGGAGTGGGGCTGCTCCAGGCACTGGCCTTTGGACATGGAATCTCTTCCAGCTGAATGCTGACCTGTTTATTTGACTGTGAAACTTGGGATACAGCATAAGCACAGCCTGCATGTACAATCTGCTGGTACAGCCAAGGAGGGGACATCTCTTACGTCATGTTAACTTCCAAGAAAAACTGGTAATGGACAGGAGCTGAAGACTGGGAGTGCTGGGAGCAGGTCAGAGTCCAGTATTTCTCCCCAAGGGTAAAAACTTAAAGGGAAGCAAACCTTTCTTTGAGGCAAAAGCCAGCCTTGCTAATAATCTCTATCATGTGCATGACATCAAATTTCATTTGCCAATTCTCACAAGTTGGTGTTTTATAGCAAATAGTCTCAAACAAGAACGGAGGAATTTAATGCCAGGCCTAAAAAAAGAGCACAGGACAAAAGCCTGTCCAGGGAACTGGAGAAATGTCAGAAATATTAGAAAACAAGAAATTGTTGGTGCTTAGAAAAATTAAGATAAAGATATTTTTAAAGCCTTTTGCTCAAAGACAGAAAAGACAAGGTTAACACACCACCTCAGCTTTTACAAGCAGAATCAGGAAGGTTTTAAGCTAGTCCAAAGGGCAGCACACAGCAAATTAAATGCGATCCTTGAGGAAAAAACACTGTTATGTACAGGAAAAACATCAGATCAGGCCTTGAGGATATTTCCAATGGGATGATGTCAAGTTCTTTCTAGTCAGAAGCAGAACTATATTTTGCCAGGACACGGGGGGATGTTTCAGTGCTCTTCCCTGAGGAAATCACCAAGTTGGACAAGTTTTCTTGCCTTCCCTTTAGCACACATATTCAGGTATTATTTCCTTTTATGCATGCCAGCATTACTGATATCAGGAGAAGTGCACTAATTAATAATTTGTACCCTTACACAGTCACAAACCAAAGATGGTCAGTTTGAGTTTAGATTTCCTTAATGTGGAAAGGTTAATCAAAGGCAGGTTTCCCCACTAAGAACTGCACCACCTGAGAATATTCCATTTGTAACCTTAAATTATTTGGCAATGTCCCTTGAAAATGAAGTACCTGAGGCCAGGGAGCACAAAGAGGGCTGGAAGTGAAGGGTCACAGGGTGGGAGGTACAGATAGGTACCCTCCCTCCACCCTCCCACCCCACAAACACCTTTAGTGAATCGTCTTACATAAACTCCTGCTCCAGTGGCTGCTCCTCCCACTATTAAATATAACAAGAGGTTGCTGCCAGCTTTGCCAGGAACACCTGAAGACGTCAGGGATCTAGAAGGGCATCTTAGCTGATGGTATTGCAAAACTGCAGGGGAAGACAGGCAATGGAAGAGAAGAGGGAAAGAGCTGAATATTAGGAAGGATTCTTGATTAAACAGGTCTTGGGAAAAGCAGAGTGTGCTCTGTAATTTCAGCTACCTTGCCTGCCAAAACAAAGGGCAGCGGGGCACAGGAAAGAATTCTATTTAAAGGAAATATGAAAATATTTTTCTTCCATGCGCTGTTTTGAATTTTTTTTCCCCTTTCCCAGGAGCTCGTCCTTAGGAAAAAGTGGGATTTGGAACTTTTAAAGAATATGATCCTCTTAAAGAAAGAGCTTGGACACAAAGATTTGTGTGGTGTAAACTTGGGATCTATTCATTCCCAGGCAATGCTGATACTCTTCAGCTCTCTGGGAATGTAATTTACTCTTTCAGTGAGGCTGAAAACCTTTATCCTTTTCAAGCAGAATACAAATGCTCCCCAGCTGGGTGTTGATTTGGTATACTTACACAAGTTAAACAAATGTTCTGAACTGAGATTTGGTAAGGAATTGTTTGTCCCATAAAAGACAACACAGAGCGGTGGCTGGTCATAACAAAAAAACCCAAGAGTGCCTTTAAGGTAAAAAAACTTAAAAGGTAACTGAAATTACAGTTAAAACCCAAGTAATCATAGGAAGTAAATTTCCATTTAGCTCCCCTTGAAGTTTTCTGAAGGAGGAAACAGAGAGAAAGCTACAGAGATCAAAAGCTGAGTAAAGAGAGCTGGAATACAGCAAGTGCTCGACAGGAGAGATGGACTGCGTCTTCTTCCCAGGAACCACCTTTCTACTTACATAGGCACCTGCTCCTAAGGTGGACAAGCCCACAATAAGGACTAAAACCGAATTACTGCCCTTTTTCCCCGGCACGCCTGTGCCAGCCACTTGTCTGCTCAGCTGCAGGTCTGGGGGCACATTCCAGCGCTGCAACAACGTGCCTAAGGAACACAATTTATTGGAGAAACAACACAAAAGCACTGTCAATACAAAGGTAAGTCTGGAGATTTAGACACTAAGTCAGTTCTGAACCCAAACAAACGATTTGTTTGGAAAACCCAGCCCCACATCTGAGCAATGGTGGGGCATTATCCTGAGCCACAACAGTGTGCTCCGGGCAGCCGTGGAGACCAAAATATCTGTAAGATCAAGGGGTAACCGAACTGACTGATAGCAGGAGCATCTCTAAGCAGCTGGAAAGGCTGCCCGCAGCTGGAGCCTCCCGCCGCACTAGAGAAGTGTATTGGTGGTTCCTACACCTTCTGCAGCCCTCTCCTGTCCGAGGATGCTCCTGGCTCCAGCAAAAGCAGAGGCTGAGCGAACCAGGCCAGGGCGGGCAGCAGGGATGGTTACACCGGCACCCAACTCCCTCTGCTCACGGAGTTCATTCCACCGGCACAAACCAGCAGCACGAAACGGGGTTTTAGCGGCAGAAAGGGCCTCCCTGGTGGCGATGAGCAGATGCAGGGGCAGGCAGGACGAGGAGCACCCACTGCGCCTCCTTTTCTTTCTCCATCACCGAGGCGCCGCCGGCGGCCGCCCCATTCATCCCCAAGGGCAGCGATGGCGGGGACGGCTCCGAGCGCTGCTCCCTGCACGGTGCTGCGCTCCCGGGACAGGTTTGTCCTCCACCTCTGCTGAGAGCAGAGCCGCCTCACCCCGCCCGAAGGCACCTCTTTGTGACAAAACCCGCAGCGAAGCCACCAGCGCCCGAAAAGCGACCAAAGTCTCATGCAGCTCCGGGTCTGGCCCGAACCCGTTACCGAATCACCCGCATCTCCGCCGCCCGCGGCCCTCCCGCAGCGCGCCGGGCACGGCCGCACCGCAGCGATCCCGGGGGTGACCGCCCGGGCCCGGTGCCCTCCGCCACCAGCGCTCCGGGCCGGCATCCCCCCGGGCCTGCGCCAGCCGCGGGCCGCGAATCGCGCCCGGTGCCCCCGGCCCCAGCCCCGGCCCCGGTCCCGGCCCCGGCCCCGGCCCCGGTCCCGGCACTGACCCGCGTGGGCGCGACCCCGCGGCGGGGGGCGCAGGGCGCGCGCCAGGGCCGCGCGGCAGCGGAACATGTCGCCGGTCGCCGGTCGCTGTGTCGCGGCCCCGGCCGCCCGGCCCGGCCCCGCCGCGCACGCGCCTCCCGCCGCTTCCGGGCGGCCGCTCCGCGCCGCCGCCTCCATGGTCCCGCCGCCGACATGTGGCGGCCGCCGCGCTGCCTCCCGGGCCCGCTGCGCCGCGCCGCCGCCACCGGCACCGGCACCGGCACCGGCACCGGCACCGGCACCGGCACCGGCACCGGCACCGGCACCGGCACCGGGCCCGGCCGCCGCCTGCTGCTCTCCACCCCGATCTTCTACGCCAACGGGCCGCCGCACATCGGGCACCTGTACTCGGCGCTGCTGGCCGATGCGCTGCTCCGCCACCGCCGTCTGCGCGCCGCCGGCCCGGCCCGGCTCTGCACGGGTCAGCGAGACGCCCCGGGCCGAGCCGCCCAGCCCGGGCTGACCCCTTGGGCCGGGGCTCCCCTCCCTCCCTGTGTCCCCGGGCCGCTGTGTCCCCGCGGGGCTGCGGGCTGCGGCCTGTCCCCACGGCCCCGCGCCTTCTCTCCGTTTCAGGCACCGACGAGCACGGGCTGAAGATCCAGCAGGCGGCGGCCGCCGCGGGGACATCGCCCGCGGAGCTCTGCGAGAGGGTCTCGGGGCTGTTCCGCCAGGCGCTGACCCGGGCCGGTGTCGCCTACACCGACTTCACTCGCACCAGCGAGCCCCGGCACCAGCGGGCCGTGAGGCACTTCTGGGGGGCCCTCAGCGATGGAGGGGTGCTCTACAAGGGCGCCTACGAGGGCTGGTACTGCACCGCCGAGGAGAGTTTCCTGCCCGAGAGCCAGCTGGCCGAGCGCACGGACGCCCAGGGCCGCCCCTGCAAGGTGTCCTTGGAGACTGGCCACGAGGTAAGGGAGCAGGAGCGCTGCACGCTCACCTGCCGCTCTGCTCTGGCCGGATTTGGGGTGTCCCATGCTTCCCGTATTAATTCCTTTTATTAATTTGTGGTGGCTCAGATTCACCTGTATGTCAATACAGTCCCCGCCTGGCAGGTGCACATTGCAGCTACGTGCAGCGGAAATGATTCAGCCCCTGTGCCCACAGGCTGTTGGCCTGGGAATGGTGTGATGGGAGAAGTTAGCTAAACGGGATAAAGGTGTATTTAACTGAGGGGTTCCTTGGGGGTTCAGAGTTTCAGACCTGTTTTGTGAGACAGTTTAGTTTGGCCTCTGGCACTTGCCCATCTCTTACATGGGTTTTGACCCTGCTTAAAGCACTGTAACATCACCTGCCTGTGGTCAGCCAGAATGGGCATGCCCAGGAGTGTGGTACCTTCCCAAGAATCTCTCTGCCACTGCTTTCTAGAAGGTGTGGAGTTACATGATTTAATCCAGCAGCTACAGATAATCTTGCTCAGAGCTCAGCTCGGGTTATGTTCCTGTATTAGTTGTATGAGACACAGCAGTGTGCAGCCTCCATGCTGAGAATGGTGTGTGCAAACTGTCGGCCTGTTCTTGGGGCCAGTAATCCTTTCCTCTCCTGCTGTCCCAGGTGCACTGGACCAAGGAGGAGAATTACATGTTCAGGCTCTCAGCATTCCGAGATCCCTTGCAGAACTGGCTCCGGGACAACCCACGTGCCATTTTCCCCGACCCTTTTTACCAGTGCGTGCTGCGCTGGCTGGACGAGGACTTGCCAGACTTGTCAGTGTCCCGCGAGCGAAGCCGGCTGCAGTGGGGCATTCCTGTGCCCAGTGACCCCACACAGACCATCTATGTCTGGGTGGATGCCCTGGTGAACTACCTGAGCGTGCTGGGGTACCCCGAGGGCCACGGCGCGTGGTGGCCGGCCGTGCACCACGTCGTGGGCAAGGACATCCTCAAGTTCCACGCGCTGTACTGGCCGGCGCTGCTGCTGGCCGCAGGGCTGGAGCCCCCCGAGCGCATCCTGGTGCACTCCCACTGGACTGTGCGGGGCCAGAAGATGTCCAAGAGCCTGGGCAACGTGGTGGACCCCAGCGTGTGCGTGGGGCAGTATGGCGTGGACGGGTTCCGGTACTTCCTTCTGCGGCAGGGCGTCCCGGACAGGGATTGTGACTACTATGATGAGAAGGTGGTGAAGCTGGTGAATTCAGAGCTGGCAGATGCTCTCGGGGGGCTGCTGAATCGCACAACAGCCCCCAGCATTAACCCCAGCAACACCTACCCACGCTTCTCAGGGTCCTGTTTCCCAAAGGTGCAGGATTCCAGGGAGGCAAAAGGCACGGGCAGGGCGTGTGCTGAGGACTACGAGCTCGTGGCGGCAGTGGCCTCGCTGCCTGCGCGGGTGGACAGTTATTTCAAAAACTTCCAGATCTACAAGGCTTTGGAATGCATTGCCCAGTGCGTGAGGCAGACCAACGGCTTCTTCCAGAGGCACAGGCCTTGGAAACTTGACCGAAGGGATGCTGCAGAGCAGCTGTGGCTGGACACCATCCTGCACATCACGCTGGAGTGTCTGCGTGTGTACGGGACGCTCCTGCAGCCTGTGGTCCCACACACGGCAGACAAGCTGCTGTCCCGGCTGGCTGTTGGGCCAGGAGAGAGAGGTCTCTCTGCTCTGGTATTCCTTGCACGCTACGATGGAAAGCCGTGTCCCTTTGAGGGGAGGCAGCTCGGACCTGACACTGGCGTCTTGTTCCACAGGCTGGGCAAGTCAGAAACTATGAAGAAGAGAAAGCAAGAAGCTCAAGTCCCTGACAAACAGCTTCTGTGAATTAAAATTTCCAGGAATTCCTGGAAAACATTGTTAAAAGCACTTTCCTCCCATTCGTGGTGGTGATGTGGAGGAGTGGGAGGCCAGCCTGAGCAGGGAGGATCAAGAAAGCCCTTAGGAGAGAAAGGCTTGGTCTTGAGCCTCCTTAGTGTTGTCTCCTTTCACAGGGAGATGGATGAGCTGTCGTTTATCCCACTTTTGATCCACAGGTTTTTGGCCATGTTAGAAGTAGCTGGGAACCCCACAGAAGTGGCTCTGGGGGGCCGTAGTGCCCACTGGGTCTCTCAAGTGAGCAACCTTTGTGGGCCAAAACAAGTCTGAGTGAGCCTCAGTGGGACCAATCCTGTGTGTCTGCCCTTTATTCCGAGGGCAGGACCGTGCCATGGTCAGACAGTGGGTCTCATTCAGCAGTGCAGACCTGCAGATGTGACCAGAATGGGAAACAAGGGGGATGTGTTTCATCACACTCAGCTTTCTGAGGCTTTTCCACCTGCTGCAAGGTTTATGCATTGCTTCATGTCCGTGCTGCTGGAAGCAGATGAGCACTGACACTTCTGGGGTGGTGGTGACCACTGGGGGTCTCTGGTAAATCCTTCCCAGCCTCCGGCCCCTGCAGGTGCCATCGGTGCTGGCACTGGGGGAGTCACATTTCACAGGCCCATTTTGAGGGCTGTAAGTTCTTCTAGGATCACCTGGGCTGTGTGAGCAGGAGCAGTGCAGCCCCTGGGGCTCTGCCCCATGTTCCCATCGGTCCCCGTGCCACCGTCGCTGTGCCACCGCCTGATGCTGTCCCAGTCCAGCTGACCTGAGTCCCCTCATACCCGCCTGCCATGGCTCTCCTCCTCAGATTGTCACCTGGTGCCCTCACTTCTGCAATCCCCGTGTGTGTCCTTCCTGCTGCAGCCCCCGTGCCGTGGCTGCTGGCTCCCCACTGCCCCGTTTCTTGGGGACAGGAGGGATGCATCCCCTTCCCAGTCCCTGATGCTGCACACGGGGCTGTGGCTGCCCCGCTGGACATGGAGAGGGCCGTTCTGGCACTGGCGATCACCCGGCACCTCTTGGCACTGGTGACGTGGTGTCCCCCGGGGTGTTGTCCTGCCTCGCTGTGTCCCTCGGTCTCGGCCAGGCCCAGTTCCCGCAGCCCGGGCGGTCCCCGCCGCTCCCGGGGATGCCCGGGCCGAAGGCACTGGTCTCCGGTCAGTGGCTCGGCGCAGGGCTGGCCCGGGGCTCTGAGCCGGTGCCGGGGCTCTGAGCTGGCCCGGGGCTCTGAGCCGGTGCCGGTGCCGGTGCCGGGGGCGGTGCCAGAGCGGGGGGCGCAGGGCGGAGCCGTGCGGGGGCCGCTGCCGCTCCGCGGGGCGGGGACGGGCCGTAGCCGGTGTGCGGGGCGGGGCCGCGCCGGTGCCTCTACGCGGGGCTGCGCCGGTGCCGGTGCGTGGGGCGGAGCCGTGCCGTAGCCGGTGCCGCTCGGCGGGGCGGGGACGGGCCGTGCCGTGCCGTGCCGTAGCCGGTGCCGGTGCCGGTGCGTGGGGCGGAGCCGTGCCGTAGCCGGTGCCGGTGCGTGCGGCGGAGCCGTGCCGTAGCCGGTGCCGGTGCGTGGGGCGGAGCCCTGGTGTGCCGGTGCCGGTGCCGGTGCGTGGGGCGGAGCCGTGCCGTAGCCGGTGCCGGTGCCGGTGCGTGGGGCGGAGCCGTGGTGTGCCGGTGCCGGTGCCGGTGCGTGGGGCGGAGCCGTGCCGTAGCCGGTGCCGCTCGGCGGGGCGGGGACGGGCCGGGCGGTAGCCGGGGCGTGGGGCGGAGAGCAGCGGTGCCGGGGCCGCCCTCCGGAGCCGTGCCGGTGCCGGTCCGCGGGGCGACGCGCCCCTATGAGCCGGTGAGGCGGCGGCTGTGCGCCAGGGATGGCGGCGGGCGGCGGCGGGGAGCGACCGCCGGGCCCCGACCCCGCGCTGGAGCCCTACGTGCAGACCCGCATCTTCAAAATCATCGTGATCGGAGACTCCAACGTGGGCAAGACGTGCCTGACCTTCCGCTTCTGCGGGGGCACCTTCCCCGGCAAGACCGAGGCCACCATCGGCGTGGACTTCCGCGAGAAGACGGTGGAGATCGAGGGGGAGCGCATCAAGGTGGGCCCCGCACCGGCTCTGGGCTGGCTGGCACCGGCCCCGGAGGGCTCCCCTCGGCCCCCAGCGGGTCCCACATCGGCCCTGGTGGGCCTCGCTCCGCCCTCTGGGGGTTCCACACCGGTTCCAGCGGGCTCCGTTCTGTCCCCGGTGGGCTCCGCTGTGTCCCCGGTGGGCTCCGCTGTGTCCCCGGTGGGCTCCGTTCTGTCCCCGGTGGGCTCCGTTCTGTCCCCGGTGGCCCCGTTCTGTCCCCGGTGGGCCCGCTGTGTCCCCGGTGGGCCCGCTGTGTCCCCGGCCCGGCCGGCAGCAGCCCCGGCAGCGATGGCAGCCGGTCCCCATCCCTGCCTCTTGCCAAGTCCCTCCCGGGGGCTTTTCCTTTCGGCCCGTTTGGAGGGAGGGAACAGGGGCAGGGAAGAATTCTGGTCCCTGTGTTGCAGAGATGCCCCCGGACCAGTCCCTCCCGCCTTGTCACTATTTCTGGGGTTGGCTTGAGCCTGCAGGGATCAGAAGTGGCTTGGGGTGAGTCACCCTTGCGATGGGCAAAGCTGGATCCTCGCAGCATTGGGGTGGCTCCAGCTCTGGACACTGGCCCACCGGAGTGGAGCAGAGCTGTGGAGGGACGGGGGACAGAACTCTGCCCCAGCCAGGGGCTCTGGGGAGGCAGAGAGTGCTGGGCTGGCAGCAGCCACACGGCAAGGCTGACAGCTCACACGGGCCAGCAGCAGCGGGCTCAGTGGCTGTGGCAGCGGTGCTGGAACCTGCTCCCAGCTGCACCTGGAGCTGTGATTGCAGCAGGATGAATTTGCTTATGAAGGCTGCTGTGGCACCTCTAAAGAACGATCAGCCCAGATCTGGTGTGTCAGAACAAATCTGCCATTGGTAGGGAACCACCCGGGAGCAGGGTCTGTGCTGGAGCTTGGCCTGCCCAGCTGTGGGATCAGCACCCACAGCCCCTGAGGCTGGTGCTGGAAGAACAAACATTGCTGCTGTACTGACAGATGGCTGATCAAAAGTTGAATGCACAATGAAACCAGAGTTTGTGTTGGTGGGTGAGAGCTTCAGTTGTGCTTCTAGGCTGTCCATGAATGTTTTTCCCTCTCTCCTTTAGAGATGCTCATTCTCCCTGCTCTCCCCAGCTCTGTCCAGCCCCACGGGGCTGTGCTGGTGTGAGCTGTGGTGCAGGCTGGCGTGGAGCCTGTTTGCTGCCACTCTCCGGAAAATGTAGCCAGGTTTTCTACCTTTGATATTATTTGAGCTCCAGTGGGCAGGAGTGGGAGGCAGTGCAGCAAAGTGGCCTTTTCCTGGGATATGTATCCAAGAGAGGAGGTGAGAGGTGGGAGAGGGATCATCCCTCTATTGCTCTGCCTGGGAGGGATTGGCCCTGAAAGGGCTGAGCAGCAGCTCTGCTTTGCCAGTGGTTTTCTATTGGAAAGACTCTGAGGCAGGTACTGTCTCCATGGGTACAGGGCATTTGGGATTAACTTGGAAATTGCCACTTCCCAGCTACAAAACATTACCAGGAGAACCCAGACTGACCCCTGGGGCACTCTGCTGGTTACCAGTGTTCAGCCAGACTTGGTGTCATTGACCAGCACCATCTAGGCCTAGACATTCAGCCAGTTCCCAGTCCACCTCACTGCTCATCCAGCCCTCCTGGCATCGCTGTCACTTGGGTCAGAAAGTTGTCATTGTTAGTGTCCTGGAATGTTTTGGGTTGCCTGTGCCCTGCTGTGCTGTCCTTGCAGGAGGTGTTGAGGTGGCTGATGTTCTCTGTGAGAACCAGGGGCTGCAAACACAAGGCTGCTGCTCACTGTCCAGGGGTTGTTCCTGGCCAGGTGGTCTACAGCAGAGACCTCCTACAGTGTCACCTGTGATGTTCTGTTCTTTAATCCTCCACCACGAGCTCTCTTGGCTCCTCACCCATCCCCACAGCTTCTGGCCCTCCCACTTGTGCTCCTACACAAAGGGTGGCTCCCCCTTCTCATTTTCTCTTTTCATCTGTGAAATCGTCAGCGTTCTCGTTCGTGGCGTAGGATTCAGTGCACAAATAGACATGGATCTGTTGGAATGAGTCCAGAGGAAGTGCAAAGATGCTCTGAGGGCTGCAGCCCCTCTGCTCTGAAGTCAGGCTGGGAGAGCAGGGGATGTTCAGCCTGGAGAAGTCTTGGGTGAGACCTTAGACCCCTCCAGTGCCTAAAAGGGCTCCAAGAGAGCTGGAGAGGGACAGGACAATGGCCTTAAACTGAAGGAGGGCAGGTTTAGATTGGATATTGGGAAGAAATTCTTGGCTGTGAGGATGGGGAGGCCCTGGCACAGGCTGCCCAGAGAAGGTGTGGCTGTTCCTGGATCCATGGAAGTGTCCAAGGCCAGGCTGGAGAAGGCTTGGAGCAATCTGGGATAGTGGAAGGGAGGCGGGGGTTGGACTGGATGATCTTTAAGTTCCCTTCCAGTCCAAACCAGGCTGAGACTCTCTGAAAGCCAGGCAGCAGGAAACCCTCCTGCAGCCCCCTCCCCACGGCCCTGCCAGGGCCACCCTCCACACTCTGTATCCTCTTTTCTTGTCTGCTTCCCTTCCCAGGTGCAAGTGTGGGACACCGCCGGCCAGGAGAGGTTTCGGAAGAGCATGGTGGAGCACTACTACCGCAACGTGCACGCCGTGGTCTTCGTGTACGATGTGACCAAGATGAGCTCCTTCACCAACCTCAAGACGTGGATCGAGGAGTGCAATGGGCACGCAGTGCCCCCGCTCGTCCCCAGGGTGCTCGTGGGGAACAAGTGTGACTTGAAAGACCTGATCCAGGTGCCATCCAGCCTGGCGCTCAAGTTCGCTGACGCTCACAACATGCTTTTGTTTGAGACCTCGGCCAAGGACCCACAGGAGAGCCAGAACGTGGACGCGATTTTCATGTGCCTGGTGTGCCGGCTGAAGGCGCAGCGCTCGCTGCCCTGCCGGGACACGGAGGGCTGGCCGCCGCAGCCCCAGTGGCACGGCCGGCGGCTGGACGAGGCCAGCGGGAAAAGCTCCTGCCCGTGCTGAGCGGGACCCGCCCGGACCCCAATAAAGGCTCTGAGCCCCCTGCGCTCCGACTCTTGCTTTGCGCCTCAGCCCGCTCGGCTGCCATCGGCTGTGTTCGGTTCGGTGCGCAGCGCTCGGTTGCAGCCGCCCGCTTCGGCTCTAATCGGCCCGGCTCGGCCACCGTCGAGCCGGCTCGGTGTGTGGCGCTCGGCCACCATCGGTCCCATTCGTTTACGATCGGCCCTGTTCGGCCGTGCTCGGGCTATCTCGGTAATCACTGGCCTGACTCGGGCACAATCGGCCCCGCTCGGCCGCGCTCGGCTGTAATCGCTCCACTCGGTGGCTCCCAGCCGCATCCGCCCGGCTCGGGCCGAGGCGCTGTCCCGCGCAGGCGCAGTGCGCGCCGCCGCCGCCATGAAGTAGGTGTGGGGATGCGGTGAGGGGAAAGGCCGGGCCCGGCTCTGTGCCGCCGGTGCCGGTGCCGGTGCTAACGGTGCCTCGCCCGCAGTCCCCTGACGAAGGTGAAGCTGATCAATGAGCTGAACGCGCGGGAGGCGGAGCTGGGCGTGCAGGAGGCGGTGTCGTGGCACGCGGAGTACAAGGACAGCGCGTGGATCTTTGTGGGTACGGGCCGGGCTGGGGGCGGTGGCCGGTGCCGGTGCCGGTGCCGGTTCTGTTGACCCGTTCCTCTCCCCGCAGGCGGGCTGCACTACGAGCTGACCGAGGGCGATGTCATCTGCGTGTTCTCGCAGTAAGTGGCGCGGCCCCGGCCCCGCCGCCGCGGGCGCTGCCGCGGGCGCTGCCAGTGTGTCGTGTGCCGCAGGTATGGCGAGGTCGTCAACATCAATCTCGTGCGGGACAAAAAGACGGGGAAATCCAAAGGCTTCTGCTTCCTCTGCTACGAGGACCAGAGAAGCACCATCCTGGCTGTGGATAACTTCAATGGGATCAAGGTCAGTGGGGCTCGGGTGCTGCCGTGGCTCTCTGAGCCACTCTCTCAGTGTCTCAGCCCTGAGAGCCGGGAGCGGCCCCTGACGGCCCGACCCGCAGATCAAGGGCCGGACCATCCGCGTGGACCATGTGGCCAACTACCGGCCACCCAAGGAGTCCGAGGACTGGGATGATGTGACCAGAGCCCTCCATGCCAAGGGCTGCGGGGTCAAAACGCCGCCTCACACCTCGTCCGACTCCCCGTCTGAGGATGAGGATGTGCCCGTGAAAAAGCAGAAAGGTGAGGACTGTTCCCCGCAGGCTGGATCCCTGGTGGGAGTGCCCATGGTAGGGTCTGGGGGCTGGAGTCTGCGTGGAGGAAGAAAAATGGGCACAGAATGAGAGTGGGAACAAGGTCTTGCTACAGAGTGCTGAGGGGATGCTCAAAAACGAGGGAGAAGAAGGAGAGCCAAGAGAGAAGAGGCCTCAGGTCTGGAAAAGTAGTTTCCAGAGTGGATCACAATATTACTGAGCAATGGGAATGAGAGGGAGGTTCTCAGCATTCCAAGTGGTGTGGAAATGCCCAGCCTTGCTGGGAAAAACACGGTGTGAGTGTTAAAGAGAGAAGTGGGATGGCTGCAGCTGGAGGAGAAAAAGTTGTGGTTGGAAGTGGATCTCCCTTAGGGGGAAGCAGGCTGGGAAATTGGGTGGAGAGGGAGAATTTGTAGTGGAAGAGGAGCTGGGATGGTGCCAGAGGAGCTGTGGGGACCAGAGTGCTCCTGGAGTTTTGGTCCATCCCAAAATGTGAACTCTAGTCGCAGAGAAGCGCAGCAGAGCAGAACGGTCAAGGTCAAGCCCCCAAGCTGGGAAGCGGGTGAGCACGGAGGAGCCCCATCCCAGGATCAAGAAGGAGAAGGAGGACCCCGGGTACGAGCGCTATGCTGGCAGGAGCTCCGACAGGAACGCCGGCAGCAGGACGCAGCGGGAGGAGGAGCAGCGGCAGCACCAGCGGCACTCAGACAGGAGAGGGGACAAGAGCTGCCATGAGCAGAGGGGCCAGAGCAGCTCCTGGGAGGAGCGGGAGAAGAGGGAGGAGGCTGGCAGGAGGGGTGACGGGCACAGCAGTCGGCAAGACGTGTCCCCCAGGGGAGGCAGATCCCATTCCCATTCCAGGCGCAGGGAGCGGGGCTCTGGCAGAGACTCCGGCCGCAGCTGAGCCCTGGGGGAGTGTTTGGGATGAGGGAGGCCCTGAGCCTGCCCAAACCTTCTCCGAGCTCCTGGGATGCCACGCCTGGACCTTTCATCTGGGAGCTTCCACGTGCCTCATCCCACCCTGGGCCAGGGCTCTCCACGCTGCTTGTGCTGCTGGCTGGGACAGGGGTTTGTCCTTCAGCTGGGAAGGGTATCAAGCAGTGAAGGCTGGGAGCAGCAGGATGCTCCCCTTCCCTAAACCCCTGGGGCACTGTCCCCCTCTTGCAACAGGGGCAGAGGTTGCTGGGTGCCTTGTCTGGTCTCGTCTGCCAGGTCTGGGCCCTGTGCCCACCCAGCATTTTCTGGATTCCACAATGTATCCACAGGGCTGCACTGCTGAGTTGGGGCGATTTATCATGGATTTGTTTAAAGGTTTCTTAATAAAAGTTCCTTTTAGGGAAAAGCTGCTCACGGGAGCATGTTCCTGTCCGTGGGCCGGGGAGGAGGTGTCATCTGTTTTTCTTACGCTGATTTGGGGCTTATTTGGCTGGAAAAGCAGGGGCGCTGGAGCGGGGGATTCACGGCGTGGAGAAGGGAGGAGCTTTAGCTGGGTTTTATTCCTAGAGGCAATAGTGCCTCCGGTCCGCGTCCGTGCCGGTTCCCGGCGCAAGGGGGGGATTTTCCCCTCGGAGCACCGGGACTGCTGCTGGAGACCCCGGGGGCTGCGCGGAGGAGTCGGGCTGCGGCGGCTCCCGCGGCTCCCGCGGCCCGGGCGCTGGCGGTGCCCCCGGGGCCGGCAGGGGGCGCGCTGGTGCGGAGCCCTGCTCGGGGCCCGGTTCCGGTTCCGGTCCCGGCCCGGTGGCGGCGGCGCGCGAGGCGGTGTCCGCCCGCCATGCCATGTCCGCGCTCAACTGGAAACCCTTCGTGTACGGCGGGCTCGCCTCCATCGTGGCCGAGTTCGGTGAGGCGCAGGGGCCGGGCGGGAGCGGGGCCGGGGCCGGGGCAGTTCCCGGCGGGCGCTGAGGCCGCTGTCCCCGCAGGCACGTTCCCCGTGGACCTCACCAAGACGCGGCTGCAGGTGCAGGGGCAGAGCACCGACGCGCGGTTCCGCGAGGTGCGGTACCGGGGCATGTTCCACGCGCTCTTCCGCATCTGCCGCGAGGAAGGCGGACGGGCCCTGTACTCGGGGTGAGCACCGGCACCGGGCCCGCCGGGGCCTGAGACACCGGGTCCCGGTTCCCCCGCGACCCATCCATCCATCCATCCTTACCGGGACACCCACCCACCCGCCACGGGTGCTCCCCCCGGCCCGGCGCCTCCTTTGCCCCGCCCGCCCCTTCCCCTCCGGCCCTGCGGCTCCCATCGCCGTGCTGGGCTTCCTCTTCGGCCGCAGCATCGCCCCGTTTGTCAGGTCGCCCTCTCCCAGCCGGCATCCTCCTCCGCCCACCCCAGGCCCCCGGGAGCTCTCCACACCCCGGCATCTCCCCCGCCTTCCCCGGCTCTCCCGCACCCATCCCGGCTTCTTCCCCTCCGCCCATCCCGGCCCCGCTTCTCTCCCCAGTGCGGGTCCCTTCTGTCACAGCATCCCCCCGCTCCCGTCCCGGCCCTGCCACCCTGCAGGGACCCCTCCCTGCCTTGGGCCGGGTGTCCCGGTGTTCCCGAGGCCGGGAGCAAGGCCAGGGCCCCGTGGGTGCCGTGCCCTGGCGCTGGGGCTCAGCCCGGGCGCAGCTGCACCTCTCGGAGCCGCAGCGGGGTCGTGCCTGGCCCCGGCAGAACGCTCAGGGTCCGTTCCCCTTCAGGATCGCCCCGGCACTGCTGAGACAGGCGTCCTATGGCACCATCAAGATCGGGATCTACCAGAGCCTGAAGCGGCTCTTTGTGGATCGCATGGAAGGTCGGTGCCGGGGAGGGGCGGCACGGGCACCTCCCAGCTCCCACACCTCGTGCTCTGGCCTCTGTGTTCTGCTCCTTCCTTCCTCTGTCCTCCCCACCCCAAGATTCCGGCAGGAATGGAGCTCCAGTACTTGTTTTCCAGTGAGAGCAAGGATTGGAGTCAATGCTGATTGGAGCCTCACTGTGCTCTGCACTGCCTGTGGTCCCTATCCAGACACCTCCCTCCAGCCAGGTTCCTTCCATTCCGGAATCGTAGGAGAATCACAGAATCATTTAGGCTGGAAAAGATGACCAAGTCCAACCTGTGTCTGATCCTCACCTTGTCCCCAGCCCAGAGCACTGAGTGTCACACGCAGTCCTTGGACACCTCCAGGGATGGGGACTCCAGACCTCCCTGGGCAGCCCCTTCCAAGGCCTGACCACCCTTTCCATGAATAAATTCCTCCTGATGTCCAACCTGAGCCTCCCCAGGCACAGCCAGGCACATTCTGGACAGGGATTGTGCAGTCCAGTTCTGTAGCTTTGGCCCTGATTGTAAAGGTGACGTTCCACCAGTGCCCTTGGTGAGTGCCCTGTGCAGCTCCTGCCCGGGGAGTGGAGCAGCAGGAATCTGGCTGGGTGTTCCCTGAGGGAGATCTGCAGGTGAGATTTCCATCCCTGCTGTGCTGTGAGGATATGTTGTAACACTGTCCCAGCCTGGGAAAGCGGGATGGGCAGGCAAAATTAGCACACTAATGATACAAAGCTGGGCCTGGGGAGGTTTAGGCTGATATCAGGAGAAGATTTTTTTCCCCAGAGGGTGCTGGGGCACTGAACATTGTGCCCAGGGAGTGGGCACTGCCCCAGGGGTGTTTGGACAGTGCTCTCAGGCACAGGGTGGGATTGTTGGGGTGTCTGTGCAGGGCCAGGAGTTGGACTGGATGATTTTTGTGGAACTCTTCCATCTCAGGAGATTCTGTGACTCTGGAGGTCCTTTCAGGGCTGCTGTCCTGCTCCAGTAATGCCTCTCCCTGCCTGCTTCTGTCTGTGTACACAGGCCCCACACCTGCCCTGCTGTTGCAGCCTTTTCAGCTCCATGCCTGAATGTTTGTCTTCCTGCAGGCCTGGGGCAGCCAGTGGCCTGGTGTCCTCTGGGGAGTGTCGTGGTCAGTACCAGCAAAGGCCTGTGCCTTTTCCCCATGTAACCATCATCCTAATACTGGGCCTGGAATCTCGGGTTGTTCCCTGACACTAATCACACCTAACTCCCTGCCTGCTCTCCATCTTCAGCTGGCTCCAGGTGGCTGTGTGTAGGCAAATCCAGGGGGGCTGGGGAAACACTGGGCTGTCCCTCTCTCTCTGCCTCTGTCCTGGTTCATCCCTGCAATGAGAAATCTCAGATACTTGGTTACAATTGTCATTCTGATCAGTAAGACCCTCTGACAGTGCATTGCTGAGTGTTTCAGCTGCCACCTCCTGTCCCTGGCAGGTGTGGGGACAGACCTGTCACAGGCTGTGGCACCTGCCCAGGCCCTGCTCTTGCAGCTTCACCGTGTGATTTGAGAGCTGAGCTGCTCTGCTCTTCCCAGCCCTTGTTCCCTCCCACTGTGCCCCTCCTGTCCCCGTCTGACCTTCTCTCCTTGGTTGCAGATGAAACGTTGCTCATCAATGTGATCTGTGGGGTTGTCTCAGGGGTCATCTCCTCTGCGCTGGCCAATCCCACAGATGTGCTGAAGGTAAGGGCTGCTCCTGGCTGGCTGTGGGACCTGTGGGGGGAGCAACTCGGTGCTCCCTAAGCCACCAGTTCGTGGTTTTTTTTAATGAATGGGGACCAAAGTCCAGGGTAATTAACAGATTTTTAAAAACACAGCTCTTGAGGATCACAGAATCCCGGAACAGTTTAGGTTGGGGTGGACATGAAAACCCATCTCCTTCAACCTCCTGCCATGGGCCCCTGTCCACTAGACCAGGTTGCTCCAAACCCTTGGAACTTGGCCTGGAACACTTGCAGGGATGGAGCAGCCATGGCTTCTCTGGGCAGCAAGGATCATCACACTTGTCCTGGTGAGGGGTGGGAGATGTGCTATCCAGCCTGGGCCAGGTGAGCAGGGGGCAGGCAGCTGCTCCTGTCCCCTTGGTCACAGTGCTGGCACTGCCCTAAGGGCCTGCCTGGTTCCCTGGGCTCAGGGTAGCCCTGCTCTGGGCAGAAAGAGCCTGGAGAACTTCCTCACTCTTCTCCCTGTGTAGATCCCTCTTCTGGGACTGCTTTCACGGGGGAGGCCTCATGTCCCTGTTCCCCCCTCCCCGCTGCTGTCCCTGCCCCTGCCTGCTGCCATCCTTGTTCCTGTGGATTGCAGGGAGAGGGATGTGGAGAGCAATGTGTGCTCTGAGCTGCTCTGGTCCTTCTCCCAGGGGTTCCATGGAGCTGCTGTTCCTGGTGTCCCTGCCCTGTGGGCAGTGCTGGTCTCAGGACAGGTGTTGATGTCCTCCTGCTGACTCTTCCCTTTCTTCCAGATCCGAATGCAGGCTCAGGGCAGCTTGTTCCAGGGTGGGATGATTGGCAGCTTCATTGACATCTACCAGCAGGAAGGTACCCGAGGCCTCTGGAGGGTGAGCACCAGCTCTTAGAATCCCCTACCAGAGCTGAACTAACAAAAATCTTGGGGAAGCAAGTGCTCTGCTGCTGTTCTGTAGCCAGGAGCCTCCTGGCTCCTTAAACTGCTGCTCCTGTGGGGCAGGATCTTTCCTGGTGCTGAAATTGGTGCAGAAGGTGAGGGGCTGCCAGTTCCTGCATGCCTGTGCTGGGAGCAGGGAAGCTCTGTGCAGTTAATCCAGGTGCCAGGCTGGAGGCATCCTCCTTGGCTTTGAGGCAAAGCTGGGAAGCAGTGGGTGTGCCTGCAGGGAGGGTACAGGGAAGGTTGTCCCCTGTGGGGAGCTGGGGGATGTGGGTGACAGTGTCTGTGCCCCACAGGGTGTTGTCCCCACGGCCCAGAGAGCAGCCATCGTGGTGGGGGTAGAGCTGCCAGTCTATGACATCACAAAGAAACATCTGATCCTGTCGGGCCTCATGGGGGACACCATCTTTGCCCACTTTGTGTGAGTACCTGCTGCAGGCTGGGAGTGCAGGGAGCAGGGTTAGTGCTTCCAGAGAATCTGGAGGGGGTTAGTGCCTCCAAAGGCTCTGCTCTGTCGGCTGGAACAGCTCAGAGTCAGCTGCAGGTATGGAATCACTGAGGTTGGATAAGACCTCCAAGCCCACTAGAGCACCAGACCCTCCGTGGAGGGGGACACTGGCAGCTCTGTGATCCTTTCTGGTGTCTCTGCTCTTTCTCCCTCCTTCCCAAAGAAATGTTTGCTCTGGTAGGAAGGATGTAAACTCCCAGGGGGTGCCTTCATGTCTGTGTCACCTGGGCAGCACCTGGGACCCTTGCAGGGCTGGTGCCCTGTGGAGTCAGCTGTGGGCTCAGGTCGGGTCTGGGTTAGCTGAGCTGAGCATTTCCCTCCCCTGGGCTCCCCTGTGGCAGCCCAGGTGCTGCTGCTGCCCTTTCCCAGCCAGGGGCAGGTGGTGCAGCTCCTGTTCACTGCTCAGCGCCTTTGACAGCACCCAGGGGGAGGTCCCTTGTGCCTGTGTGAGCAGCGTGGCCGTGCCCGGGGCTGATTTGGGCTGTGCAGTTCCAGCTTCACGTGCGGGCTGGCGGGGGCCATCGCCTCCAACCCCGTGGACGTGGTGCGCACGCGGATGATGAACCAGCGCGCCATCGTGGGCAGCACCGAGCTCTACAGGGGCACCCTGGACGGCCTGCTCAAGGTGAGTGCGGGGCCCCTGCACGGCGGGGACAAGGCACTCTGCTCACCTGAGAGAGTCTGGGACACGTGGGGTTATTGCAGGGTCACAGGTAAAAGGGTCCTGCCTTCAGCCACCAGCCTGGGCTGGAGGGACGTCCCAAAGAGAGAGGGAGAGAGAACAGCAGAGTGAGAGCTGAGAGAGAAGGGAGAGAGAGAGCAAAGTGGCAGGGGGAGGAGAGTGAGAGAGAGTGAGAATAGGGGGAAGAGCCAGAGGTAAGAGTAGGAGTAAGAGGTAAGAGCTAAGAGTAGGGGGAAGAGGAGAAGTTAAGAGAGAGAGGTCCTTGTTACAATACATTTTATCTTTTGTGATGAATATTCTTATTTACAGTGACCAACCAATACAAGACACAAAACTCTATAGAATCTACATACAGCCTATAAGAGCTATTACATTACCATACTGTGTTATATTTTAAACTCTAAAAACTACTCTTTAGACTTCTCTGTTTTGCTACATTGACCTTTAGATCTCTTGGCCTTTGTGTCCTCAGTGAGAGGAGAGGGCCCAGAGTCACTTCCCTGTCAGCCTGAGCATCCTCCCAGCCTCCTGGGACAAAATTTAGGCCATGATGGAGTTAGCTGGGTTCAGAGACTGTTGGTGATGCTTCACACACTTGCAGGGCCTCTCTGCTCCTTGCAGGGCTGGTGTGGCACAGGGGGAGGTGAGCAGGGCGTGGGCATGGTGTGTCTCTTCATCCATTTGTCTCTCCTTCCAGACGTGGAAGAGTGAGGGCTTCTTTGCACTCTACAAAGGCTTCTGGCCCAACTGGCTTCGTCTGGGTCCCTGGAACATCATTGTATCCTTCCCTGTGCTGCTGGGAGGTGGTGGAGCAGGACAAGGGGAGAACTCAGCTGGGAAGGGCAGGGCAGGGCTGAAATCCCAGTGGGGTGCACTGGGGACCCTAATGGGCACTGCTGATGGTTCCTGTAGAACCTCTGAGGGCTTGGCTGAGACCCTGCCTGGTGTGGGCTGCAGGAGATTCCTGGATGAGCTCCTGTTTGGGAGGGAATCGTGGGGAACATTCTGCTGCTGAGGCAGGTGCTGACTCTGTGCAGGACCAGTGCTGCTGTGTGCCAAGCCAGACCATTCTGCCTGCTGAAACCGGGTGGGGAATTCAGAATTCACTGCAGAGAGCTCCCATTTCAGTTTTGGAGCCAATTCCTTCTCCCAGTCGTCTGGGCAAGGCTGAGTTTGCTCTGGGTCTCTCACCCCGCTCATGGCAGCACCTGTGCCCCAGCTCTGTTCTGCCTGGGCAGGGAGCTCCATGGGCTGGGTTTAAGGAGCACCCTGGGTGGGTGTCCAGCTGGATGCTGTGCCCATCCTGCCAGACAGCTGCCCCACATCCAGGGAATGTCCAAATTCCTTGACGCTCCTGTCAGTTTTTTATCACATACGAGCAGTTGAAGCGTCTCCCCTTCTGAGAGCTGCCTTCACCTCCCCAGAGTCATCCCTGGGGCTGGCAGCAGAGCTGTGCTGCCGCCTCCCTCTTCATTCCACTGTCCCCATGTCGTGGTGTTTGCTCCCTGTGGGCTGGGCTCTTCCCACATGCATGATCCCTGGAGCACGAGGTGCCTGGGACAGCCGGGAGCTGCATGTTTCCCACCCGGAGGTGTCCGTGTGCCTGGGCCTGCAGGAATATCTTCTGTGAAGATCTGTGCATTCCAGTGGCCTTTGGGGCACTGTGTCTTGTGGCTGGCAGGTGTGGGTGTCCTGCTGCGCCCTTGTGGGGCGAGGCTGGGGCCCAGGAAGGTGCCATTATCATGTTTCTTGCAGATCTTGTAACTTCATTAAATTATTTATTGACTGAGTGGCTTGAGTTTGGGTCTGTGCTCATTCACTGCAGGGGTGTCTGCCCTTGGAGAGGACAGAGGTTGGTTTTCAGCATACCGTAGACCCTTTTATTCTCCGTATATTTATATAAAAACAATCTGTAGGATTCTTTACAGGAGAGACGTTTCTAAGCCCAGGTTTGTTAATGTCAGAAAATGACCCTGTTGCCCTCTCAGCTCAATTCTGCCAAACCTCAGTCTCAAATTCCTGCTTATTATTACTTACACTGTATTTGCTTAGATCATTTGTAAAGCCAGGTACTGTGCTTTGAAGGTGAGCTCAGCACTTGAAAATCGTGGCTCTGGTGCTGAGCAGGTATTTTGGTCATCTTCTTCTGGTTTTTGGGATTTTTTAATGTTTATGGTATGGAGGCAAATGGTTCTTAAGTTCCTGCTGCCTTTTCTCTTTCTGGAGTGGCCTTGGTTTGGGTTTGAGGGTCCCTTGTGACACAGCAGAATGTCCTGGCAGAGCCTGCTGTGAGCTGAAATTCTGTGGAAGTCACAAGGAATGTTCAGCCAAATCCTGCTGGGAAAATGGGAGGGAATTTGCGTCACAAAGTCAGAGCTGCCTGTGGAAGCTGCAGGAGAAGGGAGGGTGACTCCACAGAGCTCCTGGGCTGAAATCCTGCCTCAGCTGAGCTCCCAGTGCAGGGCCCAGCTCAGCAGAGTGTGCCAGGCAGTGTGTGGGGACACACCTGAGTGGTCTGTACCTGCTCCCCTGCACGCCCAGCGAGGTCCAGGGGGTGGAACTCCAACGTGGAAGGCTCCATGGGAACCAGTCTGCCCTCCCCAGGTGTTTAAGGTTGAAATCCGTGTGCTCCTAAAGCTAAAAATGGCAGTAAAGCAGGACAAGGAAGCGCTGGCTCCAGCCTGTACCTGCTTCTCCCTGCCCTGCCACTTCTCCCTTGTCCTTGGTCTCCTTTTGAGGGTTTGGACTCTCTCCATCCTCAGCGAAAAGGCTCCCCACGTGTCTCCCTGGGCAAACAGAAGTAGAGGGTGTGTAAGGTGACCAGAACCCTTCCCGTGGCCACCTGCAGTGCAGAGCCTGGCTGTTCCCCAGGGCCCCCAGCTCTGCAGCTGCAGCCCCATTCCCTCCCTGCTGCTCCTTCCCTCCCGGCAGTGCCCCTCCTGTCCTCACCCAGCCTCTCCCCAGTTACTGTTTGACAGACACAGGCTCAGCCTTGCCCTGCCAAGGCTGTCTCCTGTCTCCTGGCAGCTTGGCTTTTTCCAGGTCACGAGGCAGAGGAGGCTTGTGTCACTTTGTGTAGGGGCTGGAGCTGTTGCTGTCAGACCCTGTAAAGGCCAACGTCCCCTGGGAGGTGTAAGGGGTGTTGTAGGATTCTGTAGCACAAGGATGCAGAGGCTTTGCTTTCACAAATTTCTTTGTTGCAAGTTACTATTAGGAAAATGCACTCATGACTAGCAAACTCAGCGTGTGCATAGAATCATTATTTTTTACTGTTAGTAGCACTTCCATGGTTTTCACTGGAAGTATCATCATCGTTCATCAAACTCCCCAAGGAGCGAGGTCAGTTGATAATGGACAAGGTCTCTTTTTGGTATGACCCATGTCATGGAGCCTGGAGCCAGCCTGATGTTCCTGGGGGTCTGAGGGGCTGTGCAGGGGGAGCTCCAGGACAGAGAGAGGCTCTTTGGGGCAGTGGCCAGTTACTTCTGCATAGATCCATCAGTGGGCAGAGGACACCAGCTGCCTTCTGCCTGGATCCGAGCCCCTCTGCAGGTTGTGGTGGGTTTTTTGCCCTGCAGGTTCCAGCAATTCCTTGGTTTCAGCCACCCCAGGGGTGCCCTGGGCTCTGTGTTGTGTTTGCCAAGGGCACTGCAGGTTCCCTGCTGCTTTCCCGGGCTGGCAGATGCTTATCTGTGTTTGAGCACACACGGCTTGTCAGTGCTTTTCCCCATTGTACCCGGGGGAAAATCAGGGCTGCTGCTCCAGCAGGGTGTTCCCTTGGTCCCTGCAGCAAGAAGCTGTCCTGGGTGTGGAATGACCCCCAGGAGCCCCACGGGCTGTGCTGGACACTGAGAACTCTCTGTGCTTGTCCCCGTTCCCAGCCCCTGCTCTGCTCCAGTCCCTGGAGCCTGGGGGGGACAGCCACCGCCCCGTGTGCCACCGTGGCAGCTTCCTGCCCAGGTGCTCCTGCTCACCCCCTGCTCCAGGGTTGTCTGGAAACGTGGCTGGAGGGGAGGGACCTCTGTGGGCACAGCAGCAAGTCCAGCAGTCCGTTCCATGGGCAGCTGCTGGCAGAGCTCTGCTTCCCTGAGAGCCAGCCCTGCTCCCCAGGCTCCCGCTGCTCCCTGCACTCCTGCTGTGCCCCAGAGAGTGGGGGGCTGCCCCTGCTGCCAGGTTACATCTGCTGAGAGCCCCAGGTGAGTGATGGCTGAGCATTGTGTTGGGGATGCATCGTCCCTGTGCTGTGTCTCACGCGAGGCGGCCGTGGCCAGCTGGGCCCTGGGAGCCATCCTCGCCGTGCTGGCCTCGCTCATCATCGCCGCCAACGTGCTGGTGGCCGTTGTCCTGCTCTGCCACATCCACAAGAGTGGCTCCAAGGGGCTCTGTTTTGTCCTCAATCTCGCCTTGGCGGATGCCATGGTTGGCTTCACAGTCCTGGGCCTGGCCGTGGATGAGCTTTCCCAGCCCTTTCATCCTTCCCAGAAGTTTTGCATCCTGAGAATGGCTTTTGTGACCTCTTCCTCTGCTGCCTCCATCCTGTCCCTGATCCTGGTTGCGTGTGACAGGCACCTGGCCATCCGGAAGCCTTTCCACTATTTCCAGCTGGTGACAGGCCTGCGGGTCGGGCTGTGTTTGCTGGGGCTCTGGCTGGTCGCTGCCGTCATCGGCTTCCTCCCGGTCTTCATCCCACGCTTCCAGAGAGTGTCCAACCATTGGAAATGCTCCTTCTTCAACATCTTCCAGCCTTCCTACGTGCTCACCATGTTCTGCTTCGGCTTCTTCCCCGCGCTCTTCCTCTTCCTCTACCTCTACTGCGACATGCTGAAAATCGCCTCGGTGCACGTGAAGCACATCCAGGAGGTGCAGCAGGCGGGGCTGGGGGGCAGCTGTCCCCCGTCCCGTGCCATCAGTGACATGAAGGCCATGCGCACGGTGGCCGTGCTCATTGGGTGCTTCACCCTCTCCTGGCTGCCCTTCTTCATCACCAGCGTCGTGCAGATGGTCTGCTCCGAGTGCTTCCCCTATAAAGTCATCGAGAACTTTCTCTGGCTGTTGGCGCTGGGTAACTCCCTCCTGAACCCTCTGCTCTATTCCTACTGGCAGAGGGACGTGCAGCTCCAGCTCTCCCGGCTGGCTGCAGCTGTGAAGAGGAGGCTCCTGCTCCACCTGGGCAGCGGCCGCTGTTTCCCTGGCAGAAACACCAAGGCTCTTCCTACTGTGTCCTGCCTGGAGCTCCAGAACTGACTTGGTGGCTGTCTTCAGCTTTCCAGCTCCCCTCCTCCTCCATTGTGACCATGAACTCGGGGCCTGCCAGCTGTGAAGGAGATGACAGATGGGTGGGACCAGTCTGGATGTTAATTCCCAGACGCCATCCCGGCTGGATTCCAGCCTGCCCACTGCCCCACTTCACCCCAGCCCCAGGCACCCAGGTTGCAGGTGTCCCCCTGGAGAGCCTCTGCTGGAGCAGTCCCGTGTCTCCTGGACCAAGCTGTCCCACTTGCTCCACAGGTAAAAACCCTTCTCCCATTGCTGCCCAGCTTCCCCTGCCAGGTGTGCACCCCCTGCCCTCCCCTCTGTCCACAGCACAAGCTCCATGGGCAACAAAACCCCTCTTCCTGGGCCTGGTGTGGGCACAGAGAGGGGGCCCCATCCCCTTGGCCAGGCAGCAGAGGCTGGGCAGGCTGTGAACATCCCCAAGCACCCACAGGTGCTCCCACTCCCTTCCCACACCCACCTCTATCCTACACAGGCCCATCCCTGCCTTGGGCTGTGCCCACAAGGAGCCGAAATGAGAGGGGTGGGTTTGGGCATGGGGGACAGAGAGTGGCCATGCCTCTATGGGGGCTGGTGTGACCCCGGGCAGGGGGACAACCCCTGGGCAGGGACACAGCCTGGGCACTGCTGTCACTGTTTACCCAAGCTGCAGAGTGAGTCAATGAGTAACTGGCTGAAGGAGGAGAGGGAGGATTGGCTGCCTCAGAGATCCCCACGAAGAAGAGCTGCAGTGTCCCAGGCAGGATTTGGGACTGGAAGGGGCCCACAGCCTCCCTCCTGCCCTAGTGCCCACAGGAGCCCCCCATGTGCCCTAGTGGCCAGATGGCTGCCCCTGCCAGAGCCTATAGTGATACTTAATTGCTTGTCATAAAATCATTTTGTTTTGTCCACACAGCAAGAAAACCTCCCTTAGAAGAGGTTTATTTGCTAAAATGTCCACTGCTCTGAAAATGAAGGTGGTCTGCGTGAAAGAGCAGCTTTTCCCACCTCTGTCCTTGCCCCACTAGCAGACACAAAAGTTTAGGGCTGTGTCCACTTGCAACCAGAACTTGCCATGGAGCTAAGGCCTTCCCTATCCTAGAGAAAGAGGCAAAATGAAAGTTGCCTTTAAAGACCCCAAGCAAGAGGCCCTCTGTGGCATCCCCTCGGCCTGGGGCCACACAGCAGACCCTGTTCCTGGATGTGCCAGATGCACTGAGCCTGGGGAAGGCTGCCCAGAGCAGGCTGGCTCTGGAGGCGGCTGTAGAGGGATCTGGGGGGTGGAAGCAGCCTCACTCAGCTCTGGGCTCAGCCCATCATTTCCCTGCACACGGGATGTGCTGCCTGTTTGTGGTGATGCCTGAGCTCTGCCAGCTGTGGCTTTGATCCTCCTCATCCTCAGCAAGCCTCTGCCTCCATCCAACACCTTCCTGCAGCAGGTCCCAGTGGGAACAGGGGCACTTTGGACACGGGCCTTGTGCTGCTTGGTGAGCTCTGCTGCCTGAGTCCACCACTGAGCTGCCCAGGCTGCAGGTCTGGCTCAGTGTGAGGGGCACGAGCCCTGGCTGTGCACGAGCCCTGTCCAAAGCCAGATGCACTGTCCAAAGCCAGATCAGGGCTCAGACAGCCTCAGTGCCACAAACACCCTGCAGCAGCTCGGATGGGAGAGGGGACATCTCCAGCACTGGAAGGGAGCCTACAAGAGAGACGGAGAATGTGGACTTTGAACAAGAGTCTGGAGTGATGGGACAAGAGGGAATGGCTTCCCACTGCCAGAGAGCAGGGTTGGATGGGATATTGGGCAGGAATTGTTCCCTGTGAGGCTGGGCAGGCCCTGGCACAGGGTGCCCAGTGAAGCTGTGGCTGACCCTGGATTCCTGGCAGTGTCCAGGGCCAGGCTGGATGGGGCTGGGACAGTGGAAGGTGACCACGACAGAGGGTTGGGCTGGGATGGGCTTTAAGGTCTCTCCCAATCCAAACCATTCTGAGACTCTGTGACACTGTGCAGGTGGGGGACAAGGTGCAACTGGAGACAGAACTCCTCCTTCAGTGGAGCGTCCCTCTCTGGGAATCTCACTCTGGCACTGACCCCTCTCCTCCCTCGGCAAGCCGTGGGCTGGAGGGGGGCTCACAGGCTGGCACTGCTGGGGCTCCATCCCTGGGTACATCCAGAGCCTGCTGGGGTAACCTGGAGTGGCAGCCGTTCCTTGTGGGGCCAGGCCTGCTCCCATCCCTGTGGGAAAACAGCTAATTGGACTCAAAGTACTGTTGAACTCACGGCAGAAGTAGATGTGGGCTACAAGCCCTGGTAAGTCGAGGCAGGACCCTGAAGGACCAAGAGATAAGGGTGAATGTATGTATGCAAGACAGCACAGGCCTGTGCTAGCCCGTAGTTAAGCAATGTCAGCAAGAAACATAGATATTGTTGTTATGGTGGTTATTGTTTAAGCAGGTAGTGATTTTTAGCTCGTGCTTGAAAGGCACAAAACCCAGCAGTGTGTTCAATAAAATCGCCTTCATGATGCAAACCACGGGGATCCGTCTCTTCGATCGCCCGGCAATCCCTCATCCCAGGGAGCCGCCGGCCCGCCGCAGCCTGCGGGGCCCCGGCACCGAGCACCGGCGGCACCGAGCACCGGCGGCACCGAGCACCGGCGGCACCGAGCACCGGCGGCACCGAGCACCGGCGGCACCGAGCACCGGCGGCACCGAGCACCGGGACCGGCCATGGAGCCGTGCTGCCCCACACGGCGACAGGGAGGGACGGAGGGCGCCTGCCCCATCGCTGCTCCGCGCTGAATGAACACTTCGTGCCCGGCTGCTCTCCGCTCCGCTGCCGGCGGCGGCTCCGCTCGAGGCCGGGGAGAAAAGGAGCGGCGACAGCAGCAGGGCCGCGGCTGCGGGACCGGCCCTGGCCCGGGGAGGTGCTGCCGGTGGGACGTTCCTGCCGGGATGTTCCCGGTGGGGTGTGGCCAGTCCCGGTGGGCTGTTCCCGGTGGGATGGTTCCAGTGGGCTGTTCCCGGTCCCGGTGGGCTGTTCCCGGTCCCGGTGGGATGGTCTCGGTGGGCTGTTCCCGGTCCCGGTGGGCTGTTCCCGGTCCCGGTGGGATGGTCCCAGTGGGCTGTTCCCGGTCCCGGTGGGCTGTTCCCGGTCCCGGTGGGATGGTCTCGGTGGGCTGTTCCCGGTCCCGGTGGGCTGTTCCCGGTCCCGGTGGGCTGTTCCCGGTCCCGGTGGGATGGTCCCGGTGGGCTGTTCCCGGTCCCGGTGGGATGGTTCCAGTGGGCTGTTCCCGGTCCCGGTGGGCTGTTCCCGGTCCCGGTGGGATGGTTCCAGTGGGCTGCTCCCGGTCCCGGTGGGCTGTTCCCGGTCCCGGTGGGATGGTTCCAGTGGGCTGCTCCCGGTCCCGCCCCGCGCGCTCCCGCCCCTCAGGCCGCCATCATGTGCCCGTCACGACGCGCTCGCAGCGCTCGCCCCGCCCCTTGCCCCTCAGGCAGCCAATGGGCGCGCGCGGCGGGGTCGCGCGGGGCGGGGCGTGCGCCGGAAGCGGCGGCGGGTGAGGGAGCGGCTGGGCCGGACCGGGCCCGGCGGTGAGTGCGGGGCTGAGGGTGTGTGCGGGGCCCAGGGCTGAGTGCGGGGACCGGGGGGCTGAGTGCGGGACCGAGGGGCGAGTGCGAGACTGGGGGGCGAGTGCGGGGCTGAGTGCGGGACCGGGGTGTGTGCGGCACCGGGGGGCTGAGTGCGGGACCGAGGGTGTGTGCGGGGCCCAGGGCTGAGTGCGGGGACCGGGGGGCTGAGTGCGGGACTGAGGGTGTGTGCGGGACCGGGGTTGAGTGCGGGACTGAGGGCTGAGTGCGGGCCCGGCGGTGAGTGCGGGGCCCGGGGGGCTGAGTGCGGGACCGGGGACCGGGGGACTGAGTGCCGGACCGGGGGTCCTGACTGCGGGGAGCGAGGTCGCCCGGCCTCGCCGTGCCCCGGAGCCCCGGCGGGAGAGGCCGGGCGGCGGCTCGGGCCGGCCCGCAGCGGGTGGCAGCCGCGGCCGGGCCCGGAGCGCTCCGGTGGCGGGGCCCGGCCGTGCCGAGGGCCTGCCCCGCTCTCCGTTGCCCTCGGGGCCGCAGCGGGGCTCGCCGGGCGGGAGCGGCTTCCTCCGCGGCTCCGGCCCCGCCGAACCGGCCGGGCAGTTTTGTGGAGGGCCTGAACAACCTTGTAGGAGCCGTCGGGGCTTCGGGGAGGCTGTGTGGGAAAGGTGATTCCATATGGCAAGTGTCTGGGCCACTGTTTGGGTTCAGTGGTAGTTAAAATCCCTTCAAAAAGGATGTGAAAATTACATCGGAAAAGATGGAGAGTGTGCAGGAAAAGGTCTGGAGCACCAGGAGTAGCTGGGAAAGGGGCTCACTCTGGAGAAAAGGAGGTTTGGGGGCACCTTCTGGATCTGCACAACTCCCTGACAGGAGGGACAGGAGCTTGTGTCATGTCCTGTTTGCTCAAGGGGAGAGGAGACGGCCTCAGGCTGTGCTAAGGTAGGTTCAGGTTAGAAAGCAGTAACAACAGTTTCCCTATCAGAGCAGTCAGGCCCTGGAATAAATTCCTCAGGGTGGAGGCACCATCTCCGAACGTGTTCAAGAGGCACTTGGGGATGTGTTTTAGGGGTTATTATGGTGGTGCTGGTGGGTCTCGATGATCTCGGAGGTCTCTTTCAATCCTGATGATCCTGTGAAAGTGGCACAAGGAGAACTTGGCTGCATGTAAAGAAATGACTCCGATGCTCCAAGAGCGAGCGGTTTACACAAGGGGTGAAGGTGGCAGCAGCTTCCCCCTGAGGTGGGATGCACCTCGCTGTGCTCTCTCTCTCTCTCTCTCTCTCGAGGCTCACACATG
Organism: Sylvia atricapilla; assembly: GCF_009819655.1. Lineage (NCBI taxonomy): Eukaryota > Metazoa > Chordata > Aves > Passeriformes > Sylviidae > Sylvia > Sylvia atricapilla. The sequence continues at coordinate 528,253 of NC_089160.1, forward strand.
TGTCTGGGGTGGGTTGCATTCGTGGTGTCACAGCAGATGGTCCGTGGGCAGCACAGGGAGCTTTGGGGACGTTTGTGCAGGTGCCCACAGCTGCTGTGGGCTGCAGCTCTCCCACAGCCCTGGACTGTAACTCATACATGCACATGCATGTGCCTTTTGGGTTCCCTGAGCGTTTATATCGAGCTTCTTTAGTTTATGTGCTTCTTACTCTCTTATTTTCCTCGTATTTTGGTGCTGTGTGCTGTTCCCAGCAATGTCTGTCCAGGTCATGCTGCGTGGAGATGTTTTTGTTCTTTAAGTGCCACGTGTCTGTTACACAAACATTAATCCTTGGGTAAGCTCCTCCTTAGCCTACACCATCCCTACCTCCGCTGTAGCTGCATGAAGTAGCCATTGTATTTTTCCATGTTTTCCTGCAGAAAGTTGCAGCAGAGCTGTGAGATGGTGGGAAAGCATGGAGGTGACCTGGGCCAGGAGTTTGTCACTCCAACTTGCGCTCCTTCTTACTCCAGCTCTACTCCCTGTGCTGGAAGCCAAGGGGTTGGGTTCTCTGTTTCTTCAAGGCTTATTTGAGGAATTTTGAGGATCTAATTAAAAAGGCTCTTGAGCTGAGTTGTTGAAAGCTGTGTGGGAGCTGGGGTGAGGTCAGGTTTCTGTGTTGAAGGTCATGTGTTTGGAGCTCGTAGCAGGGATGAGGTTTAATCACCAAGTCATTGCAAAGATCAGGTGTTGCTACTGAGGTATTCTGTGTACCTTCCAAAGATGGTGTGAGATTTCTCCCTTAATCCCCAACTTTTCTGCTGACATTATTCCAGTTCCGGCATGTCCATCCCGTCCAGCTGCTCCACTCTCAGCCATCAGTTCCTTATGCTGGTGCTGCTTTCCATGAGGCTCTCTTGCCCATCAGTCCAAGCTTTTGCAGTGGGATTTTATGATGGTCCTGACTGCTGGCTTTACTGGAGTTCTCTTTATATCGTCCCCTTTTTTTCCTCATCCTTTTTTTTTTTTTTCTTCTTTCTCAATAGTTCTGTGTAGTTAGTCCTGCATCCCTTTGCCCATCAGCTTTCTTCTCCTAGCTTTTCAAAAAGATATTTCCAAAAACAGGAGCTGCTGAGCATTGTTCTGAGGTGGCATTTGCCAGATATTGCTCTCCAGAAGTGCTGAGGGAGTCTGGAAGGACAGGAAGGGATGGGACTAAGCTGCCTGCAGCCCCTGGAGCACGAGCAGCTCACCCTCTGGAAATCCCAGGGTTGGAATTCCTAGACGTGTGTGCAGAGGGAGGGTGGTTTAGCAGAGCCTCGTGAGCATCCTGAAAACATTGCAGGGAGTATTTAATGATTTGCTGTGGTGGGCATAGCAGGTTCCCCTGTTGGGGGCTGTTGGGTCGCTGCTGGTGACACACATACGTATGCACAGGTGCTGGTAAGGAGTTTTTTCCTTTGTTTTGGGTTACAACATGGAGTGAAGAGCACAGCTCATACAGAACTTGGTCCTGTCCCCCTGTTTTTGCTGCTGTGGCTGTATTTTTGTGAAAACTCTGCAGGTTGGTGTCCCTGTCTGGGGTTGCTGACTGCTGCATTCTCAAGTGCAAAGGAGGAGGGGGCTCTTTGTGTCTCTTGGTTTTGTAGAGCCCTGCTAGAATAATTAGCTGCCTGAAATTAATACTTTTCTTTCGAATACAAGCTTCCAGAATCAAGGAAAGTGAGCAGTGTGCCTCTTAGCATCAAGGATTACCAGGAATTAATCTTTCAGTGTAAAGGCCCCTAATCTCAGGCATGCAAACAGGGTTTATTGAGCTGCGTGCCAGTGCTTAGAGCAGTGATGGATGAAATCCCTGGCAAATTCAGATGCCCTGGCTGTTAATTGCCTCCCCACCTGCTCCTCTGCCTCTGTCCCCTGCATCCTGGACTCAGCCTCTGGGTGTCAGTCACAGGAGATGGATGGTGACACATGGAGCTGCTGAGTGCCAGCCCTGGGCCAGTCTGGGCTCTCAGCCTGGGCTGTCCTGCCTGCCCTGGGGCAGTTCTGCTGTCACTAGGTTCCAGCTTTCCTGTTGTGCTGGGAGCTGAGCGAGGGAGCTCAGTCTGGCACTTGGATTTTCAAGCCCAAAGCCAAGCTGGGAGCAGTGGGAGAACTGTTTGAGCTCCTGACTTGTGATGAGCATCTTGCCATGTTCCTCGTGCAGTTTGCAGGTAACAAGGGGGGAGGTTCTGGGATTCCCTGCATGGCTCCTGCTGCCCTGCAGGATTATCTGGAGTTGAGAGAAGTCTGTCAAAATCGTGGTGCTCTCATCAGTGTGCCTGGCCAGCTCCCGGCTCAGACTGATGTTTGGGAAGCTCTCCCAGTGATAATTAAGCCAGGAGTGCAGTAGAGGAACATGCAGGAGCCCAGCAGTAGTTTTTGAACCTGGGAATTAGTTTTCAAAAGGAAATGATTTGGATCAAAATGTAACTTCAAAGCTTCAGTATCCCTCTCCCTTCCCTGCTGGTCTCTTTTCTCTTGTCTTCTAATTGAATGCTGCAGATGTACTTTGGTGTCTTCTCCAGTTCATTTCTTGAGGGCTTAAAAGCAGCACTGTGTAGTCAATGGCACAGTGTATCCTGGAATCCAGTTTATTCCCAAAAATACGGGCAACCTGCTCAGACTGAGCACCGCTTATTCCCTATATTTGCCAATGTTGGCAAAAGGTAAATCCATATTTATAGTAAAGCCTGTGTCAGCCCATTTCTGGAGTTCCCCTGGTGCTCTCTAACAGAAGTCTAATATGTGTTCAGAGGAGCCCAGGGGACCCCAAAATGTCACCTGAGGGGTTCAGAGGGACCTGAGGCACCCCAAAGTACGACTCAGAGTAGTTGAGAGGGTTCCAGGACACCCCAAAATATGACCATACAGGCACCAACCTGCATAGGCTTTGTGAGTGTATCACTGAAAGGTGTGTGACAGTGTCAGAGTACCTGGTAATAGTTGGAATTTGAGTTTTGATGTTCCTGCTGTTTATTAACTGGTTGGATGGCAGGAAAACTGTTCCAGTGCCTGGGCAGAGTGGGGCTGTGGTTGAGGCTTGTGATTCCAGAGCAGTGTCAGGTTTGTGGCAGAGCTCATGCCACCACTTAAGTGAATGTTCCTGAACCCAGCAGGGAACGTTTTACCCAAATCCCGAGGTGGCAGCCCTGTGGGTGCTTGTTTGTAAGTGGTGCCAGGAGTTTCACAATCCCCTGTTTTGGTTGTGATTTCCAGTGCTTCCAGCTCTTGGTAATGGGAATGATCTTAAAGCAGGTTTTTCAGGTCACCCCATGGACTCTTTGGGGTTTATTTCCCCCTGGTCATTAAGGTGACTGGCCCAGCTCTGTTAGCAGAATTGGAAAACCAAGTCCTGTCCCGGGTCTGGCATGGGAGCCAGTGAGGATGGATACTTCTCTTGATTTATGCCTGGAACATTGAGATCTTTTCTCTCTCCCTAGCCCCTCTCTGAAGCTGTGCTGTGGAAGCTGCAGCCGTATTTAGCCCCAGCACGAACCTGGATTGATCCCAACGCGGTGGGACGAGGGCTGTGCATTGTCACTGCTGCTTAGGCCAATGGGAAGCTGTGGACTCTTCCTTAGACACAGCTCAGCACCTGTTTGCAGAGGGGAAAACCACCCACAGGGACCTGCTGTGCTGTGGGAGAGGCCTTGCTCAGAGTCACCTTCTGCTCGTTTGTCAGCATCCCCCCTTCTTTCCCTCATCTGTTTTTCTGCTGAGGAATCTTCTAGCCCAAGTTTTTATTTTTAAATGTTTAATCACTGCATTATGGCAGTGCCTCGTGTCTCACTCTTAAAGATGGACTCCTGAAAATCCCTGGAGATAGGAAAAGGGAGATGAAGGGCACACATACCTGTGCCATGTATGGCTCTTGAAAGTGCTGCCACCAGTTCTGACACTTTCTGGAAACCCAGATTTTCTCCACCCTCCTTACCTTCCGTTTAGCATTTCCCAGCAAATGCAGAATTCTGATTTTGGCCTTTCCAGGCTGGCTCACTGCAGGAATACTAAGCAAGCCCCTGTGGTTTGCTCCCGTGCTGGTGCCTTCCCTACTGAGCAGAGCAGCTCGGAATGGCCAAGGACACCTCGTTCTGCTTGGCACAAAGGACAGAGAGCTGCTCTTGTTTGTGCCTCCTGGCTGTACTGGCTGAGCCTGTCAGCTTTTATCCTGCTCAGAGCCCAGGGGAGAGGATTTTCTGCAGCTTCAGCTTTCTTCTGAGCCCGTTCTCTGTACCCAGTGGGGTGTGGCTGGAGCTCTGGCTGCTGCTGAGATGACAGGAGAGAGGCAGGCGGCTCTGAAAGTTGGCTATTCTCCATGGCATTTATCCTGTGTAGGGTGGCAAATCTGACACAATGAGGGGTTTCTTACTCCAGAGTGTGCTGGGAATCTTCTCTCTGGCTTGTTTAAATTTTTGGGGCAAACTCTGTGCTGCAGGAGAGCAGCAGGCAAGGTCCCTTTTTTACGACTTCCATCACCTGCTCTCCATACTGTCCTTTGCTTTGCTGGGGCATTTACTCTTTCTCCATCCTGGTGCAGTAAGAGCAAAGCTTTCCCAGGAGATTTTGCTGCACCACGTTTGTTGTTAGGTTCTGGTGGATAGTAGCTGGTCCTGTTTTGGGGAGCCCTGAGGACAAGGCTCCTGCTCCAGGTCACATGGGTGCCTCCACCCAGAGGCTTCCATCTGATGGCAGCTTTGTTTCTGGCTGTCAGCTGGCCCTGGGGACGTGCTGGGACGTTGGAGCATCCCAGCTCAAAGTGGGGCTGGAAATCTTTGGAGTGAGCCGTGGCTGGAGCAGTGTCCCCTGGCATTCAGGTGCTGGTCAGTGCCAGGTGTCTCCACAGTGTTGTCTTCAGCCAGAGCAGGGGTCTGGCCATCCTGGTGACACCAGCTGTACCACTGCTTCTCTCCGTCCTTCCCTATTCCCGAATGTGGGAAAACTCTTGTTCAAGTTCAATTTTGCCTTTTCTATCACATGGATAATACCAATGTAAGCTTTGAACTGCTCCTTTTCCTTTCTCCTGCTTTCTTCCCTGTGCAGAACCTCTCTATTTTTAACCTACTGCATTCAGATGTGTTTTCCTAAGCCCTCATGACCTCCATGATATTTTGACTTTGTAATATTTAAGCCACAGCATTGTAGGCATCCTGCATGGCCAGGCGTGACAATTGTTGTTGCCAGCTCAATAGTTCTTGGTTTTTTGGCTGCTTCTTGCGTTCTCACCTTTCAGTGGCTCAGAGAGGAGCCCTCCAGGCTCCCTGTACCCACTTGGCTATTTACAGCCAGGCCCAGCAGCCATGTTTATTAAGTTCTTGGAATTGGAATCCTCTGGAACAGAAATCACAGTGCTGAGAGTGCCCTGGAGGAAGGTTTGGTATAAATGCCTTGGCCCATCAGTGCCCAGGGGTGGAATAATTGTCATTGTTGCTGCTCTTGTAGTTCTGCTGATTCCCCTGGGAACACAGAGCACCTTAGAAATGTGGTTATTTTTATTACTTCATATGGGTCCACAAAAAAGATTTTTTTCCCTTCTTTTTTTCCTGTATTGGCTGTTCAGGGTGCATTTGCTGAGACAAAGAACAATCAAACTTGATATTTCAGTGTTCCTCTGGTCTTGCATCCCTGCAAGTGCTGACTGTGACAGAAGTGAGGAACTCAGTGGTCAGGGCACTGGGCCCATCTCTCCAGCCTGGAGAAAAGCAGGCTCATGGAGACCCTCTTGTTCACAGCTCCCTGACAGGAGGGTGCAGCCAGGGATGGGTCTGGAGCTCTCCTTTCTGAGATGAGCATCCCAGAGCCCCTTCCACAGCCATGACCAGGAGCTGTGTGCCAGACCCCTTGAACAATAATTGCAACAGCATCTTCTTGTTTTGAAGATTTTCTCAGTTGTGCCTTGTTTTTTTGTAGTAAATCACTCCAGGTAAATTCTTGACTGGTGAAACTTAAGTAACTCTTACCAATGTATTCCTGGACTGAAGAAATAGGGAAAAGTCCTGTCTTTTGAGTTTCCAGGGCTGAAATGCTGCTCAGCCCAGGGAAGATGCTCCCCTGGCTTACACTGTCAGGCAGTTTGATTTGTGTGGGTGGTGGAACTGGTGCTGGGGAATAATATTTTATTGTGTAACATTCAGATGAGGCAGAGCTGGGGACAGGAGTCAGGATTCTTTTAGAGCCTGGAGTGCTCTTCGTGCCAGGAACGGGGCATTTCTCTCAGTACAGTGATCCAGAAGCATCACAAACCAGTTTAAGTCAAATCTCTGTGTGTGCTTTTGTCTTTCAGGTTTAAACCACCTGTCCTTTGACCCCGCCAGCACCGAGTCCCTGGGGCTGGGCAGCACCACTGGCCCACGGGTGTCCAACAGCCCAGCTGAGGATGGCAGTGACCCGGGGCAGAGGAAGAGGAGCAGCATTCCCTCAGGTGAGCTGATGCCAGCTCCAGTGCTGGCAGGATACAGGGGATCTGGGTAGAGAGGCCTGGATCCAGGGATGTGGCTGGGCAGGGGGAGCTGTGCTCGGAGCCAGGCTTGGACTGTGGGATCTCCCCAAGGAGTGCACAGTGAGAGCAGTGGGGAGTGGCTTCCCACTGCCAGAGGGCAGAGTAGATGGGAGTTTGGGAGGGAATTGTTCCCTGGGATGGTGGAGAGGCTGCTCCATCCCTGGAAGTGTCCAAGCGCAGGTTGTACAGGGCTTGGAGCACCCTGAGGTACTGGAAGGTGTCCTTGCCCATGTCAGGGGATGAAACAGGAAGGTTTTTCATGTCCCTTCCAACCCAAGCCCTTCTGTGATTCTCTGTACTTGTCCCAGTCCATTTATTTTCCTAATTGAACAGAATCTCAAGATTAAAATCATGACCATAATTAAAAGCAGGATAAGGCAGCTCAGGCTAAATGACTGGAGACATTCACATTTAAGATAATGTCATAAAAACAAAGTGTTAAATGAACACTATGATATTGTAATATCAGGTCAAGGAGTGTTGTAAGGAAAACTTCCTAGATGCCAGCTTCAGGATTTCTCACAGAGGATTGGGAGAAAAGGGAACACAGAATAATGTCTTTGCAGATTACATTGTGGCTGAAAGCTGCAATCCCAACCAGTGTCACTGGGGAAATGAGGCACCTGCTTGTGCCATGGGGGTGGATGTTACAGCATGGACAGAGCAGTCTGTGGGAATGAGTTGGGAACTTCCCTAGGGAGGTTCCAGGTGCAGAGGGGAAGGATGAGGCTGCACCTGAGGCAGAAGGAAGGTGATGTGCAAAGCCCACAACTGTAGAAAGAGAGGGTGAAATGCAGCTGGGTAGAGAGAAGGTCCAGCTATTTCCCTGGAAATAAAGTCCTTTAAGGAGAATCAGGGACTTGACAACATAGTTTAATGATGGTTTTGATGAGCTGACAGAGCACTTCCAGGGGCAGTGAGAGGATCCTGCTGGAACAGCTCCCTTCTTTTCAGTACAGTCTGTCAGTTTATAACTGCTGGATGTGTCCTTTGTTCCTAAACCTCTTGTGAGGAATCAGTGCCCCCTTACCTTTAATCAGTGTTCCTTCAAGGCCCCTTAGAGCTGTTAATTGCAGTGGATGAAGCATAACTGAGGTGCTTTAAGGTGTTTTCCAGGTCCCACTGCTCCAGAGGCACAGCACTGGTTGTTTTTCCTCTGGCTCTTCCCTGAGAGTGGGTTTAGCTCTGGTTTTGGGTGCTGACACTGCAGAGTCTCTCTGGGCAGAGCTGAGATCTGCTCTAAGTCCTTAATCACTCCTGTGTTCCTCTCAGCAGATGGTGGCAGAAATCTGAGCCTGGAGTCCATTCCGATGGGATTGCCGATGTCCGACCCGAGCGCCTGGGCCACCGCCATGAACAACCTGGGCATGGCTCCCATGGGCATGACAGGACAGCCCCTGCTGCCTGGTGAGCTGAGCCTGTGCAGACACAGCTCACAGCTCTCTGGGGATAAATACCCCCCTGTGCATGCTGAGCTGTGTTTGAAATGTGTTCATGTTAGAGACCCGGATTGAGAGGAAATGGGAATATGTTTTTAATGCAAATAATAGTTATTGTGAGGTATCCCTAGATATCCTGCAGTATAGGAGGAGGAGGAGGGTGCCACACAGAGGTCAGGAAACCAGTGGTATCCGGGAACATGTTACTCCAAACTGAACTGGAGTGGCTGGTAAGGAAAGATGGGAGGAAGATGAAGTGGAAAGTGACAGGGTAGCAAAATAGATATGGCAGAAATTAATGGAGGATTCTCCTCCAGAAATGACCACCTTGTAGTGTGAAATACATGTCCATGGCTGAGTCATCTTGTACTGGATGAAAGAGCTGCTGCAGGAGCAGAGCTGAGTTTGCCTGATTTCCCAGCAGTGCAGGATGCTGGACATCAAAGTCCTGAATGGAGCTGACTGCTGCAGTGCTCTGCTGCACTGAGATGGATGCTCTCCCTGCCAAAAGAGCTGCCTGCTCACCTGGGGAGTAAATGTCTGTGCTGGCAGGCAACACAACCTTCCCTTCTCCAGTTTGAACAGCTCCAGCCCTATCAGCAGTAGTTAAAAAAGTTCTCTTCTGTCTCCAAGGCTTTGTTTCACATTTGGCTTTGCTGTGGAGATGGTGTTTCTGTGTCATTCTGACATTCCATGAAGGAAAAATCAATACAAGCCTATCCCATGGATAAGGATACAATTGCCATGTATTCCTACATCCACGTTTCACAGTTGGAACAGGAAGGTTTCTTGTCCCTTCCTCAAAAAATGCCAGTTGGTGGCAGAAGATTGCCCTCAGAGCCGTGTTTTTGCTGTGACTGTGTTTCCAAATACTGAGGAAATGTCAGGTTCTTTAGCTGCTGGAGTTGCTGCACTTGTCTGCTTGGTGAGATGATGCCCTGAATCCCAGAAGCATTTAAGTTGGAAAAGACCTCCAGGATGATCAAGTCCAACCTGTGACCAGCCCAGAGCACCGAGTGCCACATCCAGTCATTCCTTGGATGCCTCCAGGGATGGGGACTCCACTCCTCCAATGCCTGACAACCTTTTCAACGTACAAATTCTTCCTGGTGCCATTAAGCCTCTGTCACAACTGTCTGCTGCTGAACTACTTAATACAGCCAAACTGGGTCAGGTTTTCCACTGTTCCCATAAGTCACAGGTGTCTTTTTGTGGACAAACCTCTCTGGGAAGGGTTGGACACTAGATGGGAGCCAGTGTCTACAGAGGAGAGAAGGAAGTAATTTATTTTTAACAGAGAAAAGTTACTTGACTGTGGCAATGAAATAGTTTTAAAACATTATTTTAAGGGCACAGATCTAAAGTTTGGTGTTGGTGTGTTCCTGCTATTCAGTGGCACGTGTGGGAGCATTCCCTGTTTGCTGTTAGAGCTCACAGTCACGGTATGACTCTACCCCCTCACTTGACTACCTTGTTCTCCCCTCCACTTAGATTTTGATCCTGCTCTTGGGATGATGACTGGAATCCCTCCGATCAACCCCATGATGCCAGGTCTGGGCATTGTCCCACCTCCCATACCCCCGGACATGCCGGCTGTCAAGGAGATCATCCACTGCAAGAGCTGCACTCTCTTCCCACCTAACCCACGTAACTGGCTGCTTGTGCTTTGTCTCTATAGGGTATTCTTGTGTTTATGTTCATACAGACCCAGGTCTGGGTGAGAGAAGGCTCCTTCCTGGGGCTCACTGCTGGCAGGAGGGTGACAGAGCAACAGGAAAAGCCTGTTCTTGTCACTGAGTGTTTGCCATTTCCAGAAATAGCCTTTTCAGCTGTTGGATTGATAAGGACTGGGGCAGAAGCCATTCCAGTTGCTGGGTGCTTGAAGTCTTCATGGTTTGATTCTCATGTGAGGTATAGCTCAAGCACACAAGTCTGGAGGTGTGTGCAGTTGCAGCACAGAGTATAAGTATGTTTTTTATGTGTTATTTACATTAGGGCAGTTTTTTAAGCTGTGATTTTGTAGCACCTTCCATGATAAAGCTGGGAACTCTTGGTGTTGCTTGTGTTCTTTGCCAGCAGCTCAGTGAACCTCCTGCACTCAAGAGTGTTTGGAGGGCTCCAGACTCCCACGATGTTCTTTTTGGAAACATGCTGGTGAATGTGCTTATTTTTATCCAGCACTTCATCAGTACTGTGGATCCACTCTGTAAATCTGAGTGTGGCATAGCCAGGTGCATGTTTGGAGGAAGCCAGGGACATGTGGTCATCTCTCAGGAGGAGGAGGAGCATGTGGGAAGGAATGTGTGGTGGCAACCCAAAACCTGACCTCTGCTTTCTCCCTTCAGATCTTCCCCCTCCAGCCACGAGAGAGAGGCCCCCAGGGTGCAAGACAGTGTTTGTTGGAGGCCTGCCAGAAAATGGGACGGAACAGATCATCATGGAGGTGTTTGAGCAGTGTGGGGAAGTCATAGCTATCCGCAAGAGCAAGAAGAACTTCTGCCACATCCGCTTTGCTGAGGAGTTCATGGTGGACAAGGCCCTTTACCTGTCTGGTGGGTGTGTTTGGCTCAAAGGGAAGCTTGAAATTCTGGGACAGAGCTGTGATGGTGCCTTTATAGACAGAACAACAGAATTTGGGGCAGATTTCTCTGACGCTGTCAGCTTGCCTTCTGCTGCCCTTGCATTTCTGCTTCAATATATGAAAACAGCTCCTGAGAGGAAAGTCAGCAATGCTTTGTCACCTGAAAATGTATACAAAACGTTGGGCTGAGGGTCTATTCCCATCTTAAATGGATAAGGAAGATGCTAATTCTATAGATAAAATTGAATTCTATATATCTCTATAAAGAGAATAGCTAATCCTACAGATATTACCTAAAAAAATTGACAGTTGCTCCTGATTTCCTGGCTGGTGGGCTGGACTTACTTGGCTGGTTGGCTTTGCTTGGTGGGGTTTTATTTGGCTGGTTGGCATGCCTCGGTGGGGGTTTTATTTGGCTGGTTGGCTTGCCTTGGTGGGGTTTTTATTTGGCTAGCTGGCTTGCCTTGGTGGGGTTTTTATTTGGCTGGCTGTCTTTGTTTTTTGGGGTTTTTATTTGGCTGGTTGGCTTTCTTTGGCTGGTTGGCTTGCCTTGGTGCGGTTTTTATTTGGCTGGTTGGCTTGCCTTGGTGGGGTTTTATTTGGCTGATTGGCTTTATTTGCCTGGTTGGCTTTGCTTGGTGGGGTTTATTTGGCTGGTTGGCTTTGCTTGGTGAGGTTTATTTGGCTGGTTGGCTTTGCTTGGTGAGGTTTATTTGGCTGGTTGGCTTGCCTTGGTGGGGTTTATTTGCCTGGTTGGCTTTGCTTGGTGAGGTTTATTTGGCTGGTTGGCTTGCCTTGGTAGGATTTTTCCCGTTGGCCAGCAGGGCTGAACCCTCTGGGCTCCTTTGGCCGTGGGAACCCCAGGTCAGCCCCCTGTCCTATTGCCCACCCTCCCTCCCTGCAGGCTACCGCATCCGGCTGGGCTCCAGCACGGACAAGAAGGACACGGGGCGGCTGCACGTGGACTTTGCGCAGGCGCGGGACGACCTGTACGAGTGGGAGTGCCGGCAGCGCATGCTGGCGCGCGAGGAGCGGCACCGGCGCCGCCTGGCCGAGGAGCGCTTCCGCCCGCCCTCGCCGCCGCCCGTCGTGCACTACTCCGACCACGAGTGCAGCGTGGTGGCCGAGAAGCTCAAAGGTGAGAGGGGGGCTGCGTGGAACAGAGCGTCTTTTTCTGGAGCGCAGCTGCGGCTTTGCCAGACCCCGGTCGGCTTCTCCGAAGAGGAGCTGCTTGAGGAGTGTGCAGGCAGCAGTTTGAGCTCGCACGACCACACACGTTACCGGCAGAGGGGCAGAAGGCTCCCAGCCCCAGATCAATTCCCAGCAAGTGTTTATTCAGTGTGCTGAAGGTGAATCCAGAGCCAAAGAGGGAGAACGTGGTTTTCCTCAGCTATATAGGGCCTCAGGTTCATGGTGGTGCTGGACCTGCCTTCCTTTGTACAGCCACGTGTTCAGATCCTTCCCTGCTTCCAAGAGTTGTGATGAGTCACCTAAAGGATGAAGACCTTCCAAGGAGCAGTTTTGCTTCAGGGAAAAGACCTGAAAGCTGCCCAGGCCACCCCAGATTTGTGGTGTAAAGTTGTCCTTTCTTGCTGCAGATGACACCAAGTTCCTGGAAGCCATCCAGACCTTGCTAACCTGGATAGAACGTGGGGAAGTGAACAGGAGAACTGCCAACAACTTCTACTCCATGATCCAGTCAGCCAACAGCCACATCCGCAGGCTCGTCAACGAGAAGGCAGCTCACGAGAAGGAGATGGAAGAAGCTAAAGAGAAGTTCAAACTGGCTCTCTCAGGGATCTTGGTGCAGTGTGAGTAGTGTCTCCACGCTGGATGTTGGTTGTCTGGTGTAGGGAAGACTCCTAATTTCCAGAGTCTGGAGAGGCCCCACTAAAAAGGCTCTGAGAAAAGAAGTGGCAGTCGCTTCTGTGCATCTCTGGCTGATTTGGAATCATGTGGCACTAACCTGGCAAAAATCCCTTGTGGTACTTTTTACTGGAGTAAGAGTCCACATCTGGGGGGAGGAGAGAATGAATTCTGAATTTGTTTACTCTTAATTATCGTCTGTTATTAGTTCTATCATCTTTTCAACCTCTCCTGTGCACAGACAAGGTAAGTTCCTGGGAATTTGGTGCCTCAGCGAAGTGTGCAGGATTTGCTCACCAAAGGTAGGAGCAGCAGAGGGCTTCCAGCACCCTGTTGTAGACCCCTGGGTATTTCAAATCCCAGTACTTTGTAAAACCAGGAAATCAAGGAAGAGGCATGGACCGTATTAATTCCAGGATGTGATTTGTAGCAGTTCCTCAGACCATTCATTGCATTTTACACATCCTTGCTTTAGTAAATCTGAATATTTTTACTTCTTTATGAGTACCTTCTCCACAATTGTACTAATTCTCCTTGAGCCCCTTGCCTAGCTTTTGAACATTCTTAACTTTTGGTTTTATATCTAATAATTTTGCCTGTTACTTGATTTTTTAAAAATTATTCTTTTTTAAAAAAAATCTGTTAATGGCAAAAGCTATGGGCACACAATCCAGAGGGACATAGAGTGAGCACTGCAGAGTAAGTAGTAATAGAGACTAGTGTGTAACTCCACTCTAAAACCAAGACTGATATCTCGGCCACTCTGGTTACTCTAAGGAGCAGGGAGATGTGTTTATTTTGTGAGAATTATGGGTACTGCATAACAAGCATAGAAAAAAATCAAGTGGATGTGCTTTGTGCTGTGGGTGAGCTCTCAGCCAAAGAAAAGCACGTTGTGTATTCCAAATCCTCTGAATTTTCTAGAGAAGCAGAAGAAATAAATCGCAGGATCAGGAAAAGCTGATGGCTGGTGCCTTTGCTTTGATCCTGGTGCTGTTCCTGTGGCTCACACAGGCTGTGGCACTGTCCAAAGGCCAGCTCATGGTTGTAGCTCATCATCCCATTTCAGAGGTGAGTCCTGCCCCTCTGAACTTACACTCCCAGCAAGTCTTACACAGCGTATTTGGATATTTTTCAGCACCTCTGCTGCCTTTTTTTCCACGTGTCCTGCCTTTTTCCCAGCTGAGAGCAGAGCCCATACACCCCAGTTGCTCTGTGAGCATTTGGCACTGGCCTGGTGAAGCCCACAAAGCTCTTTCCAGACACTGAGCCCCTTCCCTGAGCGTAGCGTCAGCGCAGTGCAGTGATGTGAGAAAAGGGGAGCCAAACCACCTGCCTGATTGCACTTTTTTACTCCTTTACTCCTCTTGTTCGCCCTCTCTGGATGCTATTCGGGCCCGATTTGCTGCTGATTTGCCACTCCAGTCGAGCAGATAGTGGCCGTGTACCATTCTGCCTCCAAACAAAAGGCTTGGGACCATTTCACGAAAGCTCAGCGTAAGAACATCAGCGTGTGGTGCAAACAAGCAGAGGTTGGTAATCTTTTCTTGTGTTAGATCCTCCAGCACGGTCTCTTGCTTGTCAGGATGTTGATGTTCAGTTTGCACGATACTCGCGTGGATAACAACAGCTTCCTTCACAGTGTGAGGTGGGAATCACTCAGGAGGCTCTTGTGGTACAGGTAATAAATTTTCTCTTGGTATTTGTGTCACCAGTAGCAATACATCGAGAGCTGTCTGCTGATGGAAGCTGTGCACACGATAATAGTCATAACAATGATAACAAATGTTGATTTTTCTGCTGGTTTTAATATTAAAGCAAGATGGATTTCTAGAGAGGTGTTAAAAAAACCCCAACTACAAACTCTAGGTGTCATCAGAATATTTTATCACATTTTTATGTGATGTTTCCACCTTGAAGTGGTAATAATTGCAGGTGAACAGCCTGGAAAACTTGAGGGAGGATGTTCTCGTGTTTGAGTATTTATCCCATGAAGTGACATGACGAAATGTGTGCTTTAATGATGGTGATCAGGAAGGAGCTGATGGAAGAAGGCTTGTCACTCCCACTGCTCTTCCTGCAGGAGGAAGAATAGTTCTTGGTCCAGTAAGATTTGATAAAATCAGATGAGGGAGTCAGGCAGAATGTCAGAAATAAGGAAGCTTAGGTAAAGAAAGGGTGTTCATTGGAAGGTGATATGTGGGTAGATGTTTGTCCTGGGGGCTGTGATGAGGTCTGTGCTGCCAGCTGCCACCTTGGGTTTGCAGGGCCTTGCACTTGGCCTTGTTGAGTCTCATGAGGTTTGATCCCACTCTGTCCTGGCCCCTTTGGCTGTCGTTCCTTACCCCTAGTGTAAATCTTCTGTGGCTCTGGATTTGTCTGGGTGACTGACTTCCTTACTACAAACTTGGAGAGCAAGTCTATCCCAGCAAAGCCAGGAGTTGTCTTTCACCTCTAAGATTATTTAACATCCAGAGTGAACCTTGGCAAAGAGAGGCTGCTGACCCCTGATCACCACAGGCCTGGGATCCCTGTGGGTTGGGGTGTCCAGGCCTGTGATCCCTGTGGGTTGGGGTGTCCAGGCCTGGGATCCCTGTGGATTGGGGTGTCCAGGCCTGGGATCCCTGTGGATTGGAGTGTCCAGGCTACCTTCCTGTAGAACTGCAGCCTTGGAAGAGTCTGGATCATGCCCAGCCAGGGCCCTGCTGGTGACAAGCAGGTGATTGATCCTCCACCGTGGTGGAACACTTGAAATGCCCACGTTATCCTGGGAAGTTTCCAGATGTGATCTCCCCATGAGACTGTACCTATGGGACTTGCTAGATCCCACTGAGTCAAACCCTTGTAGCAGCTAAAAGAGAAGAAGCCAAGTGCAATCTGATTGAGATTCACTCTGAGCCCAGTGCTCCTGTTCTTCCCTGCCTTCTGGTCGCTGGCTGTAGCTGGGGTGGGAGCTCTCTTTCCAGTTGGAGCTGTCTTTTGTTCCAAGGTAAGTTCTCCCAGTGGGAAGAGGCTGTGAGACCACTGGTGAGGCCTCTTTCAGGAGCACTTCAGCTGCCAGACTCAGTCTGCTGCTCTCCCACAGCTTAGGGACTATTCTTAAAGGAAGATGGAAGCCACAAGATGCAGCTTCTTGGTACAGATTTTGGCAGATACTTACGTATTTATAAAAATGCTGCTAGTATGTGGTGCATTTTTAGGTGTAATTTAAAATGTCTCTTACCTCAGTGTAGATATCAGATGCTGGTTAAAGGGTGTCTCAGCCTTTTGGGGTCACCTTGAGGAGGTCCCTGTATGTGCAGGGGTGCAGCTGAAGCTTGGTTTGCTCTGTCCCAGCTCAGGTTGGGACTTCTGGCTCCAGAGAATTAGGGTGACTCCAGTTCCTCATGGTTTGCACAGCGAGGCTGAGCTGCCTCATCACAAGAGCAGAAGGGAGATGGAAGTATAATCCCAGTAGCACTGACAGAGTGAATTGTGCTGGATATTGCCCTCGATCTAATCATCTGTGCCAGTTTTTAAACTGTGTCCTGGAGTTTTGCAGACCTAGATTTCAGGAACTTTTCATCCAGCCAACCTGTTCCTCGAAATGTGTATTGAAACCTGCTCTGCTTTCTGAACCCCAGGAGATCCGTAACATCCACAACGATGAGCTGATGGGCATTCGGAGAGAGGAGGAGATGGAAATGTCTGATGAAGAAATAGAAGATCCATCAGAGATGAAAGAAACAGAAGAGTCAGGTAAAATCCCATTTTACAACTCATAACATGCTTCTCTTCAGCGGTTTCTTTCTGGCAGTGGGAAGCCATTCCCTTTGTCCTGTCACTCCATCCTTTGTCCAAAGTCCCTCTCCAGCTCTCTTGAGCCCCTTTAGGCTCTGAGGTCTCCCTAGATTCATTTATTCTCCCGGCTGGACGCCCCCAGCTCTCCCAGCCTGGCTGCAGAGCAGAGGGGCTGCAGCCCTGTGATATCCCAGACTGCAGGAGCCCTTCCTTTGGGCTCCCTTTGTAACCGGGAGCTGCCGAGCCCCTGTGCAGGGTGGGGAGAGCACCCAGGGGTGCCCTGCCCTCGGATGTTTGATGGCTGTGCTGTCCCCAGCGCTGGTGTCACAGGTGGAGGCGCTGAAGGAGGAGAACGACAGCCTGCGCTGGCAGCTGGACGCCTATCGCAACGAGGTGGAGCTGCTCAAGCAGGAGCAGGGCAAGGCCTCCAGGGACGAGGACACCACCAAAGAGCAGCAGATGAAGCTGCTCCAGCAGGCTCTGCAGG
Organism: Sylvia atricapilla; assembly: GCF_009819655.1. Classification (NCBI taxonomy): domain Eukaryota; kingdom Metazoa; phylum Chordata; class Aves; order Passeriformes; family Sylviidae; genus Sylvia; species Sylvia atricapilla. Next base: position 544,923 of record NC_089160.1, read on the forward strand.
GCATGCAGAAGGTGGGCATGGAATTGTTCCATAGCTGGGGCCGTGCTGAAGGGGAAAGAGGCTGGGATGGGCAGCAGAAACACGTGGAAATTGTTCTGGATTTTAGCAGGATCCAAACTGGCAGTGGGGAGCAACTTGGTTATGTCCAGTGTTGCTTAAAAAAAAAAACCCAAAGCAAATATTGATAGCAGGGATTGTGTATGAGCTGCTAAGTCCCATGGAAGCAATCCATAGCTAATGGATTCTTTGTGTGCTCTTTTCTATGACTTCCAAAGTACCAAGTCTGTCCGTAACCAGCTGAGTAAGGAAGTGAGAAATCCCATCCACTGGGGGTGGAATTACTGCCCCGTGTTTGCACAGTTTTCTATGCTAATAGGCAAAGGCATTTCTAAGGTACCCTGTGGATGCTTCCTGTGTAGACTTCATCTTGTAATGGTTCTGGATATGATCTGTCTCCTCTTCATGGAAAAGCCCTTCTAAATTTTATGGTCTTTGAACAATAGTTGATGGAAGGCAGGTTAAGAGTTTTATCTTCTCTCTTCCAGCATCTTTTGAAAGTCCAAGAGGAGTACAAAAAGAGAGAAGCTGAATTGGAAAAAGTGAAAGAAGACAAACTGAAAATAGAAACATTACTAGAAAACCTGAAGGAGCAGGTATGTGCCTTTCAGGTCTTCCTTGTGCAGTCCTTGAGTTTTGTGGTGAAGGATGTCTGTCCTTCTGCCCTCTTGGTGAGAATGCCCAGCCCTGGTTTGGAGCAGTTGTTCTTGGAAAGTCAGGAAAAATTACCTGTCAAATTGCAGGATGTCTGTCAGGAATGGACCTGCAGCTGCTTCATGAACCTGTGGGGCAATTTCAACAACTGTATAAATAAAATAGAACTGTCACTGAACAGCTGGAACAGGGTTTTCTGCAGCCTGAGCTTTTAAAAGATGAGAAAAAAGGTCTCAGTTATCAGACACTGATATTTACAACTGTGGTTTAGGAGCACATTTTGATCTGACCTCCATAAAACACTTTGGAACTGGAAGTTTTTGTGAGTGTTTTAATATTTTTATTCTTGCTGGTTTTATTCTAAACAGAAATCCATAATGCTGCTTTTCAGGTTTGATCCACTCTGATTTGATTGTGGATCAGGGTGTGACTCTAAACTTGCCTGGTCCTTTCCTCTGTAGCACAGACACAATCACACAAGAAACATGAGGCAGCACTTCCCCCTGGCCCACAGAGCCAGATACTGGGTTTATCTCCTTTTGCATCTTTAATCCCACTTCTTTGTGCCAGGAGCTAGGGAAGATAATAAATGCCTTTCTACTAACTGAAAATGGTTTTGTATATTCCAGTAATCATCAGAGCAGAAGCTTCAAACCAAAAATAACAGATTATCATCGGTAATCTTTCCTTTTTTTGCCCATATATAGCAGAGCATGGCAGATGAAGAGGACAAGGAGGGAGATGCTGCTGACTGCCAAGGGAACGTAAGTCCAAGAGCTGCTGCTCTGGGGTAGTGGAAAGTGTCCCTTGCTGTGGCAGGGGGTGGGACAGGGTGGCCTTTAAGGTTCCTGCCAGCCAATCCCATGGCTGTGATCTCCAGAAGGCTGGCTGTGGGTTTGCAGTGTAGCTGCTGGGCTGCAGTGCCTGGATCAGCTTCCACAGGGCAGAGCTCCTCTTTCTCCTCTGGAAGCAGGAAGCTCAGGCTGTTCAGGCACAGCCTCAGCCCTGTGAGCTGAGAATTGCACTGGTGTAAGAATTTGAGCAAACCCAGGGGACCATTCAGTTCTATCTTTGTCACTGGCCTCTCTCCAGCCCATCTCACTGGTTGTTGGAAGCTGTTCCCAATTATAGCTGTCCACAGCTCTCAGGCCACTGGAATTCCACATAAAACTAGGAAATAAAAGCAAGTTTTGCTTTTAGTGGAGCCACCGTCTTTGCATTGTTGTGTTTAGGTCAGGGATACTAAATTATGCCAAATTCTGTTTTAATTCAGTACCACAAACTGAAGTCAGGGACAGTCTGATCCTAAGCCCTGTGCAGCCCCATGGCACTTGATGAATCCCATTTATGTCAGTTTGGGCGTTTGAAAAATAAACCTCTGCAGCTTAATCAGTCGTGGCAAGCCACGGTCTGGTTTGTATTTTGTTGTTGAAAGCAAGGCCCTTCTGGAGCAGATGTCATGTCAGAGAGAGCAGGTCTGGTGCAGGGTGCATGGTAGTATCTGCTGAACTTTGGGACCTTTTCATCTCCCTTGGTGGATCACACCCAGCACCATGGACACAGCTGGGCTTTGCTGGGAGCATTTGGAACATCAGCAGCAGATAGAGCAGTGATGGATGCAGTGACTCGTGAAATCAGGAAAACCCCCTGCACACTCTGTGCAGCCTGCCCAGGCCAGTGCCTGGTTGTCTGGAATGTGCCCTGTGGATTTGTTTTGCAGGAGAGCAGCATGTCCAGAGTTTGTGCCTGCAGCCAGGAGAAGGAATGTCCAGTGGAGAAGACCTTGAGCAACAGCCCTGTGAAATCTGAACGAGAAGTTCTCTTAGTTGGTGAGTTCTGCTGGCTTGATGTTGATGCCAGAGACCAGAACTGGGGGAGGATGTGTTTGAAGGTGACCTGGCACTCCTCCTGCCCACCTTTTGGTTATCCCAAGGCAGGTGGGAGTCCTGGAACTGCGGAAAACCTCGAGCTTTGCTGGGGTTAGGTTGTGACCTTGTGATGCCTGGCTGCTTCCTGGCTTTTGTCTTGTGACAATGACCTTCATGGTGTTCTCTCCCCAGGGATAATTTCAACATTTCTCCACGTGCATCCGTTTGGAGCCAGCATCGAGTACATCTGCTCCTACCTGCAGCGCCTGGACAGCAAGGTGGGTGTGGGCCAGGGGGTGCAGGGCCCAGGTAGGCACAGGGACAGGTTGAGGAATCTGCTGGAAGAGGATGAGGGATGGGGTGAATGTTTGGGTGACAGGATGGTTTGTGTTGGGAGGGACCTCAAAGCCTGTCCAGTTCCACACCCTGCCATGGGCCAGGTTGCCCAAAACACTGTCCCAGGTTGCCCAAAGCAGCCCAGCTTTGGGGCCACCACTGAGCACATCCCCAAGTACTCCCCTGTCCTGCAGCACACCCCTGTCCCTCTGGCTTTGTTCTCCTTTTCTGGGTAAATGGGAGTGACTTTGCAAAGCTCCTGGACACAGGAAGGAATTAGGTCTCATTCTCCTCTGTCCTGGTCTCCAGCTGTCTTCCTTAAAGAGCCCCAGGGACAGGAAGCCCCACAGGCATGGGAATCCTGTCTTGGGATTGGAACTTAGCCAGCTGCTTGTGTTTATAACTGAATGTTTAATTTACCCTTTCCTAAGAATATGGCTCCCTGGCCTGGCTCACTCCAGCCTTATAAAGACAGATTTAATAATTTTATCTCCTCATTCTAGCTTGGAATCTGTCTGTGGGGCCACCAGCTGCCTTTATTTTGGTTTGGAGCTCCTATAAAACTGCAATCATAGCACTCAGCTGCCTTCTGGAACTTCCTGTTTGCTATCTATGGTGCAGAGAAGGGCTCCTGGAAGCTTCTGCTTGGGAGAGTCTCTGTGCAGAGCCCACCCTTAAACCTGTGCTATGGCATCAGTTTCCTCCTGTTCACTCACACTTAGGGCTACTGCTGCTGTCCTTTGTGTTCCTTCTGAGCTTGACTCTTGCAGGAGCTCAGGTTGGTTTGGGATGTTATTTTTAACCCTGAGCAGATCTTTGGGCCTGAGGTGAGGGAGTACTTGGAGGTACAATCTTGTTTCTTGAAGCTGCCAACAGGAAAGGAAGGGGAATATCTTTCCTCTGTTCCTTGTCTATCATTCTCACCAAGGTGGTCAACAGAGAGCACAAAAATTAAGATCCAGGGTGGTTTGGAGCCGTGGAAGAGCCCTTCAGAAGTTGCCTGTAGCCCTGAGTGTGGCTTGGCAGGACCTTGGGCTCACCTCAGGTTCCTCCTCCACACTCGTAGCTCTTGGCTGTGTCTGACACAGCTCCCGGTGTCCCAGAAGTTCAGGGAAAGCCTGGATGAACTCCAGCAGTGTAACTGTGTGAGTTTGAATTAGCACCAGCCATCAGGGCTTCCATCTTCACTTCCAGCCCTGTTTCCTTGTCTCCCCACAGATCTGCACGGCCGAGGTGGAAGTTCTCATGACACGGCTGCAGAACACGTTCCGGCAGGAGCTCAGTGGGGTTGGGGCCAGCCTGGAGAAGAGGTGGAAGTTCTGTGGCTTTGATGGGTTGAAAATGACTTGAGCTTTGACTTAACACTGGAAACAGTGGGATATGGATGCTCCTCCCTCTGTTCCTCACACCACGGCCTCGGGGTACAAAGTGTAAAAGTGAAACCAAGTCCAGAGCAGCACTGGAAGAGCCTCCAACTTCTGCAGCTCCTTTGATCAGTTATTTGTTAGTGGGCAAGTGCTGTTCAATGTATTTGGGGAAAAAAGCTCCTGCCTGACCCTTTGAAGCACAGCGTGTTGACTCTGTGTTCTGCCAATGTTGTATGTGCTTGTGTGCCCAAATTCCTCCTCCTCAACCTTCCTTCTGCTAGGAAGAGCCACAGACTGTCCTGAAGCAAAAACAAAGGGGCATCTTCTGGTTTCTAGATTACCAAAAGGGGAAAAAAAGAGGCATTTTTTAGATATTTCTATGAGTAAAAACCAAGGTATATTTAAACAGAAGATTTAGATGGCTCAGGGGCCTCTGAGCCAAGGAATTCAATCTTTTTTGTGCTGTTTTCTCTGTTAGAAGTTAAGCTGAGTTGGGGGCAGAGGGGGGTTCTGGCAGTGCCACCAGTGCTCTGGGTCAGTCTGTACAGAATCTTTTACATGGGAAGGGTGTTTGATTTTCTGGGGATGTGGGTGCAGCAGAGCTACATCAGCCTGGCTTTTGGTGATTCTTCCCCCCCAAGTCCTCTGCCTGTTTTGGTTTGGAGACGAAGCTCAAGCAGCACAGACTCCTCTGCTCCTGAACCTTCCCAGCGCTGTTCCTCACGTTCCCAGTGCATGCCAGGCTCTTGCCCAGCTGTGCAGAGGTGCAGAGCAGCACAGCCCAGCCCACCCCAGCCTGCCCAGAGCCCTCTGGCTCCTGTCCCCAGCAGCCCCACGCTGGTGTCACCTGCAGAGCTCACAGTCACCCGTGCAGACGTCCCAACGTGTTTCCAGCACGGCAGCAGGCACAGTTCCAGCCCTTCCTGTTTGTTCCCCATGCCCCAGTTGGTGCCCTTCACTGGGATATTGATCCCACCTCATCTTTGCCCCAGTTCCTGTGTTCCTGTTCTCAGGCACATCCCAACCCTGGTGTCATCCTGCCGGGTGCTTCTCCACCCTCTGCCATGGCCAAGGTAGTGCCCAGGTGAGTACAGGCACATTTCTGCTGTGTTCTATGCACTTGGCACAGACACCTGCTGTTGTGTGAACCAATTCCTCATCCAAAACCCCAAAATTCCACTGGTGACACCAGGTATTGACCTGCTGTCTCTGTTTCTCCTCACCATTCCCTGCAGTGGGAAGGACAGAGAAAAGCACTCCCTGTGCTCCTGCTCCTGCTCCCTTTCCCACTCCTCCCAAGGCCCTGAGGTCGCTCCAGATCCCTTGGATTGCTTCCTGCACCTTCATCCTCCAGCCAAGATGAACCATCCTCCTCACTGTTGCTCCCACTGGGGCAGCCAGGGTGGTCACAGAGGTGCCCCTGCTGTGCCAGGTGGGAATGTGGCACCTCTGCCACCTGTCCCTTGGTGTCAGCCAGGTGGAGAGAGGGCTGAGGGTGGTGGGTACTCAGTGAGAGCTCTCCTTGGGAAAATCAGGGAAGAAACCTGAGGGATCAGGACAGTCCCAGAGCCGTGAGAGCCGCTGTTGCTGGAGCACCCTGGAGTCAGGGAAGATGTGGGGTCACTGGGCAGGGGCTGGGCTCCCCAGCCTGGCAGCTCCCCCAGCACAGGGACTTGCTGGTCCCAGCCTCTGTTGGCTGTGGGCTGGGAGCTGGGCTGGGGCACCGTGGGCAGCCAGAGCCCCTCCTGGGGGCTGAGGCTCTTGGGGAGCCCAGGCAGCTTGTTCCATGGGGCAGCAGGAGGGAGAGGACAGGACCTGTGCAGCAATGGCTGGTGCTGTGAAAGTGAGTCAGGGCTAGAGCACCCCGGGCTCCTGCTCCTTCCACTCTCCAGAGGGGCTGAGGTTTCTCCCAGCAGAAATGTGTCCTGCAGATGGGCTGCTGAGGTGTAAACCCAGGGATGAGTGACAGAGACCTTCCTTGGGACCCGGCTGTTCCCATCTGGGCTGTTGCTCTCCCTGCTCCCAGCACTGAAAGCTTGCCACACTGGGAGCAGATAAAAACCCTTTAAAAATGTTCTGAATAGTTGTGTCCCTGCAGATGAATGCTGTATTTTTAAGGAATAAACATTTTTTATGGGCAAATCTTGGCCCTGCTGCTTTCTTTGTCATTCCAACCCAAACCATTCCATGATTGTGGGCCAGGAGCCTGGCTGTGGCTGCCGAAGGGCTTGTGGGTGTGTTAATTGGTAAGGAAGTGCCAATTTGGGCGCTGGTGGAGGTTTGGGAAGCTCTCCAAGGTCCTTGCGGGCACAACCTTAGCTGTAGATCCACCCCATGAGGTCTGTGAGCTCCTCAGCAGCAGAGTTCTGCAGGGATGCTGCAGGTGGAGAGCAGCTGTGTGCCCAGCCTCTGCCAGACCCTGTCACAGAGAAGATGCCACGGTGGAGCACCAGGACAGTGCCAGAACAGCTGAGGTGGGATCTGTCCACTGGCCCTCACCAGCCAGCCCAGGCAGCACGTTCCCAGTTCAGCTCTCACCTGTCAGCTGATGTTCTGGGGGTGTCCTGAACACCCAGAGATGGGAGTGAGGAAAGCTGAGCATGGAGGGGATTGAGCAATTGGTGATCCCTGCCAAGACTCCGTGTCCAGTGTGGGAAGTGCAGCTCTCCATCCAACCCTGCCCTCTCTCCACACGCTCTTTCTGGCTCTCGTTTCTTTGGCAGAAAATGCACATTCTCATCCCCTTTCTCCTCCCCTCGTCTGTGGCAGCTCCTTTCCATCATTTCCCTGCTGCTCCTGCCTGGGGCTGGACGGGCCCCCGGAGCCTTTGAGGAGACACTAAAGTGGAAACCATCATCCCAAAGGAAGAGGCAGGAGCTTTGGGGCTGCTGCTGCTGCGAGAGGACACGGGCAGGTAACTGGAACTGCAGCTGAAACGGGGAGCAGCCGCTGTCCTTGGGAAGGGAGGGGGCAGTCGGACGGAGCTTTCCCCATGAGATTTCCCGAAATAAGCACTAGTCCTGTTTCTGAGTCAGTGAGGTTCCTGCTCTGGCATCCCCTCCAAAGGAGGGTTTGTGGGGCTCTGGTTTTGCCCCTGCTGTGGGCCAGCATTGCCTCCCTTGTGGGGGCCTGGTGCCAGCACAGGCTGAGCAAACTCCCATCCCACGGGATCCCCAGGGACCACTGGTCCCAGTCCCCTGCAGGGACACCCACGCTGCTGCTGTGCCTCTGCCTGGGAGGGGCTGGTGCCCATCTGTTTGCAGGGACATAAATCCACACCTGGCGTGAGGAGCAGGACAGGGATTCGGGGTTAACCCCTAGAGGGTGAGCTTTGGCACTGCCAGTGGTGGTGGCACGTCACAGGGGCTCCTCGAGTGGTGCCTGTGGTTGTGCAGATAAGCAGCAACTCGTGCGGGCTTCTCCTTCCTGCCCTTCTCCTTCCTGCCTTCCCTCTGCTGCTCCCTCTCCTAACTGGGATTCCTCCCCACCCCATGGTGGCCACATCCCCCAGGACTCCACTCAGGCTGGGGCTGGGGCCGTGGCCTCTGCTGGAGTGTGGAGCTTCCCCTGCACAAAGGTAATTCCCTGCAGCGTGTCTCTCTGGGGGTTTGTCCATCCCTCCATCCCTCCCTCCATCCATCCACCCACCCACAGCAGAGCTGCTCCTGCACTGCTGGGAGCTCCTGGAGCAGCAGAGGCACAGGAGCTGTCCCTGGCACCTGGAGATGCTTTTACCTGTCAGAACCAGGGAGTTTCCTGCCCCAGGCTGTCCTGGGGGAGCAGGGTGGTAGTTATATAAACCTCTGCACTGCACCTCTTTAATTTGACAGAGGGCAGGAACAGATGGGATATTGGGAAGGAATTCCTGGTGGCAGGGTGGGCAGGGCTGGCACAGGGTGCCCAGAGAGGCTGTGGCTGCCCCTGGATCCCTGGGAGTGCCCAAGGCCAGGCTGGACACTGGGGCTTGGAGCAGCCTGGGACAGTGGGAGGTGTCCCTGCCCATGGCTGGGGGTGGAATGAGATGGTTTTTGAGGTCTCTTCCAAGCCAAACCAGTGTGGGATTCTGTGATGTAGCTGAATCCCTTTTCAGTGTGCCCTTTCAGGAAGCTCTGAGCAACTCTTCATATATTTATATGTACATTTATATATTTATATTTTTATTTATAATTTATTTACAATATAGTTATATTTATATTATATATGTATATATATTTATATTTTCTTCTTTAATTTATGTAACTTTCTAAATTCCTTTAGAAACTGAAATTTCAAACCCAGCCAGAAGGAGCCAGTCTCAGAGGCTGGAGGGGGGTGGCAGAGAGTGACACAGGAGCCCTGTCCTGTTTGGGGGGGGTCTCACCCTCATCCCTTGTGATTTCCAGGCATTTCTATCTCATTCTTGCCTTAAGCCTCTTCGGGGAGGTTCTTTCCAGAGCCCGTACTCTGACCTCAGCCCTGTCTTCTCTCTGGGGCTGCTGCTGCTCTTTGGACCGTGCTGGGTGGTGCTGGTGCTGCTGGTGCTGGCACAGTGGTGCTGGGTGGTGCTGGTGCTGGCACAGTGGTGCTGGGTGGTGCTGGTGCTGGCACAGTGGTGCTGGGGTTGGCACAGTGCTGGGGCTGGCACAGTGCTGCTGCTGGCACCGTGGTGCAGGTGGCACCGGGCTGGAGGCTGCCAGGTCAGTGTGGGGTGAGGAACAGGTCCCTGTGTGGGTCTCCCAGAGCCTGCACACAACAGGGAGGGCTCCCCAAAGCTCTGGGAGGGGACATGGGGTGTCCAGGGTGTGCCCAGGGGCTGTGTCCAGCCTCTGCCGAGGGTAAAGGGCCTCGGCAGCTCTGGTCATGGGCAGCTGCTTATTATTTAAAGGAGATAAATCATAGAATTGTGGAATTGCTTGGGTTGGGAGGGACCTTAAAGCTCGTCTCCTTCCATGCAGGGCCATTTTCCAGCAGCCCAGGGTGCTCCAAGCCCCGTCCAGCCTGGCCATGGACACTCCAGGGACAGAGCAAACACAGTTTCTCTTTCTCTCAGCACCCTGTGCCAGGCCTCCCCGCCCTCACAGGGAATAATTCCTTCCCAATATCAAACCTGAATCTCTTCTCCTGATGCCTCCAAGGCCTTCTCCTGGAACGTTGAAGTGAGATGATGTGGCTGGGGCATCTGCAGCCTCAGTGGCTTTTTGGAGAGGTGACAGAGGGACAAATGTCTCCTGCCAAGACTCCCTGGGGTGCTCCCAGCAGTTTCTCTCCTTGTTCAGGTGTCACTGCCACGTGTTCCTCCCACACAGGTGTGTCCTCCCGAGGACCTTTGGCTCGGGCCGTGTGGCAGGTGCCAGCGCTGGGATGCAGCCCGTGGCCCTGCAGAGCCTGTCGGAGCTGGAGAGGGCCAGTCTGCAGGAGCTGGCGCTGTTCCGGCTGCAGGAGAGGCTGCCCCAGGGGCACCTCAGCCTGGACAGAGGTACAGGGGACAGGGGGGGACAGGATGGGACAGGAGGCTCCTCCAGGGGGCTGAGGCTGAGCTCAGTCAGGCTGCTCAGCCCCGCACCACAGCCCAGGATGAAGGTTATGGACAGACATCCGTGGCACATTTCGGTCCGTTTTATTTCTCATTCCTGCTGTATCCTGAGCCCCAAAGGCCTGCTCAGCCTGTGGAGGGGTTTGCATGTCCACAGCAGTGTGAGAACGTGACCCTCCAACCCCCAAACCCAAAGCAGATGTGACAACTTGGCCAAGTCTCCACTGGGATTGTCTGAGAGCCCCTGGGCTGGGACAGGATTTGCTCTTTGGATCCATGTCCAGCAGTAAGTCCCAGTGCTGGAAAGGGGCTTATGGGAGACAGGATAATGCACTAGGACAATAAACGGTGGATAAATTCGGAGCTCCACAGGAACTGAGCACAGAGGCCCTGTCAGGGGTCCCGGGGCTGCCTGTGGCCCCCATCAGCAAACCCCATCAGCAAACACTCCTTCCCAATTCACTTCTTACCCACATGATGTGCCTGGTCTGCCCTGGGCCATATTTTGGCATCCCAGCAGGGCAGGGGGTGGCACCAGGGCTGGGGGTGCAGAGGGAGCCTGGGGGTCTCCAGCCCCCCCTCCACTCCCTGCACCCCAGGGCAGGATGGAGGCCCCAAGTTTCTGGGTTCCTCTGCCAGGGGTGGAGCATCTCCCAGTGCCCAGCCTCACACTGAGCACCAAGGGCTCGAGGTGACACCCAAGTTTTGTTTCCCATCTTAATACCCCAAAGATTTTGTGTCATGAAATGGCTTCATGAAGAGCCCAGCACAGCTCCCTTCTTCCCAGAACTCCCAGTTGCTCCAGGGCTGAGGCACCAGTCCCTGGGGGACTTGGACCACAAACATCCTGATCCCTTTTCTATTTTGTTTTATTTTGGACTGTTGTGATCCCACTTGCAGTGACACCCTGCAGCAGCAGATCCTCTAGGGACCAGTGCAGTGCCAAAATAAACCCCAAACCCCAATGTTTCCTTCCTGGTTTGTCAGGGTGCTGCTGGATAATTTATGTTGGCTTCTACACTGGTGTTCCTCATTCCAGCTGTCAGAGCTTTCCTCTAAGTTTTACAAAATAACCCAAACAAGTAGCTATAAGCTGTTCCTAGGAGGAGAATTCCTCAAGAATGAGGAGTATGAACCAGAATGGGATGATGTGTCCTGGAAGGACTTAGGGTGGGCAGTGAGTGAACTCCCAGTTCACTGCTGCTGGATGTGTGAGTCCTCCAGAGCAGGATGGGATTGCTGATGGTGTTTGGTACAACTTTTTATGTCTGTGCTCTGTAAAACATTTCCAAAAGCCTTTCTGGGCCTCACTGCCCGTGTAGAGCCGTGGGGGTCCCACCACTCCTTCACCTGGTGAGGATGGTGCCCGTCTCCAGGGCTGTCCCAGGGCAGTGATGTCCATCTCCAGGACTGTCCCAGGGCAGGGGTGTCCATCTCCAGGGCTGTCCCAGGGCAGGGGTGTCCATCTCCAGGGCTGTCCCAGGGCAGGGGTGTCCATCTCCAGGGCTGTCCCAGGGCAGGGGTGTCCATCTCCAGGGCTCTCCCAGAGAAGCTGCTGCCCACTGTGTGTCCTGGGGGACTGCTGGATCCCAGTGTCCCTTGGCTGGAGCTGCAGAGGGACAGGGAGCCTGTGCTGAACCTGCCCCAAGATGCTGGTGCTGATCCTTCTCCTCTCCTCCTAGATGGCCCCAAAGGCATTAAATCCATTCGGCAGAAGCTGGAGAGCTTCTCAAAGGAGAGGAAAGGTGAGCAGCCTCCCTTTTACCTGGGCTTTGGTGCCTGCTCTCAGGGGGAATGGGTGACTTGGGGTGGGATGGGGGTGCCCAAATCCTGCAGGATGCTCCATCCCAGGTTGTTCTGCTGTTCTGGGAATGGCACGAGCTTGATCGAGCCTGGAAGGCACAGAAAGGTGTGGAATATGTGTAATGTGAAACACATTTTCAAGGTGAACACTTAGAAATGTGTCTGTCTGCCCATTTTGCCCCTTGCTGCTTCCAGTTCTATTTTATCATCCCTTGAGGGACCTCAGTGCCAGCCCTGGGGCACACAGAATCCTAGAGCAGAGCCAGCTGGGAATAAGCTTCCCCACACGAGTACAAAGCCCACTCAAGAAAACTACTGAAATCAATGCCTCATATTTTACTAAAAGGATTTGTGGCTCTGATCCAGGTGTAAAGCCCCAGGGCAGTGCAAAGACTGGGGGTGAGGAGAGCCCTCCTTGGCAGAGGGAGGGAGATGGACAGTATTTGGGAGAAATACCACTAAGGCAGGACTTCTCTTGAGCAGACGTAGCTGAGGCAAACCCTGGAGAAAACTGGAGGTTAGAATTCGGGAAGGATCTTTTGGTGATGTATGAGATGGTTGCTTCATAGATGTCACGGCATCTTCATGGGGCCGTAGCGAGTCACAGGAGGGAAACTCCAGGAAAAACTGGGACAGGCTCCAGTTTTGGTCCTCTTTATTTCTCATTAATGCTGTCTCATCAGCCTGCTGCTGGAGAACAGTCCCCTGTGTCTCTTTCCCTCCCTCAGCACCTCATTTCCCAGGCCTGGGAAATTGGCTCCCACCACACCTTTCCTGCTCTCCGCGAAGAGCAGCTCCCTTTGGCTTTACTTGGGGACACACGGGGTGCTCCTGGGGACAGGAGCTCCTCTGTGCAGCCCCCCGTCCTGCTGTGCTCCCCAGAGTGCTGTCCCCACACCTTCGGGGTGCCGCTGGCGCAGGTGCTCAGCAATGACCGCGCCTGCCGGCGGCTGCAGGAGGCCGTGGGCAGGAGCCGCCGGCTGTGCCTGGAGCTGGAGGCCACGGTCACCACCTTCCTGGCCCAGAGGCACAAGAGGCTGGGCATGGGCACCAGCTGCATCCCGGCAGCCGGCAGGGGCCTCCCGGAGGAGCCGCCCTCCCCAGCTCTTCTGGACAGGAGCTGCTGGAGCCAGAGGAGGGTATGGCCCCCAAAACGGGCTGTGGCAGTGCCGTGGGGCGGATGGGGGCGTCTGAGCCAGAAATGGGATTTCCCAGGAGCTTTTCTCACTGACTGAGGTGGTTGTGTCTCAGGCTGGGCCGGTCCCAGTCTGTCCTCAGGGAAATGGGGATGTCCCCAGTCCCCTCAGGGATGGACTGGGAGGAGTGGGAGGATGTTCACTAGAGCAGTTCTTATGGAGCTGAGGACACCAGGGGGACATTTAAGGGTCCAGAGGGCAGGGATAGATGGAATATTGGGAAGAATTCTTCCCCAGGAGGGTGGGCAGGGCTGGCACAGGGGAAGGAGAAGCTGTGGCTGTCCCTGGATCCCTGCAGTGCCCAAGGCCAGGCTGGATGGGGCTGGGAGTGACCTGGGACATGGGAGGTGTCCCTGCCTGTGCCATGGGTGGGACTGGGTGCTGCCCTTTCCCAGAAACCCCGGAGGTGGCGGCACTGATGGATCTATGGGTCATTCCTGCCACCTGCAAATGCCCCGTGCTCCATCCCAGGGGGCCATGTCTGTGGATTCCATCACGGACCTGAGTGACAACACGTCCAAGCTGCTGGAGGCCCTGCAGCTCTCACACCCCCACGAGCTGGACCCCCGCAGGAGCCGGGGCAAGAAGAAGCCGCTGAGCCTGAACCCCATCAGCTGGCAGGTGCCACGGATTGTGGACAGGTGCTGCACACACCTTGAGACACACGGTAAGGGCTGGGAAAACTCCCTCTGTGTGGTCACCAGGACATCCTGGCCTGGCCACCCCCAAGGGCCAGGAGGGACTGGGTTTAATGGGCACTGTGGGATTCACTCAGAGGTTGGACGTGATGCTCCTGGAGGTCCTTCCCAACCTGAAGGATTCTGTGAGTCCTGGGGCAGGGCATCTCCCAAAAAGCCTCCTGGGGAGAGTCCTCTGGGTTGGATGCAGCACCAGAGGGGAATGTCACTGAGAAGAGAATGTCACTGTGTGTGTCAGTGACCATGTCCTGGTGCCTCAGCTCCTGCTGCACCTCCTGCCCTCCCTCCCTGTGACTGTAAGGATGGGATCTCCTCCCTTCCCACAGACAGCCCCAGGACATCTCATGGCTCCACAGCCTTTCCTTTCCCCCTGTCTGGAGAAGGGAAAGTCAGGCAGGAGGAGCCCCACCGTGGTGCTGAGGCGCTCCCAGGAGCAGCTGGGGCGGCAGGGAGCCGTGGCAAGGCACAGCACTAATCTGTCTGTCCCCAGGGCTCCAAACTGTCGGCATCTTCCGCGTCGGGAGCTCCAAGAAAAGAGTCCAGCAGGTAAAGGGGGACATTGCCTGCAGCCTCTGGCTGTGCCTTGCCAGGGACAGAGGCTCACGTGGATGGGGTGGATAGAGCTGACACTGCTGTGGAGAGGTCTGGAATGGACTAGGACTGACTGATCTTCGTCCTTCCAATTTCTCCCATCCCCAAGCTGAGGGAAGAGTTCGATCGAGGACTGGATGTTTTCTTGGATGAGCACCAAAGTGTTCATGATGTGGCTGCTCTGCTCAAAGAGTTCCTCCGGGATATGCCTGATTCCCTGATTCCCAGGGAGCTCTACGGAGCCTTCCTCAGCACAGCCAGTGAGTATCTGTGGGGCAGAGCCTCAACAGCCACAGGAGGCTTTGTGTTCGGGGCACCTTAAATCCCACCTCTTTGGACACCTCTTGGTGAGGCTGCTCCAAGTCCTGTCCAACCTGGCTTTGGACACTGCCAGGAATGGATCCTTGCTCACCACCCTTCTTCTCCAAAGCCTCTGGATAGTGATGGGATGGGTGTTGTGCTCTCTGGCACTGCCAGTTGCAGTCACTGTAATCTGTGGGGGGGTTGAATAGGGTTATAAAAATCCCTGTGAGCCAGGACACTCTTTGCCTGTGGGGCTGTGCAACATCCAACATCAGCACAGCCCTGGCTGGGTTCTCCATCCCGTGGGATGAAGGGTGGGACAGCAGCCCGGCTCCCCCCCCAGCTCACTCCCAAGGGTGTGGAAAAGGGCTGGAAGTGCCTGCTGGGCTGGGCCCTTCACTAACAGCTGCTCTCCCCAGCCATGGAGGGGCCAGCACAGCTGGACACCCTGCAGCTGCTGCTCTTCCTGCTGCCCCCCTGCCACAGTGACACCCTGCTCCGGCTCCTGCGCTTCCTGGCCGAGGTGGCCCGGCATGCTGAGAGCTCCTGGGACCCCCAGGGCCGGGAGGTAAGGCTGCTCCACAGGAGCTGCTCCAGGGGAAAGGTGCCCGGGCTGCTCGTGCTTTGTCTCTACAGCGTATCCCTGTGTTTGTGTTCACACAGACCCAGGTCTGGGTGAGAGAAGGCTCCTTCCTGCGGCTCACTGCTGGCAGGAGGGTGACAGAGCAACAGGAAAAGCCTGTTCTTGTCGCTGAGTGTTTGCCATTTCCAGAAATAGCCTTTTCAGCTGCTGGATTGATAAGGACTGGGGAAGGAGCCATTCCAGTTGCTGGGTGCTTGAAGTCTTCATGTTTGATTCTCGTGTGAGGTATAGCTCAAGCACACAAGTCTGGAGGTGTGTGCAGTTGCAGCACAGAGTATAAGTATGTTTTTTATGTTATTTACATTAGGGCAGTTTTTTAAGCTGTGATTTTGTAGCACCTTCCGTGATAAAGCTGGGAACTCCTGCTTGAGCAGAGCTGCTACAAGTCTGGGTGACGGCTTTGGGAAAAAACCAAATCCTTCATGGAATCCTGGGATCATTGTGGTTGGAAAAGGTGGGAAGGTGGGAATGGGATGAGTGTGTGCTCCAGCACCTCAAATCCCTTTGTGCTTGCCCTGCCACCAGCTCAGAGAGGATCAAACTAGACCCAGACCAACATCTCGACCTCACCTCACCCTCGTGTTCCTGCCCTGGGGTGGGTGAGGATATCCAGGGACATCCCACTACATCCACAGTCACAGGTTCCTTTTGTGCTTCCTTGTAGATCCCTGGGAATAAAATGACAGTGTCAAACCTGGCGACAGTCTTTGGTCCCAACATCTTGCAGAAGGAAAAGCCTGGAGAGAAAGACGCCAGTGGCCTGAACTTTGAGGACAGTGCTGCCATAATCCTGGTGCTCCAGAGGCTGATTGAGCACCACCACTCCCTGTTCATGGTATGTGGGGCTCCTCAGGGCAGCTCCTCCAGACCCTCCTTCCCTCTGAACTCCTCCAAGAGCAGCAGGGGAAGGATTTTGGCCCTGTCAGAGATGCACACCTCGGTCTGTGCCCATCCTCTGGCTCCATCCTCCCTCCACCCTCCCTCAGGGCACCTGCAGGCAGCAGTAAGAGTCCTCTCAGGTCTATTGGAACGCATCATTTCAGGTCCCCAAAAAGCCTTATAGCAATTTTTGGGGTCTGCAGGGAGCCAAAGGATTGGGGATAGTGGGGGGAAGCAGGGGCTGAGATCCTGCAGACCCTGGGAGGTGTGTGGGGTGTGACACTAACGTGCTGGGGCTGTGACCACGTCCTGGAGTCCTTCCAGGGCCCTTGGCTGCTCTGCTCAGCCTCCTGCCGAGCAGGGCCACGAGTGAGGTGGCCATGTGTCCCCAGGTGTCCCCAGAGATGCAGTGTGACGTGCTGAGGAGGCTGTTCCAGACAGACCCCGATGTCATCGAGTACCTGCTGCGCAGGAAGTTCCCTGACGTGCCGTAAGTGCCCGAGGGGCCCCTCAGGGCACAGGGACAAGGGACAGCACACCCTGCTCATCCTCCTCCAGACTGCTCCTTCCTACACCGCTCTGGGGCCGGCTCCCCAGGGAAAGCCCTTCACACTCCATCCTTCCCAGCCTTGGAGCTCCCTGCTCTGGCTGTGCGCTTCTCAGTGTGTGCCAGCTCTCTCCAGAGTGCTGGGATCCACACGGCTCCTGTGGGACACTAATTCCTGCTCCACCACCAGCCTGCTCCAAACCTTGATATCTCCATTTCCCTGCAGTGTTTGCCTGCCCCGTGTGTCTGTGGGGCTCTGTCCATGCACCCACATTTCGGGTGCAGGAAGGGACAGTCCCACAGAACTGGGGCTCGTGCCCTTCCCTGAGGGTAAAGCTGGTGGCTAAAAGGAGCCAGTGTTCCCTGAGCTGGGTCCACCATGGCACATAATGCAGGACGGGGTTTGCTCCCTGGGGTCGGGAGTGGGGAATGGTTGGAAGCAGGGGATGCTCAAGAGCCTTCAGTAGAGCTGGTGACTCTTGGGTAAACATGAATTGTTCTGTGGGAAGGGTTTTCCTGGACCATGGGCCGCTTCCATAGCAGTTTGGATGGGGCTTGGAACCAGCTGGTCTAGTGGAAGGTGTCCCTGCCCATGGACTAGATGGTCTTCGAAGTTCCTTCTAACCCAAACCTGGGATTCTGTGGTCTTGCCTGTCTCCACATTCCTCCTGGGACTGTCAGGAGATGGCAGGCCTTGGGCTCACTGCTTGAGCCCGTTTGGGAGTGCAGTTGGCAAGAGAATCATTTACAAACAGCATCTCTCTCTTTTTTTTCTTCCTTAGGAGGCCAGAGCGGGAGGAGCCCGGGGAGGACCACGATCCATCCGTGCCTCCTGGCTGGACACGCAGCCTGGAGCGGGGCTCCGTCTCCTCGGAGCTGTACAGCAACGTCTCCTTCCTAAACCTGGATGTTGGCATCTAGCCCTGGCCAGGCCCCTGGGACAAAACCAGCTCTTCTCAGAAAAACCCAGCCCCTGCCCCACTCTGGGGACAGCCCCTGTGCCCTGGGGGCAGAGCTGCACTCGGGGGTCACCTGCCAGGTCTGACCACAGCCACATCCTCAGCACAGCCCTCCCCTGCCACCTCCTTCTCACAGGACCTCGGGGAAGGGATTTCCATCCCTCCTGGGAGGACAGGCTGAGGGAGCTGGGACTGCTCAGCCCGAGGAAGAGACAGCTCAGAGAGACCTCATCCACTTAGCCAAATACTCCTGTAAGGGTCTGGAGGGCCAGGACGAGGGGAACAGTGGGCATGGCTGGGTGGGATATTCACAGAAATTCTTCCCTGTGAGGGCTGTGAGGCGCTGGCACAGGCAGGAACACCTTCCACTGCCCCAGGGCTGCTCCAAGCCCCATCCAGCCTGGCGTTCTGGCCTTGAATGTTCCAGGGATGGGGCAGCCACAGCAGGGCAACTTTGGGAATAAAACAGTATTTCTGCAAACAATATTCCACATTCCACCACAGCCTGCACACAGGTCTGGTCTGAAGGCACCCAGACCTTGTCAGGTGCCCTGCTCAGGGCTGGGCTCTTATTTTGCAAAGGTCCCTTCCCTGCGGATCAGTACAGTGGGGATGGGTGGGGAAGCATTTCCCAGAGGAGCCTGTGCCCTGAGATAGGTGCTGAGACCCCCTGAGAGCTGATAAGCTCCAGAGAGCAGCAGAGCTGTTGATTCTGGAGGAGCAGATAAATTTGGGACACCATGAGGCTGTGGAAGGTTCCAGAGGCCACTGGAGCACTCGAGTGCCAGCTGTGAAACCAACGCTGTGTCCAGCCACGGCTCTGGGTGGGATTGTACCTGCTGCAAGAGCAGCCCCCAGCCTTTCAAATTCCTTCCCAGGGTGGTAAAAGACTGGTACAGATTGTCCAGAGCAGCCCCTGGAGCCCTGGCAGTGCCCAAGGCCAGGCTGGACACTGGGCTTGGAGCAGCCTGGGACAGTGGGAGGTGGCCCTGCCTATGGCAGGGGGGTCACAGGATGAGCTTTAAGGTCTCTTCCAACCCAAACCACTCTGGAATTCCATGAGCCTAGAATGTGACAGGGCTGCTGACACAGTAGGCAGCTCTTTGCAGGAGAAGTCCTGTTGAATTTCCCTTTCCCAGCACCGTAACGGGGGCAAGGAGCAGGGAGAGGTCACCGGGAAGCACCAGCTTTCTCTGGCTGCTGCAGAACCGCGAAAGTCACCGCCGGGTGTTGATCCCTGGCCGCGTGGATGGGATATTGCTGGAAACTCCGCTTGAGGGCAGCCTGGCCCCGGCCCGGCCGCGTCCTCCTGCGGGTGTGCAGAGACCTGCGTCCCACGGGAGCGCCCTGGGGCTGCTGCAGCACACGGGGCTGGTCTGGAGCTGTTCTGTTCCAGCCTCACAAATAAACGCCTTCCCAGTCAGCTGCACAGCTCATTCATGGAGCCCTGGTGTTGCTCTGGACCCGCTCAGGAGGGGCTGGGTGGCTTTTGTCACACTCCAGGGGCTGTTCTCATGGGCTCCTGGCCCCTGTGGGCTTTGGGGGTCACCTCAGACACAATTGGGAAGGTTCTGCCTTGGTCTTGGCTGGTCCCCAGTGCTGGCACGGGAGGGGTCGTTGCTCTTGGGGGGTCTGCTTTAGGGGAGATCGTTGCTTTGGGACACTGGTGGCTGTTGGGGGGGGTGAGGGTTTGGGGGACTCTGGTTTCTCTGGTTTCAGGGGCAGCGGTGGCTCTCAGGAGCTGGTCCCTGTTTGGGGGGGTCATTGCTGTTCAGGGAGCAGTTGCTGGGTTTGGGGGCAGTTGCTGCTGTTGGGGTGGTTCTGGCTGGTTTTTAGCTGCAGCCCCTCCAAATCCCCCTTGAGCCCCTCAACACCAGCTGGGGTTTCACCGGCAGAGCCGGGCCTGGGACCTGTATGAGGGTACAACAGCGAGTATCCGCAGGGCTGGGACCGGCTCAGAGCCACGGCTGAGTCAGGAGCAAAGAGCGCAGAGCCCGAGCGGCTCTTCCTTTAAACCCGCTCCCCTGAGGCTGCTGAGCAGGGTCCAGGGCAGGGCTCAGCCACAGAGATCTGCGCTCTGGGACACCTCCGGGAGAGAACTGCGGAGGTGGGAAAAGCGCCCCAAGACCACGGAGCCAAAGAGCAGCGCCAGGAGCCACCACAGAGCCGT
This sequence comes from Sylvia atricapilla, assembly GCF_009819655.1. NCBI lineage: Eukaryota > Metazoa > Chordata > Aves > Passeriformes > Sylviidae > Sylvia > Sylvia atricapilla. The sequence continues at coordinate 564,506 of NC_089160.1, forward strand.
GTCCTCCCCGCCACATGCCCCAGCCCTTACAGCCCTGCGGGGACAGCAGTGTCCCGGGGCTCTCCGGGCCTGGGCAGCCCACATCAGCTCCAGATGAATTCCAGATGAAGGAAGTTTTGCTGATATCCACCCTGACCCTCCCCGGCACAACCAGAGGCCGGGTTCCCCGGGGGCTGAGCCCGAGCCCCGTGTCCCAGCGGCCGTGGGGGGTCTGTGCGGAGCCGGACCGGGCCATGGGGCTCCGGGGTGACCCGGGACTGTCCCGGGCCATGGGCCTCCGGGGTGACCCGGGACTGTCCCGGGGGATGGGGCTCCGGGGTGACCCGGGACTGTCCCGGGAGATGGGGCTCCGGGGTGACCCGGGACTGTCCCGGTCCCTCCCGGCCCTTCGGGAGGCGGAGCCCCGGCAGCCCCCGCCCAGCCCCGCTGAGGAGCCAAAAGCGGCGGGAGCGCCGCTGGCGCCGGGAGCGGAGCGCGGGGACCGATAGCAGGTGAGTACCGAACCGGACCGAGCCGGGGATGCCGCCTCCTCGGAACTCCCCGCAGCTCCCCGCTCGGCTGCCGTGTCCGCGGGCGCTCCCCGGGGCTGGGATGGAGCCCGGGGCTCGGGGGCTGTGCTCCGCCCGCTCCGTGTGCCGCCCCCGGAGGGATGGCAGTGCCCGGGGCCGGGCTGGACACGGGCTTGGAGCGGCCGGGGGCGGCGGAAGGTGTCCCCAGCACTGTCCCCGGCACTGTCCCCGGCACTGTCCCCGGCACTGTCCCCAGCACTGTCCCCAGCGCTGTCCCCAGCACTGTCCCCGGCACTGTCCCCAGCACTGTCCCCGGCACTGTCCCCAGCACTGTGGGAGCTTTAAGGTCCGTCCTTCTCAAACCGCTCTGGGATTCTCTCAAGGCTGCCGAGGAGCAGCTCCTAGCCCGGCTGTGGGATGAGCCGGGGAGGCTGAGCTGTCCCGGGAGCTGCGGGTGCCCCGCCAGGGACGGCCACTGCCTCGGGGACGGCGGCTGGAGCCTGCCCCAGCCCAGCCCGGGCTGCCCCCGAGGGGCTCCCGCCGTCCCCCTGCCGGGTGGGTACCACAACTGCCCCTGCTGCCCCCAGCCATGGCCGAGGAGCTCGGTGAGCTGCTGAGAGAGTTCGACGAGGTCATGGACGACTTTGAGCGGGGCCCTGCGAGTCAGTACCAGCAGCACCTGGAGGAGCTGAAGAGGAAAGTGGGACAGAGTGTGTATGACAGCGGCATCGATGAGCTGGAGAGTGAGTCTGGGGCCGGGGGATGACACTGGTGAGCTGGAGAGTGAGTCTGGGGCCGGGGGATGACATTGGTGAGCTGGAGAGTGACTCTGGGGCTGGGGAATGACACTGGTGAGCTGGAGAGTGAGTCTGGGGCCGGGGGATGACACTGGTGAGCTGGAGAGTGACTCTGGGGCTGGGGAATGACATCGATGAGCTGGAGAGTGAGTCTGGGGCCGGGGGATGACACTGGTGAGCTGGAGAGTGACTCTGGGGCTGGGGAATGACATTGGTGAGCTGGAGAGTGACTCTGGGGCTGGGGAATGACACTGGTGAGCTGGAGAGTGAGTCTGGGGCCGGGGGATGACACTGGTGAGCTGGAGAGTGACTCTGGGGCCGGGGGATGACATCGATGAGCTGGAGAGTGACTCTGGGGCTGGGGAATGACATCGATGAGCTGGAGAGTGACTCTGGGGCTGGGGAATGAGCACCCCTGGGGAGGATGGTGTCTCTCAGAGTGGGAGCTCTGTGGTTCCTCCACAGAAAACATCTTCCTGCTGATACTGCCTGACTCATCCCTGGTGGGCTGGATGAGCAATACGGGGGGATGACCACTGGATACTGGCCCAGGACCTGCCAACATCTGCCAGGGCTCCTTATGCCAGGCTGGGCATAACCCAGGCCCCTGTGATAACCCTGTCCTCGGAACTGTGCCCAGACAACCTCTGGTGCTCTTTAACCTGAGAAAGAAACTCAGTCCCACTTTTCCAAGCATTCCTAGGAGCAGGGGAGGAGCAGATGGGGTCTCCAGGAGTGTGCCTGATCTCCATGGGCGTGACTGGGCTGTGTTCCTGCAAAGTGGTCATCAGGTGCCTTGCCCAGGCCAGGGGCTGATGCTCTGTGTCCGCAGGTGCCAGCACATCCCCGGGAAGCAGCCTCAACTCCAGCGAGGAGCACCTCAACACCCCAGCTGACACTTACCCCACCAAAGGTGAGCCTCCCACCCAGAGGGGTTTGCAGGGCTTCCTTCTCTGTGCTCAGCTGGGCTTGGCAATGGCAGCCAGCCCTGGACAGGGGGGTTCCAGTGGGGCCCCACAGAGTGGGATTGAGCTCTGGTGTCCTGGCTCTGCCTGGGAGAGGCAGAAGTTGCACTGGGATTTTCCCAGTCAAGGCTGGACTGGCTGGGGCGGACACAGTTGGAGAAGCTGTGTTAGGAACAAGGGGTTGGGATCTTTGCTGTCCCCAGTGGGAGGGGGAATGGCAAGACCTGACTGTTTCTCCCCATTAGCAAAGCTCGGAGACACGCAGGAGCTGGAGGAGTTCATCGCAGACCTGGATAAAGCCTTGGAGGGTACGTGCCCAGCCTCAGTCCTGCACTTCCCACGGGGTGGGACACCTGGGCTGGCCTCCTCACTGCCCCGACGTGGCACAGCCTGGCAGCACCTCTCTGCCTGGGGGTCCTGCTGCAGGGGAACTTGATTTTGGTGCAGTGGTGGAACCCTTCTGTCTTTTCTTTTGGGGAGAGGCTTATGGATGTCACCTCCCTGTTCAAGCTCTTTCAGCCTGGGGAGAAATTCCATGGTCTGAGTGTCTTCCCCCCTCTGCTGCCTCTGTTTCCTCAGAGGAGGAGCAGGGCTGGTGCCTGGGGAGGGGACTGGGGACATGAAGGCCAGCAGCACAGCCTGCAGAGCTGTTGGTGGTTTTGGGAAGGTGGCAGGGACCTGTGGCCCTCCCTCCAGCTGCTGCCCAGAGGCTGCTCTTTACCTGGGGGGGAAGGTGAGCAGGGGGATAAAAGGATCTTTCATTGTGATGTATCCTAACCTGCCCCAGCAGGAGGGAGGAGAGGGGTCTGTGTGGTGGCAGGGAGGACAATCCCAGCCTCTGGGTCATGCTCTCACCCTCTCCAGATGTGTCCCTCCAGATGTTTCCCTCCTGGTAAGAGCCTGAGGGTGTCTCTGTGAGAAGGGGTGATGCTGTGCTGGGCATCTCTGGCGTCTGTACCCAGCAACTCTGGAGAGTTTGGCTGTTTCCCGACGGCTGCCTTGCTGGGGAAACTGAGGCAGGGGCCACTTCCTCCCACGGGGGTGTGCAGGCGGGCTGCAGGCACAGAACCTCGCTGAAGAGACATTTCCCCCCACGCAGACTGTGTAAGGCACAGTTCTGCTCTCTGCTCCCAGCCCTGGGGTGCAAAATGAGGTGGCTGGTGGGAAGTGTTCCCTCGGGGGCCCCAGCCATGCTGGGAGCGAGGAGACAGGGGAAGGGGACCAGAGCTGACCCACGGCCCCAGATTTCTGCTCTAGTCACTGTCACCCTCCCCTGTGTCATCCCGCAGAGATGTGAGCTGTGGTGTGGAGTCTGGGGAGGAGCAGCCCCAGCCCCGAGTCTCCCTGATGCTTCCTCTGCTTCTGCGCCTCTGGCTGGGGCAGGGACGGCCCCTGGGCTGGGGACAGGGACGGATCCGGCCGTGGGACGGCGGTGGCAAGGCCAGGAGAGGACAGCCCTGGGTGGGCACTACGTGTGGTCTGCAGCTCCAGGGACCAAGGGGTCTGGGAGGGAGCTGGGCCGCTGTTGGAGCCCCCAGAGTGATTTTGGGGAGGATCAGCTTGCGGGACGTCAGTGTGACCTCAGTGTCCCCCCAGGAAGCCCCATTCCTTGGTGGCATCTTCCCCTGCTGACCTTTGCTCTGCATGGGGAGCCCCAAATCGGGCCCCTCTCTGCCCCCCAAGTGCCTCTGCCCCAGCTGCTGCTGTAAATACTGTAAAAAAGACGTTGTGTGCTGTACAGAGGGGACGTGGTTCTGTGAACAGGATTTTAAACCTCTGCCTGTCTGTGTCCATCTTTTTCCCGTTGGCAGGGGCGGGAGCCTGGATGCCCGGGGCTGGTGGGACTGGCTTTGGAACAGGGGGAGAGCTCAGGGGAGCACGTGCTAGGCGAAAGAGGAACATCAGGGATCCCTTGTCCTCCCTTCCCCTTGGCGCTTGGACAGTGTGGGGTGGGAGAGGGTGCAGAGTCCATCCCTTTCTCCACCTGCTCAGGGATCCTGCTGGGATGGATGGTCCTGCTCCCAAAGGGAGGTGCTCCGGTGCCACTTCCCCTGGACATTGCCCCTGCCAGCAGACCAGGAGCAACGCCAGGGATGTGGGTTTGCAGCCCTCTGCCGAGCTGAGCTTTGGGTGAGGTTTGGCTGTGGGTGGGATGATGGTTTCCCTCGGGATTCCCCTCCTGCCTTTCCCCCTGTGAGCAGGGGGCTGACAGAAGAGGAAGCTGTGGCTCTGCTGGTCTCCCTCTGTCCCTGTGCTCTCCACGTGGAGCAGGGTCACCGCGTGTGGCTGTGCTCAGCCTGCCGAGCAGGAAAGGGGCAGTTTCAGTTTCTGCCCTCAGCCCTGGCCCGCGGGGGTGAGCAGGAGGATGTTGGACGCCCCAGGACTCGGAGGAGGCTCTGAGCACACACGGACCGCAGCCTGGCAGTGCCGGTCCAGCAGCAGGGGGCAGCCCCTGGGCAGGGGGATGCTCTGTGCTGTCGCTGTCCCCACGCTGTGTGACACTGATGTGTCCCAAACACACCCCGAGGGGCGCCAGGAGATGGGGTGAGCGTGTGCCAAGTTGGTGACGCTCAGAGGTGGTTGTGGCACTCAGGGATGTGCTCGTGGTGCTCTGTGGGGACACACAGCCCCCGTCACTGGGGCCAGGGTGGTGCGGGGGCTGTTGCCATTGTGCTGATGGCAGCACAGTGTCACTGAGGACGTTTTTCCCCTGTGAGTCACTGTACTCAGCGTTTTGCCCCCACTGTCGTGCTCTGACTCTGGCGTTTGTCCCACCCCTGGTCTCGTTCTGCCCTCGGGCATCACCAGCTCCTCCTCAGCCTCTGTGGGAAGGGGCTCTAAACCCAGCCCGGCCAGCACGGTCCTGCTGGGCCACGGGAGGCTCAGGCTGTCACTGTCCCCAGGTCCCATTCGCTCCCTTCCACCCCCACACCAGTTGCCAAGCTACAGAAATAAATATTTTCCGGCCCCAAATCTGCTGAGGCTGATAACCCCCGCAGCCACACACAGCTCTGGTGGTGCTCCCGGGGTTGGTTTGTTGTAGGGGTTGCCAGGAGCAGGTTGGGGTGTCACCCCGGGCTACTCCAGCCCCTCGGGATCGGGATGGGTGGGTGGGAGCTGCCCCTGTCCCATGGCTGAGCTGTCCCATTAACACTGAGCCTCTCCTGCCCCAGGGACACAGCCCTCAGCATCTGCCTGGGCTGGGGCTGGGGGGCTCAGGGCTGTCACCGGCCACTCCACAGTGACAGTTCTGTGTGTAGGTGACAGAGGTCCTAATGCCAGCCCTGTCCTGCCCAGCCTCTACTGACAACAGCTCCTCCTAAACCTCTGTGCTGAGCTTCCCAGGGCCAGTGGTGGGACCCCCACCCCAGAAATATCAAAAACCATGTGGATGTGGCATTTGGGGACATGGGTTTATGGTGGCTTTGGCTGTGCTGGGGGAACAGTTGGACTCGATGGTCTTGGAGGGTTTTTCCTACTTAAAAATCCCGTGATTCTGTGGCTTCTGCACTTGCTGAAGCACCTCCCTTTGGGCACAGGGGCTCTTCTGCAGGGAGAGGGGGTGGATTTTTTTCCTTGGGAACCCCAGCAAGAGCTTGGGGACACAACAGAGTGGCACTGAGATGGAGGCTGTGACATGCACTGAACCATGGAGGGACAGTTGCCCAAAGGCTGTTGTGCAGCCGAGGAGGAACCCTACACTCAAGGGGATGTAAGGCTGAGGGGGTGGCAGTTCCATGAGCTGGAGGTCTGTGGGTCAGCGGGTCTGTGGGTCAGCGGGTCTGTGGGTCAGAGGGTCTGTGTGTAGGGCTGTCTGTGGGTTGGAGGGGCCGTGGGTTCCAGGGTCTGTGGCCCTGCACGTGCCCTGGAGGTGCTGTAAAATCAGTCAGCACCAGCACGCACATCCTGCAATAGAGGCAGTTCCTCCCCAGGGCCCTGCTCCCCACAGCAGGAAAAGCATCCAACCCAGCCCTGGCCAGGCTGGAGAGGGGCTGCAGTCCTGCGCAGGGCCACCAGCGAGGCTGTCACTGTTCCCTGCTGCAGTCCCCAAGGGCCCCTGAGCGTTTTCTCAGAAGCGGCAGCAGCAGGAAGTGGGGAACCCGAGCGAGGTGGCTGCATAAGCCCGCAGCTGCTCCTGCAAACCCAGATCCTGCAAACCCACCTCCCACAAACCCAGCTCTTACAAACCCAGATCCTGCAAACCCAGCTCCCGCAAACCCAGATCCTGCAAACCCAGCTCTTACAAAACCAGCTCCCACAAATCCAGATCCTGCAAACCCAGCTCTTACAAACCCAGATCCTGCAAACCCAGATCCTGCAAACCCAGCTCTTACAAACCCAGATCCTGCAAACCCAGCTCCCGCAAACCCAGCTCCCACAAACCCAGATCCTGCAAACCCAGCTCTTACAAAACCAGATCCTGCAAACCCAGCTCCCGCAAACCCAGCTCCCACAAACCCAGCTCCTGCAAACCCAGCTCCTGCAAACCCAGATCCTGCAAACCCAGATCCTGCAAACCCAGCTCCCACAAACCCAGCTCTTACAAACCCAGCTCCCACAAACCCAGCTCCCACAAACCCAGCTCCCACAAACCCAGCTCCCACAAACCCAGCTCCTCCAAGCCCATCTCCTCCGCAGCCCACGGGGGGTTTGCTGGTGGAGCAGGGGCCGGGTCCAACATGCTTCTCCCAGGGTGCCCAGCCAGCCCCTTTTCCAGGCTGAGGGATGCAGTTCTGGCCTGGAGCAAGTCACTCATCCTCCTGAGAGCCGGATGGATGTGCTGGGACATGGAGGTGACAGCTTTCATGAAGGTGGCCCTGGCTGTCAGCCAGTCACCTCCTTCCTGTGCTGCACGGAGGGCACCGCTGTAGGGAGCAGCTCTGGGCGGGTGCTCCCTGAATCTCCCTGCTTCTCCCCACTGTCCTACCCTCAGAAAAAGGGATGGAGGGATGCATCCCTCAGGGCACGACCACCCTGCTCATGGCAGGGGGCTGATGGAGCTGGAGAAGCTCCTCACCCTGCCCAGGTGTGACATTCCTCAGGGAAGTTCCTCACACCTGGAAGGATCTGCCCGGCCACTGAGGGGGAGAAAGAGTCGCCAGAGTAACTCTAAAAGAAGTTGTTGCCACTCTGCAGTTTGGAGAGGAAGCTCAGCTCTCTGGGGAGGGGAAGTCCCCGGCTGCCCAGACAGTCTGGCTGTGGTGGTGGAAGAGGCTGTAACTATTTTGGGAGGCAGCCCAACCCCAGGGATGTCACAGGTTTCTGTTCTGTAAAGCCCCCTCACGTATCTTTATGGAATCCCAGAATGGTTTGGGTTAAAAGGGACCTTAAGGCCCATCTTGTCCCACCCCTGGCCATGGGCAGGGACACCTCCCACTGTCCCAGGCTGCTCCAGCATCCAGCCTGGCCTTGGGCACTGCCAGGGATCCAGGGGCAGCCAGCTCTGCTCTGGGCACCCTGTGCCAGGGCCTCACCTCCCTCACAGGGAATAATTCCTTCCCAATATCCCATCCAGCCCTGCCCTCTGGCAGTGGGAAGGCATTTCCTATTGTCCTCTCCCTCCTTGTTCTTGTCTCAAGTCCTTCTCCAGCTCTCCTGGAGCCCCTGTGGGCTCTGAGAGGGGCTCCAAGTTCTCCCTGGAACATTCTTTCCTCCAGGTGAGGAGTCCCAGCTCTCCCAGCCTGGCTCCAGGGCAGAGGGGCTGCAGCCTTTGGAGCGTGGAGGGATTTCCCCCCATTCACAGCAAAGGGAGACTTTGGGCCCCGGGGATGGAAGGAGACTGCCCCATCCCTGGTGAGGTCCAGAGCACGATGTGCTCACGTTCGGTGTTGTGCCCGTGGCTGCTGTTCCCCGCTCAGCCTCTGACTTCACCCCGCAGCTATCCGGAGAGACAATGCCGCTGGCCGTGGCCAGCACAGCATCCTGTCCCCTCGTGTCCCCCCGGCCCCGGTCACTTCCCGGGATTGTTGTGCTCCCCTGGCCGGGCCTGGCCGTGTTGTCCCTGTATTGTCACTGTATTGTCCCTGTATTGTCCCTGTGTTGTCCCCGTGTTGTCCCCGTGTTGTCCCCGTGTTGTCCCTGTATTGTCCCTGTGTTGTCCCTGTGTTGTCCATGCGTTGTCCCTGTATTGTCCCTGTATTGTCCCTGCGTTTTCCCTGTGTTGTCCCTGTATTGTCACTGTATTGTCCCCGTGTTGTCCCTCCCTGTGTTGTCCCCGTGTTGTCCCCGTGTTGTCCCCCGGGAGCCGGCAGGGATGAGCCGCATGTGCCGGTGGAGCTTTGCTCAGCGCTGGAGCAGAGCTGGGGCACGGGATGGAGCAAGGAAAAACCATCCTGAGCCTCCTCCTGCCACCCTCTGCTCCGTCAGGAGCTGTCCCAACGGCACGAGCTCCGTTCCCATCCCAGAGAAACCCCTTGCCCTGAGGTTCCAGGGCCTGAACCAGTCGGGGTGAGCTCAGGGAACAGGGGATGGTGGCTGGACTGGGCTGGGCTCCCTGCTGGCTCAGTGGCATTAACCTCAGGACTGAGCTGCTTAATCCAATGCCAGGAGAATCCAGCCCTGTGTCACCATTCCCTGGCTCCAAGCCTCCATTCAGGCAGGGGCTGAGCCTGCAAATACCCTCCTCAGATTTCTGAGCCCAGAGCTTGCTCCAGCAGCGACCTTTGGACCTGGAATGTGTGTTCTCACACAGTTCTCTGTGTTTTGAGAGCACAGTGCTCAGCCGTGCTCCTTCCTTGCTGTGTCTCTGGAGTCTCCGTGTCCTGCCTGTCCAACTGCTCTGGGGAATGTTTAGATTGCAAATTCAGCTCCTTTCCCATTTGACTGTGATATTTACGTTTTTTAGGATATGTTCATAGAATCCAAGACTAGATTGGGTTGGGAGAGACCTTAAAGATCCTGTTCCACCCCCTGGCCATGGCAGGGACACCTCCCACTGTCCCAGGCTGCTCCAGCCCCAATGTCCAACCTGGCCTTGGACACTTCCAGGGATCCAGGGGCAGCCACAGCTTCTCTGGGCACCCTGTGCCAGCCCTGCCCACCCTCCCAGGGAAGAATTTCTCGCCAATACCCTGTCTACCCTCGCCCTCTGTCCTTTGAAGCCATTATTCCTGTCTCTCTACTGGCTCCAGCTGCAAGCCCCTGGATGACTGGTTCTGGGTGAGTGCTGCTGGCAGCCCCTCTGTGCAGGGGATGAAACATCCTGCTGCTCATCCCTACAGCATTCCATGCTCTGAAGCGTCCCTCCTCGCTGCCTGTCGTCGGTGTGTCAGCTGAGCTGCAGCTCTGGGCCCCCTGATCCCTGTGGGACAGCAGCTCTGGCCTGGCAGCGGCAGCAGGGGCTGGTCCAGGAGCTGATTGTCTCCTCCCTGAGGATTGCCCTGGTTTGTCCCAGCCTGGGAAGTGCGGGAGCAGCAGGGAAAGCAGCGGCTCTCCCCTGGTGCCCTCTCCAGGCGGGGTGCTGGATCCGGGGTGGCCCAGAGCATTCCGGGATGGTTTCTGCAGCCCAGTGCTTTGGGCTGGGCTCTGCTGGGATCAGGGGTGGGAGGTGAGGACCTGCCGCAGCAGGAGAGGCAGATGGCAGCGGGTTCATCCTGGAGTGATGCCAAGGGGCTGTGCAGGGAACTGGGGGGAGAGACAGTGGATGCTCCCAGCTCCTCCAGGCCACGTGTTTCCAGCTTCTGCTATTTCAGGGCTTCCTGTTTCCCCCAACAAAGCGCCTTCTGGCAGGCTGGGACCAGCCTGGGGCTGTACCTGCCTCGCTGGGGTAGGGCTGAGCTCCACATCCAGCCAGCGGCGTTTGTTCTTCCTTTGGTGCTGCTCCTGAGCGTGGAAAACAATGGGCAGGAAGCTGGGGACGGTCCGTGTCCTGAGGGAGCAGGACAAGGGCTCAGCCTGCAGAAAAGGAGGCGCAGGAGGCACCTTTCCTCTCCCTGCAATTCCCTGGAGTGTAGGGAGAGGGGCGGAGCCGGGTGGGGATTGCTGCTCCCAGGTAACCACCGGCAGGACCACAGAAAACGCCTCCAATTGTGCCAGGGAAGTTTGGGTCGGACACGGGGAAAATCCCTTCGTGGAAAGAGCTGCCCAGCCCTGGGACAGCTGCCCGGAGCAGTGCCCGTCCCCGGAGGGACTGAACAGCCCTGTTCGAGGCTGTGGCACTTGGGGACATGGGTCAGTGCTGGGACCCCGGAGAGCTTTTCCAACCCCCAAATCCCACGGGTCTGCGGTCACTCCACTGCCCCGCGCTCCTCTGGGTGCTCTCCGGGTAAGGACCTCACGTTTCCAGAGCCGGAGGAGAAAGCAGCGGCTTTTGGCCAGTCCCCGTGAGATGAGGATGAGGAGAAGGAGAAGGCGACGTCCCCAAGGAGGCGGCGGGGTCAGCGGAGCTCCGCCACGGTCCGCTCTGGCTCCTTCTGCCGGGCCACTGCCGCCCTCGTGTGGACACTGGGGACACCGGGGACACCGGGGACACTGGGGACACTGGGGACACCGGGGACAGTGGGGACACTGGGGACACTGGGGACACCGGGGACACCGGGGACACTGGGGACACTGGGCACACTGGGGACACTGGGGACACTGCGGGCACAGGGCACACTGGGGACACTGGGGACACTGGGCACACTGGGGACACAGGGGACACTGGGGACACTGGGGACACTGGGGACACAGGGCACACTTGGGACACTGGGGACACCGGGGACACTGGGGACACCGGGGACACTGGGGACACTGGGGACACCGGGGACACCGGGGACACCGGGGACACTGGGGACACTGGGGACACCGGGGACACCGGGGACACCGGGGACACCGGGGACACTGGGCACACCGGGGACACTGGGGACACCGGGGACACCGGGGACACCGGGGACACCGGGGACACTGGGGACACCGGGGACACTGGGGACACCGGGGACACCGGGGACACTGGGGACACTGGGGACACCGGGGACACTGGGCACACCGGGGACACTGGGGACACTGGGGACACCGGGGACACCAGGGACACCGGGGACACTGGGGACACTGGGGACACCGGGGACACTGGGCACACTGCGGGCACAGGGCGGGCTCTGGTGGTGGCGCTGCGTGGGGAGACAGTGAGGGGAGATCATTGACGGGGGTCTCTTCTGCGGAGGCCAAGGACGGGGTCCCAGATGTGGGGTCAGTGATGGGGGTCAGTGATGTGGGGTCAGTGATGGGGGGGTCAGTGATGAGGGTCAGTGATGAGGGTCAGTGATGTGGGGTCAGTGATGGGGGTCAGTGATGGGGGTCAGTGATAGGGGTCAGTGATAGGGGTCAGTGATGTGGGGTCAGTTATGGGGTCAGTTATGGGGTCAGTGATGGGGTCAGTGATGGGGTCAGTGATGGGGGTCAGTGATGGGGGTCAGTGATGGGGGTCAGTGATGTGGGGTCAGTGATGTGGGTCAGTGATGTGGGGTCAGTGATGAGGGTCAGTGATGGGGTCAGTGATGGGGGTCAGTGATGGGGGTCAGTGATGGGGGTCAGTGATGTGGGGTCAGTGATGTGGGTCAGTGATGTGGGGTCAGTGATGGGGGTCAATGATGGGGGTCAGTGATGTGGGGTCAGTGATGGGGAGTTAGCCATGAGGGTCAGCAATGAGGGTCAGCAATGGTGGTCAGTGATGTGGGTCAGTGATGTGGGGTCAGTGATGGGGGTCAGTGATGGGGGTCAGTGATGGGGTCAGTGATGGGGGTCAGTGATGGGGGTCAGTGATGGGGGTCACTGATGGGGGTCAGTGATGTGGGGTCAGCGATGGGGGTCAGTGATGGGGAGTTAGCGATGTGGGTCAGTGATGTGGGTCAGTGATGTGGGGTCAGTGATGTGGGGTCAGTGATGGGGGTCAGTGATGTGGGGTCAGTGATGGGGGTCAGTGATGGGGGTCAGTGATGTGGGGTCAGTGACGGGGGTCAGTGATGGGGGTCAGTGATGGGGGTCAGTGATGTGGGGTCAGTGATGGGGGTCAGTGATGGGGGTCAGTGATGGGGAGTTAGCGATGGGGGTCAGTGATGGGGGTCAGTGATGGGGGTCAGTGATGGGGGTCAGTGATGGGGGTCAGTGATGGGGAGTTAGCGATGGGGGTCAGTGATGGGGGTCAGTGATGGGGGTCAGTGATGTGGGGTCAGTGATGAGGGTCAGTGATGTGGGGTCAGTGATGTGGGGTCAGTGATGTGGGGTCAGTGATGGGGGGTCAGTGATGGGGGTCAGTGATGAGGGTCAGTGATGTGGGGTCAGTGATGAGGGTCAGTGATGTGGGGTCAGTGATGGGGGGTCAGTGATGGGGGTCAGTGATGGGGGTCAGTGATGTGGGGTCAGTGATGAGGGTCAGTGATGTGGGGTCAGTGATGGGGGGTCAGTGATGAGGGTCAGTGATGGGGGTCAGTGATGGGGGTCAGTGACGGGCAGTCTCTGCTAGGGGACAGGAGGTGGGGCTGGACACTGAGAGGGGTCCGAGGTTGTGTGCGAGCGATGGCAGGGAGCGGACAGCACAGGGCAGGACACACCGCGGTGCCGGTGCCGCTGTCCCCGTCTGTCCCCGCCGCGCAGAACGAGGCGTTGCCGCTTTAAGAGGGCGGTGCCCTCATCCAAGATGGCGCCGGCGCCGTCCGCCCGTGAGGGGAAGGCGCGGAGGGGGCGTGGCCTCTGCGGGTCACACCCCGATCGCCCCGCCCCTTCCGCCCGCCCCCGGAGGAGCCGCTGAGGGGCCGCGGGCGCCGGGCCCGGGACGGGCCGGGCCGGGGACAGCGGGGACAGCGGGGACAGCGGGGACAGCGGGGACAGAGGTACGGGGACAGCGGGGACAGCGGGGACAGAGGTACGGGAACAGCGCCGGGCCCGGGCCGGGCCGGGCCGGGGACAGCGGGGACAGAGGTACGGGGACAGCGGGGACAGAGGTACGGGGACAGCGCCGGGCCCGGAGGGCGGCAGCGCGGCCTCTGCCCCCGCCGGTGTGTGCGGCCGTGCCCTGGGCCCTGGTGGGCAGCAGCGGGGCCGCCGCAGCGGGAGCTTTGCTGAAGGTGGCGGTGGGGGCTCGGGGCAGTGGCGGAACCCGGGGGTTGTGGAGTCAAAGACTTCCAGCTGCCAGAGGACAGGGCTGGATGGGATCTGGGGCAGGAATTGTTCCCTGGCAGGGTGGGGAGGATCCTGTCCCGCCTGGGCTGCCTTGCCTGACACCCTCTTTCTCGTCCAGCAGCCCCAGGAGGTGCCAGAGTGGCGGCAGGAGCAGCTGATCCGTGGCAGAAGGTACCGATGTGGCTTGTTGGGTAAATGACCCTCTGGAATGGCCGCTGACCTCTCTGGGGGAATGCCGGTGTTTGGGCAGAGGATGGATGGGATTCCCTCCCGTCTGTCCCTGCTGCAGTGCACAGCGAGGAGCTGGTGTCCCTCTGCGTCTGTTTGGGTGCTCAGGGAAAACTCCCCTCTGAAGGAACCTCCAGGAACAGACAGGATGACAAACAGCAGCTGGAGTTTGGGAATCCTGTGATCCTCTGTGTCCCCAGCCTCTGAGTGCTGTGAGCTTTGGCCTGTCCAGGCTTTAAAGTCTTCCTTAAGCTTGGAGCTTGTTCCTCAGGTTTTTGTGGCCAGAGTGAAATGAGTGATTCAGGTGTTTGTGGAACACACACTCTGCAGTTTTCAGGGTGTTGGTGGTTCTGTTCCAGGCTCAGGGCTCTGTGGGACGGGGCTGGGAGCACCTAAGAGGCTGTGGTTAGCAGCCACTGCTGCTCTTCTGACTCCCTTTATTCCCACAAGGACTCAAAACCAGGATTGTTTTTGTTTTCACGTGCTGCATGGGTGGTGCTTGTGTAGAACAGAGGATTGTTTTTAATTCTTTGGGATGCAGCAGCCAAATCATCTTCTGGCTGTGCTGAGCTGCCCCTCGGGAATGGTCCCCACCCTGTGCACGGGGCAGGAAATGGGCTGGACGGGTGTGACCTCACCAAAACACCTTCTGAGATTTGGATTCGTGCTCCTGTGCCTTGCATCTCCCTTCATCTAAACCCCTGATTTCTTTGCCTCTGTCACAGTCCTCCCTCGTTCCCTCACTCCCTCCTTGCAGTGTGAGGTGGCACCAGCTGTTGTCTCCAGCTGGAGGTGGCTGCTGGTAAAGGAAGGCAAGTCCAGCTCCTGGAGCACACACAGAGTTCATCCCTGCAGTGTCCCACGTCCCTTGGGTGTCCTGGAGCTGGCCAGGATGTCTGCTGGCCCCAGGCTGCCCAGGTGAGGGCTGGTGCTGCCAGACCTTGCCATGTCACGTTCTCACCCAGCAGGTTTGTCCAGCAGCTGGGATTCCGGTGTGAGTGCAAAGGGGACAGCACAGGGAGGAGTGGTTCTGTGCATCAGGCCTCTAATTGTTCCCTCTGGGATAACAACCCACTCGTGGTGCTGTGAGCCCTGGTTTTGTAGGGCATGGAATGATTTGGTTGGAAAGCCAGTCCCATCCAAACCCATCCAGTTCCACCCCCTGCCAGGGACTCCTGGTTGCTCCAAGCGCCATCCATCCTGGCTTTGGACACTTCCAGGGATCCAGGGGCAGCCACAGCTTCCCTGGGCACCCTGTGCCAGGGCCTCCTCACCCTCACAGGGAAGGTTTTCTGCCCAGGATCCCACATAACCTTGCCCTCTGGCAGGTTAAGCCGCCATTCCTTGCCCTCTGTGGGTGAATGTGTGTTTTAGTTGGAACAAGGATGCTACAATTGTCCCTGGGCTTTGGGGAAAGGAGCAAGCCTAGCTGAGCACTTTGGTGTGACAGAGCAGCTGGTGGCATTTTGAGGTGGGATATTTCCACCATATCCCAGATTTTCTTCTTAATAGTCCCTTTTCCTCTTCGTGGCTTTTCCTCCAGAATATTTGGACCCAAAAGTGTCCCAGTTTGTGCTGTTGCTCAGTGGAAGGTGAGGCTGGAATGTGTGACTTGCTTTGGGAGGAGGTTGGAACCATCCCTGGAAATCCAATGAGCCTGGGGAGTGACTCCAGTGCTGTGCTCTTGTGCCAGCCTCAGTGCTGTGGGCTTCAGAGCTGTTGGGCTGGGATCCAGCACTTCCAAAGGGCTGCCTCCATTCCTTCCTTCCTTCCTTCTGCAGGAAGTTCTGTTCCTTTCTTAGCCATAGTTCAGGTCGAGGAGGTGCCTGTGAGTGGAACGAAATCCTGTGGTTTTATAAAGGTATATAAAATCACCTCTGTGTCTTGAGCTGAGCAGAGCAGCTGGGATGGATTTTGTGGTGGGGAAGGCTTGGGAAGGTGCCTGGTGTGCTCAGCTCTCTCTGGAATTCCCAGTGCAGTTGGCAGCAGCTCCAGCTCATCCCTGTGGCTCCTCAGAGGCTCAGCAGCAGCCTCAGCCTGGCCTGACCCTTTCCCTGCCTCAGGGAGCCTTTCCCAGCCTGTTCTCCCCTAGGGTTTTGTGCAAGTTGGGTGTTTGGTGTCTCTTTGTGCCTGAAAATCCCCTGTTAAACCTGTTGCAGTCCGTGTTTCAGCACTGTGGGGGTTTTCTACCTCACTGAGCAAGAGGCAGAGCTTAATTCTCATCAGGATGAGTCTGGACCTGGTTCCATGGGGTGCTGTTTGGATTTTGGGGTGTGCTGAGAGATGTCTCCTAAAAAGAGCCCCAAAAGGGGCAGGTGTTCTGCTGGAAGGGATCCAGCTGATCACAAAGCTTGGAGTGACAGGTTCTCCTCTGGGACTTGATGTAAGTTTTGGGCATCAGCTTTCTCTGTTCGATCTGTAACAACAGATCCTTTTTCCTTGTGAATTCCAGGAAAATAACTAAACGTAGCAGATGTGGGAAGGATGGGATAAGTATAAAGGATGTGATCCAAAGGTGTGGATCCTCTGTGGTGGTGAATGGATAGTGTTTGACTCCAGTAGAGACATTTATAACCTGAAAGGTGGAAATGAGCTTACAAAACACTACAGAAACTGCTGTAAATAACTGGATTTGGTCTGGAAAATACAGTTTGGTCTAGTAGCAACCACCTTCTTGCTGGTCACAAACTACCTGTAAATTTGGCCTTGGGCATTTTCATGTTGAGCTGTTTTTAGTCAAAACATTAAGCAAAAAGGAAAGGAAGCTGGAAGTATTTATGAAGGAGCTCTTGGGAAGAGGTGGCTGAGATTGTGGCTTTTTAAGTGAGAGCTAAAATGGTAATGATGGAAAGTTTAGAAGGGAAAAAAAAAGGTTTTGCAGTGAAACCATTGGATGGGGCAGCTAAGTGTGAATGAGTAGCCAAGAGTATTCCTAATTCTGAGTTGTGATGTGCCAGTGCTCCCAGCTCAGCTGGATTTGTGTTAAATGACCTTTATTTTGGCTTTTGGAGGACTGGTGCTGGTTCTGAGCAGGGCTGGCAGTGCCTTTGGGCACGTCTTTGCACTCACCTTGGCCTGGGGCAGTTGTTAGGGTGCTTTTGGGATAAGTGTGTTGCTGTTTGCCTCCGTTGGAATATTCCAGTGTCCTGGACTGAGGGGCAGAAGCTCTGTGGAATGGTGGATTATTCCAGAAGAGGTGGTCCTGGTGTGGATGGAGGGACGAGGGCTCTGTGTGTCTGGGATGGCAGCAAACCCCACAGCACCCCGTGAACCCAAACTGTCCCAGGATTCACATGCTGCCCTGTGCCAGCCCTGGGGACGTGTGACAGGCGCTGTCACCTCGCTGGAGGGATGTCAGGGCAGAGCCTGCACTCTTGGCTCCCAGGGCCCGTGTGAGTGTGTGCCAGAGAACAGCCAGAGAGCCCCAAAGGAGCCCGAGAACAATGGCAGCCTTTGTGCTCAGCCTGTGTTGGTGGAATTCCCGGCTTCTCTCAGACCTCCCATTGTTCAGGCCGGGTGGCTGCACGGCCCAAACATTCCCAGGATGTGTTTGTGCTGCAGAGGTCAGCCCT
Source organism: Sylvia atricapilla (assembly GCF_009819655.1). Classification (NCBI taxonomy): domain Eukaryota; kingdom Metazoa; phylum Chordata; class Aves; order Passeriformes; family Sylviidae; genus Sylvia; species Sylvia atricapilla. The sequence goes on from NC_089160.1 coordinate 581,671, forward strand.
GTGCCAGGGCCAGCACAGCTCTGTGCCCCTGGCCAGGAGGGACAGCTTCTCCAGGATCCTGCACTGCTGGGACCCTCAGGGAGCATCCTCCAGCATCCTCCGTGGGCATGGAGCTGTCACAGAATCCTGGCATGGTTTGGGCTGGAAGAGACCTTGAAGACCATCTCCTGCCATGGGCAGGGACACCTTCCACTATCCCAGGCTGCTCCAAGCCCTGTCCAGCCAGGCCTGGAATATTCCAAGGATCCAGGGGCAGTCACAGCTTCTCTGGGCAGCCTGTGCTGGGGCCTCCCCACTGTCACAGGGAGGAATTCCTTCCAAATATCCCATCCAACCCTGTCCTCTGATGAGGTGAAGCCATTCCCCCTTGTCCTGTCACTCCAGGTCCTTGGAAATTCGGTGCAGTTTTCCTCTCTCCCCGAAGCTGGGGCTGACTGTGGTCACTTCAGACAGCACAGGGAATTGGAGGAGAGAATGGCTTGGGAAAACAACATTGTCTTGGAACTGCCTGTGGCCAATCATCGGCTCTTTTGTCACAGCGTGGGGACACAGGGCTGGCCCCTCCCGGGGGTGTTCATTTGGCAGCACAACTGTGCGTGAGGCTTCTCAGTTCAGCTCCTCCTCCAGAGGGTTCCATGGATTGAGGGTTGGAATACAACAAAATGCAAACCAGCTGTCTCAGTTCACACACAGATGGAGTTTCACCCTCATGGAGTCCCCTCCTCTGCCCAGGGTGGGAAATGTGGGGTTTTTTTAGGGTTGGCAGGAGCCTGTAGAGTGACAATGTTGCCCAGAGAGGTTGTGGGCTCCCTGTCCCTGGAGGTGTCCAAGGTCAGGTTGGATGGACCTTGGAGCAACCTGGAATAGTGGAAGGTGTCCCATGGCAGGGGTGGGCTTTAAGGTCCCTTCCAACCCAGGTCATTCCAGGACTGTGAAAGCCTGCCTCTGCCAGCTCCCAGGCAGGCACCAGGAGTGTTGAACCAACAGCCAAATGCTACATTTATTTCTTCTTTCTTTTCTTTTTTTTTATTTTTTTCTTTCCAGTTGCAGTTGGCTTATTCTGCAGTTCTTTCCTGGTTTGTGTGCCAGTGGGTCTGGTACTTGTGGGAAGGGATGTGCCTGAGAACCACGTGGGACTGGGGAGGAGGGAGAGCCCTGAATTGTCAAAGCTCAGTTTAGATTTGCTGATCTTTAAAGAGCCCCCAGTCTTGTGATCCAGTATTTTGGTTTCCCAGAGGAAACAGGCACTGGCTGGAAGCTCCTTCCCACAGTGGGAATGGCTCCAGAGCTGGCTGCCTGCTCCTGCTGGGGTTCTCCTGCTGTGGTGTCCACGGGGTGCTGCTGGAGCTGGGGTCGAGCCTCTCCTCCGACAGGGAGGAGGAAATGCTGTGGGAAGTTTTTCCATGCTCTGACTGGGAAATCCTGGAGCCTGTGTGCTGCAAGAGCCACTCGGAGCGTGACAGTGCCGGAGCTCTCGGTGCCATCCCCTGCTGCCACAGTGTCACCGGGACAGCTGTCACAGTGAGGCTGAGGGAGCCCATCTGCTGGGTGACACTGGAACGAGGAGAAAACCCTGGAATACTTGGGGTTTGGGCTGGGAATGGCAGCCAGGGCTGAGCATCCCAGCAGGACAGCAGCTTCCTGCTGCCAGCACTGTCACTGAGTCACTTCCAGGCGGCGTCATGGGGACCCTGCCCAGTTCTGCTTTGCTGCTTCCCTTTCTCTGGCTGCCGTGGGGGCCCCGGGACGGAGGAGAAGGGTGTGCAGGAGGAGGATGGTGTCACACGGGCGGTGGGGACGCTGGCAGCCCTGGGGTAGGTACAGGAGCTCCGGAGGTTCTGGCAGTGCCAGGGCCTGTGCAAAGAGGCGGCTGTTGCCCGATGGGGAATTGGGGTAGATGGACGACCAGATGAGCATGAAAACAGTCTGTTTTTTATTTTATTTTCTTCCTTGTGCCTGAGAACACGTTGCTCACCTGTAGAGGGAGTGTTCTGGTAAGGAAAAGTGTTATAAACCTCTGTGTCGAGCTGACAGGAGGAGATAAGCATGGAGTTATATTCCTGTGTGTCCTTCTTGAGCTGCCGAGTGTTCTCTGGCCCCTGCTGTGGCTGGAAGGTGCTGTGTTTGCTGCCGTGTTTTGGGTTTTAAAGCTGTCAATGAGAACAGCTCAGGGTGGGATTGAGTGGAGCAGGAGGTGTCCTTGCTCTGGTTTTTGCTCCTCCAGCAGGAGCTGTGGCTGCCAGTGCTGCAGAAACTGCTGCTTTCTGTGAAAAGCAGAGGTTTAGATGGAATATTGGGGAAAAATCTTCCCTGTGAGGGTGGGGAAGGCCTGGCACAGGGTGCCCAGAGAAGCTGTGGCTGCCCCTGGATCCCTGGAAGTGTCCAAGGCCAGGTTGGACAGGGCTTGGAGCAGCCTGGGACAGTGGGAGGTGTCCCTGCCCATGGCAGGGGGTAGAATGGGATGGACTTTAGGATCCCTCTCACCCCAAGCATTCTGGATTCTACAAATACAGAGATATTTTTACCCCATTTCCCACATATTTACACACGGGTCTTATTGGAAAATCCCTGTAAAACCATGTTGTGCTGGAAACGAGCCCTGAGACACAGGAGCACAGTTCCTTTAATCCTCTGCTGGGCTGAATGGACCATCCCTGCCTCCTGGGCTGTGATCCCATCCCTGCCTCCTGGGCTGTGATCCCATCCCTGCCTCCTGGGAGCTGGACCCACTGTGCTCCCTGGAAGCACTTCACTGGAAGAGCATCATAGCACTTCAGTGCCATTGAACTCTTTTCATTGTTAGCTGGGAAATACCAGCTTTGAATTCCGGGGTTTCTCCTGCCCTCGGCTCTCTGGGCCTCACTGTCTGGGTGCTCTCAGGGTGTGCAGCTGCTCCTGTGCCTTCCCAAGCACCCAGCTCTCCTCAGCTCCCTCTTTTCCAGGATCTTCTGCAGCAGTTTAGTGAGAAAACGCGGCCTGAAAGTTAAGGAACATGGTGTTCCACAGTGCCAGGCTCAGCAGAGAGCACCCTGTGCAGTGCCAAGGCATTTGCTGTGCTGTGGTGGTTTTTCCCTGGAATGGGAAGTGTTTTCTGCAGAGTGTGTAATTCAGCCTGTTGAGAAGTGCTGCTGTTTTCTCTTCCCGGCATAGGTCTGAGCTGTGTAGATGGTTTCTCTCTTGATTCTCTGGAAGAAAATCAGTGTTTGCAGGAGCAAAGTTCACCTGGCCAGCAGTGGGCCCAGGTGGGCAGTCTGGCCTGGATCAGGAACAGTGTGGCCAGTGGGACCAGGGCCACCTCAGGCTGTGCCAGGGGAGGTTCAGACTGGACACCAGGAGGAGTTTCTTCCCAGGAAAGCTTGCTAACCTTGGAAAGGGCTGCCCAGGGAGGTTTGGAGTCCCCATCCCTGGAGGTGGCACTCAGTGCTCTGGGATGGAGACAAGGTGAGGATTTGGCACAGTTTGGACTTGGTGGTCTCTGAGGTCTTTTCCAGCTGAAGTGATTCTGTGGTTCTGTCTTCTCATGGAGATGCAAAGATTCCCACTTGCATGTGGCAAGAGTTGTTTCTGAGGCTCATATCTGACTTTCCCCCCCCAGTTTGGTTCATTATTACGTTTTCAGAGCTTGTGCTTTTGTAGTTCCTTCGCCATCCTGGAAAAGAGGAGGAGAGACAGTGGGTCTCATGTCGTGGTTTGGCATGGGCAGCTCCTTGAGATTGGTGGGATCCAAAAAGAAATCTTTGCAAACCTGTTGAGAGCACATGTGGTTATTTAATAAATACATTGGAACGGCTCTTGCCCCGGCTAACACTGGAATTCCAGCCTGAACTTCAGGTGCCATCACTGCATCCAGCCTTCCCTTGGGCAGAGCAGCCTCTGGGTCTGCAGGGTCAGACATCAGTCCAGCTGGCTTAGGAAGTGAGCTTTCCTGCCTTAAAAAGCTTCCCTTTGCTCACAGGTTTGGAAGCTCTGGCCATGGATCCGAAGGGCTACCGTCGGGGGAGCTTCCAGAGCGCCACCAGCGATGAGGACATGCTGGAAGTAGCTGGGGCATCTGTGGATTTCTCCATGGCAGACGATGACCCGCCCCTGGACAGGGAGATGGGAGGTAACACCCCTGAGCTCTCGCCTTTCTGCTTTCCCTGGTGGCTCTGGAGAGGGTTTTGTGGGAATATTTGCTGTGTGGGTCCTGCTGGCCTCTGCCCAGGATGGGTCTGGTGTTTCCTGGCACCAGGGTGAAGAGTTTGCAGGATTCCGTGCTGGAATGCATCCCTGTCTGTGTGGCTCCTGGGCTGTGACCTGGAGCATGTCCTCTGGCTCCAGGAGAGCCCCTCCTGGGGTTTCTGAGGTAGTGGAGAAGAGCTGGCAGTAGCAGGAGAGAGGGATGTGAGTGCCATGGAATTGCAGCACTGAGCCATTCCTGAGGCCTGTGATATGAGCACAATGTCCCCTCCCTTCCCTACTTGCTGGTCTGTAATTTTGGAGGTTTTCCCGTCGTGGAGAGAATCTCTCCTTGTGGCAGCACAGAGGATTTGGTGCTCTCCCTGCCACCCCTCGTCTGGCCAGAGGGTGTGCTCCTCCTCCTCGAGGCTGGCAGGGAAATTCGTGGAGAAGGGATGAATCCACATGCATCTGCTGAACTCTGAGGAGTGCTTCCTCTGGACGAGGCTCTCTGTGTTGACAGATGCTCAGGTCCTACGGGGAGGTGACACTGATGTAAAAGAGGAAATTTTCAAGGGGGAAGAGCTCCTTGCCCAAATTCCAGTTTCAGTTCTCCCTGTGAATTCCCCCTGCTGACTGCAGATGTTTTGTGGCAGATGTTGGGGTGCCAGGTGTGAAACCTGAAGCTGTGGGAGCCCAGCTGGGAGGTGATGGCCGAGGTTCTCTCCCCTTCAGAGGAAGACTCAGAATTGTTTCAGTGGTGGAAGGTTTCCCTTTTTTCTGTGGCATTTGAAAAGGTTTTTTTTCTCTTTGAGCTCTAAAGGCAAGAATTGAGGCAGGTAGTGACAAGGATGGGTTTAACTGAGAGAGGGAAGACTGAGGTTAGATTTAAGAAGGAATTGTTCCCTGTGAGGGTGGGCAGGGCTGGCACAGGGTGCCCAGGGAAGCTGTGGTGCCCCTGAATCCCTGGCAGTGCCCAGGGCCAGGTTGGACCAGTCTGGAATTGTGGAAGGCGTCCCTGCCCATGGCAGGGGTGGAATGGGATGAGCTTTAAGTCCCTTCCAACCCAAACCCCTCGGTGACTCCATGATCAGAGGTCTGAGTGCCCAGTTTAACCTGAATGATTCCTGGTGCTTATGAGCACAAACAAGATTTTAGCAGCGAGTTATTCTCCATCTTTAATCAAAAATTAAATTAAAATTGAAGTGGGAGCCTTGAGCCTGCTCATCTCCCCTGTTTTCTTCAGCTGCCTTCCTCCTTGACCTCAGACAGAACCTGGGAGCTTTTATCAGTGAGACCAAAGTCAACGTGGGGAGTGTGCAGAGTTTCAGCTCCCAGACAATGCTTGAATGACAAGTTATCACCAGCAAATTGGAGCCCGAGGAGCTTAATCACCAGTCCCTTTGAGCTGTGTGCGCTGAATAAAGGTGAGATAACGACTGCTCCTGGGGCTCTGCTGGGAGAGCCTTTGAAGTCTGACCGTGCCCAGAGGACAGAAGGAAAATCCAGTGCTTGCCTGCAGGAACGGCAGTGAGCAAAGAGCATTCCTGGGAGTTCTTCAGCAAGGAAGGTATCAGCTGGGTGGGAAAAGAAAGGGGCTTGTCTGTCAGTGCATCAGTGACTGACACACTGATGTCAGGAGGCTGTTGGTAAACGTGTTTTCCTGTGCTGCATCGGGACTGGGGGCAGAGTTTTGGGAAGGGGCTGCAGAACAGGGAGTGTCCCACGGGGGAGGTGCTGAGCACAGTGCTGGTGTCCCAATGTCCCCCCATGGCTGAGGGTGGGCTTTGGTGGATCTTTGGGCTGTTGCAGGAATTGCAGGAGCAAATCCAGCCTGGGGGCAGAGTGGATAGGGAGCAGCTGTGAGGAGAGGGGCTTGGGGCTGTTGGTGGATGAGAGGCTCAGCTTGCCCTGGGCATGGTGCTGGAAACCCCCCGTGCCCCGGGCTGATCTCTGCGTGGGCACCAGGGGAGGGGTTCTGCCCTGCTCAGGTGAGACCCCACCTGCAGAGCTGCCCCAGCCCTGGGGCCAGCACAGGGGACCTGGGGCTCTGGGAGAGAGTCCAGAGCTGTCCCCACGGCAGGGCTGGCCCTGGTGACAGTGTTCCCCCCCCCACGGTGGGGCTGGCCTTGGTGGCAGTGTCCCCCAGCAGGTGCAGGGGCTGGCCCTGGTGGCAGTGTCCCCCCCCGCCACGGTGGGGCTGGCCCTGGTGGCCGTGTCCCCCCAGCAGGGCTGGCCCTGGTGACAATGTCCCCCCAGCAGGTGCAGGGGCTGGCCCTGGTGGCAGTGTCCCCCCGGCAGGGCTGGCCCTGGTGACAGTGTCCCCCCAGCAGGTGCAGGGGCTGGCCCTGGTGACAATGTCCCCCCAGCAGGTGCAGGGGCTGGCCCTGGTGGCCGTGTCCCCCCGGCAGGGCTGGCCCTGGTGACAGTGTCCCCCCAGCAGGTGCAGGGGCTGGCCGTGGTGACAATGTCCCCTCGACAGGCGCAGGGGCTGGCCGTGGTGGCCGTGTCCCCCCAGTAGGGCTGGCCCTGGTGATGGTGTCCCCCAGCAGGTGCAGGGGCTGGCCCTGGTGACAATGTCCCCCCAGCAGGTGCAGGGGCTGGCCCTGGTGGCCGTGTTCCCCCAGCAGGGCTGGCCCTGGTGACAATGTCCCCTCGACAGGCGCAGGGGCTGGCCGTGGTGGCCGTGTCCCCCCAGCAGGGCTGGCCCTGGTGACAATGTCCCCCCAGCAGGCGCAGGGGCTGGCCCTGGTGGCAGTGTCCCCCCAGCAGGGCTGGCCCTGGTGACAATGTCCCCCCAGCAGGTGCAGGGGCTGGCCCTGGTGGCCGTGTCCCCCCAGCAGGGCTGGCCCTGGTGACGGTGCTGGTGACGCCACGACAGGAGTGGGGAGGGCACAGCGCCGCTGTGGGACCGGCCCCGGAGCAGGAGGAGGAGGAGGAGGAGGAGGATGCCCAGAGTGCCTCTGGGAGCCCCGGGAATGTCCCCCTGCACCCAGCCACGGCACGGACAGAGCCCCGGAGCTGCGGGATGGGGAGTGGCTGAGCCAGGGTGAGGAGACCTTCCAGGGAGGAGCAGGAGATGTGAGCTAAGGGGAATGTTTCCGTGTGTCCATGTGCCTGTGCACGCCGTGGGGTGGTGGCTCCGGAGCCGGGATCAGGGGGCTGGATCAGGCTGGGTGGGCTGTGGGATTTCTGCTGGGTGATGGTTGTTTGTTCACTGCCCTGGGCAGCGTTTCGGGGTTTGCTGGAGCAGTGAAGCAGTGTCACAGCCCTCCCGGAGCTGGGCTGTCCCCTTGCTGCTGGCAGGACAGTCAGCAAACGCTGTGGCTTTGTGGGGTGGCACATGGCACAGCCTGGAACCTCACCCGGGGCAGCCTGGTTTTCCTAAGCCCAGCAGGGTCATTAATTAATCCCTTCTGGGCAGTGAGCAAAACACCGAGAAATCTGTTTGAAATGAGCTCTAATAGGGTCACTTTTCACTCACTGTCTCTGATTTGGGGATCTGGATGTTACAAAGAGGGACATCTGTGCAATCATCTTGGATGTGTTTTGGCAGGGCATCACAGAGCTGGTTTTCCTCCTTTATTCCTATCTGGGAATCCTCGGATCCTTGGTTTGCAGCAAGCTGAGGCAGGAAATATGATCTTTATAAATATTTATAGCTGTCAGCCATTTCATAGTTCTGGATTACCCCTGAAAAAAATACAAAGATGTTTTCTCATTATCATGTGTCAAATGAACAATGGTGTGTGTCTGGAGACCTCGGGATTCTCCTTTGGGAATAGAGATCCTGGTGCTGGAGGAGGGCAGGCTGGGCTGAGGGGGAGTCCTGGAGAGCAGGATCTGGCTCCAGCCTGGTGTGGAGTGGGATCAGCCCAGCCCAGTGGGATCAGTGGGCTCACTGGGGCTGTGCCTGAGGGGTCCTGCAGCTGCCATCAGGGTCTTGCTGGGGGTACAGCACCTGCAGCCCCTGTGGCATTGCAGCTCTGTGCTGGCTTTGTGCCTCAGGCTCTGGTTCCTGGTGCTCCAGGGCAGGCTTTGAGCTGGGAGAGTGTTCCCAGGACAGCTCAAAGTCGATGGTGGGGACAGTTATTCCAGGAGAGTGAGCATGGAATGTGCCTGATCTCATCTTCTTGCAGAAAATGCTTCTCAGGGTGTTCTGTTAGCTTGGTTAACTCTCCTTCATAAATACTTTTCTTTAGGACAGCTGTATCTTTTATCTTTAGGAAAGATTTTGGCAGATATGCAAAAAAACCCAAAAAACCAAAGAAACAAATGGCCAGGGAGAGGCTGTTGTCTGCAGCACAGAGACAGGGATATTGGGGTGAGAACAAACCCAGCTCCTGCTCTGGGCTGCACGTGGGACGTGTCCAGGTGACCAGGATGAGGCCTCTTTGTTCCCTGGATTCCTCTGCCAGGCAGCTCTCATGTCCTTGGAGCAGCACCAGCCAAGGCAGGAGGAGTTCCAGCACTTCAGTGTTCCATGTTCTCCTCTTGCTCGTGGTGTCAGGATGGTTTTTTCAAGGAGCTTCTGGTCCCTCAGATTTAGAGAGCAGCATCTAGGATTTCCTCTGGGGATATTTCAGTGGGGAAATCTCTGGAGGCCTTGATATTAGTTTTGCATTTCCAAGCTTCTGGTCCCAAAAATGCTGTTAAAACCAGGGATTCCTCACAGAAAATGTGCTCCATTTTCCTCCAGTGCAGGTGGGGCTCACAGCACTCAGCATTTGGAAGAGCTCTGCAGAGCTCCACTTTTTTTTTTGTCCCAAGTGAAGCGAGGAGCTGTTTTAAGTGGGTTATTTTGTGGTGGTTGTCAGTTCTGTGCATGACTAATCTTGTTTTCCTGCAGCTGTGGCTATCTGGGAGATGAGCTTGGGAAGATTTCACAGCTCTTTTCCCGTCTTGCTTCAGATGAAGGGGCTGAGGGCAGCTCTTTGAATTCCTTATTTTTCCCATCTGGAGACACCTTTGCCCCCGTGATATCTGCAAGCTAAATATGCTCAAGTATCAACCATTATCCTTCTGTCTGGGAGTTTTAACCCTCCTCTTTCCCCCACCTTCCTGTTTTCACTGGATTTTGAGTTTTGCTCTTCTGTTTTTCCCTCTGAATGACTGCAGGGACTCAGTGTCTTCCAGAACCAGAATTTTGGGAATGTACAGCCAAGCTAAGCATCCTCTGCCGTGGGCTGGAGCAGATTAAACAGGAGGCCCAGTGGTTTGGCTGAGTTCTCAGCTGAGGGAGGCTGCAGGTCCCAGTTTGGTGTTTTCCCAAGCCCCCATTTGTATCACTCTCTGCTTTCCAGGCCCCATTGGATGCTTTGCTTTCCCTGTTTCCCTGCTCCCATCCATGCCTTCCTGCCTCATCCGTGCCAGATCCACCTGGGATACCTTTCAGCTCTGTTGGAAGTCCTAAATACTCCTTTTCTCCTTTCCCTCTCTCATCTGCTTGCCTTGAATGGCAAAATATCCTCATGGCAAATCCTGGATTTAGGGAAAAGACCCATTCTAGATGCTGATGGTGATTTACTTCGCTCTTAACAGGACCAAAGTAAATTAACTTTGTTTCCAGGAACAACCCCACCTCCAGGTGATCTGCTGAAGCTGGGGAGGGTGTACCTGGCACAGATCACCTGGGAGCATATGCCTGTGGAATTCAGCTCAGGGAACACCTCAGTAGCTCTTTATTTCCACTGGAATCTGTGGTTTTCCTCCTTTTTTTTTTTTTTTTTTTTTTAATGAAAAGGAAAAACTAAGAAATGCTCAATTTTCCCCCTTCCTTCCCCACCAGGCTTTTCCTCATATAATGGAGGAGGGATGAATGGCACGAGCACCATGATGGATTTCCTGGAGGAGCCTCTTCCTGGCGTGGGCACCTACGAGGATTTTAACACCATAGACTGGGTGCGAGAGAAGTCCAGGGATCGAGACAGGCACAGGGAGGTAAAAATTCCTCCTCTTCCTCGCTGGCTCTGAGGGCAGGATAATTAACGTGTGACTCTTGCTGGGGTAGGGAGGCACTTCCTGGAGCCCCCTGGAATGGAGGGATTGCCCTCAGGATGGGAGCTGAGGGTTCAGTTTGAGGAAAAGGAGTACTAAATCCAACATATTGCAGTTTTTTTAGTTGCTGTGTCTCGTCTGAAGGCTTTGATTTGTTCCAAATGGGGGTTTGGAGCACAGAACCAGCCTGGTTTTCTGCTCTCACACTTGCACTGGTGAATGGTGCTCTTTCTGTTGGAATTTTTTTTTGTTTGAGAAGACTGAGTTCAGTTCTTCCAGAATTCCTTCCCAGGACTTCACCACTCTGCAATTAAAGGGATCTGCTCAGAATGCAAGGGGGCCTTTAGCTGAAATACCCACGCTCCCAGCCTGCTCCTGCCTTGCTTTGTCACAGGGAATAGCAGTGGTGAACTGGAACATTTCCCTTAGGAGAGGCAGCTGGGCACACAATGGCTCTTCTGTCACCCTTTGTCTGCCTGTCAGGAGCAGTGAGACTGACAGGCCTCAGCCCTCCTGGGCATCTGGGACAGGGCTGAATCCCACTTCCCAGTGCCACCAGCTTCCCAGCTGGACCATTCCTGTTTGCTGGCATTAAATCTGTGACCCCTTCATGTCCATGTCCTTGGGGCTCTGACACAAGTTTCCCTGTGTTTCCAGGTGTTCCAGGCCTGGCTGGACAGGGCTTGGAGCAACCTTGGACAGTGTGAGCTGTCCCTGCCCGTGTCAGGGGGTGCTCCTGGGTGATCTTTAAGGTCCCTTCTGACCTATCCCATTCTGGGATTCCATGGCCCTTGATCCATTCTCCTCCCCACACCCAGAGCTGCACCAGCTGTTGGAGCAGCCGCTGTCAGATGCTTTTTCTCTCCCCCAATCAAAGCAGAGTCACAGTGTCACCAAGCACTTTTACAGCATTTACACCTCGGTGGATCAGAGTCCTCATGGATTTTTGTTTCTTTCTGCAAACTGTTTCCCAGATCACCAACAGAAGCAAGGAGTCCACGTGGGCACTGCTGCACAGTGTGAGTGATGCCTTCTCTGGCTGGCTGTTGATGCTGCTCATTGGTTTGTTGGCAGGTGAGAGCAAACACCCAGGTAGAACTAATTCCTCTCCTCCCCAGGGCCTGGCAGATCCTTGGAGCGGCAGGATTTTGGAGTGAGGGCTTGTGCTGACACCAAGGGCTCTGCTGCTGCCTTGGAAATACACAGGGAATTATTTTTAAGGGCTTTGAGGCTGTGTTTGTGCAAAACCAAAATGCAGTACTGGGGCTGAGAGGTGTTCTGGACACTGCTCTGGGTCTGCTGCTGGCATAGAACTCTGAAATAAATAAAAAATGTTCATTAAAGCAGAGCTGATCAAAATGCTGAGAAATTCTGTGCCAAATGCTCCTCATGGGTACTGAAGGGGTTAATGCCAGCAAGAGTTTCTTATTTTGGGAGGTTTTTCCTTCTACACTTAGATATAAAAAGGGAGAGGTGTTGCTTGGAAATCAGGTGTCTTTCACAATTCAGCTGGCTGAGACCTTTTGTATTACTTAGAACCAAACTTTGGTCCCAGGGCAGCAGGAATAAATCCCTTGGATAGAAATCTTCCCGATTGGAAGCAGCAAGCATCTGTCACGAGGGATGGAGAGAAATCTTGTGTTAATGTTTACCCAGGAGGGCTGCTGGCCAGTTGGTCATTAACTGGGGGACTTGCTGAATGTTCATTGCAGCCTCTGGAGCTGGTGCTGCCACTTGCTCCTGTGGATCAGATGTCTCTGGCCTCTGCCTTGGTGTGGGGGTTTTGAGATTGGAGGAGTTATTGACAAAAGGGACTTGAAGCTTCCTCTTAAAGCCTGACTTTCCTTCTGTGCTGGCTCTGCTTGCCTTGTTTTACTTGGCACAGTTGTAACTTTCCCCTCCTTTATTTTTCTTCTTTTAAATTAGGGCTGGAAATGTTTTCTCCAAAATAAGAGTTATTCTTGTCGCAGTGTTGCTGTTGTTGGTGCAGCTCCTGGATCCTGGTGACACATTTTGTCTGAGTCCCCCAGGAATGTGGGACATCCCTCTCTGCCCTCCCACTGCTGCTGTGCTGTATTTAACAAACAGTTATTGAGAAGAATTAATTGCTGGTGATGCGGGGGGGGCGTTGATCACAGTCAGCCTTTGAAACATCATCAGCCATGCTCTGTTTCCTCCTCTTTCCAATATATTGAAATTATTCAAAATTGGGCAAATCCTCTCATTTAGCTCTCCACAGAATAAAAGTGAGTTGTAGGCAGATATACCACACTGCTCTGTGTGTTGGGAGGTGAGTCAAAAACTGGTGGGGCAGACTGCGACCTTGAGGTGTTTGAGTCTGCTCAATTAAATTATTTTGCTTTTTTTCCCCTTTAAACCAGGTTCCCTGGCAGGTCTGATCGACATCTCTGCCCACTGGATGACGGATCTGAAGGAAGGAGTGTGTTTGGCAGGGTTCTGGTTCAACCACGAGCACTGCTGCTGGAAATCCAACACCACCTTCACCGACAGGGACAAGTGTCCCGAGTGGAAGAGCTGGTCCCAGCTGATCCTTGGCCATGGAGAGGTGATGTGTGCCTGGAGCTGCTTTTGCTGCTGAATTCCCTGTTTGCCCAGCCTGTGTCATGCCTGGGGTGATGTGATGCCAGGAGTCCAAGCTCTGGGTGGTTCAATGGTTCATCGTTGGGGTCCTGAGGGGGTGTCAATAAACCCCTTTGTGTCAAAGGTTCTGTGGGTGTTGTCCTGGAGGAGATGTGGGGAGGCAAACCACTGCCACATTTACAGGTGCAGTGTGCCACTGCTGTGTCCAGGGTGTGCTCTTGGGAGGTATTTTGCCCATGGGTGTTCTGGGGGAGTGCCATGATTGGTAACCCAGCAAATGGAACCTGGCCTTGGAACCTCAGCCTTAGGACAGGTCTCTCCATTTTTAGCTGATAACTCTGTGGCGTGACCTGATGATTCCCCGTGCTCACTTCAGTGCCCAGCTCTGACGTGGTTTCAGTTGAAACCATCTGATTTTGGCAATTTCCTCTCTGTTTCAGGGGGCCTTTGCATATATCCTCAACTACTTAATGTATGTTATCTGGGCCTTGATGTTCTCCCTCCTTGCTGTGCTCCTGGTGAAGGGCTTTGCCCCCTATGCCTGTGGCTCAGGGATCCCAGAGGTGAGTGACAATGAGAGTGGGTTGTTTTTCAGGTAGAGATCCCATCCAAAATTTACACATGCATCTTATGGAATAGTATATTCCACTTTAGATAATGTCTTCGTACATAGGTGTTTTTCCAAGGTATTTGAAACATGTCTAATACTAAAATCTCCGTGCAGTCCCTTGAAAAATCAGATGTTTTGGCATTTCTGCAAGAGGCACTGCTTAGGTGTTCCTCCAGCAGAGATGGTGGCCCTGAGAGAAGGCCTCAGATGGCTGCTCCTGCCTTTTTGTGGAGAGAGATTTTTATGGACTGTCACTTTTGATAGCTCAGGGGGACTCTTGAAAGCTGTAGGGAAGGGCAGGACTGAGAACACCCAGTAAATCAGGAGCTCTGACCAGGGCTTGAATGAAAGCCTGTAGAGCTTTGTGTGCTTGACTTCCAGATCAAAACTATCTTAAGTGGTTTCATCATTAGAGGCTACCTGGGCAAGTGGACGCTGGTCATCAAAACCATCACCCTGGTGCTGGCTGTGTCCTCGGGGCTGAGCCTGGGCAAGGAGGGGCCCCTGGTCCACGTGGCCTGCTGCTGTGGGAACATCCTGTGCCACCTCTTCACCAAGTACCGCAAGAACGAGGCCAAGCGCAGGGAGGTACGTGGGGACACCTGAGGAGGGCAGGTGGGCCTGGGGCTCTGGGCCTGAGGGTGGCTGGTTGTGTTTTGGGGTGGCTGGTTGTGTTTTGGGGTGGCTGGTTGTGTTTTGGGGTGACTGGTTGTGTTTTGGGGTGACTGGTTCTGTTTTGGGGTAACTGGTTCTGTTTTGGGGTAACTGGTTCCGTTATGCTAACATTGATTTTTATTTTGGAGCTCCCTCTTAGGGAGTTGGCTCCCTCCACCTTTTCCCTGCTGTCTTACAGCAGGTCAGACCTAGCTGACTGTGCTGTAGATAAACACTGTATGAATTTAAGTGAAGACAGAGCAGAAAAGGAGGGTGTTTGGGAGGGCTGAGAAGTCTGAGTGCCTCTGTCTGTCCCTCAGGTGCTGTCAGCAGCTGCCGCCGCCGGTGTGTCTGTGGCTTTTGGAGCTCCCATTGGAGGAGTGCTCTTCAGCCTGGAGGAGGTAACCTTGGAATGCTGCTTTAGTGCAGACCTTACCCTGTGGGTTAGAGACACAGCCCGTGGGGAAATTCCTCCTGATGTCCGACCTGACCCTCCCCTGGCACAGCCTGAGGCCCTTTTCCCTTGTCCACTCTCCTGACAGCTGTGTCCCAGGTACCTGGGAACAAACTTCTCTGCTTTATCAATCCTCTTTTCTTCCCAAGAACCACCTAATCCTTAATCTGTTGATCTGGATGTGAAAGGATCATTGCTGTTTAGTTTAGGGGAGTACCAGGATGGATTTCAGAGGAAGGCAGGGATGGATTTGCTCAGCTGAGCAGTAGTTGGTGGCAGGCACTGCTGTTTGGTACTTTGGACCTTGCAGAGCCACAAAATTCTGTGAATTCAGGTCATGGCTGATGAGTAACAGGTTTTATTACTCAAGTGAGTCGCTCCAGGGATCACAGAGGGCACATGCATGTGCTGCAGGCCAGGGCCCATCCCACCCCATGGAGCTCTCACTGAAGTGGAGCTCCAGAGCAAGCCTGGGGTGCTTGGCTGGAGAGCAGGGAACGAGCCAGTGCTCATGGATGTCTCTCCTGCCTTTACTCCCTGCAGTGGGGTGCTGCTGGGAGTTCAAGTGCCCAAATGTGGTTTTGTTCTCCCCTCCAGGTGAGTTACTACTTCCCTCTGAAGACCCTGTGGCGCTCCTTCTTCGCCGCGCTGGTGGCCGCCTTCACCCTGCGCTCCATCAACCCCTTCGGCAACAGCCGCCTCGTGCTCTTCTACGTGGAGTTCCACATGCCGTGGCACCTGCTGGAGCTGGTGCCCTTCATCCTGCTGGGAATATTTGGCGGGCTCTGGGGAGCTTTCTTCATCCGCAGCAACATCGCCTGGTGCAGGCGGCGCAAGACGACGCGGCTGGGCAGGTACCCGGTGCTGGAGGTGTTGGTGGTGACGGCCATCACGGCCATCCTGGCCTTCCCCAACGAGTACACCAGGATGAGCACCAGCGAGCTCATCTCGGAGCTCTTCAACGACTGTGGCATTTTGGACTCGTCCAAGCTCTGCGAGTACGTGAACGATTTCAACAGCACCAAGGGGGATGACCTCCCTGACCGCGCCGCCGGCCCCGGCGTCTACACGGCCATGTGGCAGCTGGCACTGGCCCTCATCATGAAGGTCTTCATCACCATCTTCACCTTTGGCATGAAGGTGAGGGCTGCCTGTAAAGGAGCTCATGGTCTTCCCTGCACTTTTCAGGGCCCTTAGAGTTTTATTTCCTCCCTGACCAGTGTTTCCCCCAAGCTCAGTCAGAAGGGGACAGACTGCAGTTGTGTGTCCTGCTGCTTGGACCTGAGGGTAGTGGAAACCTTCCAGCCTCAGTGTGGGCACCAGTGCAGTCACAAAACTGGTGCTTCAAGGCTCCACATCCCATTTTCCAGACACAGAACGCTCCTAAATTGTCCTGCCTCAAGCTTTTTGATAAATGTGATTTAGATGAAAGAGCTAATTACAAAGCAGCCAGTGTCTTAATTTGTAAGTGCGTAATTGGAGCTATTCCTTGCACAGAGTGTTGGGAAGTTGTTTGGTGTAGCCTGTGGAGCTGCAGGTGCAGTTCCCAGGTGTGAGCTTTCCTGCAGTGGATGGAGCTGATGGACAGTTTTCACGTCCCTGCTCATTGCAGGGGACTTGGACTGGATGACTTTGGAAATATCCCTTCCAGCTGAGCTCCAGCTCTGCCTGGGCGTGGTTTGAGGTTCCAGCAGTCCCCTGTGCAGTCCCTGGGCTCTGCTGCTCACTGCCCCGTGTTCCCACAGGTGCCCTCGGGGCTCTTCATCCCCAGCATGGCCGTGGGGGCCATCGCGGGCCGGCTGCTGGGGGTGGCCATGGAGCAGCTGGCCTTTTACCACCACGACTGGGCCATCTTCAGCGGCTGGTGCAGCCAGGGCGCCGACTGCATCACCCCGGGCCTCTACGCCATGGTGGGCGCCGCCGCCTGTCTGGGTAAGCTGGGCCTTGGCTGGAGAGGTGCTGTGCTGGGTCAGTGGTTGGATTGCCTCGTCTTAGAGGTCTTTTCCCAGCCTTAATCGTTGAACCACGGAGTGCTTTGGGCTGGAGGGACCTTAAGGATGATCTCGTTCCACCCCGCAGTGATTCTGTGGTTGTGGCTGGCCGTCAGAGCTGGTGGTCACCTCAGGAACCCCAGGAAATGCTGTAGTGGAATGTGTCATGTGTTCCTCATCCTGGTGGTGGTCTTTTGCCATCTCCAGCCTGGTGCTGGGCAGGTGCAGTGGGGAGCTCCTGAGCGGGAGCCAGAACAGTTGAGGCTGCCCAGGGACTTGCATTTTCCTGTGGGGTTTTAATTCATTTTACTTCCTGTTCTGGCCTTGAATCTTGTGATGCAATTCTGCTTTCAAGTGCTCTGTTTTTTGGTAACACTTCTTCCTCTTGACTGAGTTGGAGAGACTGGGTTCATGTGACTGAACTTCACTTTCACAATTCCCAGTCCCTTCATCCATGGAATATATTTAACTCCTAAGGGACGACTTTATCAAGAGAAACTCTCTGAAAACATGCCACCAAACCCCATCTTTGGCCATTTTTGAGGGGATAAGCCTTCTTTGAGCAACCCAATCTAGTGGAAGGTGTCCTTGCCCATGACAGGGGTTGGAATGAGGTAGACCTGAAGGTTCCTTCAAACCCAGAGCCTTCTGGGATTGTTTGCATGTAATTGATGGAAGATAAATACGCTTTGACTTCATTAATGCTTCTGTTTGCTGCTGGGCAGCACTGAAGGGTCTGAGCCCCTTTGAGGAATGAGTATTGAAACAAAACCCTTGCAAAATATTCGGGAGTAGCTTTGGGACTTGAATCTCAAAAGCATCATTAAAACGTGCCGAGACAAAACCACGCAGAGACCTTGGGCTCCGTGCCAGGGCCTGGTGCTGCGGCAGGGCCAGAGGTCTCGGTGCTGTTGGAATGGGGCAGCCCAAGCGTGCTGGTGTCTCTGGAGGTGGGGACAGGTGTGACCCCAGTGACCGTGCTGTGTTGGCAGGGGGCGTGACCCGCATGACCGTGTCGCTGGTGGTCATCATGTTTGAGCTCACCGGGGGGCTGGAGTACATCGTGCCCCTGATGGCAGCTGCCATGACCAGCAAGTGGGTGGCCGACGCCGTGGGCCGCGAGGGGATTTACGACGCCCACATCCGCCTGAACGGGTACCCCTTCCTGGAGGCCAAGGAGGAGTTCTCGCACAAGACGCGCGCCATGGACGTGATGCGGCCGCGCAAGAACGACCCGCCGCTGACGGTCATCACGCAGGACACCATGACCGTGGAGGACGTGGAGGCCATCGTCAGCAGCACCACCTACAGCGGCTACCCCGTGGTGGTGTCCCGCGCGTCCCAGCGCCTGGTGGGCTTCGTCCTCAGGAGGGACCTCATCATCTCCATTGGTGAGGGCCAGCGCTGCCCGGGTGAAGGGGCTGTCCTTAATGCCACCTGTCACTGGCCTGAGGAGGTCACACGCTCCTGGGGCTGGTGGCTGGGCCAGCTGGTGTGTCCCTGAGCAGTGTGGGTGGGCTCTGCTGGCCGTGGGGGTGAGGGACAGGGTGGTTTGTCACAAAATCACAGGATCATTTAGGTCAGAAAAGCCCTTCAGGATCGAGTCCAGCCTGTGTCTGATCCCTGCCTTTTCCCCATCCCAGGGCACTGAGTGCCACCTCCAGGCCTTCCTTGGATGCCTCCAGGGATGGGGACTCCAAACCTCCCTGGGCAGCCCCTTGCAATGTTAACAAGCTTTCCTGTGAGGAAATTCCTGCTGGTGTCCAACCTGAACTTCTCCTGGCACAGCTTGAGGCTGTGTCCTCTTGCCCTGTCCTGGTGGCCAGTATGGGGACCATATGGAATAAAATGCAGGAACAAGTGCATTGGATATTACGTGCATTGCCTGCCTTCTGTGGTACCACCATGAGTTTCTGCACTTGGGTTCCTTGGAATCTCCAGGGATTCATTAAGAGTGGTCCCGTCCCCAAGCTGTGCACAGTGACAGGATGGAATTTCTGTTTTCAGGATCAAATATCCCAAATACTCTAAAGTATTCTGAATATCCAGCCTGGTGTTTGGGCTGCCAGACCTGCTCCTTCCCAGGGAGCCTTGGAATGCTGATATCAGATTGCCCTGTGGCAGGTGCCCACAGTACCTGTGTGTGCACTGCTGTGAAGAGCTGAGGGATGGCCAGTACTTCACTTGTTTTCCATTCCTGACCCTGATCACGCCCATGGAGCCTCTGCCAGTTGTTGAGTGCTTAAAAATAGGCTTTTAACTGCTCCACATGGGACCCAAATCAGTGACTCATAAAAGTACAAAGCCTTTTATTTACCTCCTCTAAAAACTGTGAAGTTAAAAGTTCTCCAGAACTTGAATTTACCTGGCTGGAGCACAGTGAGGTGCTTTGCCTTGGCTTTGGGCAAAGCTGTTGTGCTGATCCTGCCCCTGAAGTGGAACTTTGGAGATCTTGTAGGTTCTCCCAGGAAACAAGTGACAGGACAAGACCTGAAGCTGTGCCCAGGTGAGGTTTAGGTTGGATATTGGGGCAATTTTTTTCATGGAAAGGGCTGTCCAGCCCTGGCACGGGCTGCCCTGGAGTCACAATCCCTGGAAGTGTTCAAAAAATGTGTGGATGTGGCACTTGAGAACACGGGTTAGTGGTGACCATGGTGGTGGTTGATGGTTGGACTTCATAGTCTTAAAGGTCTTGTCCAACCTTAATGATTCCATGGTTCCTTCAGAAGAAAGGCTGAAAACCCATCCCACCTCCTTGGGTGGGAACAGCTTGGCAAAGGGAAGGAAAGGACTTCTAAGGCCATTAAACGTGAGCTGAGGAACAGGAAGAGGAAAGGAGTGCTGATATTGAACAAACATTTCTCTTCCCAGAAAACGCCCGGAAGAAGCAGGATGGGATTGTGAGCACCTCAATTATTTGTTTCACTGACTACTGTCCCCCCCTGCCTCCGAGCTCCCCGTCTGTGCTGAAACTCAGGAGCATCCTGGACCTCAGTCCCTTCACGGTGACGGACGAGACGCCCATGGAGATCGTGGTGGACATCTTCCGCAAGCTGGGGCTGCGCCAGTGCCTGGTCACCCACAACGGGTAAGGCCTGGGGTCAGAGCCTCCCCTGCCCCCAGGGCAGTGGGGACAGCACTGTCATCCACCTGGGATGCAGTTCTGGCCTGGCAAAGGCACGTGTGACAGCCCAGCTCCGAGCCCTGCCCCGCCTGGCCTGGGACACGTGAGGGACGGGGCAGTGACAGCAGCGCCGGGAGCTGTGCCAGTGTCTTACCACCCTCAGAGGGGGCAGTACTTTCTGTGGGGTGTCACTTTAAATCTAGAAAGGCTCTTCAGCACCTGCAGGGGGCTCAAGTGGCCCTGCAGGGTTCCTTCTGATCGTGTTGGTGCATTAAAAACGTTTTTCATTTTCCAGGAAGCTGCTGGGGATCATTACCAAAAAGGACGTCCTAAAGCACATTGCACAGATGGCCAACCAGGACCCCGAATCCATCCTCTTCAACTAGAGGCAGACTGCTGGGACTGTGTGTCCCACATCCCTGGAACTTTCTAGCCCTCTCTGGGTAGACTTTCCTATTTTTATTGAGACCGTGGAACTGTTTCCAGCATTTTCCTCCATGGAGCTGAAGATTTTTTTTTCCCTACCAGATAACCAATTGCACTATGGAATCTGGGGAATATGATCTTCTTTTTAGAAGAAGAAGAAAAAAGAGACTTTATTTACGTTGCTTTTGTGAAGTTGCATTGGAAAGATTCCATGAAGGAGTAAAAAGAAAATGTTAGAGAACTGTATTTCCTCCTCCTCTTTTGTTGGAACTGCTGTTACAAACATGGGGAGGAAAAGCCAAGGAGTTTGTGCACTTCCAGAGGTGTGGAAAGAGCAGGATGGTTTTGCACGCAGTGTTCAGGTGGTGGCAGAGGGACAGAGCTGGGGTCAGGGTGGTGCATTCCCAGTTCAAAAAAACCCCACAACCTTGGGAAACCAAAATAGGAGAGAGAAAAATAAAATTTGGCCGGTGCTTGGCTGAAGGAAGGAAAAAAAAAAAACAACCCAACAACCCCCCTCCATCAGATCTTAAAATTTGGCTCAGTTTCTGATTGGGAAGATGCTGGTTTTGATTAATTAGTGAATGTATTAATTACTCTGCCACTGCCTTGTCAGGAGAACCCCAAGGAGGAGGTAGGAGGAGTTCCCAGGTGTCTTCCCATCCTTCTCCCTTTCTCTGATCCATGCCCAAGGATTCTTTCTCCTTGATTTCCCCTGAGCACAGCACTAAAATCCCAGAGGCTGAGCCCTAAATTCCTGCCCTTCCCCAGCCCCAGATGGTGTTGGATGTGGCTCAGGTGGCCTCCTCCTCACCCTGCCCCACTGAGGAGCCCCGTGCCTGGAGACAGATGCTGTTCCCTGCTCCCTGCTGTCCCTGGATCCCAGCTGGAGGATTCCCAGCAGGGCTCTGCTCCTCTGGCCAACAACTATGCAAGAAACACCACAGCCCCCTGTGCTCCTCATTCCCTGTCCCAGTGCTGACCAAATGATTTTCCTGTTAATAAAACTGTCCATTTACTGGAATTTGGGAGGGTTCTGGATGCTTTGGGAGGCTGATGCTCTTCATCCTGGCCTCAAGTTGTTTCATGTTTGTGGGGAGTGGGGACTCCTGGCTGGGTCCCTCTCAAAGTCTCTCTGATACAAACAAATTCCTTGTCTTTCCAAGGAGCAAAAGCCAGATTTTTGATCTTCCAAAGCCACCCAGCAGCCAGTCCCTGCTCTGCTGCTTCCCTGACCTCTCAGTCCTTGTACAGCTCAAAGCTGCCTCAACCCAAGATGTCACCAATGGATCCAGTTCCTTCTGCTTGGGAAATAAATACCTGGACTGGTCTGTGGTGGTTTTGTGCAGCAGGAGATGGTTGGAATTCTTCATGTACTGCCTCAGCCCGTGCCAGCAGCAGCTTTGCTTTTAAATGCCTCTTTTTGTTCTGTTTGGAAGGCAGCTGGATGCTCCTGGGACCTGGGGCTGAGTTCAGGGAAGAAGCTGCCTTCTCCCAATCCCCTGGGAGCTCCTTTCTGCCTGTCCTGTACCTCCTGGCTTCTCTTCCTGTGGCACACTGGGAATACCAGAAACACAAAGCTTTTATTTTTCTCCTCACCATCAGGAGAAATGTGCTCCTGCTTCAATTAGATCCATGAGCGGATTCCTCTCCTTGTGGGGAGGCTGCAGCAGCCCAGTGCAAAGGTAAGGTGCCAAAAGGGAAAAACCCATGTGTGGGGTTATCCCAGATGGAACATCCCAGCTGCTCCTGGGGAAGGAGGAGAGAACAGCTGTCAGAGGGAACTGCAGCTGCTCTGCAGAACGGGAATGGGAGCAGGAAACTCCTGCCCAGCAGCTCCTGGCTCTCCTCAGCTGCTGCTCGCTGTCCCCTGGGTTGTTATTTTGGTGGGAGAGGTGTCCTGGGATGCTGGCAGGAGAAAGTCCTGTCGGGGAGGACGGGAGTGGGAAGGGCTTTAGGGAGGCTCGGTTTGGGTGCAGGCAGGATTCGGGGTCCTCACGGTGCCAAACTGCAGCTCCTGAGAAGGGCTTTGCCCTGTCCAGTTCTTGCTCTTCCATCGCTTCACTCCAGGAGGAGCCCTGCGGTTCCCTTCGGCAGACGGATGGTGAGAGGTCCGTGTGTGCAGTGTCCCGTTTCTGGCCCGGGATTTGGGCCGGGGGCTGGATGCATTCGGCTGTCGGCTGCTGGAAGGGCAGGGTGGGACTGGGGGAGCTTTGGAGCCTCCCACTGAGCTGATCTTAGAGCTCCCGCCCCAAACCACTCTGATTCCGTGGTTCTGTGGAATAGTGCAGGGGTTTGAACAGAACACAAAATGAGGAATTTTCTTTAAAAGTGGGATTCTTTTTTCCTGACGCCTCCGAGAAAGCCGCGTGTGAGTTGTGCCGGAGGCCCGTGAGCCCGGCTGGGGCTGGATTCGTGCTCCTCCTGTGCCCAGCTGGAGCTGGATTTGTGCTCCCCCTGTGATCAGCTGGGGCTGGATTTGTGCTCCTCCTGTGCCCAGCTGGAGCTGGATTTGTGCTCCTCCTGTGCCCGGCTGGGGCTGGATTTGCGCTCCTCCTGTGCCCGGCTGGGGCTGGATTCGTGCTCCTGTGCCCGGCTGGGGCTGGATTTGTGCTCCTCCTGTGCCCGGCTGGGGCTGGATTCGTGCTCCCCCTGTGCCCGGCTGGGGCTGGATTTGCGCTCCTCCTGTGCCCGGCTGGAGCTGGATTCGTGCTCCTCCTGTGCCCAGCTGGGGCTGGATTTGCGCTCCTCCTGTGCCCGGCTGGAGCTGGCTCAGCGCTCCTCCTGTGCCCGGCTGGGGCTGGATTCGTGCTCCTCCTGTGATCAGCTGGAGCTGGATTCGTGCTCCTCCTGTGCCCGGCTGGAGCTGGATTCGTGCTCCTCCTGTGCCCGGCTGGAGCTGGATTTGTGCTCCTCCTGTGATCAGCTGGGGCTGGATCTGTGCTCCTCCTGTGCCCAGCTGGAGCTGGATTCGTGCTCCCCCTGTGATCAGCTGGAGCTGGATTCGTGCTCCTGTGATCAGCTGGGGCTGGCTCAGTGCTCTTCTCGTGTCCAGCTGGATTCGTGCTCCCCCTGTGCCCATCTGGGGCTGGATTTGTGCTCCTCCTGGAGCTGGGGCTGGCTCAGCGCTCTTCCCGTGTCCAGCTCGCTCAGCCCACGGAGGAACCGGGGAGAGCGGCCCCGCTGTGGCCCGGCTCCAGGGCCGGGGCTGGTGCTGCGCAGGGAAACACAACCGCCTGTGGAAAGGAGAGAAATGCCCCCGTTTCCTCGGGGGGCCTCGGGCAGGGGCCGGCAGCGGCGCGGCCGCGATGGGGTCGCGTTAAATGGCCTTTAAAGGTCCTTCCGACCCACAGCATCTGTGACTCCGCAGGGGCTGCGCTCAGAGCGCCCCGGCGGTGATGTCCTCCTGGGGGTTTAAGGAGCAGCCAGCAGCTCCGTGAACCCTCCGTGCCGTAGGAAAGAGGTCTGTGTTTTGTTTCCCTCCTGTTGGGCCGAATCCCCGCCTCGGGGAGCGGTGGGGCAGAGCGAGGGGCGCTGCCGGGGTCTCCCCACTGCCTCTCTCTGTGCGCTTTATTCACAGTGTCCCCGGGAATGATTGTCCCCTTATTCACTGTAGATAAAGGACACTTTACTTCCAGTGTCCCCAGGAATGGTTTCCTGCCGCCGTGACCGGGACTTCGGCGTGGGTTTCCTCCCTCCCCGCCGGGAACTCGGCCACGCTGGGGACGGGAAAGCAAAACGAGATCGTGTCTGGGCACCGATGGAGACTTGGAGGTAGCAATGACCCGGTTCGTAACAACAAAGAGGGGAAAAAAGAGCCTTTGGCCCCAGGATTTGCTTAGGGATGAAGACTCAGGGCCATGAACGCCCTGGGCTGAGGTAAAAACGCCCTCGGCAGTGGAGATAAGAGGGTCCTTTGGCAGCAGCTGCAGGAAGCACTTTGTGTTTGGATTAAGTCCACAGCGATTCAATGGGAAAATTCATGGGAAATCAGGTCAACGTGAAGATTTTTATTAGTGCTGCAATCACCCCCCACCTCCCAGGCTGGGATAAAGCAGGAGGGAATCAGAATTTTGGAATGGTTTGGGTTGGAAGGACCATAAATCTTCACCGTCTGCCATGGGCAGGGACACCTCCCACTGTCCCAGGCTGCCCCCAGCCCCACCAGCCTGGCCTTGGGCACTGCCAGGGAGGCAGCTGCAGCTTCTCTGGGCACCCTGTGCCAGGGCCTCACCTCTCTCAGGGAATTTCTCCCCATTATCCCTCCTTCCTCCAGCTCCATGTGTTAAGGAGGAGCTGGGAGGCTCCTGACGCTGTAGGGACGCTGCCCAGGAGCTGGAGCTCTCAGTTGTGGGGAACAGGGTCAGAAGGGATAATGGGGAGTGGTTTATTCCTGTGGCCCTCCCCAGCCTGAGGGAGCTGCTGGCAGAGGAGGCTGTGTGAGAGGATGCAGAGTTGGTTTAGACTTCACTTTCTAGCAGGAGCTACAGTGAACTTGTCAGCAACACTCAGGTTAAAATAGTGAGTCGTAATTTTTAATGAACAGTTCTAACAATAACAGAAAAGTCGTGTGAGAAATCTTCAGCACTCTGCTCCATTTGCACAGCAGATTTTGTGTCCTCAAAGTGGCGTGTCCTCATCCAGGTCTTTCCACACTTTGTTCTCTCTTTCCTGGAGCACGTCCTGGCAGAGTTGGCACAGGTGCCTCAGGCAGTTCCTGTGGAGGTTGGGTTTTCACGCTGCTGGTTCTGCTGCTGGTGGCTGATCCAGGTGGGAGCACAGCGCTGTGTCCAGCCCTTCTGCTGGGCAGGGAGGAGGACGGAGGAGGCAGAGGAGCCCCAGGGGCCGAGGCTGCTCAGGGTAACCCGTGCCACTTCCTCGCAGTGAGGAATTCCAGCTGGGCTCTCCCCAGACAGGGTGAGGCCGCTCTTTGCCCTGATGCTGCTGGAGTTCTCCTTCTCCCATTCACCCACCCGTGAGCCCTCTCCTTTCCAGGAAAGCGGGGTGGGCCACTGCCTGCTGGCGCCGAGCCCAGCTCTCTGCACTCACTGCTTTCCCTGCTTCCTCCACGGCAAACACAACCTCTGCTGCCTCCATCGGGCTGTGGCTACGTCAAACTCTCTTTCAAAGGAAATCTTGGAACCACCTGCTGCGTTTGTTGTGGCCCCAGCTCTGCTGGCTCAGCCCTGTGCTCCCACAGCCGCTGCCAGAGGCGGGATGAGCTTGGTGCTCCCGGGCTGTTTGAGACCTGAGGGTGTCCAGAGCCCTGTTGTGGCTCACCACAGTGGTTGGGACAGCAGGAGGTGGAGGAAAAGGGGTAGTTTTGGAATGGAGGGGTTTGGAGTGGTTTTTTTTGCTTTGGGCAAGAGCCCAGTGTGCTCCAGGGCCAAGCGCTGCAGAGCCAAGGCTTGGCTCAGCTCCCTCCGTGGGGACTGGGAGAACGGGGCCCTGCCGCCCTGCCACGGGGGATCAGCCCTGTCACGCCTTTGGAGGCTGCAGGAGGCTGCTCTTGGTGCCCTCTGGCTCTGGATGAGCTTTTGGAGGTTCTGGATAAGCTGGGGAATCTTCTCTTGCATTTAAGGCTGGTCCAGGTGTCTGTGTGCAGATGCCAGGGTGGCACCATGCCCTGTGGGGGTTGTGATCTGGAGGAGATGGGGGCTGCAGAGTGGGAATGGGATGTGGGGGGGATGTGGGAACTGCCTGCTCAGCCCCCAGCCCTGGGCAAGGATGTGGAGGGCCAGGAGTCAGGCTGGAAAGCTGCAGGAGGGAGGGCAGGAGTGAGGAGCAGCCCCTGCCCAGGAACAGCCCCTCGGTGATGCTGGGGCCTGGCTGTGTCCTGGGCTGGCCTCAGCAATCCCAGACTCAGAGAGGAGAAGGATCTGGGATGGGCTCAGATTCTGTGGGGTCTCTGCAGGAGCTGGGCCCAGCAGGATGAAGGCACTGGGTTGAGAAGCAGGAACACATCCCCTTGGGACTGCCCCGGGTGGCTGTGGGGCTGCAGAGCCCCTGGAGGAGCTGTGGGTGCAGGATGAGCAGGAGCCTTTGCTGGGCTCTGTCTGCCAGTGCCCCAGCCCTGCTCCCCCTGGCTCCGGGTCCACCCTGCCGGGGCTGTGTCCTGGGTGCAGAGAGGCCAGACCAGTGCTGGAGTACAAGGTTTTATTCCACCCTCCCCAGAAGTCCCGTGCCTGCGGCAGCCCACGCTGCCACTGTCTGTAAATCTCCCCTTAGTCTTAGTAGGATAGAGAGAGTGGAGTTAGAAAAGGGGCTGTGCCAACCCAGTATCCATGGGCTGAGCCAGCTGGGCCCTGCTCTGCCCTGCCTGAACCCCTCTTTGGCCTCTGGGGTGGCCTCCATCACCCCAGGGCTGCTTTGGTCCCCCCAAGGTCCTGCTGTGACCACCAGGCTCACCCGGGGCTGGAATCCTGCAGGGGTTGCCAGGGCTGGAGGCGTGAGGAAGTGGTGACTGTGCTGTCCAGGAGGGCTGAGGGGGACAGAATCCCCACTGGAGGAGGTGCTTGGCCAGCAGCCGTGCTGAGCTCCTGGTCCTGTCACCACGTGCCCCAGTGCCACGTGCTGGGAGTGGTGCCAGGACTGGTGACTGCTGCGGTGTCACGGTCCTGCCCTTTGCCCTCCCTGGAACCATCGCTGGTGTTGCCCCAGGCTTTCATCTCCCAAATTGAAACTCCTTTGTTCCCTTCCAGAGGCTGACACTGGACCTGCCCTGTCCCCACAACGTGTGCCCTGTCAGCACCCAGAGGTGCCAGCCCTGTGCCACAGGGGTCCTTCCAGCCCCAGGTCCTGGCACCCACAGCCCTGCCCAAGGTGGGGTCAGACTCATGGGTGTCCCCCTGCCATGGGGACACTTTGTCTTGCAGTGGCAGATGTGGCCCTGGTGCCTTTGGTGCTGCAAGGAGCTGTTGGGAGGCGCTGTGCCACCAGGGCTGGGATGTCCCCTGTAGGTCCTCGGAGATGGAGTCTCACTCAGATGTCAGTCCTCCTGGCTCACAGCTGCCTCCCATGCAGAGGTGGCACCGAGCACAGCGGGGCCCTGTGAGCAGCCACCCCCGTGCCCTCCTTGGCTCACCCCTCACCACGAGGGCCAGCACAGCGAGAAGAACCCCGCACCAGCCCCGAGCCGCTGTCCTGGGGCCCCGTGGGAGCAGAGGGGTGTCACAGGTGTCACAGGTGTCACAGGTGTCACAGGTCGAGCCGGAAGGCCCCGAAGTAACTGGCTGCTGCGTCGTTGGAGTCGATGGCCAGGGAGGAGACGGAGACGAAGAGCTCGTCACCGGCCTTGAGCTCGAAGAGGCCGCCCTGGTAGAGCGCGTGGAGCCCGTAGTCGGCCTCGGGCGCCCAGCACTTGGTGCCCACGCCCTTGAGCAGCAGCACGGGCGGGCTGTGGGCCGGCTGCCACTGGATGCACTGCACCAGCTGGGGGCCCGAGTCGCGGGCGGCGCCGCGGTAGCGGAAATAGATCTGGGAGTAGACGTAGTACTTGCCCGGCTGCTCCACGCGCAGCCGCCCGGCGCGGTACGTCATGTTCTGCACGTGGGAGTGCAGGCTGCTGTGCCCCCAGTGCGTGATGGCGTGGCGGCACGACTGCGAGAGGTTCCCGAAGCGCGGGGAGCGTCCTGTGGGAAGGAGCGTCGCCGTGGGGAGCGGCCCGGCAGGGGCACGCGGAGGGGACGGGGGACCTGACTTGGGGCGGTGGAGCCGGGTGGTCTTGGAGTGAACAGGAGACACCTCTCCCCGTCAGCTGCCCAGTGCCTCCTCCCTCCTGGACCCCTGCCCTTTGATCTCTCCCCTGTTCCCATCCTGGAGACCCAGCAGTGCCCAGGGGGTTCCCCAACTCACCATCCTGCGCCAGGCTCTGTGGGCGGAGGGTGAGATGTGCCGAAGGTTTGCCAGCCGTTTTGGGAGGAAGTTGCCCCTCTGAAGTGTTGAAGTAGCTCTGCCAGGCCTCTGCAGGAAAGGGAGAGATGCTGTAAAGAAAGTGCCCAGCAAGGCAGGGGATGACCCACTGACCCACCAGAGCAAAAGGTTATCGAGGGATGGAAATGTCTCATCAATCATTAACCAACACACTCGTGTGTGCCACAGCCCTGCTTCCCTGTCCTCTGGACAGACATGGCTGTCCCCCAGCCCATTCCCAGAATGTGTGCCTGTCACTGCAAGTGACAATCCTGGCTCTCCCCTTTCCCCGCCCCAGCTCACAGCACTGGAGTTTGCCCCAGGAGTGACCAACCCCTGCTGGCCTCCCGGGATCACAGCTCCTGTGGATCACAGCTGCCACGGGGGAGGCTCTGGGATCACAGAGGATCACAGCTCTGAGATCACACGGATCACAGCTGCCGTGGGTCAGGCTCTGGGATCACAGCTCTGAGATCACATGGATCACAGCTGCCATGGGTCAGCCTCTGGGATCACAGCTCTGAGATCACAGGGATCACAGCTGCCGTGGGTCAGCCTCTGGGATCACAGCTCTGAGATCACAGGGATCACAGCTGCCGT
The DNA here is from genome assembly GCF_009819655.1 of Sylvia atricapilla. Taxonomy (NCBI): domain Eukaryota; kingdom Metazoa; phylum Chordata; class Aves; order Passeriformes; family Sylviidae; genus Sylvia; species Sylvia atricapilla. Next base: position 610,197 of record NC_089160.1, read on the forward strand.
GGGTCAGGCTCTGGGATCACTGCTCTGGGATCACAGGGATCACAGCTGCCATGGGTCAGGCTCTAGGATCACAGAGGATCACAGCTCTGGGATCACAGGGATCACAGCTGCCGTGGGTCAGGCTCTGGGATCACAGCTCTGAGATCACAGGGATCACAGCTGCCGTGGGTCAGGCTCTGGGATCACAGCTCTGAGATCACACAGATCACAGCTGCCATGGGTCAGGCTCTAGGATCACAGAGGATCACAGCTCTGAGATCACACGGATCACAGCTGCCGTGGGTCAGCCTCTGGGATCACAGCTCTGAGATCACACGGATCACAGCTGCCGTGGGTCAGGCTCTGGGATCACAGCTCTGAGATCACAGGGATCACAGCTGCCGTGGGTCAGGCTCTGGGATCACAGCTCTGAGATCACACGGATCACAGCTGCCATGGGTCAGCCTCTGGGATCACTGCTCTGAGATCACAGGGATCACAGCTGCCGTGGGTCAGGCTCTGGCTGCAGCCCCAGAGCTGGCCCACCAGGGACTCACCCTTCACAGCACTCTTGCGAATCATGTTCTCGGTCACCTGTGCCACAAAGAAGAGAAATTCTCTGGTTAAAGGTGACACGGGGCTTGCCCATACCTGAGCACCTGCTCCAAGCCTCCCTCAGCTTCCCTGTCACTGTCTCTGGGCCCCACCAGCTCCTTGCTGTGGATGGCTTGAGTCCCACTCCCCCCTTGAACCTGGCTAGTCCCCCCTCCCAGTGCTCTGGTGAGGCGGACGGGGAAACTGAGGCACGGGGACAACCAGGAGCTCTCCCACCCTGCCCTGCTCCCGGGCTCACCGTGGCCACGTAGGTTTTGATGGTGCTGGCCAGCTTGAGGCAGCCCTGGCTGCCGCTCAGCTCCTCCAGGCTGGAGCCCTCGGGCTGCTGATTGAGCATCTGCAGACAGCGCAGCTCCTCGGCGCTGCCCGGAGCCTGGGATTTCAGCTAGGATGGAAAGAAAGCGGGATGGCACAGCGGGACACACCCAGGGAGCAGCCTGGATCCTGTCTGAGCAGGGGGCAGCTGCCTTCAGCCCAGCTCCTCCAGCACCTGGGCACTCAGAGAACAAGCAGGATGCTGGCACCACTTCAGCCTCTGGATCCACAGGAATCTGGGATCTACTCAGCCTCTGGATGCACAGGATAGTGGTGTGAGGTCAGACTGAAAGGATCTGGGTTCATCCCTGCGCTCCCTCCCGTTCCCCGGGGCTGGGCTGCGGGAGGCTGTTCCCGCACACACCTGCCCGCCCAGGTGGTTGTGCCGGCCGCTGCCAAGGCGGAGAATTCCCCCGGGATGGGGCTGTTCCCTCGGAATGCCCGCGGCGGCTGCGTGTCCGGGCAGGGCGGCCCGCGCAGCTCCTCCGCGCTGACTGCGCCGTGTGCCGGCCCGGGGCACCGGGACCCGCCCGGGGAACCGGGACCCGCCCGCGGAACCGGGACCAGCCCGGGGAACCAGGACCCGCCCGGGGAACCGGGACCCGCCCGGGGCACCGGGACCCGCCCGGGGAACCGGGACCAGCCCGGGGAACCGAACCCGCCCGGGGAACCGAACCCGCCCGGGGAACCGGGACCAGCCCGGGGAACCGGGACCCGCCCGGGAACCGGGACCCGCCCGGGGAACCGGGACCCGCCCGGGGAACCGGGACCCGCCCGGGAACCGGGACCAGCCCGGGGAACCGGGACCCGCCCGGGGAACCAGGACCCGCCCGGGGAACCGAACCCGCCCGCGGAACCGGGGCCAGCCCGGCAGGGGAAGCTGCTGGAGCGGCTCCAGAGAAAGGCACGGAGATGTTCGGAGGGCGGGAGGCGAGCTGCTCTGGAGCCGAGCTGGGACAGCCCGGGCTGTTCTCCTGGAGAAGGCTCCAGGGAGAGCTCAGAGCCCCTGGCAGGGCCTGAAGGGGCTCCAGGAGACTGACTCCCCACTCGCAGCACACATCCAGTGACCGGCCGCTGAAATCAGCCCGAATTGCTCCACTAAAGTGCTTTTCTCCTCCCTCCTGCTCTTCCCTGGGGCTACGTCTCCCCATTCCCCTCCTCTCCACGCCTTTCATGCAAATCGCCCACAGCGGGACCTCATGTGATCCCGGGATGGAGACAAAGCCCGAAGGAGGGCTGGAGCCCACTCCAAAGGATGCTCCGCCGGATCAGACAGGCTGTTTATTCCTCCTGCATCCATGGGCAGGGCTCTTCCGTCTTCCCCGTCTCTGTTGTGATTTGTGGAATGTCTGGCACTGCAGGACCTTTACTTTATCTTTTTTTTCCCCCGCAACATCAGGGATGAGGGTGGCTTCCCTGGAGCCGCTGCCAGCCCCGAATTTCCCTCTGCCCATAGATCCCCTGAGCGGCGTTTTCCTCCCGCTGCTGGGGAGTTGTTGTGGGTCGGAACCAGCAGCTGAGTGAGGCCGTTGAAGGGATCTGACCCGTCACGGCCAAGTTTGTTAGAGTTTTTGCCCGAGTGACGCCCTGGGAGGTGGGAATGGCGGGACCCCAGCGCAGCTGGCGGGGTCGCACTGGAGTAAGCAAACAGCTGCTGGAATGGCGAGTCCTAGCATTTCATAAAGGGGGTGAGGAGGATTTGGGGGCCCCGGAGTGTGTGGGGGATATGGGAATGGGAGGAGGGAGAGATGAAGCCAGAACCAGGGGTCAGTGGGATCTGGAGCCCAGGGAAGTCCCCTCGCACCCCAATCTGGGGCTGGAGACGCCGATGGGGTCCCAGGACAAAAGCCCCCTGTCCCAGTTAAACCTCAGCTCCAGGCGGGCCCAGGACAAAGGCGCCGTCTCTCCACATCTGGATCGGCGACAGAGTCCAGCCCTCCGCCCACGCCTGCACAGCTGGATCCGCAGCTCCGGGCGGAGCTCGAGTAATGTCCACCCCCACCCCAAATCTGCATCCATGGCTCCCTGGGGCCAGTGTCCACCCCCCAATCCACATCTGGATCCGCGGTGCCCTGGGGAGCTGGGGCCAGTGTCCACCCCCCAATCCACATCTGGATCCATGGCTCCCTGGGAGCTGGGGCCAGTGCCCACCCCCCAATCCACATCTGGACCCATGGCTCCCGGGGAGCTGTGGCCAGTGTCCCGCTCGCAGCCCGGCCCCGGAGCCGGTCGCGGCCGTGCCCGGCGGGCAGAACCCTCCCGGGGCCGCCGGGACCGCAAGGGGCAAAGCTCACCTTGGAGATGGCCATGGTGAAGTAGACGAAGAGGCCGGTGGTGGAGGCGATCTGCAGGGCCAGGATGGCCATGACGGCCACGCTGCCCCACAGCGGCCCGCACCGCCGCCGCCGCTGTCCCCGCGCCGCCCCGGGGCCGCCGTCCGGAGCGGCACCGGCAGCGGGGCAGTCCCCGGGAGCGGGCCCGGGAGCGGGCCCCTCGGGCAGCATGGGCGTGTCGGAGCCGCCGCTGTCGGAGCGCAGGTAGTGCCCGGCGCTGGGAGCGTGGGGGGCCATGGCCCGGTCCGGTCCGGTCCGGTCCCGGTGCCGCTGCCCCGAGCCCGAGCGCCGCGGGACGGGAGGGCGGGGGCGGGGTCTGTGGGGGGGCGTGGCCTCTGAGGGGGCGTGGTCTGTGATGGGGTGTGGCCTGTGATGGGGTGTGGCCTGTGAGGGGGCGTGGCCTTTGAGGGGGCGTGGTCTGTGATGGGGGCGTGGCCTGTGACGGGGCGGGGCAGTGGGCGTGGCCCATGGCGGGGGCGGGGTCTGTGGTGGTGGCCGCCGAGGGGACACCGGGGGCGGTGGTGGCCCCGGGGCTGCGGGGACGGTGCGTGTCCCCAGGGATCCCCGGAGCGTGACTTCACGGGTACACAGCCAGAGGACAAAGGGGAATGACTTCACTCTGACAGGGCAGGAGGGTTAGGTGGGGTATTGGGAACACATTCTCCCCTGGCAGCGTGGGCAGGCCCTGGCACAGGGGCCCCGAGAAGCTGTGGCTGCCCCTGGAAGTGTCCAAGGACAGGGCTTGGAGCAGCCTGGGATAGTGGATGGCACTGGGTGAACTTTAAGGTCCCTTCCCACCCAACCCATTCCATGAGTCATGAATATGCTTCATGCCACCGTCACAGGACAGTGTAGGAGCTGCCGGGGTGACTCCAGGTGAGAAGACCCCAGTGTCCCTAGGCTGGGGACACGTCTCAGGGCTGGAGGGACATGAGCTGAGCTGGATTTAGGTGATAAGCCTCACATCAGCTCTGGCCACCAGCAAATGCTCAGAGAGGTGCAGTTTTGCAGGATGGGGGGCAAGAGCTGCTGAGCATCTCCTGGAGGCCTTTTTGGGGTGCCTGTGCCCACCCTGCCCTCCTGGACTGGGCACAGGGCAACCCACCCCTGCTGAACCCCTGCTGCTGGGTCACGTTCCCATTGCTCCACAAGAGAGGCGTGGAGCAGGTTGGAAAGCAGAAAGATAGGACAAAGCTGCTGTTCCCTGGTGCTGCCGTGATGTCTCTGTGCTCAGGTGAGCCTGTGGCTCCTGCTACTGTTACCTGGGAAATGAAAGTGAGACCCTGAGAAACCACAAGAGCACTGGTGTCCCTGCCCTGCAGGGACGCTCCCTCCTGTCCTGCTGGAGCCTGGGGAGGGCTCCAGAGCATCAGGCCTAGGACTGATTTCTCTGCCTCTCTGCCAGTTCAGTGTGCACCCAGTTCAGAGCCCCATCCCTGCCCTGGCACAGAGCCCTTTCCCCCGGCGAGGTGTTTTCCTTGGAGTTTGGGAAGGGCACTGAGCTGGGAGGGAGGTGACTAGTTATGTCTGAAAAAATCTCATGACACGCCAACCCTCCTGGC